>NC_134569.1:151270732-152014899 GCF_050947875.1 Dermacentor variabilis | reverse complement strand
AGATTGTGATAGCAAATTATTAGGCAGCTGTACAAAGTAAGGTAGTATTTTTAGCGGCCGTGTAAAATTGTACAGAATCGTTTACTAACTAAATTAACAAGCATAGTGTCCCGCTCGTACAGGCAAGCACGAGCACTTCTACGTCGATGACCGCGGGCACTAGCCGTCAAAACGCTGGCGTGAGGAAGAGCGGCAATATAGAAGTGAGCCAATTGTCCTTCGTGCTACCACTCGCTTCAACGCGCACTAAGCGGCAAGCCTCTGCATCGAGTGCAGATCTGCTAGGCCTTCAAGCATTGAGGGCGACGACTTACGGAGTCGCCATCTGTCGGAATTGATTGAGTGATTGAAAACTTTATTATTCTACCGAGCTGGGGTGCCCACCTCTTAACCTACACGTAGGTAGGGGGGAGGACGAAGCAGTCCCCGCGCGTTCAGGACGGTGAGTCTTCACGGCCTCAACGGCCAGGCGGATTGCTCGACGCTGGTCGTCTTCAGCCTCGCTCTGGAGCAAGGCCTCCCAGGCTTCTCTACTGTCAATGTTTTCCTTGGCCCCCTGGGGAGCCAGCACACTCCCATATTATATGGCCTAGCGTACCTTTTTGCTTACAAATTTTGCAGAGGGCGTCGTTGTTGTCCCTCGCCTGTGTTAAGTAGATCCAATGCGGTGATATATAATTGTTTCTCTGGAGGCGTCGCCAAATGCGGGCATCCTCCAGAGAGAGAGACCGATGCGGAGGCGGAAAGATTCTTCTTTCGGCTTTGTAATGATCGACAATTTCCCTATACGTGATGATGCTATCTTTTATCCCTGGAACTGGCTGCTGTAGAGTTGCCTGATGGTAGAGTGCTCGGGCGAGCTCGTGAGCGGCTTCGTTGCCTGGGACTTCTTCATGGGCCGGTACCCAAATAAAAGTTATGTCCCTCCTGGGAGGGTTTTTGAGTAGAATGTGAAGGGCTTCTTCCGAGATTCTCCCTTTGTTAAAATTTCGGATAGCTACGAGTGTCTCAGTTGGAAAGATTAGACCAGTCTAAAACAGGGAGAAAAATCATGGAATGGGAAGCAATCCAATGCGACAGGGGTGCCCCGACTGAGAAGAAAGACATTCCATTGGATGTGCGTAAACGCTTCCGAATCGCCCCCCTACCTAAATATATGCATCCTATCTACAACAAAGAGAGGAAAGCTGACAGGGCTAAGGCTCTAGTAAATAAACTTAAAAACACACCGGCGCATAAAGTAGCGTACGTGGACGCCGCTTGCGGCAGAGACGGGGCTGCGGTATCGACGGTGGTTGATGGCGACGGGTGCGTTAAGATAGCGTCCTCCACGTGCACGAGGGACGCCTGTACAGCCGAGGAGGTTGCAATAGCACTCGCTTGTGCGGGTACAAAAGCGGGAGTAATATTATGCGATAACAAATTAGCTAGTCATCTGTCGGAAGCGCCTCCCTTGCGTAGTATGAGGGATCACGCGGCTCGCTCCTCACAGGTTTCGCTTACGGCGCTCAATAAGAACACCACGCGGCAGCCCACCTGGACATTTCTGTCAGTACTCTCAAAACTAGGGAAGTTTTTACTGTCGAAATAATAATCTTGGGCAAACTGAAAGCACAGAATCGTTTACAGACGCTATCTCTTTATCGAATACGCAGGGTGAACCCCACTGCACGCGGTCGCCCTGATGGAGTCTCCCGAACTGGCTTCTTGCTTGAATGGTAGGAAAACACTGATAGCAAACTATGTGAAATAGGTTCCTATAGTGGGCTGTCTGTATAACCAAATGGAGCATAAGTGAATTACGCCTGAACGTAGCGATCGCACGTGTTCGCAGTGGCCCACTGCGCGTCTGCATGCATGCATGTCCGCGCACAACGTTTCGCTTTCGCTGCGAGCACGTTTTCGCACCGTGCCGTAAGCTTTAGGCAGCAGCACATGAGCATCTTATCGCACACAAGCAACCACTGTTGCGTGGACGCTATCAAAGCTGTTCAAACAAAATTCCGTTTTAACTAGGGATTTCGACGCCTACGGCGACTTTTGATATGCCGTCGGGACGATTCAATCTTTCTTTCTCTAGATTTGTAAGACGTAAAATATAAATATTTCTCAAGATGTATTCCACTGTATGTTTATTGATCTTCTCAGCAAGCAATTTCTTGCTGCTTCTTTATCGTAATCCAGTGCATTAATTCATAACACAAACATGACCATATGCCATGCCTTTCTTTAATGTACTTATCACCGCTCCCTTTCCATTCCAGTGAACTTGCCAGTACCTAGCATCAACAAGTTCATAGACCAAACCGTCATGACATTAGCTGGTTAACGAGCGCGGGCGAGCGTCTCAGTGCGCGTTTTCTGCTACTCACCGAACATCGCAGTCCCGGCACCGTATAGCAGAAATCTTCCTCGCGCCTGTACTTGCTGCATGCCCGAGTTGTAGCCCATGGCTGTCCGCCGGTTCTAAGTTTCGCGAGCCAAGCTTCACGCAGCTTCTTGTCCTGCGGCTACGTATGAATAGGGCTGACACCGGGCTCCGTTGCGTACGTCCGGCACAGTGGCAGTGAGCAGTAGCCTACCATGCTGCGCACCTCCAAAGGCAGCCACTACCTATTATAGTGCTTTCAAATGTTGTCAAGCAGACACCCAAGGCGGGAAAGCCTCACTATTTAATCAGAACCGCAGCGCAGGTGGGACTGTAAACTTTAATTTTCAGCTCGCTTCGGCGCTTCCGAAGCAGCCGACGTGGCAGCTGTGTCCATGTGATCCCTCATGCCACGTCAAACCGACGGTAGTTCCAGGTTTTCCAGTGGTGGAGCTGGGCCCCAATATGAGCCATATACGCGGCCGCCGCCGGAGTAAAACTTGGTGCCTTACGCGCGGTGGAAGACGACGCGCGAGACCGAGCCACCACCCTTCTCGGCTCACTCATGCACGCTTTCACTCGCGCCCACAGCATACGGCGTGCACCCGTGACGTTATAGCACTTGCACTTTGTGCGGAACTCCACAGCGACGCTTATGACTGTGACTAACGTGGAGTGTCCATATAGTTGATAACAATAAAGTGTGAGTTGGTATAGTTGCAGTGAAACAATAAACATTAACAGACATCGCAAGAAAATCTTAGTGAACTAATGAAGTAATTGTGAAGGATCAGTATCTTCATAAACAAGGAAAACTGAGTGAAGAACGCTTTTATGAATGCAGCACTGTAGCCGTATATGTCACTAATAAAGTTGAAAATTCAACCATCCCTACGAGCCCAGTGAAGGTACACTAAGAAATAAACGTACCAGCGAACAAAAGGAAGTTCAAATTGGCGAGACACAATTTCCTCACATTTTCCTTTTTCGTTGAAAATCGACGACGGAATACCGCAAAATACTTAACAGACTCAGATTTATTGCAGAAATTACATAGGATAAAGGGGAGAGGGGCGGGGTTCAAGAGAAAACCTTAAGTTGTCGTGAGGTGTACCAATGATTACCGTAGTATTCCAAGGTTGACGAAAAATAGGTTAGGCGGGGACGAACCGATACACAAACGCAAACTGGGTGAAGTTCCCGAATAACGCTAATCTTATTAACAGTAGCGTTAATGGGCCTGGGCCGCCACTTCACTGTCGCTGTGCAATACCACCACCGAAGATATTATCGCGACACTGAAAAGAAAATGCCCTTGGCACTTCTAAGGCTTAACAGCGCGCAGCAGACGATAGGTCTCAATCGTTGCACTTTTCTCCTAATCACTCACGGCACTCTGGATAACTAATAGTGGAGAAAGTGCTGTCAAATCGAAGAGACCTACAGAGTGCGCTCGCCTGCGCACTCGATTTCTCGCTTGCTTGCTTTCTCGCTCGTTTACTCGCTTGTTTGCTTGCTTTATACGTCCTCGCTCGATAAACTTATAAACTTTTGCACCAAATTTCACATAATAACAAAATCGCAATACGGTTTCATGAAGGGCAGGTCGACTGAGACTGCTTTACTAGCCCAAAAAGAAATAATTCTAAAATCTTTTGAAGATAGGCAACTCTGCATTGGAATCTTTATAGATTTTTCCAAGGCCTTTGATCGTCTCTGTCACTACACTTTAATTGAAAAACTAGAAATGTATGGTATTCGTGGCATCCCACTTTCACTCTTGAAATCATATCTTAAGTGCCGATCGCAATGTGTAAAAATTAACAATTACTGCTCTTCTCTTCAGCCGATAATCACTAGGGTACCCCAAGGTAGCATTTTAGGGCCGCTGCTTTTTAACCTATACATCAACGACATTGTGAAAATTAATGACAAACCTAAATATATAATCTATGCCGATGACACTAGCATTTTCTTCACCGGTAATGATATGAGTGCATTGACTTCAGTTATCAACACTACATTAGAGAACCTGTATGCATGGAGTGAGCAAAATTCATTAGTCATTAACGCATCAAAAACAAAAGCAGTTATTTTTCACTCGCGGATGCAGCTTACTTCTCCACGCGATGCCTTACGCTTAGGTAGCGCAACGATTGAAATTGTAGAGACGGTTAAAACTTTAGGAGTGTTTTTTAATTGTATAATGTCATGGGAACCACGAATTAATAAACTAATAACTAATATTTCCAAATGTGTAGGTATACTTGCACGACTGCGTTCCTTGCTTCCAGTTTCCGTTAAGATAACACTTTATAACAGCTTGTTTTTATCGCATGTCAGTTATTGTTTTTTGGTATGGGGAAGTACAACAGCAACGAACATTAATAGACTATACAAACTGCAGAAAAAAGCGATTAGGCACATTGCTAATGTTGACTATTATGCACATACGGGTGAATTATCTAAACGGTTTAACATTATCCCAATTCATGAGCTTTACGAGTATTACCTAGCAATAAGGTATAAAAAATCCGTGCTCAATAGCAATCGAGCTTTTTTGGATATTTTTCAACTTGAACCGTACACTATCCCATACCCTACTCGTTACCAACAACACTGGATTATTCCATTGTGCAGAACACACTTTGGCCGACAAATGCTCCGCTTCACTGTTCCTGTTTTATTAAACAAATTAATTTAAAAAAAGATAATAATTGAAGAATGTGGCATAGTGTTATTAGGGAAGCCCTTTTATCATGAAATCAATGCAATATTGTTTATCACTAACTAAACTGTCAGTGTATATTGGAATTTGTCTTCATGTATTATACTGTATAATTTAACCGTAAAGGAATCTGTATATCTATATTTTCAGTTCATGACGAATCTATGTGTATTACGAGTTGTAAATATTAACCCCTTCTTGCTATGAACGAATTTTGTTCGTCTGTCCTCAATGCATTCCATGTATCAGGGAGGCTCGGGTTCCCCTCAAGTGACTGATGTCACTTTTATCCCGAGCCTACCCTCATCCTTGAGATGAAAAATAAACTGATTTGATTTGATTTGATTTGATAACTCGCTTCTTAGTTAATTGAATTCAGAGCTTTTAAGAGCCAAAACCACGATTTGATTATGAGGAACGCCCTAGTGGCAGACTCCGGATCACTTTTCACCAGTAGGAGATTTTTAACGTGCCCCAACGACACATTAAACACGGGAGTAAAAGGAGGAGGAGGAGGAGGAGGAGGAGGAGGAGGGCAGGCTTCGACTCCGCCAGCAAGTGCGTACTTTGCACGGCCCTATGCGGTCGCGCATGCCCTGTCTTGAAAGGGAGCTGCAGACGGCTCATACCTTTTTGCGCGCTGTGCTCTCGCCGCTCGTGCGTTGAAGCGATGGACAAAGGTCACTTCGCTCGCTGCTGCTGCCGCGCTTGCTCACACCAGCACTTGCGAGTTGCGACTGGCGCCCGTGTTTGTCGTTTATCTCCTTCACATCTACGCCTTTTCGCGCGCTTTTTCGTTAAGATGGAATTCAGTTAGCGAATGTTTCCGAGTTTATACGGCCGATAAAACTACTATCCTTATTTCGTATAGCTGTCTAATAATTTGCTATCGCAATCGATGCTTCGCATTTCTGGCAAAAGTGCGACATTTTTTCACTCTGGAGCTGCTTTCGACCCTAGTACACTGCGCCTCCGAGCAAACCGCGGCAGGCCATTGCACCAGTATTCAGTGCGACACTGGGCCCGTGACCAGGCATGACACATTATGCTAAGCGCCAGCGGCAGTGTGTTTTGCAATATGGAAAACAAAAAGCTTCATGTCGACTCCCCCCAACAGAAGAAAATCCGACAGAGCTCATCTTACGATGACTGTAGGTGGTAATGTGCTTACTGTTGAATATGTATAGCGACACAGCGTAATACCACAGTCGAAGCGAGTTATGTATGAGGCGTGTACTGCCGCATGACTGCCCTTTCGCGCTGACTTAAAGGGACAGAGGACCGCTCAGAACATGAATGGAGATAACCTTGCTGATGAAAAGATTGCCTATCATATTGGCATAAACGAGCCCTGTCTTTCTCATTAAACGTACATTAAATATTTATTTCTTCAATAAGGTCGACAAAGTTACTTTTGGGGCCATAAGCGGATAAAACATGAAGATGCATGAAGTCTTCTTAGCGTCTCGAGTCCACATGCTCTCACAAACCATTCAATTCACTGGTTTCCCGCTCACGTAGGATCGGTCGAGGGTGCTCCCACGAACCTCAATGAGTCTGCCCGCGAGGCTGCGCGTGACCTCACCGACCGCGCTTCCTCTATAAGGAGCACTGACTCCCCTCCTCTCTACGGTCACAGGGACGCTCCCGCTACTCACAACGAGATTATTAAATATTTCTACATGTCCAGAAGGGTCTTTCCACCCCCTCACCCCAAGTTGAATAGGGCGCAAGCCATTTCGCTTATAGTCTTCTACAGACCAGCACATATCCGTGTCTGTCCGCTCTCCACGAGGCTTACCCCGACGTGTATCGCGACGCCTGCCCGTCCTGCGGCCAGACCTCCACTCTACCTCACATGCTCTGGGAGTGCGGGTCGACATACCCCAAGTTCATCAAGGAGGAGTGGGACTCGCTTCTGCGTAGCCCCGCTCTTGAAAAGCAAATCCTGGCCGTCCGGCGTGCCCGCGACCGGGCCGGTGGGCTAGACCTGCCGGTCCCGACGTGGGACTAGCCGGGTACGCGACGAGTTCGCGCCCTCGCCGGACCTGCAATAAAGTTTATTCACTCACTCACTCACTCACTCACTCACTCACTCACTCACTCACTCACTCACTCACTCATCACGTGACCTTTTACTAGTGTACGTGGTTCCTCGTCTCTTTATTAGTACTGAAAAGCAGTACACTTTTTTTTTATTATAAGGTATTTCTCACTTACAATGGGCAGATAAGCCTTCGTCTGTAGTGAGTAGAAAAGTGGCGCCGCCTTCGTTTTCGATGAGTTTACTTGGCTCGTCTATCGGCAGAATAACGGCGCCGGACGGGGACCAGCCAGCTATTACGTAGGCGTGTACTTGGGGAAAAACGTGGTATAAATATAAGAAAGGTCTGTACAATAAAGCAAACTTATTGTACCTGGTCTTTATTTTCAAAAGTGGTTGAAAAGCTCGAAACATGTGGTTAACCACAGTACCTGTGAAAGCAGAACCATGGGCGACTCTGACAATTTGCGGGTGGGCTATCGGCATCGCTATCACATCTCAGCGTCGTTGGAAGAGGGACTCAATCTTTGTTGGAGGCTGCTCAGATCCAAAAAATGCTGCTTACAAAATATCCACGCACTTTTGGAAGTCACCGCCGCAAGGGTAAACACTTGCGAGGGTGAGCTTTTCGTTTCACCATAAAATACTGGATACTTCACAATCTCCTGTCAGTACCTCAAAGAACACTCTGTGCCCTCTAGTGGCGCCGCCACGAAGGCTGCGAATAGCCTCCGAAATGCATCGCGCGTCGGTGTGTGCGAGCGCTGAGAAGCGCGCCATGGGGAAGCCGGGCTCCACTCGCGCGCGTCGATGATTCATTCGAATCCCCTTTGAATCCCCTTTGCCCATTCGAATCCCCTTTGCCGAGAGGAACGTATCTGGAGCATACCTACTTAGGTCGAAGCCGATAATCAGTTATGCAGTCAAGTAGCCCTGCCGCAACAAAAGAAACCGTGATGGTAGGGCAAATAAATTTGTGTAGTAAAAATGCACCCCTACTAGCGACTGTAGATAACGAGCATGCTAATTGCGCATTGTAGCCAAGCAAACGCTCTTCCCTTTAATTACAGCAATTAAGAGGCGGCCGCATCGATACGTCGCTTCATAGTCGGCACTCTCGCATCTAGCTGTCTTTGTGGGAACGCACTCTACGCGGATTACAGAGTGGTCGGCGGCTTCACGGCTTTAGGTTCCTCCTCCAGCGAGACTTCCGCAGTTGGCGCTGGCGTCGTCGAAGGCCCATCGTCGTCGGAAACTTCGTCCCGCAGGAGGCGCCCTCTGACGTTTTCAGCAGTCGTAACGTTGTCAGCCGCGGACGCGACTCCTTCGGCGGTCGTTGCTGTTAGCGTAGAAGCATCTACGGTCACCTCCTCTGACGACGACGACACGTTAGCGACGGGCTCCAGCGCGGCCACCCCCGGTTGCCGGCGATTCACCTGCAGGCAGTTCTCTCGTTTCGCCGTAGTATGGCGGCACGGAATCCAGCTCGAAGTCCGAATATGGAGTTCAATATGAAGTGACCTGAGAGTCATCCTCACTGTAAGGCATATCGGCCGTGTCCGCGACGTCGCGCGTAGGCCAAGTTTTCGGCGTCCTGTGCTCCTCGATTTCCGGCACCACGATGTCGCTGTAGTTGGCGGGACCGGCGATATCGGCGACGGCGGATTCCGAGGCGCTGAAATACGCCCTGTTCGGGTACACGAGCAGCATGACCATGCTCGCGCACAGCAACGACATGACGTTCACGGTGGCTGCCTTGACCGCCGTGTTGAGCTCCACGTCGGCCTTGAGGTCGCCGCATGTGCACAGCGGCGGCTCACGGCTGCCGACTTTGCCTGCCTCGGGCTGCTCGTTGCTGTCCTGCTTCTTCGCCTGCGAGACACGCGACACAGAGCCGTGTTGTAACGCCTGTGCTCAAGCAGTTACAAATAAAGTTTCCAGAACGCACGGCACGTTCGACTCTATTGAAAGTTGAGATATGCAATATCACCGCCAAGAAGACTTTGGCGCCAGTAATTCGCACGGCGCGCAGTGCTGCCGCCAAGGGTGTCGCAATGTCGCAGAGATGCCGTCGTGCGTATGTCCTCACCTGACCCTTGCTTTTGCCGCTCGGCTCGGTGCTCGCTGAAGACGCGCCGCCTCCCGCGCTGCTGTAGCCGGACGACGAAGACGGCGCCGGTGCTGCGGCTGATGTGGGCTGCGGTGCGTCGTCAACGATGATCAGCGTAATTTCCGTCTGCGTACTCTTCGGGGACAAGGACATCGCGTAGCGGCAGGTCCAGTGGTCGACCGCTAGCGATCTGTGCTCCAAAGATGAGACTGCCAGTGGACGTCTTTTTCTTCATACTACAATTGCAAAAAAGGCTCGCGAATAAAAATTTGGTTGGGTGCATACGGCTGGTACTGCCAAGTCATGACTGTAAGATTACCGCTATGCTTGAAAAGAACAAATTTACGATGATTGCATTCTTCTGGCACTCATATATGGGGCAGAAACTTGGAGGGTTAGATAATAGCTTGGGATTAAGACTTAATTGAGGACCAACTAGACAGCAATGGAAATAAAAAAAAAATGTTAGATGTAATGCTAAGAAGCTTGAAGACAGCGGTGTGGATTAGAGAGCAAACGGCGATATTCAACGATCTAGTTGACATTTAGAGGAATAATTGGAGTTGGGCAGGACATGCAATACATACAGAGCAGATAACTAACAGTGGTATTTAAAGAATGCAATAAAAAGGAAAACGCAGCTAGCCAGTTAGCCAGCCAGCTGGCTGGCTAGTTGGTTGGCTGGCTTACTTGTTTGATCCCTCGTCATTCCATTGAGTCTACCTGCTACTAGGGATTAGCCACGACGCAGGTGGTTAAAATAGAAGTGGGAGAAAATAAATAATTAGGAAACAGAAACTTCAAACAGACAAACTTGTGACAGACTGAAATAAAGAAACTAAAAGAATTATACATAAACAGAAATTTTTGCGGTATTAGAATAATTTCGAATACAGGATCGGCAATTTGGTGCATTGTCAAATTATTGATTTGAAAGAATTTACATAGTATCTTCCTTGTGGTCGCATCAGTTTTCGCAAGTGACCAAACAGACGTTCTTTTGGCTAAATCCAAATAGAGAGAATATTTTGTAGAGAACCTAATTGTAGGCTGGAAAGTTCCAAATGCTTTTTTTTCTATTATTTGAAAACCGGTGGCAGGTGTAGTAAAAATTGTCAATGTTTTCACGTTCCTGACAGCTATGACATATAGGGAGGGTACCAGACCGAACCCGTACCAATAAAAGTAACGATGAATATGGCAGCGCAATTTTGTAAAGGAGATTTCCAATTTACACGTGAGACACCGTTGAATGTATCATGAGAAAAGCGAATGGTTGAACTCTGGCGTTCTTCCGGTAAGAGGCTCAAACTGTCAGGTTCTTAATCTTTACAGTTACCGTCTACGGGCGCAGTCATCCAATCCACCGCGCGCTTTGATCGTTTTCACCACCATCGGCTTCTTTCTGTCTGCTGCAGGACGAGGGCCCCTCCCAACGATCTCCAATTACCCCTGTCTTGCGCCAGCTGACTCCATTTCATGCCTGCTTATTGTCCTAATTTCATCACACCACTTCATTCCCATCGTCAACTACGCTTTCATTCTGATGGCATCCGCTCTATACCATCGCCATTTATCGGCCCTACGCATTGCGTCGAATATTCCCGTTTGCATTTCAATCCACAACACTGTCTTCCAGCTTGTTAAAATTAGAGCTAACATTGTTTCCCCCTCGTTGCCTAGTTGCCCAGTCGAACGAATTTGTTCAGGCAAGTTAAAGACAGAGGTTTGGGAATGACGCACCTTTTTATACGACAGGTCATAAACTGGTTTTTATTTTTCCGCGACTTAAGCGATCCTTTCTTGCACACGGTGTGCCAAGCGAGGCTACCTGGCTATGTAGTCTGTACAGAGAATATGAGCGGTCCTGTTTGTGGATTTCTTAAAGAAGTTATTTTACGTGTATGGATTTTGTGCGTTAGGTATTCAAATGAGTACCTTTTTTCAGGGAAACGTAAAACTCTGTACAAAGATGTATGCGATGTAATTCTCCCTGCGCCAATGTACAAGGTCATATACAGTGGAGGCCAGGGGCAAGACGTGCTTAAGCGGGTGAAAAGAATGCAAGTAACACCAGGGACCAAGTCTTTCTTTCTTAAGCTTCAGACGGGTACGTTGACTGTCAAAACCTTTTTAGAAGATCGTGGTTTTTTTCTTACCCTGGGGCTCGCATTGCTTGATCTGTAAGAAACCAGAGATTATAGATCATGTATTTCTAGATTGCTGGGTGGATGTCTTCTTTTGAGATGTACTTCAGAGGACTATCAAAAAAGACTTTAGATCCACAGGGTATCCGACATTTACCTATAGAAAACGATGATGGACTGCCGTTTGACCTTACTAGGCTAGCTGGCCTTCACAGCCTGCGGCGCGTCCATATGGCGGTGTATCACTGCGATCCAGATGCTAGGCCTGCATGAATGGTTTTTCGAGAATGCATGGCGAGATTTGTAGAACTTCAGAAAGCACAAGATTGTCCGCCTGCGTGGCTGTCAAGGGTGGAACCCTTGACCGCGCTTAAAGAATTCTAAAATAGTATGCCCTGTAAGGATGACACTTGGTGCTGAAAACATGCTAATTTATCTTGTTCTCTCAAATATCATTTGTTGTTTGATATAGTAGTACAAAGCCGGCAATAAATTAAAGGAAGTGTCCGTGGCTTAATGGTTTCAATATCAGGCTTCTGTTCTGGAGTTCCTGTGCTCGAATCCTGCCGTCGGACAATTTTAATGTTGTTTGTTTAATTATTTATGACACAGTATATTGTTGAAAATGACTAATTTACAACGCCGTTGGAAGCCGAGAAGGCGAAGTTTAGGCAAATACCCATGTACTTCCCATAATTCGGATGCTGGTACCACCGACGAGTGCAGATCCTGTAGACACTAGCGCCAGAGTTCCCTCTATTAAAGTTTCATACAATAATAACTAGAGGGAACTCTGGCGCTAGTGTCTACGGGAGCTGCAACAAGAACGGTTGTACCAGCATCGGAAGTTCATGGATTTGCCTAAACTTTCTTTCGTCCTTTTGGCGTTAAACGGCTTTGTGACCTTGTAAACTAGTCATTTTCAACAATGTACTGCGCCATAAATAATTAAATAAACCACATTAAAATTGTCCGACGGCAGGATTCGAGCACCGGAACTCCAGAACAGAAGCCTGATATTGAAACCAATAAGCCATGGACGCATGTAACGACAAGCGACGTGAACCGCCCTTATGAATTTATCGCGGGCATGCCAGTGCCTTGAGACGCTTGTCGCCTTATGATTTGGCTTTCTCGACAAGCTCAATCGTTGCAATTAGTAGCAATTGTGCGTGTTGGTGGCGTCTTCCGCACTTCGAAGAGTATAGATTGCGCTGAAATTTACGCCATTAAGATTTATATAGCGTGATATACAAAGCCACAAGAATGTCTGAATTCACAAGCACGAAGATCAGACAAATCCATGCACTTCCCATCATTCCCATGGTGGTACAACGATTGCAGCGCCAGAGTTCCGTCTAGTAATTATTGTAAGAAACTCTATGTGAACCTCTACGATTCCCATGACGGTTGAACGATCACAGCGCCAGATTTCCCTCTAGTTATAGCAATATGAAACTCGATGGTTCCCACGGACGACAGCGTTCAAAGTGCGTTCCTGACGCATTTTCTACGCCGATCCCGAACAGTCCTCGACTGGTGACGCAACGGCGGATGACAGCGTTTTCGATGCACGCGGCAGGCCGCGCCTTTCTTTTTCATCTTTTCTTTTTTATCCAGCAGCCGTGACTGGATCTAGCCCTGGGAGTGTTAGCCAGCGCCACTCAGAACCCTGGTGGGAGGACACCCAAGTTAGCGGAGGGACCCATGGCCCCGGAGATTGCGCGCGAAGGCAGGTTTTGCTGCAGCCCTTCCATTCGGCGCGCTTCTCAAAGAAAAAGAAAAGAGAAAAAGACAACGTAACAATAATTAAACTCTGCCATCTACGATAAGCTACAAGTTCAGAGTAAGAGAATGGTGCGTGAACCCACACGTATTTTCTTTAGAAAAATAGATTATTAAGCTAAGTACTGGCACTGGATAAGAATACAGAAGAGTAGTGCAAAAGAAATAAACGTGCTAGCGAACTAGATGGCTGAGACGTTAAAACGTTCGAGGCAGAGCTGAAAAATTGGCTGGGATATATCTTGCGAAAATCTTTCGAAACACGTCAAAGATGGCTAACGCGCACTGAGATCTCGCGTGGTCTACCTTCTACGGCCACCTTTGCGTGTGCCAGAACCCTCGGGTTTCCTTTTTTTTTCTTTGGAGCACGCTGAATGGGACGGCCAGAGCAAAGCCTGCCAGTGCGTGGAATCTCGGAGGCCATGAATTTGTCCACCAACTTCACTAACTAGGGCGTCCGCCCACCATGGCTCTGAGTGGCGCTCGCTAACACTCCCAGGGCCAGATCTAGTATACATACATACCCAGGTTAGTGGACCGACTGCTAGCCGTCACCGTAGCACAGTTGGTAGTACAACGAACACTTAATGCGGAGGTTTTGTGGGCTTGGCTCACACCGGCGGCAAGTTATATATTCGTCCACTTTCATTTCCCTCTTCTTCGTTATTTTATATATTTTAATTTCAACCGCAGTTAATAATTTCTGGCAGAAACGAGCCCTCCTGCGTGGGCCGCGGATGCGCCGAGGCGAGCGCCATCTGGATGGTGTTGCAAGGAACCGGGCGCGCCGCTCTGTGAATGGTAGAAATACTGGAAAAGGGGTTTGTGTTCGAGTTTCCGCGTAACAGAATTATATTTTCTTGTATATTCAAATTACAATCCGACGCTATCGTGTCTGTAGATTGTGTGTAAGTCGTACTTTACGGTTTCTTCTGACCCATATTACCTTGAGAAATTGAATTAGTTCAGTAACGTCTTTGCGCTATGCACGGAGGGCCTGCGTGGTTGGGTATGCGCGGTTCAGAATGACTTTTCGCTATCAAGACGATCGACCCTAGACACGGGACGGGGCCTTTAACGCTATCGCGTTAGATTGACATCAAAATATGATGTAGGTATCTAGGCCGCTGCTCTACTCGGAGGTTTGTGGCAAGTTTTATCCTCAGATGTGATAACGACGACCGCAAAATGAAACTAGAAGCACACATTTGAAGCAGCCAAACGCCTGTGCTAGACCCTTAGTCTTAGTATACAGTGCCGGGGAATTGTAGAAAGACACGTTCTAACACATATCAGTGTTACGCGCAGATGCCACATGTTCGCCGTCACTAGCGGGATTTTGTGCTGCTGCAAGACGAAGTGCGCTTTGCACAATTGTTTATGCGCAGATGCCTTCTTTCTTTACGTGCTGTTACGTTTCGCCTACGACGCGCGGTTTAGCCGGCGCGACTGCAATAAAGCGGCAGACATTTTGGCCCGTTCGGCGTCGCCGCTACGCTCCCCGCCAAGCGCGTCCAGGCATGTTCCGATGCCACGTGTCTTCATGTGCGTGTGTGAGTGTATGTGCCATTGTGCCCGACCGGAGGCGCTACGAGAGTAGAAGTCACCTTCTCCTCCCAGCCATTGTGCCCGACAGGAGGCGCTACGACAGTAGAAGTCACCTTCTCCTCCCAGCCATTGTGCCCGACCGGAGGCGCTACGACAGTAGGAGTTACCTTCTCCTCCCAGCCATTGTGCCCGACCGGAGGCGATACGACAGTAGGAGTTACCTTCTCCACCCAGTCTTTGTGCCCGACCGGCGGCGCTACGACAGTATGCGTCACCTTATCCCATTGTACAATCACGTGCTCGTCTATTGAGGGGTTCCTTCTTGCCCTCAACTGCGAGAGTATAAAAACAGCTGCCCCCGGACGCCAAAAGGAGGGCTCCGATTTCTTCTGTTGAGTAAAGTGCACTCCCGTCTCTCTACTTCGGTCAACCTGACCGCCAACTCTTTGCGATGTTAAAATAAACAAGTTGTTTTGTTGTTACCAGTCGACTCATGCTTTGCCGGGACCTTCGGATGCTTCCAGTTGTACCCCAGGCCGCCAGGCCAACGCTACCCTTGGAGCTTGCGACCCAGGTGCAACAACGGGCGTCAGCGCCGAGTTCCCAACAGGTCGTACCATCGGTGCGACCACAACAACCGTTGCCATCGGTGGGATTCAAACAACTGTCTGCCAGCGGTGAGATCGCGACAACGGAGGCCAGCAGCGAAGAGATGCAGTTGACTGTATGCTGAGCAGCTCAACGACGATCCGGGAGCAGTGCAACGAGCCCTGTGTGATGACTGGTTGCCTGCAGCGGAACGACTGCGCTGAACTCTTGGCTGCGAGGTTTGGTGAGTGCGGGACTTTCTTCTTCTGAGCTTTGCCAGGCTTTTGTTAGTGTCAGAAACAGAGCTGGTAATTGTGGTTGTCGTTGCTGCCGGGTTAGTTTGCGGCAAGACAATAGTAAGCAGTAGAGAAAGCAGCATTCAGAGCAGCCATGGATTTGAAGTCGTTGCGCAAACCGAAATTGTTGGAGCTTGCAAGAGAGTTGGGTCTGGATGTCTCGGACAAACTCAGAAAACCAGAACTGCTAAAGGCTATTCTTGAGTTAGAAGCTGAGGATGACGAGCTGTCGGAATGCCTTGAGACCATTGAGGAAAGGGAGACGGCAAAAAGACAGGAGCGCCAACTTAAAGAACAAAAAGAGCGAGAGCAACAAGAGAAAAAAGAAGAGCGTGACCGTCAACACGCTTTGGAAATGAAGCGTCTCGAGATAGAGATGGAACGCGCTCGTAATGGAAGTCAGGCACACGGTGCAGGAGAACGAGTATTGTTCAAAATGACTGACCTGATGCGGCCGTTTAAGCTTGGAGAGGACATTGGTTTGTTCCTGGTTAACTTCGAGCGAACGTGCGAGAAGCAGGGGTTCTCTCGGGAAACGTGGCCACAGCGCTTGCTCACTTTGTTACCCGGCGAGGCGGCCGACGTAGTCGCTCGCTTGGATAGAGAGGAGGCAGAGGATTTCGACAAAGTGAAATCGAGTCTGCTAAAAAAGTACAGGCTGTCAGCGGAGGCGTTCCGTCGGAAGTTTCGGGAAAGTGAGAAAGGCAAGAATGAGTCATATACAGAGTTTGCCTACAAGCTAATGTCAAACATGCAGGAGTGGCTCAAAGAAGAGAAAGCGTTTGGTGACCACGAGAAAGTTCTGCAGTGTTTCGGGCTAGAACAGTTTTATAGTCGGTTACCTGAGAACGTGCGGTACTGGGTCTTGGATAGGCCAGACGTTTGTACGGTGGCTAGAGCCGCTGAGCTAGCCGAGGAGTTTGTGACGCGTCGAGCTCGCGGAGCTAAGGACGGTCAAAAGGGTGAATTTGGCTCCAAGTTTGAGAGGCCGAAGTTCACGCCCATGAGATTAAAGGGGGACACGCGTAGTGCGGATGCGAGTGAAAGCAGTCCAACCAAACGTAAGGAGACGGCGGCAGCCGAAGCCGAACGCAGAAAGCGGTTCGAGATGAGGCAAGCGCGCGTGTGTTACACGTGCCAGAAGCCGGGTCACTTTTCGGCGCAGTGTCCGGACAGAAAGCGGTTCGAGATGAGGCAAGCGCGCGTTTGTTATACGTGCCAGAAGCCAGGTCACTTTTCGGCGCAGTGTCCGGAAACAACACCAAAAGTTGTGTTTTTTTCATTATGCAGCACTGACGAGAACATGAAGCTTCTCGAGCCTTACATGCGAGACCTCCTCGTGAACGGGAAAGAGTGCCGTGTGCTTCGCGATTCCGCAGCTACAATGGATGTAGTTCACCCCTCTTACGTAGAGCCCCATATGTTCACGGGCGAGTGCGCATGGATCAAGCAAGCCGTGGAAGCTCATAGCGTGTGTCTGCCAGTAGCAAAAGTGCTTATTGAAGGACCTTTCGGAGCGCTTGAGACGGAGGCGGCAGTGTCATCTATGCTGCCCCCCCAGTACCCGTACCTATTTTCAAACAGGTCCGATCACCTCCTGCGCGAGAAGGGGCTGTTGTTTGGTGAGGCTAGCGTTCAGGCCTTAACCAGATCGAAGGTTCGGGAGCTCGCTGCAAAGGCGGTAGTTGCGGGGCCGACGTTATCGAACAATGAGAAAGGGTCAGAGGCGCAGCAAGCTGATATTCAGAGCACGCCGGAACGAAATAAAATTGAGTCTGTAACGTTAAAGGCACCAGATACTGGAGAGGAAAATCCCGATGCGGGAAAGTTAGAAGAGCTATCTACTGATTTGCTCATCGCGCCTACGTCAGACGGACTTGATAGGTTGCTAAAAATCAGCCGGTCGGCTTTGATAGCCGAGCAAAAGAAGGATGGTAGCCTAGAAAACATACGCTGCAATGTCAAGGAAGGTATCGCCAGGAAAAATGCGCGTTTTGTGGAAAGAGGTGGAGTCCTGTACCGGAAGTATCTAGACCGCAGAGGAGTGGAGTTCGATCAGCTGATCGTTCCTCAATGCTATCGTCAGGATCTGTTGCGCTTGACGCATGGGGGTTCGTGGTCCGGACACCTAGGAGTTAAGAAAACTAAGGACCGTCTCTTGCAAGAGTACTATTGGCCAGGGTGTTTTCGGGACGCAGACCATTTCGTAAGGTCATGTGACACCTGTCAGCGGGTGGGCAAACCAGGGGACAAATCGAGGGCGCCGTTGAGATTGGTACCTATCATTACGGAGCCTTTTAGACGGCTCGTTATTGATACAGTGGGACCTCTGCCGGTAACAGCCACGGGGTACAGACACATTTTGACTGTGATCTGCCCAGCGACAAAGTTCCCTGAAGCAGTGCCGCTTAAAGAACTCAGCTCAGTTGAGATAGTCAATGCACTACAGTCCATATTTGCGCGAGTTGGTTTTCCTGCGGAAATCCAATCAGATCAGGGCACAGTGTTTACTAGCGCTTTGACGACAACTTTTCTCGAAAGGTGTGGGGTAAAGCTGCTACACAGCTCAGTGTACCACCCACAGTCGAATTCCGTTGAGAAGCTCCACTCCGTCATGAAGCGCGTGTTGAGAGCATTGTGTTTTGAACATCAAACTGACTGGGAGCTGTGTCTGCCTGGGGTGATGTTTGCATTACGGACTGCGCCGCATGCGGCTACGGGGTTTTCGCCAGCTGAACTGGTGTACGGTCGCTCGCTTCGGTCTCCGCTTCGCATGCTTCGAGAATCGTGGGAAGGCAGGGGCGACGACCCAGTCGTGGTGGAGTACGTGCTTAAGCTCCTCGAACGCTTAAGAAGGGCACAGGAGTTGTGAGGTGAAGCAATGGCAAAGGCCCAGCAGAGGGCCAAGGTTTATTATGATCGGACAGCCAGGGCCCGTCGTTTTGAGGTGGGCGATGAGGTCATGATATTGCGCACATCGCTAAACAACAAACTAGACGTGCAGTGGGAGGGCCCAGCACGAATTGTTCAGAAACTGTCGGACGTTAACTACGTGGTAAGTCTGCCAGGAAAGCGGAAAGCACAGCAAGTTTACCACTGTAATCTGCTCAAACCTTATAGACAAAGGGAAGCAGTGGTGTGCATGATGGTAAACGTTCCTGAAGAGCTTCCGGTCGAGCTTCCGGGACTAGGCTCAGTGACGAACAGGGAAGACACCGATCAAGTCATTAGTGACTTAATCAGTAAAGCATCGCTGTCGCCTGAGCAGAAAACCGAACTACACCAGCTCTTACAAGAGTTTCAAGGTCTGTTCTCTGAGAGGCCTGGTAGGACTTCTGTCCTTACTCATGATATAGAACTTACCTCCCCAGAGCCAGTACGATCCAAGGCGTACCGGGTGTCACCCCGCCAGAGCGATATTATGGAGGCTGAGGTAAAGAAAATGCTACAGCTCGGTGTTATTGAGGCAGGTGAGAGTGATTATACCTCCCCTTTGATTTTAGTTGAGGTACCGGGCAAGGAACCTCGTCCTTGCGTCGACTACCGCAGGCTTAATTCCATCACTAAGGATCAAATTTATCCGATCCCTAACATCGAGGAGCGCCTTGAGAAAGTTAGTAGCGCTCAGTTTATTTCCACCCTAGATCTTGTCAGGGGTTATTGGCAGGTTCCACTTACAGAAGAGGCTAGTAGGTATGCGGCGTTCATTTCACCAATGGGAACATTCCGTCCTAAAGTGTTGAGTTTTGGTTTGAAGAACGCGCCATACTGTTTTTCAAGCCTCACGGATAAAGTGTTGCGGGGACAGCAAGAATTCGCTTTACCGTATCTAGACGACGTAGCGATATTCTCCGCATCCTGGTCTGAGCATATGGCACACTTGCGGGCAGTGCTAACCCGCCTGCGCGAAGCGGGCTTGACAGTAAAGGCTCCTAAGTGCCAGTTAGCACAGGCCGAGGTTGTCTACCTCGGTCACGTGATTGGTCAGGGTCGTCGCCGCCCCTCTGAAATAAAAGTGGCCGCTGTGCGAGACTTCCCGCAACCGCGCACGAAGACCGATATTCGGTCGTTCTTAGGTGTCGCCGGCTACTATCAGAGGTACATCCCCAGGTACTCTGATATCGCGGCTCCCCTGACGGATGCTCTAAGAAAGACAGAGCCTCAAACAGTCGTCTGGGACGAGACAAAGGAAAGAGCTTTTAGCGCCCTAAAGAGTGCCTAACAAGCCAGCCTGTGCTACGATCGCCAGACTATACAAAAGGGTTCGTTGTTCAGTGCGATGCTAGTGAGCGAGGCATGGGCGTTGTACTGTGCCAACGGGAAAATGGAGAAGTAGAACACCCCGTCCTGTATGCTAGTCGTAAGCTGACCAGTCGTGAGCAGGCGTATAGCGCCACCGAGAAAGAGTGTGCATGTCTCGTGTGGGCCGTTCAGAAATTGTCATGCTATCTAGCCGGCTCGAGGTTTATCATTGAGACGGATCACTGCCCTCTCCAATGGCTGCAGACCATCTCTCCCAAAAATGGCCGCCTCCTGCGCTGGAGCCTCGCTTTGCAACAATATTCTTTTGAGGTGCGTTACAAAAAGGGGAGTCTCAACGGTAACGCCGATGGCTTAAGTCGAAGCCCCTAACGTAGGAATCAGCCTCAAAATTGTTTGTTACTGATGTTTTTCTTCCTGAGGCAGGATTTTTTTAACATATTGCTTTTGTTTAGTGTTTCAAAGTGATGATATGCTTTCTAGTGCAATTTTCCAATTTGTGGACGCGTTCTGAGTGATGCTAGACTACTGTAAGGAACTAGGCAGTGGTATAAAAGGGGAAAGAGCCTGGCAGGGCTTAGTGAGGGTTGTGCCGTGCTTGCTGACTGAGCGGTTGAGTTTCAGCGTAGTTCTAACGCTTGCCGGGAACGAGAACAAGAATGTGAACTCTCCCGAAGTCACTTTGCAGTGTCCTGTGCGAACCTGAACGAGAGAACGAGGCCTTCTCTGTGCGCTGCGCTCAAGAAACGTCGAGGGACGCCCGACTTCGGTTATGAGCATCATCGAGCGACATCCCTCCGGACAGCGGATGCAGTCCCCTGTCCATCGGGATCTCCTTCCCCCGGCGGGGCGGTCTGTTACGTTTCGCCTACGACGCGCGGTTTAGCCGGCGCGACTGCAATAAAGCGGCAGACATTTTGGCCCGTTCGGCATCGCCGCTACGCTCCCCGCCAAGCGCGTCCAGGCATGTTCCGATGCCACGTGTCTTCATGTGCGTGTGTGAGTGTATGTGCCATTGTGCCCGACCGGAGGCGCTACGAGAGTAGAAGTCACCTTCTCCTCCCAGCCATTGTGCCCGACCGGAGGCGCTACGACAGTAGAAGTCACCTTCTCCTCCCAGCCATTGTGCCCGACCGGAGGCGCTACGACAGTAGGAGTTACCTTCTCCTCCCAGCCATTGTGCCCGACCGGAGGCGATACGACAGTAGGAGTTACCTTATCCACCCAGTCTTTGTGCCCGACCGGCGGCGCTACGACAGTATGCGTCACCTTATCCCATCTTCTTCTTGCCCTCAACTGCGAGAGTATAAAAACAGCTGCCCCCGGACGCCAAAAGGAGGGCTCCGATTTCTTCTGTTGAGTAAAGTGCACTCCCGTCTCTCTACTTCGGTCAACCTGACCGGCAACTCTTTGCGATGTTAAAATAAACAAGGTGTTTTGTTGTTACCAGTCGACTCATGCTTTGCCGGGACCTTCGGATGCTTCCAGTTGTACCCCAGGCCGCCAGGCCAACGCTACCCTTGGGGCTTGCGACCCAGGTGCAACAACGGGCGTCAGCGCCGAGTTCCCAACAGGTCGTACCATCGGTGCGACCACAACAACCGTTGCCATCGGTGGGATCCAAACAGTGCAACTCTAGCCGTGGCGCATGTCACAAGCCCTTGATTTGCGGCCGCTCCTACCACTGCGTGGTAGGAGCGGCCTACCACACAGTGGTAGGAGCGGCCGCAAATCAAGGGCTTGTGACTTGCGCCACGGCTTCAGCCATCGCGCTAGCTATTAAAACTAAGGACGCTCTGGGACAATCGTCGATAACTCTTACAGATTCCCAAGTCGCATGTAGACTATTCCTCACCGGGAGGCTACCACACAGCACCACTCACCTATTAGGATCCAACCTAACGCAGAAATACATGATCATCTGGTGCCCGGGTCACGCAGGACTCGAGGGCAATGAGAGAGCGGACGGCGCAGCTCGTGCTTTTGTCAACCGAGCGGTCGACCACTCTGACGAAAATCCCTTTTTACCACGAGACATCCTTGAGCACCAGCGGCGCGAGCGAAGAAAGTACAGTCCACCACACCCTGACCTATCCAGGCAGGACTCTTATGACTGGCGCCGAATACAGACGCACACATTTCCAAACCTTCATTTGAAAAATGCCGTTCACCCAACGCTGTACAGCGTTCGCTGTCCTTGGTGCGGAGGCCGGCCAACTCTCGCCCACATTACGTGGGACTGCCTGAACAGGCCACCCAAAATTAATGCACCAAAAATAGCCGGCAAACTTTCCGGAAGGGAGCTGGGATACCTGCATTCGCTGTTGTACGAGGCATTGGCTCAACTGTCTTCTTTAGCTACAAATAATTAAGTGCCCGTCAATCAACCCAGTTGTGAATTTTCATTTTCGCTAGCCACCATCACCTCCAAGTTTTGTTGTTCATGCGCGGTTAGTCACGAAGTCTCTGTGAAGGTGAGCCTGTCGTCAAGAGGTTGTGCACACGCAGCAATGAAATGAGGTCGTTCAGGCATTTTCCATGTTCATTCCGAAGAGTGTGTTCATGATAACTGAAGTAGTATCGATACTATTGGAATTTAACTTATGTGATTCGATGCGACGACCTAAAAACACTAAATTGCGTCATTGTTCCAAGTGCACCTTCAAGAGTATAGGCATTTAGTGAATCGAAATAACATGAGTGTTCGCACATGCACCCAGCGTGCGCACACTCTACAAGGAGAGCACTAAAACATGTACAACAAGATTTTATGGTGCAGTAAAACATGTGAAAACTCCATTACGTATTGTAAATACTAGATTGTACTGCGCTGTCCATTCATTGCACACGACTTCATGCTCGAAATCTTTCTCGCAGACTTACTCTGTCGGCCGAAGTAATCGATGCTTCCTCGGAATTGCACGCAATGTTCAGGCGGTATCATCGTCTTTTGGCGCAGGAAACAACAAGAAATTTTCCGTGCACGACTTGTGCCTCGTATTACAACACGGGACAAGACATGCTTTCTCATTGTGTGCTAAGAAGCTTGGCACATTTCTGGGAAAGCGCGCACAAAATGACCGTGTACTCTCGATTTCATATTAGCTCAATATATCACTCGATAGTCGAGGGCCCCCGCGGTCACGAGGGTCCCCCCCCCCCGGTCATCCGGGGGAAAGAATCTGAGAAAGGGTTTCTTTTGTTGCGATAGACATACCTCCGTACACGACTTATAGCATCCAGCGAACTGAATAGGCGTCCTTCAGATATGTTCATGTCGATGAGTGCAATTCATTTGAGTGAGTTACTAACAGCAAATAAACGAGAAGAAAGGGCTTTAACTGAGGGGCCCGATTTTTATTAGTCATATTGTAAGAAGCTAACAAACACTCACACCAAGGACAACATAGGGGAGATTACTTGTGCTTAATTTCAGTTCGTCCAAATTTCATTTAGCCTGCCCTCAAATTTATGTTGGCCCACCCCCACCATTTCAAGTTAACTCACTCCCAAATTTCTGTCAGCCCACTCTAGATTTACGTGGGCCCCCGCGCAAATTTGAAGTCAGCCCGCCCCTAAATTTAATTTGGCCCATGCCCAAATTTCAGGATGGCCCAGGCCAAAATTTCAGTTAGCTCGCCTCCAAATTTCAAGTTGACCCATCCGCAAATTTGAGTTGGCCCACCCTTACTATACTCTTCACCATGCATTTACAATATGTAACTGCATATCTCTTGCTGCTTCAGTTGGCCCACCCCTATTGTAAGCTTCCCCATGGATTTATAATATGCCAGTGCAATTCTCTTGCTGCTGCTGCCGCGCTTCCTGGCTACAACGTTTTGACAGCGAGTTTCCGCGGTCATCGAGTGCGATGTGCTCATGTTTGCTTGTGCGAACGTGACACCGTGCTTGTTAATTTAGTTAGTAAGCGAATGTTTACGAGCTTATACGGTCGATAAAACTACTCTCCTTACTTCGTAACAGCTGCCTGCTAATTCACTATCGCAATCGATGCTTCGCCTTGGGGCGAAACTGCGACTTTTTTCAACGGTTGCGGGTGGCTCGGCGCATTCGAAACATCCGAGCTTCCAGTAAAGTGGAAAGTTGGGCTAGTTGGTGAGTAATCATCATACCTTGCTGGTGAAGCAGCGCACTGACACGGACACAGTGAAGACAAACACGAAAAGACGACACTCGCTGCACTCGCCACTATTTTATTTCAGAACACATACTTCATATTTATATACCTGCGCACCCTCAGGCGTCAAAGAAGATCAAGGCAAGATCAAAGGCATTTTTTAAAGATCATTTGCCCGCGCATACTCGGGCATCAAAGATATGGCACCTATCTATCATGGTGTGCAATCCTATCGTAATTTGTTGCAACCCTAACAACCATATTCATTAATTTTTTTTCTTTTTTCTTTTTCTCTTCCTTTAGTGTAGTTCCAAAAAGGCAACCTCACCATGGCTTAGATGTACAGATGGCTGACTGATACAACCCTCTCCCCTCTTGTGAATATGAAAGGCTTCGATTATTTCCCTGGTTGGCTGATCCTTATGGTGCGATAAAACTGTGGTATCATTGTAAAGCGGCCAGCACCCATGTTGTGAGGAGTGCCCCTTAATGTGCGAATGAATGTTTCCCCCCAGTGACCTTTTGGGCTCCAAAAGTCTCGTGTTTACACACCGACCCGTTTGGCCGATGTATACTTTTCCACACGATATGGGCAAACAGTAGACAACAGATGACCTGCACTCGACAAGTTTTTCTTTATGCTTGACTATGCACTTACGACCATTTACATTTACTTTTGTTGAAACTCTTCGATCCAGTCCAGCACATATTTTTCCGAGTTTGTTCGGTGCTGAAAAAACCACTCGTAGACCAAATCTGCCACCTACGTTTTTCAAGCTATGCGCAATTTTGTGTGCATATGGTAGTGACACAATTTTTTTCGCTGTCAATCTCTTTTCTGTTTCGCTTTTTCTGATAGCCATTGCACACATATTGAATCAACTTATAGGCTGATGTAGACAGTACATGTTTTTCATATCCTGCATTCTTTAGTCTGATAACTTGTTGGCTGAAAGTCTCTTTTATTTTTTCCGGGCAAGACTCAGTTAAGGCCGCCCTCAGGCACGAGAAAGCTATGCCACTTTTTAAAATTTTTGAGTGTCCCGAATTATAGCTAAGCAGGGGTGCTGCACTGAACCGCGAAAAGCGGTTCAGTACAGATTGTCACCGACATCAGCAAGGGGGGTTATGGGAGCAGCAATTGAAGCGCGACCACGGTGGAAGAATACTTCCTATCTTCCACCGTGAGCGCGACTATGTTTGAGGGGAACAAACATGGGGAAAGCAAAAAGCGTTTTTTAATTCAAGCGAGACACAGTTAGATTGACTCAACGAAAATAAAATTCCTGGTCAATTTTGTATATTCGTGACGAGTTAAGAAAATACAAGCTTATTCAATTTTATTATTAATAATAAAGGCATTTATTTTCGGCGCCCATCTACAGGGGGCGTTCTCGCCACTGTCACTCGCAATGCAATGCACGTCTTGAAATGGGCAGGAAGGCGCGCTCGTAAAGTTCACTTGTTGAAATACGCCCCCCTCACAGTTTGTGCTTTCTTGCTTGTCGAAGTTTGTCTGAATTTGGTGACGCGGGTAGCTTCATCGCTTCTTAATCTGTTCAGCCAAAATTAGCGAGTTACGACCGCCAGATAATTGTGTAGTTGTTCTCGTGCAACTGCGCCGGCCGACGAGCTTGGCGTCCGACGATAGGATCAGCACTCGACACCTAAAGCTTTCGTCGGCCTCCAAAGAAAGTATGCTATGTGCGGGGGTGCGATTTTGACATCCGTACGGATGGCTTTTCCTGCATCGCTTTCCGCACTGAAAGCTCTAAACGCCCGTCAAGTCGAATGGCGGGGCATTTGAATATATAGCTCCAAAAGAAGGCCAACAAAACAAATTTCGTGCCCTCGAAAACAAAATGACGTCACTTCTGCTTTTAACGGGTATGGCGTCACATAATTTTTTCTTCTGCCGGAAGTGTTCCCACCACATACAGATGGCGCTAAGCCCCATGAACCACCGATGGACCGCCATGTTTTGAACGTATGGGCTCCTATGGAAGCTTCGCTACCAGGTATATTTACCTTGCACTCGGTATGCGCCAGTAGCTGAGTGCCGCTCTTCAGTGAATCTGTTCGATTTGATGCCAACATGAGCCACGGGGTATGTACCTCTGCGTATGTGCCGCAGCTAACTGAACCTTCTTGACGCCAACTAGGGTAAGTACATGTGTCGTTTAGAATGTGGCGCTCTTCGATGACAATTAAAAATCGTCTAACATTTCTCCGCCGCTTGGGGGCAATCAAACGCGCGTCATATGTATTCAGAAACATTTGTCTGTGTGCACATTCACACAAGCGCCCACGTGCGGAGTTCGCGGTAGCGTCGCTCTAATGATGCAGCGTGTTCAGTGGAAATCGCTAGATATATGAATCCGGCTGTATATGCGCGCCTCGTACAGGACGAGTCTCTGCGGCGGAATTACGGCATATCGACACATTACTTCAATGCTAAACACATTGACGTTGACATTCATCGTAAAATGGGTTCTGGCCTCTAGTGCGACGACAGACGTGCAGTGACATGTGTTGTCAAAATCTATACAAAGTGGGCGGAAATCTTCGGGGCATGGCTGTCAAAGCCAATCAATAGCTTCCTGGTCGACCCGAAATTCACTTTTGGTTAGCTCTATTCGTCCACGCTATGTCAGTCACGTGGGTTCTGTGACGTTGCCCTGACTCCAGGATTTGACCGCATTCCGAACCACGTTAATGTCCTCTGGCGCAGACGTACGTGCGCTGGTTACCAGGATCGGTCCCCCAAGTCGCTACCATTGATTACGTAGCCGGTTTTGACCAGATCTTCTTAGGGATTGGCCCATTTAGCTCGGCCATACCGCGGTGTGCGCAAAGTTCGAGGAATAACCAGAGAAAGTTTCCCTTCAAGAACTAACACTTACCGTCGATATGGAGCATATATGCAGCATATGGAGATATGGAGCATAACTAACCCTTAGCGTCGATATGGAGCATATTTAGAGGAAGCTTTAGCTCAGGCCAAACTAATACGCCGTTTCTTCAAAGACATGTAAAACGCAGAAATGCTTTTGAGACAACCACTGGGTTTACTTGATTGGAAAATGTTGCATTTAACTGAAAAGGGTAACTTATAATGACTATTGGAAGCGGAATTTCGATTTAGGGCCTGAATTTTTTTTTACAAGAAATATCACAAATAGGTGAGGTTTAAAAAATACAACCACGTGGTTCACAAACCTGTAACTGCGCACCAAAATCAGATATCGCAGTTCAGTCAATCGCATACGTCATAACATTCAAAGCGGACACATTTGATACACTATTTGATATCTATTGTGAATTTGTTACAATGGTTACGAAAGTTCTGCAAAAATCCTGCTCATAGATTAATGGTGTAGTTAAGAACCATGTATAATACCCCAATTTTGTCTGCTTTAGACATATTACAAGCAATCAACAGAATTGTGATAATTAGTAAAGGGAAAATTTGACATCCACCCGTTCGTTGTGAATATTCCACTTCGCCCTGCTATCTGCTAGCTGCCTGGTTAGCTCAGATGGTAGAGCGGCGGTCCCGGGTTCGAGTACCGGACCAGGACGAATTTTGCTTCAACTACGAGGTTTTTCTTTCAAGGAAGCCGTATGGGTTTCCTTTGTAGCAATTGCTACGAACGGGTGGATGTTTAATTTTCCCTTTACTAATTACCTCTCTCCACCTTTCGGGTTCCCGCAGAACTATTGCGTCAGAATTGTGATAATGATTATTCATTGCTAACTTACAGATTTGTAAGCTTGATAGTTCCGTCTCCCGAAAATATGGAATTTTCAACAACTGTGAATTAAAAAAATCGACAACGTAAATAAAAAAATATACTTGCAACAGTTACTAGATTTTAAATTTTTCTTTTAAATGCAACAAACTTCATCAAATTCAGCGCAGTGGTCGCTGAGAAGAATGATTTCTCCTTTCCCGTGTAACTGACATAGCAACCCCCGAGCTGAAGCTTCGAAATCAAGCCAACACACGTAGACGATGAAGAAGCGTGCACCAGTCGCACGGCTGTTTTCAGTGCACTTGTCGCGCACTGGGTCTTCGTTGCGAAAATTCTCTATTTTAGGCAAGCTTCTGCACTTCTGTGTCCGTTTTGCCGTTTCATTGCAGGAACCGAGTTAGTGGACGGATTCGTGGCCTCCGAGATCGGGCGCGCTGGCACGTTTTACTTCAGTCGACTCATTCGGCGCTCTCCCCAGCAAAAACAAACTAACGAGAAAAAAAAAACGCCGTGGACTTCTGCGCACGTGAAGGGGCCCGATCTCAATGGGCCCATTGCCCACCTTTCACGTGTGGCGGAACATTTTCACAGGATACATGCCAAGCAATTTTTCAGCTCTGCCTCGAACATTTTGCCGCCTCAACCATCCATAAAAAATAGTTGTCTTGTGCCTTTATATTTAAGGCGATAGCGTTATGGGCCGCGTGTTCGCAGGAAATTCGGTAACGGCGTCCGGAGCCATGGCCTCCCCGTGAGCAAAAATTGCCGCGTATATTCAGCTATATATGTAAATGCCACGCCTTGCTATATGACATGTGGCACATGCGGGTTGTATTGCCACGCCATTCTACCACTAAAGTTGCTCACACCTTGTCTTAGATTCTAGACAAAGTTATTCCTCGGAATTTTGAGAATGACAGCCCACAAGCAAAGGTCATGAAACAAAACACCGACAGCGCGTGCATTCTGTGTTAGATCGTCTCGGATTTAAGTATTAAAAGCGCGAAACAATTACAGGAACCCGCAACTGATGCAATCTTTTTGGGCGCGGCTGCGCACAATCTTCGGGATCGGCCCACGCAAGAGACCGCGTTTCTACCAGAAAGCACGCCTTCGTGCACAGCACTGGCCGCCGGCTTTTCCCGGGAAACAATGCGGTTACATAAGCTGCAGCTGCCGGGAAGCGTGAGAAGCCAGTCAGGGATCTTTGAATTGCATCGCCTTCCGCAGTTAAAAGCGAAGCTTAAGCGTCCTTCAATTTTTTCCAGCACTTTTCTATATTCATGTCACTTGATATTGTAATACTTATGTTTAGTAATTTGATTTTTCTGAACAAGTCATGTCTGGGTTCACACACTATCTATTGTCTCTGAACTTGTAGCTTATCGTAGATTGACAGAGGTTAATTGTTTTGCTTTATTTTATTTTCTGTCTTCTTTTTATTTTGTATTATCTATTATAATTATTCAATTATATTGCTTACCGCGCGTATTTTTTTCCTGTGTTTAGCTTTCATTTCAACTGCACTTCTTGTATTAGCTGTAAATTTATGTTGCAGGCCATTATTATTATTATTATTATTATTATTATTATTATTATTATTATTATTATTATTATTATTATTATTATTATTATTATTATTATTATTATTATTATTATTGCACATTGTGCGAACACAGCTTTTGTTAGGTTGCCTTTTTTTTGCTTTTCAGTAGCGCTTGTTTTACGTTCATATAAGCGTAGCTTTCCCCTTACCCAATGCCTTCCTGAAGGCCTGCAAGATATTCCGAAAGAAATATATTTTTGTAATATAAATAAACATGCCGTAAGCAGACACGCGGAAGAGCGACTAGTATTTTTGTGTTCGGTGTAGCGAACATTGGAAATCACACTGTTCATAATTAAAATAATGCCTTCTTGGGCGGTAGCCATATTATGCTAATAAAAGATTAAATAATACCATAATTAACATTTCACGATTCGCGCACAATTTCTCGTTCCACCGAGCCCTGCAACTGCGGCTCGCAGCAGTCAAAGGCACGCAGACACTTCACCTTGAATGTTTGCCTTTGGACTGGCGCACTTAATCCTGCGAATTAGGTTTGTTCGTTCGCTAACAAAGTCAACACCAGATACGTAGTCCAAAGGGCTGATGAAACGGGCTAGTTGGTGGCTGTTCATACTCTCTGCCCGTCTCACGGCAAACTCTCGCAGAAGTGTGCCATTTCTGGATACCCGCGTGAATGTAGTGAAAGTATGTGTGGAGAATAAATTAAGCAGCTTGAGAACAAATAGCCAGCGGCCCGCGCTGTGCCCTACGTACGCCTTAAGCCGCCACTTCCCCAATCAGTAAGGTTTCACGTAGCAACGCGAAATCATTTTCCTCGCCTCATCCAAGCCGCAGAAGAAGTACCGGAGCTCGCGAAAACCCCCTCGATGCATGAAACCGCCTCGGGTGCGAGCACCGCGGTGGAGAGGAGGATCAGACAATGCCGACCACTGAATTAACACTCTCTCCCCGCGAGAATGGCAAATTTTGCTCCGACACGTAGAATAAACTGCCAGCGCGCGCCCATCTCGGGAGCCATGCCCAGACGAACGCTCCTGTCTCAATTCGGCTAGTACTCTCAAGAAACTCATCACGTCAACGTCATATCTAGCGCATGGTAAATTTCTTGGACGTCGCTCAGTTCTGATGGGCTGTCCAGCTGTTAAAAACGGTGAATGTTTCGCAGCGCGCAACATTGAAGTTGGATCTAACATGGAGCCGCTTGACACAGAGAAAGCACTTCCGATTATTAGTATTGTGTCGCAGGGATTCGGAAACGAACGTATAGTAGAACTAGGGTGGTTGCTTGGGATAGTTGGTAACGTTGGTAGCGCTGTGTATATGTCGTTTCTCACAGTCCTTGTCCTTCGCGCTGTACGTCATTTTTTTTTTATCATGTATAGTAGAACAGTAGTAAAACAGTTTATCGCTGCATCAGGCAGCAAGAACGGAAGTACAAGTGAGAATGGCCAGAAGAGAAACATGCCAGCCTTATATAAGCAATCGCGATCGGGTCATGCGACTACATGGAAGCGTGACTTGCTGTCGATATCGACAGCACGTGGCGCTATCACATACATGGCAATTAGCATTCATAAACATGACAGCGAACTAAATCCATCCCGAAAATATATATATATATATATATATAGAATGAAATTGCAGGATTTATTCACATATTAAGTTATCAAAAGTGTACTGCATATATAATCGGAAATCTTTCTGGTAACATAACAGGCAGAGGTCAATACTCGGAACAATTTGCGCGATCAACATCGCTTTTTCGTGCGCAACGGAAAACACTTCCAAACTGCGGTGTCTCCATCACGGCTGCGCAAATGTCTTTGTTGTGAGGCCCGCACATCGAAAGGCAGCAGGACACCAGCAACAGCTCGAGATCGTCCCTCGCGGATTCCGCCGAGTGGCCGGGAATCCCGGCGCTGCCATCGCTGCTACTGTTGTCGCCCTGCTTCAACGCCCTGGCCACCGCGATGACGGCAAGCATACGGAAGGCGTCATCTGTGCCGCGAAGAATAGCACTGCCTGCCAAGCACGTGCGGTTGTAGCCGTGCCGTCGAGCCAGCAAATGTCGCGAGGACTCGCCCACGTCGTACACTCTCTGCGCCAATACGGCACGCCACAGGACCAGAGACAGCGACAGGCCAATCGTGGCCAAGCGTGCAGAAGGCGGAGCGTCCGGTGAGAACCACGGCGGAATCAGGAAGACTATGGGAAGCGTGATCTCGTTGCGCTGCCCGTCGTAGCGGGGTCTCGGCCGCAGTGGAGTCGGCAAAGACGGGTTGTCCTTCTTGCGGTTCCACGAGGACTCCTGAGCGGCCAGCAAGTTGGTGAAGAAGACCTCCGACATGCCGGGAACGTGCGCCAGCTTCCCGTTCAACGCCTGAAGATCGCGCACGTCCTCCGGGTAGGCTACCGCGAGGCGAACCTGGCTGAGGCGCCTTCCGAGAGCTCTCATGCGCTTCGCCTCTGCCATGCTGCGCGCGCCTGCCGCGTAGATCTCGTCTTCGGACGCCTTGAGCACGCTGGCGAAAGTGGTCTCGGCGCTCACCACGGCTTCGGCGCTCACTTGGTGCCAGATCACGGGTGCCAGCGCAGCCGCCGGCCCGAACAGTTCGACGGTCTTGATGTAGCACACGTGGTCCAGGTGCGGGAGATCGGTCTGCAGAAAGAAGGCGGATAGCTGACGCGCAGTCTCCCAGAGGAGGTATTGCACCATGCGTCGCTCACTCACGCGTCCCAGTGTGGCGTCCAGGAAGGACAGGACGCCACTCTGCTCGAGCACGACCGGTTGTTCTTTGGAATAGGAGGCACCCCACCGCCACAGCTGTGCAAGGAGCACGGCCGGCTTGATGGTCGTAAGTGCCGCACCCATCTGAGCCACCTTCGTAAGAGACCGTTGGCTCCTGGACACGTTGTGACTTTTCCAGATTTCCTTGACAATCTCCAGCGCTGACATCACGTCGTCCGACACGTTGCGCCAACCGAAGTCGTCTCGTGACATGCTCAGGCTGAGGACTAGGTCGACAATCTTCTGGTGTGCATCGACCTTGGTGCTTCTCTTGGCTTTCTGCATCCAGCGCTTGAAGTCAGTGTTCAGGCCCATTACAAGCGCCGGTCTTTCTATCCTAGAGTCATTCTCCGGCACGAATCCTGTGCCGAGGCGAAAGAGGATCCCGTTTCCATAACGTGCCGCCATCTTCGACATAACCTGAATGAAAAGCAAGGCATTGACTCGCGAAAACTGCGAAAACTGGGGTAACTGTTCAAAAGTCTCATTTGACAATAAATTCATCTTCTCAAGGATATTTTTCCCTACAGTGTCAGGGAGAATAACGCTATTTGGTATTGGCGACTTTGGTTAATTGCCAGCGAGACCCAGCCTTAACTTTACACAGGATATTCACGATTGGAGGAACTTCATTGGTACTTTCCTGCTCGAATAATCTGTTCCTGTTCTGTGAAATTGTCAGTAGTAGTTTTTTACAGTCTACGACTCTGATCAGGGAGGCTGTCGAACCAAACGCTTTTCACCCAGTAATTTGCGCGAAAGCTCGCTGGCCCAGAATGTTTCAGTCATATATATATTTATATAAATATATATATATATATATATATATATATATATATATATATATATATATATATATATATATATATATATATCATCGGCCTGGTTACGCCCACTGCAGGGCAAAGGCCTCTCCCACACTTCTCCAACTACCCCGGTCATGTACTAATTGTGGCCATGTTGTCCCTGCAAACTTCTCAATCTCATCCGCCCACCTAACCTTCTGCTGCCCCCTGCTACGCTACCCTTCCATTGGAATCCAGTCCGTAACCCTTAACAACCATCGGTTATCTTCCCTCATCATTACATGTCCTGCCCATGCCCCATTTCTTTTTCTTTATTTCAACTAAGATGTCATTAACTCGCGTTTGTCCCCTCACCCAATCTGCTCTTTTCTTATCCCTTAACGTAACACCCATCATTCTTCTTTCCATAGCTCGTTGCGTCCTCCTCAATTTCAGCAGAACCCTTTTCGTAAGCCTCCAGGTTTCTGCCCCATACGTGAATACTGGTAAGACACAGCTGTTATACACTTTTCTCTTGAGGAATAGTGGCAACCTGCTGTTCATGATTTGAGAATGCCTGCCAAACGCCTCCCAGCCCATTCTTATTCTTCTGGTTATTTCAGTCTCATGATCCGGATCTGTGGTCACTACCTGCCCTAAGTAGATGTATTCCCTTACCACTTCCAGTGCCTCGCTACCTATCGTAAACTGCTGTTCTCTTCCGAGACTATTAAACATTACTTTAGTTTTCTGCAGATTAATTTTTGAACCCACCCGTCTTCTTTGCCTCCCCAGGTCAGTGAGTATGCATTGCAATTGGTCTCCTGAGTTACTAAGCAAAGCAATATCATCAGCGAATCGCAAGTTACTAAGGTATTCTCCATTAAACTTTATGCCCAATTCTTCCCAATCCAGGTCTCTGAATACCTCCTGTAAACACGCTGTATAGCATTGGAGAGATCATATCTCGTTGCCTGACGCCTTTCTTTATTGGGATTTTGTTGCTTTCTTTATGGAGCACTACGGTGGCTGTAGAGCCGCTATAGATATTTTTCAATATTTTTACGTACGGCTCGTCTACACCCTGATTCTGTAATGCCTCCATGACTGCTGAGGTTTCTACATAATCAAACGCTTTCTCGTAAGCAATGAAAGCTATATGTAAGGGTTGGTTATATTCCGCACATTTCTCTATCACCTGATTGATAATGTGGATATGGTCTATTGTTGATTATTATTGATATGGTCTATATATATATATATATATATATATATATATATATATATATATATATATATATATATATATATATACATACATATATATATATATATATATATATATATATATATATATATATATATGTATGTATGTATGTATGTATGTATGTATGTATGTATGTATGTATGTATGTATAAATCATATTGTTTTTTTATTTGACCTGTGTTTCTTGCTTCGGTTGTATGCTTTTACTATTCTTTTTTTTTTCATTACTGCACAGCTTAGTACAGTGCTGCTAAGGATGGCCGCTGGCATTTTTTGTCATTGTCAGTCCTTTCTTGCTTTCCATTTCCTCGAACACGCTGGCAGGCAAGTGAAATCATCTGGTCCAACTGCATTTTTCTAAAAGATTTCCCAAACAGTGTTGAAAACTATTATGCACTGAGAACCAACCTCGACTGCCAAGCCTGCTCGCACTTTAATGTAGCGCATCAATATATAAAGCGAACAGGCCACATTAATTCGCGGTGAGTTTCATGTAGAAATGGAAGCCAAGAGGAATTCTGAAGGTTGTCACAGCTGTCACCTCCGCACTGCAACAAAACAGTTCAACAGTGCATCATTCCTGAAAGGGTTTGATGCTAGTGAAAAACAGTTCGGGCCTCAACTATTGCTTAGCCACCACGGTAACGGTGCACACGACAAACCTGAAAGGCTTTGGAGCCATCGGGCATCGTCGACTCGGCGTCAGCGGCCGCGGTCGCCAAAAACGCCCGCAAGGACTGCAGGTCCAGAGGCGTTTTGCTCGCCACGCACGTCCTGTAGAACGTGCTCGTCTTGGCCACCGCCGAGCCGCTGCTGCCGGACACCGCGGCACTGACCATGGCAGCGCGCGACGCGTTCTCGACCACCTCGTCCCTGAGCGAGTGTCGCCAGCGCGGTCGTGTGATGCAGGAGAAGGCACGCAGGTCCTGGCACGGGTCCACGCTCCGGTTCAGCTGGCTGACGAAGAGCCACGCGTAGCGGTCGCAGCCCGCCGTGCCGCAGGGCCTCAGCAAGGCACGCGGCACCGACCTCGTGGTGGTGGTGGTGGTGTCTCCGCTGGCGTTGCCCTCGGCACTGCGCAGGAGTCGCCTGCTGCGACCGAAGCGCGGCACGATCCCCGGGTAGTAGAACTGGAGTTCGAGCGCGGCCGCCAGCACAATGATGAACACCGAGAACGCGATGGCGACCGCCACGAGCCAGTGGCTCACCTCCTGCTCGGACTGCGAGATCGGCCCCTGCAAAGCGTGGCACGAAGAAAAATAGTGCGGATCCCACGCACTGTGGGGATCGATGCAAGTGAAGTTTTCTGTGCTAGATATGCTTTGATTGACGATCATTAGCGGTGATTTTGACGGAGAAAGCTTAACTTCTTCTACGTTTAGTATAACCCCAGAGTGGTGAGTGGATGTTAAACGCTAGCTTGCGATCACCACTGCTGTTTGTCTGCGTAGTACACAGAACGCACAGAGAGATGTGTTTGCTTGAGGCGTTGTTGTGCGCCCCAGTTCGTAACCTCTGAGAGGGCCGTGGGCTTCCGGGGGGGGGGGGGGGGGGGGTGAGGAGGGGGGTTGTCATATATGTATGAAGACACCCGAAAATTGTTGATATCCTCGACTTCCTCGATTACACCCGGAGGGGTAGGGGGTGACAGAAGACCTATGGGCCCCGGGTGCCAGATGACCTAGCTACGCCACTGACTGCTGTGATATAGGAGGGCGGGAAGGGGGGGGGGGGTTATTCTGAAAGAGTCCACCTAGTGGGCATGTCCACTAGGTGGACACTTACAGAACAGCTCCCCTGGTCATTACAGGCCTTCTTACTTTAGTCAAGTCATTCTCAGCCCGCTAACACCGAAAACTGGCGTATTCTTAAAGACTTCGTTGAGCCTAATGACATATCATGACTTTGGAGCAGCACTGCGCGCTATGACACAAGTGGCGACACAAGGTGCTGATTTTACATGCGTTTCTGTCGTTGAAATGCCGAGCGCTACGGTCTCGTTTTATTTTTAGTTTTTTAGGCTGAAGGAAAGAAGAATCCCGCGTGTTAAGGGGCCCGTGCGTGACAGGGGGCCCTAGCCGATCAAAATTATACATACCCACGTAGTCAAATCCTAGCGCTGTATATAGTATCACCCCCGCTTTCTCCTCCCCCCCCCTCCAAAAGAAAGAAGAAAGGAAGAAGAATGCCACACTATTGCCACGCTCCTCCGTTCGCCAGGCAAGAGAAACGACGTATACGCGACCACAAGCTTTGTGCAATAGCAGGCACAGCACGTGCTCGCATAAAATCGTGTTGCACATTTTTTTTTCATGCCCTCCAGAAGTTTCGCCTCCCTCCGCACTCAGTCCACCAATATCTTGCGACCTCTACCCACTTTGAAACAGAGAAGCGCGCAAGCTGATCTGCCTAAAGACAAGATCGCCAATATAGCTTATTTGTATATATGCGTGCGTAAGAGCAGCTCGTACAGACCCCGCACTCACATTGGTCGAACCATCCATGCCAGCAGGCAGAGCTTGCCGTGGTGATCGAACGAGGGTGGCTATGACGATTGGGATCATATGCTTGTCACAGATCGCGCAAGGAATAAAGAAGAGGAAGTGCGCACCTCATTGCGCATAGTTTGGCTTTACTTCTAAGTATACGAAAAACCGCCTGCTTCTTGGCCAATCCCCCATAGTGGGTATGCGCCACTGTTTGGGACACAAGACAAGACAAGGCAAGGTGCGGAATGTATCACATCACATCGCTTTATTACCTTTGAGACCCCTGTTTAGGGGGTATTACAAAGGGGTGGGCTAGCAAATGAAGGTTACAAATAAGTCTTCATGCGGAACAGTGTGCTGTGAAATTTTCTGCAAAACTCGATGGACATGTGATTGCTGCAATGTCTCGGGGAAGGCCATTCCAGTTCACTGCTGCACGAAGAAAAAACGAGGTAGCGAAGGGTGGTAGTGCGAGCACGTGAGCGCGCAATTTGGTACGGTTGGCTAGTGCGGTGGAATATGCGCGTCGGTGGGATGACGTAGATGCGCGTGATTGAGGAAGCTGTGAAAAAATTTGCGAAGCAGTCACAACAGATAAACAGATAGACTCGACTACACGGTAGAAGTTTAAATAACTAGATGGGGTTCACGAATTTTGCAGCGGGGAAACCTCAAGCGTCTATGTGTTACAGGATTCATTACGCCAGAGGAATGCCAGGTGCTTATCATCTGAAGAAGCAGTCAGCACTGGGGATGCTATAATAACAGATCGCATCCGAAATCTAGCCGCCGTTATCTGTGCTGTCACTGGTAGAACAGGAAGGACTGGGGCGAAAACAGTCGTCTTCATGAAAAAATAAACCTTTATGACCGGGTATCCTAATCAAATGAATACGTTGCTGATGGAATGGGACTAGCAAGTGAAAGAGTTTTAACTTAGGCTAATCACAAGACGCGGTAAGGAAAGAGCACACAGATTAGTGAATCAATAAGAATAGCAGCTGTTATAGTCGTTGGGTCTAATTTACCTAAAGCGAGAATTGCTGCTATAAGCTCGCCATAAAAATAAGCACAAGATCAGGCAACCTTAATGAAAAAGACCAGTCGAGTGCAGGGCAACATATTTCAATGTCAGCCGTTTCCTCGAACTGCGATCCATCTGTCGCAATGATAATGTTTGTTGATGGTGTGTTTAGATTATCTTGTAATATGCCGTTTAAGATGTCGTAAGGTAGTACTTATGCGTGGTTTGGAAAAAAAAAATGTCGTCAACGTAATTTCTAAGGAATTTCAATGCGTCTTACTGCTAAGCACATCGCGAATTTTTACAGTCGCGATCAAAAGTTTGGCGACCAAAGGTGCCGCGATTTTTAATTTTTTATCGCAGCCTGGGCATTCCGGCTGAAATCAAGAGCGCGCGCGTACGCGCGCATGTTTGACCAATACAATGCATTAAACCAATTCCAGGCCGCGGTGCTGCGCTTGAATATATTTCGATTTTTTTTTTTGCTGATGCCGTGGTTTTCAAACTTTTGCTCGCAACTGTACATTTAGTGACTCAGGTAATGTTCTCACAAGTATAATCTGTGGTGTATGAAACCTGAGCCAGTGAACGAGAAAACAAAATCTGGATTGGAGATCGAAATGACTTTAGGACAGGTTAAAGGTGTTTCATATAATCTCAAGAAAGTCTGGACGGTCAGAAGGTGAAATCGGCATAAAATGGGTTATTCTCGCTTCGAAGTATAATACGGCATTCGCAACGAATTTTGCAAGTCCTAAGCACAAACGTATATAGTGCCACTCGTTCTCATAAAACAAGTAGCCGAAGCTTGTACGGCGGAACACCTTACAATAAAACACAGTGAAATTCTAATATCAGACGATCATACATTTTATATGCTATCAAAATTTTCTTCGCACACCTGATCTTCGACTGCTCAACTTATGCGAAATTTCCATTGCACGAACTCCTTCTGTCGCAATATATTTAATATGCGGCAAGGTACTCGAGTGATTCTACTTGTGGGATATCTTCGAGATGATAGCTATGCGACATGTGTACTGGGTCTTCAACGGGAAAAAACAAGAATAGAACACTTATTAGTGTACTTGTTTAAATGTAAATTATCTAGCCAGTCTTCCAGTTCCCTTAGATACGACTCCAAAATTCCGTAAAAAGACTGAATGTCACTAGACATATATTTAAAAAAAAAGAAATGTCGTCAGCATAAACTTAGGTAGTCTCACCTGGGTGAACAGGTATTCTGCTCAGTAAAATATTAAACAATACTGGTGAAAGTACCGATCCCTGAGACACACCCTCTTGTTTGCTAGTGTTTACAAGAAAAGCCACTTTGAAAACAATAGAATTCCCTCTCTCCTAAAAATTCATTCACCCATGCTACAATATAACCTGGAAAGCAGTGGCCCTGTAACCAATTAATTAAAATTGTATGTTCAATGCTGTTATCGGCTTTACATACAGGGTGTATCGCTTAACTTGAGCCAAACTTTAAATATATACAAATGCTACGTAGCTGGACAGAACCAAGGTAATGTTGTTTGTCGTCGCTCGGAGATACTCAGATTATTTCTTGCATTCCGCCTAATTATGTAATTAGTCTTGATCATTTGATTAATCAACTTAATTATTATACTTCGATGGAAAGTGTCAATGAGAAAACTGTAGAGCAACATGAAAAACTCCCGTTACAACTTTCTGTTTCTCAATGCGTGCTGAATAAAAGTGTTTTTCCGAGCGTGAAAGAAGCCCGCGAATACATGCAAACTGCCTCGAGCGGACAGTCGCGCGGCAGTTTCGTAAATGTTTTTTTTTTGCAACCAGCTTTCTTTCTTCGATAATCTCGTGTACACTCAGTACTGCACCAGTGGTTAGATGAGTCACGTTTAGCTGACCGAATTATGAACTCGGACTTCTTTTGCGGGATATCTGTAGTGCTGAGCAAATGTCCAAGCCAATTTCTTCATTATTACCGCTAACAAATGACGCAATCGTGTAGCACATGCAGTCTTTAAACTTTTTACAATTAACCAATGCTCTGCATTGTCTTTTAACTGATCTTAATGGGCATGCAACTTCAAAGAACGCCGGAAGATATCGAGTGTTTTAACAGAAAACTGTCGTCCAAGACGTCACGGCAACACTTGTGCTAGAAAAAGTCAAATCTAATACTGAGCGAGATTGCCCACGGGCAAATGTAGGTAGTCTCATACTTGTACCGGAGAGACATTCATCCATGGTCCAGTCCCTTAGAAGCGTTCCACAAGCATCTGTTCTGTATGATGATGATGATTACCTTGATGTGTTTGACGCGTAGCCACTCATGGGGATTGGCTGTGTCCCCATGACACGTGATGCGAGCTGAAGTCACCAGTAACGATGACTTCCTTTTCGCAGTATGCGAGCACACTATCCAATTGGTGTGTATTGTGAACGCCCGTAGGAAAACGTGCATCTATAATTGAAAATGAACGGTAACCTGGGATGCTGAGGCCCATTGCCAAAATTTCACATTCTGGGGATATTAACTGAAAAGATATCTTTGCCTTGCGACAGAATTTAGATGACAGAGAAATGATTAAACCACCTCCTAGTGAAAGGCGATCTAACAAACGCTAGAAAATCCTTAAAAGGAAACATATTATGAGGAGTAAGACAGGTTTTTTGCAAGATAATTACGTCGGGATTAAGCTGCGTGCTATAGCAATTTCAGTTTCTTGAAGCAGAAATCAAGGAACGACAGTTTCACTGTAGCGTGACTTCTAAAGAAGCTATGGCGATGATGGTAGAATTACTTCAGCGACTACCATCGCCATGTACTTTGATAGAAAGATAGAAAAATATTGGTAAGAAAAATTCAGCAGGAAGAAGGATCAGGTGCAATCAACACAAACAATTGGGTCATCCTCGAAATTTCCTGTTTGTATCTGTATTTACTTTAATGCGCCCAAATTTCCTGTCTTATGCGCCACACGTTTTCTACATTAAAATGAACCTCTTTATTTAGTGTGCTATAGTATCATTGCAATAATTTTCACTTTTCCTTGTCTCGTTCCTCGTCTACGTAACTTATTACTATCATCCATGTTTTTATCTCTCTTTTGCGAGCATCCCACCCACCTTTAACCAACGGCTTCTTGACAAATCACCCGCAGTGGGCAAGCACCACGATTTGAGGAGCAAGCAAGCAAGCAAGAACAAGTGTTCAGGCATCCACCCGCTCAGGTTCTTGCTGTAATGAACAAGGCGCGACGCAGTTTGCTCGCCGAAGCCGGCGTTCCTCTGACCGCGCCCGCTGTAAGGCCGTCCCATCGGCCCTCCTCGTCATCGAAGGGCCTCGACGCTTACCTCGGGCGCCACTCGTACATGGCGGACAAGGGCGAAGCAAGTTCTCTTGCTCGCGATGCGTCGCCGTAACGCCACTTCGGGCAAAGCATGAGAAATGAGCGTACCGACAACGTAATTTCGACGTTGAGACCACACGACTTCACACGCTCGACAGGACGACAGCTAATGGCAAATGCTAAAGGCTTCAGCATTTTTTGAGGCAGTGTAGAAAGGAGTTTACATTCCAATGTGTTTCACATGAGAAACAACATCAAGTACACAACTTTTTGCTTAAAGGAAAGTTTTCATCCAATGGTGCAAAATAAGCATGACAGTTTAAAGAATGGGGAACACACCAGCTTCCTCTGGGCATGTATATAGTTTGGTCTCTTGCCCAGTAAGGTCCAACAAACATTGCTGCAAGAGAAATACTGTAGATGAGAATGTTCCGATACCATTGAGCTAGGCTATGCAGACACTGGTGCCATTTCTTGCCACCTATATATTCATAGTCATCTGCACAAGGTGCTTTAAATTAAAAGGCACAACGCAGTAATGTCCAACACTTGTAGATTTATTGTTTTCACTAGTGGGGGGCTTCGAAATAAAAGGCACAACAATATTAGGTTTGCAAGATCATGACGAGTCAACACGTTTCGAGTGAGAAAGAAAAACGGACAAGATGAAGAGGAGATAGAGGCCCCCAGCCAGGAGGAAGAGCGGGTACACAAGCAGAACAACACAACATGGTCCCCCGTATTCTGAACTAGTCAACGGTGTATAATAGAATGCCATAAATAGAGTAGCGCAGCACAAAGTTGTGCGACTATTTACAAGGAACACTAAAAACATCTGCTTGAACAAAAATACTAACAAAAAATTGGCCTCTACTTCTTCGCACTTAAAAAAAAGATACACTACCCAATCTTGTTACTCACAAAGGAACACTGCTGCTTGCATTAAATGCAAAAACCATCCTTGTTTTTTATTATGTATAATAAATTAACAAAGGATGCAAAGAGTCCCCTCTGAAACTGAACACAAGACTCCGTCCTAAAAAAAGAATGAGAGAACTAAAAAATGTGCGCACAGGGAACATATGACGAGAAGGTTTAAAAAAAATAAAGGAAAAAGTTGTAAAAGGAGGGGGCGGGGAGGTAATGTACAAGCAACGCTGTGGCAGCGGCCTTTTCTCCCCTCCCAGCAGACCAGTCTACTACAGCAACACCGTGCTCATTGCATGAAGCATGTGTGTGCCTGTGTGCGCATAGTTTTTCCTAAAGCCCCTCCCTCCCCCACAGTTTCCAACATTGCCACGCAAATGGCAGCTATCACAGTTCAGTCACTTGCAGCACTTGCACACTGGAACGGGCAAGAGGTGGGGGGGGGGGATGGGGGTCGGTCTTGGTGGAGAGAAGTGTCTTCTGTACAACACAGTCCTATGTACACAACACGCGCAGTCGCGCCAGAGTTCCAAAATGGTCGCGTGGATGTGCGCGTGCAGCCCTTGTGCAAGTGGAAACGACGCTTGGAGGAAGTGGGTCGCAGTGATGCGCGGTTTCTTTTCGCTCTTTGCCGGTTCTCTTGCCGGACGGGCCTAGCAGCTTCACGTGGACTTGGAGGCCCGCACTGAGATGTCGTACAGCATGTCAATGTCGTTCTGGTAGAACTGCTGGATCTTCTTGCGGCGGATTTTGTAGGCGGCTGTGACTAGCCCGGTGTCTGGCTGCCAGTCCTCGCGGCACAGCTTCAGCTTCGTTGGAATCTCCATCTTCTGCAGGTTGGCTGCAGGAGGAACAAAAAGAATGATTTTTTTTTTTTGCACTGCAATGCCTTTGCCAATGTTCTAACTGCTTTCTCAAACACCATACAACCTCGTTGACACGATAGTGTTACATACGATTTCTCTGTCAATGTTTGCAACTGAGGACAAAAAATTACCGAAACAATTGCGCTTATTTTTTGCCCGTTTATGCTTTCCTGAAAAAACATGATCTTTTTGGTACCGACATTCAGTACATCACCAAACTGCAATCGTACGATACATTTTCGGACCGCTTGATATCCTGTGTAGAACAGAAAATGTGCAAGGCGGGCGCCATTGAGAACAGTATACAGTTGAACCCACTTATAACGATACCTGTCGTTAACTTTTGTATGTTTTCCACTGTGAAATAACCTGCTTACTTCAATGCCCGATGCCGCATGATCAGTTATAACGATGAAGTCTGGCTGCTGGTTGTTAGAGCCGAAAGGTAGTGAAATGCGAAATCATTGAAAAGAAATATGAAACGAGAAATTCGAGCCCCTGCATGATGGGCCACTGCTCCAACAGCAGCCGCGCGCTCGTTTTCCAGCCATCTCCGCGTGGCTCTCTCTTGTCGCCAATTCCGCCCCTCCGAACACTAACAAGCTGCACCCATAGCTCTACGTCGCCCCACCCTCCAAAACACAAATGGACCGCACCAACTGCGTCGCAATTAGATTGCTCGCATGTTGCTTGCTGGCTCCTCATTCAGTGCAGTTCTGCGAACAGCTTAATCGCTCGCGTTCGTTTTTGTTGGTTGTGTTGAAGTCATTCCTGGCCACGGGGTTTCTCAACTTCGCTTGACTCACCGCCGAAACGTAAGGTGGCTAATCTGCCCGCTGATCTATCGGCAATGCACGAGGTTGCCAGTGCAAAGAAAGCACACAGCTATAGATTTGGAAACTAAGTGCTCCTAACCAATGAGACGATCGTCGTAAATGTGCCTGCATAGGATGGCGATGACAGTAGCGATGATGCGGTAGGGCAGGCTGCCTCAACGTTGTCCTCACAGGAGGCCCGGCATGATTCAGACCCTCCGAGGCTTCGTTTTCGCGAGGAACCTTCCAATGCACTACGTGGAGTGCTTGGATGCCTTGGAGAACAATGTCAGCAAGCTTCGCGTAAAGCATGCATGGCTGACGGACATAGGCTTTTCTTGTGCAAGCCAGTGAGAAGTGGCGAGATGCTTGTGGTGATCTCTCCTCAGCGTGTCTTCTGGATTTCTCAAGCTGGCAGGCTGCCGCAGCAGCCTTCTCGCAATTTTTAAAAGGCCCCTTTTGGGGCCACCAAAGTGATGCCTCGGCGAATGTCACACATCGCTTGCCACCTGCGACACCTATTTGCAGTCGTCATAGCAGCGTCATTCTTTAATGCCGACAGCCGCAGCTTGTTACACGCGATTGGAGCACCCAGGAAGCAGTTAAACGAGTGAACATGATCAGCAGTCGGGCAGAGGAAAGGGCACTGGCCTCCCTGCCTATGTAGTTCTCATATCAGCTCTGCCATCCTCTTATGTTGATTTTGTCATGCAACCTGGTTATAACAATTATCGGTTATGACAATAGAATTTTCATGGCACTTGAATATCGTAAGTGGGTCTGACTGTGCAGCCGTCGAATGTGGCAGCTTCACTGCAATACTCGCCTGCTGTCTCACGTGAGCACGTTGGTGCACAGTCAGTTTCTTATTCTGGTAAGAGCAAATCTTCACCGGGGCCGCCACACTGCATTTACAGCTATTGCCGCCAACCTTATTGCGATAAGATCTTCGTCTATCTGTTTCACAGCGCACGGTGCCATTGGAAGCATACTGAATGCTTTTAATAGGCGATGGCCCATATGCACCGCCATTCCCTACGGCAGGCGGTGGGAATTGAGCATCATGTTCCACTCCAGCGACATCGTATTTCAACGCTGCCCACGAGCTTGGTTTCCTTTAAGTTTCTGGTCGCCAGTGCAATAGAAAAACAACAAAGTGCATCTCTGGTCGCTCGGGCCCAACGAGCAATTATTGGGCATGCCAAAACCACCTTCAAGGCTGAATTCGAGGAGCGCAAACGTAAGCTCCTTCAAGGCATAAGAACAAAAATGCGGTACACGTATTGTGCTGCAGCAATCTGCACAACGCTTTGCATTACATACTTGAGCCTGCAAATTTTTTTAGCGACTTTGGATCGTACATTCTCCCGGTTAGCATGTTCTTTTTTTTTAAACAGAAACTACGAATGCGGTTCTACTGTGCAGTTGCACTTCATGTTTAACGAGCTGCTTATTGTAGAATGCATTGATGGAAGTCTGAAATGCTCAGTGCCACATCCGAAACGACTCCATTAAAGTCGAACTGAACATCAAGACTGTTCAACACTGACTCATCATAAATATCGATTGGAGGCCTAAGCCCACAGAACAGGGTACCACTTCACATGGATATATATAAACTGAGGGATGTTTACCACGATGTTAAATTCATTTTGCGGCACATTAGCCAGCATGGCTAGTAAAGGAACACAAGTATGATGCACGAAAAGAAACCTTCATTTAACAAAACATTTAAGGTTATCGCTTCATATCGCAATGTTATTAGGAAGGTAGGCCTGCATTTGTAACACCAATCAGCAAGCTCCAGCAGTTTCATGCGATTTGGCTAGCATGATGGCTCAAGGTAGCGACATTCGTTGATGCCAACACTTTCACGGCCCAGCCTGCCAATTCACCAAAGTTTACAATGCAAGAACAGTGTCGATGTGGCATTTCTGATCAAATTAAAATGTGATGAAAGTGACCAATGAATGCGACCGACATGGAACAGATACACGCCAGACCTTTCACATGTATCATGGTGTATGAGGCTAGAACAATGCTGCAGGAGTGCTGCGGGCTTGGGACAAACTAAACTGCTTGTAGATTGTGCCAACATTCGTCACATGAACAATGTAAGGTCTTACAATAGTGTCCAGTTAATAGCTTGAAACATTGCCGTGCATTTGCACTGACCATGGCAAATAGTGGGGCAGAAGCGATCTAGGTTTTCCAAGAGCTCTAACAAGAGCTACGTGCAAAGCACAGCAAATGGTAACACTTGTGGCGAGTGGTACACAGTCAAATCTCGATATAACGAATCCCGTGGGACTGCAGAAAATCTTTCGGTAATCTGAAAGGTCGTTATAGTGAAAGCCCCAAAATTAACCACTCCTCCCATCACCCCATCACTTCGTAAGTTGTCGCCATTTGAGCTATTCATGAAAACGATGCTGTTGGCTCGCGGCTCGCACTGTTGGTATTTTCCAGAGATTCCGCCGCCACACACCACTTAAGCACTGCGAGCAACGCGCGCAAAGCAGAACACCCAAACTATCGAACTTTACTAACCGCGTTGAGGCGAATTTTGCCGTCGCCAGCAATTTGACTTTCATTTGACCGCAGCTGCGCCGTAGCCTGGGGAACGCATCACGTGACTTGCCGCGCTGAGCTCTGCCGTCGCCACCGGCTTGGCACATGCTCTCTACAAGCTGGGTGACCACCCGCCCATGCGACTTGCTGCGCGCCTATCTAAGAGGAGTGCCGTGCTTGCCTAGTCAGTGCGAGCTTAGCCATGGATGAGAGGGAGGCCGGGCCGGCTTTGCGCTGTCATTAAGTGGCGTCTGACCACCCCACGGTTATCGCCCAGCGAGCATGTTCATGTGAGAGGGCCCAGAATGGAACAGGCATCGCACCGTCGGGATCAATGTAGTGACTGCATTTGCGCCCTGTCTGTTTGTGCTTCAACGCTGCACATGTTCGCAGCGTCTCTTTGCATGTCCAGCACTTGCGCTTTCCCTGTGGAACAACAGGCGTCGCACCGGCGAACGGTGTGTGTCTATCCAAGCCTAATCACAGTCGTGTCTAGCAACCTAGGCACAGCCGTCATACCTGGCTTAACAATGATTGTATACCCAAGTATAATAATTACAGCTAAATTATAGTTAACCAAGTGAAACAAAGACTTAACCAGGCTAAACCAAGCTATTGCTTTACATATCCAGGATTAGCTGAGCCAAGCTGCAGCCATTCTTCCAAAGCACAAGCGCACGTAAACACACTGTTCCGGAAAGTGTATAGTGCGACCATGCGGCATCCCCGCGAGTACAGCGGTTACATTTCTCCACGCGCTTAGCTAGTGTGGCCACAGAAATAAGGGCAAAAGAAGGAAGAGACGCGCCTCTGTCGTGAGACGACAGTTGTCTGGCCGGAGCATGCCCCCGCAAAGCCCAATGCGTCGTCGCCTCCGGAATAGATAAAACATTAGCTTCACATGTTCTTTTACCGAGTGCCGTCTCAGGATTTCTAAGGCGCCACTTCCTGTGCCTTGTCAGATAGCCTACTGTTTCAGATTCCCTGAAACATACACAGAAATCGAAGAACATCCCCAGATTTTGGACTACTAGTTGGTTGTATCGAGGCGTTAACATACACGGAAACTGAACAACGATCTTTATTCTGAAGTACTCGGTATTCTGAAGTTCGTAGTACTGAAATAGTTTTACATTGAAACCGTAAGAAGTCGTCTGGGGATTTCCGAAAAGTTTGGTAACTTTGTTAATGTGGTGTTCGTAGTAACGAGATTTCACTTTAGCGCAGCTGGAGGCACATGGCTGTTTAAAGTAGAATGAGCACACTGTTCCTGCACCTCCTTCACATTCCTTGCAACAGAAGTTCATGCATGCACACTATAAAGCACCGCTTTACGACTGCTGGGCTTACCTTTGCGGGCATGCGAGATGATGGCCTCAGCAGCCGCATTCACCACCACAGGGTCGTTGCAGAGCTGGTCGAAGGTCAGGTGGCCACGGCCCAGCTTGTCAGCAAGCATCTGCAGCTGTTTGGGGTTGGGCGCCACTAGCGCAACCAGGTATGTGTGGAACGAGTTTCCGTACACACAAAGGTTGTCAATCAGAGGGCAAGTCTTAAGCTCCGTCTCCACCTTGCCCAACGAGATGTACTCTCCGAACTGGAGCTTCACCAGGTCCTTCTTGCGATCTTTAGGAAGATATACAAAGGAGAGGAAAATTCAGGCACTAAACTTGAGGAACTCGATACATATCTGATGTTTTACAATAATAACATCAAGTTTTACAAAAATAGTGTTGAATGAAAAAGTTTTGCTAGATAATGGTTTTAACATGCATCCGCACACGCGCACACACACACACACACACACACACACACACACACACACACACACACACACACACACACACACACACACACACACACACACACACACACACACACACACACACACACACACACACACACACACACACACACACACACACACACACACACACGAGACATACTGGATTTACCATACAGTGCCACATGTAAGTTGAACTTATCTTTGCAAAAGCAGTCCAAATTAAGAAGGCACTTGTACTTGTCAAATTATAAGTGTACTTGTCCACGATACTGGTGTGGAACAGACTTCCCATGTGGCTGCAACACAAGCTTTAGCATTATTGGATTTATTTAGAAGTGAGCTCTCGTCAGTTTCTAGCAAATTATCCAAAGAATATGTAGAGGGGCGTCGCCATTCATCTGCTCACAATATGTGTGGTGTGGGCGTAAGAGCAATTTCGGCACCTCTAGAAACACGAATCAGGTGCACGAGGTGCATCTTTTTAAGCCACTGTGGTGCAGATAGTCAACGACATGCAATGCAGGCTGCCAGCATCGACAACGTGTTCGTGAAGTGTCTTCATTATTTCAACACCTCTAGCGACTAGATTTCTGAAGGACTACATTGGCATCTGTAAGTGCACTATCACTGGGATTAGCATGGCAATTAGCGACAAGAGCTAAAGCATGTCAAATAGCATTTCAGAAGTGTCTGTTCTAGCTGCTTGATCCTCTCTATTTCCGGGGCTAGAGCTGGAGAATTGACTTCTACGCAACAATAACAGCAGCCTTCACAGTATGGGCACCACCCCTGCTTCATTAAAGCCCTGGTGCCCACAATAAGTGCCTGCCCAATAGAGCTAAGCTATTCTTTTAGATAATGCTAAATACCAGTGGCACTGTCACAGAAGGGAAGATGTAGCTCTCATACAAGCTGCAAGTGCGGCTATTCGTTGCTCAATAAATGCTTCCTCACCGATGATTTTGACCGTTCCATCAGGGTACATCTCTCCGATGTCACCTGTGTAGAACCAGCGGATGCCATCTTCTTCCCGGTAGCACTCGTTTGTGAGCGACTCATTCTTGTAGTAGCCCTTGGTGATGCAGGGTCCCCCAACTAGGATTTCGCCCCGCGGGTATGGTTTGTCTGTCACATGGTAGTTGGCCTCGTCCCAGTCAACAAGCTTGATGTAGCAGCCCACCAGGGGCGCTCCCACACGGCCAAAGCTCATGTCATCCACTGAAACAAGAAAATTGCATTTGTAAACGATACTTTGAGCATCCTATACACCGTGCATATCACATTCCATGAAGTCTGATAAGGCAGCCCTATTGGGATGCTATGTTTCCTAGTTCGAGCTGATGAAACACAAAAGGCTAACTTCAAAAGGTAATATCAAAAGTCAACACACTTCCAGATAGGCTTACCCACACGTGTTGTGTAGCCTTTATATTTTTTCTCCTGTCCACTTAACAGCTTGCACATGGCCTTTTTGCCTAAACCATCTATGGTGCAATAGCACCAGCTCCATCAAGTGCCACAGGCTATTACTACTTGCAAGTGCTGGATGCAGCTGTACTGGATACTGGATGCAGCTATACATAGGCCATGGCAAATAATCGACACACAGCTTCAATTAATATGTGACCTACAGACAAAATACTTGGGTTGTTGGTTATCAGAATGAACACTCACAATCCATGATGGTGGCACCAGCAGCTGTCTCAGTGAGGCCATATCCCTGTACGACGTAGCAGTCAAGGCAAGCCTGGATGAACTCGTGCGTGTCAGCCGAGAGTGGTGCAGAGCCTGTGGCAATCACTTTCACTCGGCCACCAAGCAAGGCCCGCATCTTGTTGAACACTAGCCTACAAAACAGATGGAATCGAGAAAGAAACGAGATGCTGAATTACACGAGCATCTTGATGTGACAGGTGGAAACAACAAAATGAGATAGTGAGTTATATGAGCGTGTGTAAACCTACAACAGCACAAAGTGAAAGCACTGAACACAGCAACACAGTTCCCAGCCCACACACAGCTCATATTACACTCTACAAACACTTGCAAAAGCATATTCCCACTTCCGTAGCAAGCTTTTGCAGCAGCATTAAAACAATATGCACAAAACCATGTTCCTGGAGGCTGGCTTTGTGTGAGAGTGGGCTTGCAATCACTAAAATGTGTTAAACTTGTGGGAAGCCCTACAATGGCTGCAATGAAGGCATAATACTGCAGCTATTTTTAAGCTTTAATGTTGCATCCAATAATGCATTTTGTAAAAGTGAAATACTTTTGGTAGTGCAATATTGACTCATTGCGAGTCTGTTGGACAATTCAGATAGCTCAGGCAGCAAGGAATGCCCGAGCTATCTGAATAGTCCAACAGGCTCGCAACTTGCCTTGCTGCAGGAGCCCTTAGCCATGTACCATGACCTACATAAGCAAACACAGGATCCAAGGTTGAGGGTATAAAGCTAATGATAATGAGCTCGCCAAGGAATGAAATGGCTCGCAGATAAGCCTGCTGTCTAATAACTAATACCCCTGACACACTGGCAAAAGTAAAGACCTTTGCAGTAAACCCCTTTCGTTACTCTGAAGGACCTTTTCCAGAATGGAGTTGGGCCAATGACACACGGCACTGCACTAACTTCCTTAGATGGTTCCTCAGATGAATGCCACAAGAAAAATAATGCTGCTTGTCAAAGCAGCAAGAGAGGAAACATTTTTAAAAAGCTGCGCATTTAGATTGCAATTAGCTACTGTAGAACTCAAAAGCTTTTTTTCTTTAGTTAAATGGCTTAGAATGCACATATTCGTTTATTTTATTTGCGTTTTTGCGCTCTTAGCAATTTAAATTGGTCCAGCAATTATGTACAGTCGGTGCTTTGCTGTCATGTTCCCTTCGCATGCTGTTTATTCTGGTGCTGCCCAGGTTTTTGTTCTCCCTTCCTTTATGCGTGCAGGCGTAATGCGTTTTATTCAATGTGTTAATCACACAATTGTGATAGCGCGACAGAACTGCACAGTTGCATCATGGCTCAGCGAAACGCGAGCGATAAAGCAAGAGTTGAGGTCCCTCCAACACTTATTGTTCTCAGATCTCTTGAAGATGAGACAAACGCAGCCAAGGCGAAAGTGGAAAACATCAAACGTCAACTCATCATGAACAGCTCCGTGTCGACTGCTTCGGCACTGTACCCTCGTGCCACCAACCACTGAAGGTGGGCCTACGTGTGCAACTAACGATGGCTTCACTATGCTAACACACCAAAGATGACTTAGCAAATGACACTGCCGGAATTCAACACGGTGGCACTAGCGACGTGATGCGAGTGTTTGAGAGTATAGCTAGAGGAAATCTTCACCGTTCGACAAATCAGATTACCGCTAAAAATTAAAACATTTTCGCAAGGTAAACAAATACTTATGGGGCATTGTGGTTGTGTAGCAGGTTTCCTTCTATTGACAAGTTGTGCACGCTGTGTGCGAGTAACGCCTTTTCCGCTCGAAAAGTAAATGTGCGATCTCCTTTGTCGTGTGTCACTGTGCTTGAACGCTTTCCGGTAGATGTCACCTTACCTAAAGGACTTTAGAGTGCCAGTGCGTCAGGGGTATAAGACCACTGAAGCCATGTTAAAAAGCGTGCTGCCTCACTTGTTCAGCAGTGGTGTGTTGAAGCCAAGTCGAAGCCAGAATGCCTTGTAGGTGATGAGGTACTCGAAGAAGCGCCGGAAAAAAGGCCCTTTCACAGATGCCACTTCTGTGATGCTCTTGCGAATTCGGTCCAGAATTAGCTGCAGGGGAAGGAAGGAAGCACAACACTTAGGTCAGTCGCAAAACACGTCCAAGGAGTAGCAATGTTGTCCTCGTTAATTAAGCATTCACAAAAGCAATAGCCCAAAAGCTGTGCTTGCAAGTATCCTCGCAGGTAATCCCTCCTGTCTGCACATTAGGATTTGGCTTTTAGTTTGAAAGTTGTGGCTGGTTTGAAATGCTATGGTCATGAACACTGAAATACATATGCAATAACTAGCATGAGAAGGCAATCTACCAAAACGAAGAACTAAGTAAACATCAGTTCCCGCTCTTTTGTTTCTTAAGTGGCCATAGAAAGTCATCAAATAACCAAGAAGTTCTGTGGTCATCAGGGCCACTAGTCACACTCTAGAATGTCTAAAATAAGGTACCTAGTTGCTTGCAGATTGACCTCTCTTGCTACATGAAAAATAAACTCACCGGCACAGACACCATGATGGTAGGCTTTAGTAGGGATGCATCGCCTTTGCAGCCCTTTTGAATCCCAGTGGACTGCATGAAAAAAAAAATATTCAGAGATGAGAAACCCCAATAGCTACGTTTAACTGTCTGTAAAGAGTGAAGCCAAGCGCACGAACAAGGTAAAGGTGCTGTGTAGCAAAAAAGGCTGAGGCCCATTTACTGACCTTGTCGGTCAGTGTGAGTGGGGACGAATAGCCGATCCTTGCTCCCAAGGCAAAAGAGAGGCACTCTGTAAGAGACCCAAGATTATGAAGCATGGAGACTGCAGGGTGGGTGCAAACAAGAGACAGTGAAATACTGACTGGTGAAATAGCCTCTGAACGTATTGGGGGCAGCAAGAGAACAGGGGTAGCACCTCCCCCAGAGGTAATCTAAGAACTGAATCGTAGCAAGCTGCAAGTAGCTAAATTTCGAGGATATCCTGTCTGTATTTATTAGGTGTGCTAGTAGGAAGGGTCATACGTCACAACATAAATTAATACCCATTGCTACAACAAAGCTGAGCTGAAAGTTATGTCATAAAAGAGACTACAGTTTATGTTGCAGCCTCTGCACAGCGAACTGCTTTGTCGCAACAGCTATGCACAACTCACCAGCTGCCAGCTCCAGGACGTGTGCAAGAGGTAGGTAGGCGATGTAGGCATCAGTGTCACTGCAGAAGAGAAACAGAAGATAAAATAAATCTCAAGCCTGCAGTAAAAGAAAAGCTGTAGTAAATTGTTGCCAAACGTCAAAGTGCTGGATGTGCTAATTCCTGTTGCTGCCAATTACACAATACCCGGCTACCAAAGGCTGCTAGAGTGCTAAGGCGCCCAAGCCACATGGCAACCATCACGAAGAACTGGAGCACCTCTATGGTTGCATGGCAGCAAAAGTAGTCACACCACTGAGATTGTGAACATCCACTAATGTTTGCAACACAGTACACATCCGCTAATTTGTTTTTTTGTTCATTAAGTGTACCCCAAAATTAGTGTTTGCCAGATAATTCGAACTTGACCAGTCAGCCTCGCTTATATGGTGATCCGAATAGAGACCCCTTTAGTGGCAGCGTGTGTCAGCGCAGCTCATAATGTCCAACTGCAGTATGTATTTACCCGATTCTAATGTGTGCCCATTCCCGCCCCAGAAAATTGGGCCGAGAATTGCCTGCGCTAGAGCAATTCAATAAAACACCAAAACTGCTTTTGCAGCTTTCATAGGCTTAGCCGCATAATACAGCTGCATTGCGGCGAAGCTGACTTGAGGAAACTGGCGGCCACTGTGCAACACTTATTAGACCCATGCCCATTTTTCTTGCTAAAAAATTGTTATAATTCTACTTTAAGAGCTTTAATGTCACTTATATGTTAGTTTTCTATTTTGGACACATATGAAGTGGCATGCATTTGATTCGAGGGCGCGTTAGAATCGAGCGAATACGGCCAAATGAAGCTGCAGTGCGTTTTGACTATTTCTGCATCTTGTGTAATTTTACCCACCGGATAACTCGACATATTTCTTAAGTCCCGTCAGTCATATTAACGGAAGCCGACTATAGAAGATAATGAGAAGGAACACGCTCTACTTCCCAACAAGGGCTTAGACACTGACAAACAGTGAGAAATGGAAAGGCAGACAAATGCACATGGACGAACACACCCACACACACACACATGCAAACACAGAAAAGGCATCGAGAGAGAAAGTTGCTTACACAGGTAGCATACTGAAAAAGCAGAGTGAAAGGAAAAGAAAAGCATGTTGAAAGAGAGGCAATACAGATTCAACCAAGAGAGCTGAGAAACAAAGAAAAGCCATTCGATAGCAAACAATAGACAACAAAAATGGTGAGCACGCCGTTGCTGAACAGGAATCAACAGGCTTGCTAGAGCGAAGACAGAAACCTGAATGCTAGGGAGGCATGCACTTTTCGAGTGCAGTTGCTTGTTAATGGCAGCAGCTTAAAGCTGTGCGTGTATTCACGCAGACTGCAGTGCAGCGACACAAGTTCGAAGTGGTCAAACAGTGTGTGGTGGTGCAGTATTGCAAAATGTTTAACAATACCTAGATAGTACCTCCCCTGTGCTGTTCCATATGAAAGACATAAAAGAAAAAGGGAAAGTCAGATGAATGACCAAGGACATTTGGTGAATTATGTTAACTGTGCAAAACTCCTGGGTACAAAAGCGACAAAGTCGCACGGAAAGGACATTGGGTACAAGAGCAAGCAAAGAAATAAAGAGATCCCCCCCAAATTACGCATACAACAGTTAAGACATGTCAATCTGGTTTGATGAACAGACTTCAGTAGTTGCAAGCCCTCACTTTACTGGCTGTTTTTTTATAAAATATCTCTTGGATGCAGTATTCTTGCTCAGAAAAAAAGCTCAGAGACAGCGGACAAAAGTTATACGCAAGCATCAGCGACTACATTTGCCGTCAAAAAGTGATCCGCTGTTTAATTAGAGAAACTGGCAGCATTTGCACAACCTTCCTCCACTCATGAATCGGTCATATCGAAGTTCCATGCGCTGAAGTGGCATGGACATAATGAGGAACACAAATGTAGTGCAATGCTTGTGTCTATGCCTGCAATGTCTCAGTGCACCAAACTTCAGTACGTTAAGCCCAACGAGCCAGGAAGTCGGCGATTGGATTTGGCCAAGCACAGACAGAAATCCAGGGTTTGACAGAATCCTGTCTGGGCAGCAAGAGGCATGATGAAAAGAAGAAAAAAAAAAAAAAAAAAAACAGGACGCTGACCAAGAAGCAAGAAAGCATTTAGTGAAAAATAAAAGATGTTCCGGCTCCCACACTGGAGCCTTTCTCACAATCAGAGATGGGAAAGAGCAGAAGGTTATGAACACTTGAAGGGGTGGTCCAAGCTTCGCGCGTACACGTGTGAAAGATTGCAGTCAGATCACCTCGTACGATTATAACCTTCCGCTCTTTCGCACCTGTCTCACTCCGAGAAAGGCTCCCATGGGGGAGCCAGAACATCTAAATTTTTCACTAAATGTTGAGTTCTTGGTCAGCATTCTCTTTCTCTGGTCAGACACAGAAGCGCTTGCGGCAGCTAGATTCTGCATGCCTGGGCTGCCAGAAGTCATTTCTAGATGTCGCAGTGTGTCCAGTTTGTGAAAGCATTTTGCTGGGTTCCAGCACCTGTGAACAGTTGCCATTGCAATGGGAACTGCTGGAAGTGGCTGGCTCCACCTCATCCATACATAATTACAATACCATTCCGTTATACAAATAATGGGGCTACACAGAAGTCGCTGCTTGAAAAAGCAAAAAAAAAAAAAAAAGCAAACTAACCCGACATCCTTGCAGATAACACTGAATCCCCGAGCAGTGGTGACTATGTTGCCGTGGGTGATCATGACGCCCTTTGGAACGCCTGTGGAGCCGCTTGTGTACATGATAATGGCAACGTCGTCAGCCGTGGGCGTCTCGCCTCGCAGCTCTGTGTCGGCCGTGCGGCCACTCTCCTCAAGCTTGGCAAAAGGAACGAGGTGGAGGCCATTCGGTGCCACGGGTGGACCCTTGGCCACAGGGTTTTCCATGTAGATTATGTGCGTCAGGGATGGAATCTTGTGGATGATTTTCTGCAGGAAAGCCAAACAGCAAAGCGGAAATTAGAAATTACGGCACTTTCTTTAATGAAGACAGCTGCCCAAGCTTCCATAACAGAAATGCCAAGTCTTGGACCACATTAACAACGTTAAGGAGAAGAAAGCTGGATTTAGGTGTGGAGGGAGGCGGGGGATACTACCCATCAGCAGTGGCTGAGCAGCCTGTAGAAGCAGCTAATGGCTAGTGTTCAGAAACAAATGTTCTAATCAGCAATCGCACAGGCAGCAGTCCCAGCCACAGATGGCCAAAATTTAGAGTAGACTGCATCGCTGCTTCAGAGTACCTCGCTAGCGACTGCGCTGGCTATAGAATTTGTACTTCAGCCGATGAAGAGAGACTTACCGCAATCCTTGGCATGAGATCGTAGGAGGTGATAAGGTGGGTGGACTCTGTTTCATTGATGCCATGGATGATGCCATCTTCTCCGAGTGTTGCGTACAGTGTGACCACTGCAGAGAAACGTTTAATGCCATCATACAAGATGCCCAAAGGATAAACAGGTATGCACAACTTATGAATAATACAGCTTCATTCTGTGGTATTAGTGCTGTCCGAGTAGGTTTTCACAGAGCTACAGAGATAAAATGAGTGAAAGGATCAGCAATTTGAAAATCTGCAAAAGGTAGGTCCTTTTCTAAAGAAATATGAAAAGTAATAATAAATCGGTCAGCTGATCAGCGACAAGTTAGGAAAGATGGCTTGCAAGTGCAAAAGGAAATGACATGAACCTTGCTATCAAATGCTGCACTAGAATCATGGCACACCAGGGGTACAAGTGCAACATCTCAGATTTCTAGAAACAGGAACATCCGAGTTTATTCTTGAAAGTGAGTCATCTTTTTCTTAGGAATGCCAGATCTAACCGATCACATGTTACAGGAAGAAAGAAAAATGGAAGGAAATATAACATTGCACTACTCATACTGCATGAAATGCTGTCACTACACAGACAAGCTTAGTGCAAACTCATTCCAGATAACGAGAAGATACTGACAGTTTTCTACAATACTTACTAGTTGTCATGTCCAGAGAAGTAAAGAACAACAATATTATTGCAACAATTAAAGACATTTATGGTGTGCAAGATGTGCTTTGCTATCACAGAGTTGCCTTGCATACTTGAACTGCTTATGGACTGACATGGAGATTCCTAGTATTGAAACATAAGGAAAATCTTGCACAAGGATGTGACTGAACTCTCCTCCTCCCTTTTACTTTCAGCTTGAAAAGAAATTGAACTTCCTAATCAACCTTCCTCTCTACTGCCACTTGCAGGCGAGTTTACCAAAAGGAAATCAAGTAAAAATTGCTTGTTTCACAGTAACTGTAACACTGCTGCTGGCGAGACAGTGGTCATGGAAGTAAGGCTTTCATGCAACATCAGCAAACCAAGATATATTTGCTGTCGCACTGCTTTAGGAATTCATCACGAGAAATAAAGTAGAACCTCGTGGGCACATTCCTGTTGCGTATGCTTTCCCAGCACCAACGATTTCATTCGAGAACTAAAAAATGACCGAATAGAATTGCGATCTTTTTTTTTTGTACCGGTTCATATGTTACTGGAAAACACGCTTTTTCGGACCAATGTCCAGCACGTCGCCAAACTGCGATCGTACGATATGTTTTCCGGCCACTAGATCCCAGGCAAACAAGAAAATGCGCGAGGTGCGCACAATCGAGAAGAGTATATAGCTTTCTGCCACGGCAGCTTCACCGCAATACTTGTCCACCCTTCTCACGTGCAAACACCGGCACATACTCAATTTCTTAATTCGACACCAGCAAATCTTCCCTGTGGTCTTCACAGGTAGCACTCACAGCTATCGCTGCTAATCCTATTGCGATAAGCATCTTTGCCTATGTTTCACAGGGCAAAGGCCATAACCGAAAAGCACCGCCGTTCCCTGCTGCAGATTGCGATCGTATGCATTTTCTGACCGCTAGATCCCATGTGAACAAGAAAAGGTGCGAGGCGTGCGCGATCGAAAACAGTGTATAGCCGCCCATCTCACGTGAAAATGACGGCGCGGACAGTTTCTTATTCGGGTACAAGCAAATCTCCGCACGGGTCATCGCACGCCGCATTCACAGCTATTTCCGCCAATTTTATTGCAATAGGCGTCCACCTATCTGTCTCACAGTGTGGTGTGTAGTGCCTTTGGTAGCGTACTGCACGCTTTTAGTAGACGATAATTCAAACGCGCCGCCATTCCTTGGTGCAGGTGGCGTGATGTGGGCATCACGTTTCACTTCGATGGCATCTGATGTCGCCCGCCAGCTCAATTTCGTTTCGGTTTCACATCACCGTCTTAAAACACCAAGCAATAGGAAAACAACATAATGTGTAGTCTTCGGCTGCCGGAGCACCTCCCATCTCGACGCGCACTGGCGTCGAGTGCCGCAACAGTCAGTGTGACGCTTCGCATTACGTAGATGTGAACAACAGCAAGCCAAATCTTTGCAGTTACTTTGGATCGTATGTTTTCCTGGTTAGTACGTTTATTTTCGCAGCTTTTTCCAAAACGTATGAACGAGGTCCTGCTGTATTTAATGCCATAATGAATGACAGGAATGCCATCTTGACGTATGCATGCACTCATCTTCCAAATTTGTGGCAACAGAGTTGTTGGAGCTGTCGTGCTGAAGATGCAAGGATACCGTTTCGACAGCTTTTTGTATGTAAGAGTGAAACAGAAAGGACACAGGGCAGAAACGCAATGCCAACCTGGGATGTTGATGCGCAGACAGGCCTGGGCCGCCAGCATCCACTCAATGCGCGTCTCGGCCAAGATGACGACATTCTGGCGGGGACGCACACCAATTGCCATAAGGCCACGGCCGATCAGGTCGATCTTCTCATCCACTTCATTGTACGACATCCAGTGGTAGTCACCCAGGACAAGCTGCAAGCAGAACAACAAGACAGTGGTACATAGTTACATTAGCTATGAACACAGACTAATTACACTTGTAAATGTAAGAATCCATGCTGGTAGAGCTTCCACGATGCCTACAGCAAAAGGTTAGCGATCCCTTATTATAATAAACCTGTTCTAGCAAACACCAGCAACAGTGGCCATGGAATTATGTACTAAAATTGTAGTTCCTGAATGCATGCACCCCATGTCAGTTACAGGTCTGCCACGATGCATCTGAATTGACCAAGAATGATAACACTGTATGCTGGTTAACTATCGTTTAGTTCAATAGTTGATGGGCAGCACAACCTATTAGTTCAGTGCCGTGGCAATTTTGATGGCTTGAGCACATGTTTTTGAGTGACTGAGTTCACATTAAAGTGCTCTATACTGTAAGAACTCTACGATTCCAAGTTTTCCTCAATATTTTTGTTTGCATTTCCGTTCTCCCACAGTATTTCCCGAAGTGCAGTGCCACTGTGTACCTCCCACTAACAAGTACTAAATTGTACTAACAGGAGTACTAATGCGACGATGGACATGGATTTTTCAAGTGCTAATATGCAAGAAAGATGCAAAAGGCCCAAAGTTCAGTGGATGTAAAAATGCCTAAAAGGCATATGTACATAGAACTGTGGAACCAGTCACATTTTTAAGGAGATAGAAAGTCCACTGGCCAGCATTTGAGACAAGCTAACCAAGCTTTGAAATTGCATCTTCAAAAACATGGTGAGATGGTGAGACCAGAAGTGTTGCACCTTTTCAACCAAAAGCCCTTTTGTCAGGCTGTTTTCTGTGGGCTGCGTGACAGTGCCTACAGAAATAGTTCGTGTGTAGGTGCATGTGTGCGTTTAGGTTTTTTTTTCCCTTTTTTTTTATCCTTTCTCACCTATTGCATCCCCTTGCCCCTCCCCCAGTACAGGGTAGCCAACCGGAGATAATCTCTGGTTAACCTCCCTGTCTTTCCTTTGCCTTTCTCTCTCTCTCTCTCTCTATGTTTTTCAAATACAATCTTGCACGAAGTAGCTCAAGTTGCTCAATTATTGAGATAGATGGTCGGATGAAAATGGTTCAAAGACAAAACTTAAGGTCGTACCTTCTTGAAGACTTTCCCATCTTCCTGCTTCTCTTCACTCTCTCCAAGCACTGGGCGGTGGCCAAAGCACGGCCGGTCGCCGAACGTGTGGATTGCCTTTCGTGTCAGCTCGTCCATGGTCCGCACGCCGCTGAGGCTGTCCAGCCCATTGCTGTAGGTGCGCACATACGGTGCACTGGGGTCCCCCTCAATTGCGCACTTGGCCTGGGTAGAAGAGGTCAAGAACATGAATTTGCGGCACACAAGCGCTGTCACAGCCACTGGTTAGGCACATAATGAGACATGTAAAGAAGGGCACCGCATGCCTGCTGCAGTGCAATTGCAACAATACCACAATTGGAAAAGATGTCGAAAGGTGGAAGAAGCACTGTTTTAGGTGTTGCTTATTGAAAATGGAATAGGTCATGACAATCGTATGCTGGCTTCATGGGGAGCACGGTAACACATGAGCAGCAATGGTGGTAATTTAAAGTTGCATCACCCAACAATAAATTTATTAAATATGCTCACAGAAAAGGTATATGTAAGGAATAGCACGTTTCTTATGCCAGCATGTCCACAAAGTATTTGAGCTGCAACTGGAGAAAGGAAGTGCTAAAGAAAAAAAAATGTTTCACTTAATTCACTGGTGTGAAGTGCTGACCACAACTTTGAACAAACTGCATCACTTATATCATCTAGTTTGCACCATGGCCAGGCAGTATATGTTGAAATGTGTAGTAGCTGTACTGCGTTCATGTTTAAAGGTGCTGACATGCATGCTGCTCTTTGGATCCAGTAGTGCTTCAACGCACTATGAACTTGTATAAATGAGAACTCACAAACGCCAGGTTCTTTTTCTTCCAGTAGTCCCATGGCCTTTGGCACACGAAGTAGACTGGAAGTGTGACAACATCGTATGCAGTCACCAAGACCTTTATGAGGCCCAGGGCGATGTCCAATCCCAGGTTAGACATGTTGAAACTGCAAGAGAACCAGAGCATACTCAGTCGAAAAAGTTACTCAAGGAGCGCCAGACACTAAAAGGAGGCAAGAGAGGTGCTGATGGTAGCTTAAGAAGAGCACGCCACTTTATCACACTGGAAAGATAATTGCAAGAAACAGCGCATACACAAAATGAGACAGTATCTCACAGCACCCAGCTCAAGTTGTTCCGGCTCCTTCAGAAATAGCCCTACAGAGCAAAGGTGACTGGTCTGGCGTGACCAGGTTTCGGTGACAAGCTTGGAAGTGAGACACTTGAGATTTCCGCCAGGGCTTAGTGAACAAGATTAGGGGGGGGGGGGGGCCATTTGAGAAGTGAGATACTAAAAAGGAGGTCAGATGAAAATAAAGTTACTGCAGCCCCACCGATGTGCCTTGGAAAACATGGCATGGCTCAGAAGAGCAAGATAAGATTTCCTCTTACAGGAGAGTTCCACAAATGGAAGCAGGGAATGCAGGATCCTGTTATCAGTGACTGAAGCTCGGAAGGCAGGCATAGTATACAACAAAGATTAGGCTCTGCTTCCTGTTCAGAAGTAGTGACAGCTGTGACAAGGGACAGGAGTGTGAAACAAAGGATGCACTTAAGAGTGAAGGGTGGGAGGCTGTTTCGCACAACACAAAAACAAGGCCTGGCATGATGCAGGCCAATCGCAATGACTGACAGCGTCACGACATGCTGCAACATAGCGAGAAAAATATTTTGCTCTCCCCTGCAGAAGCACTAGACCTGTGACAGCATACAAAACCAGAGCTAAAATACAATCACAGGCACCTAAACGAGTCTGCAAGAGTAGCACTTGCAAGTCTCCATCAATTAGGGTTTCTGGTGCCCTTTGCAGCTGCACTCCAATGCTGCCCTCCGCCAACACAAGGCCTTCAAGTTTACGAAAGCACAAAATGACTACATATCAGTATCTAGGCATGAATCCTGTATGCAAAACAAACGGCCACACTAGCAATGCAAGATATCATGTCAAATGTGACTTTTAATGAACTTCATCCTTAGCACAAACTCACAATTAAGATATCCAGTGTCTGACAGCCTCAACTGAACCAAGCAAAATCAAAGGATTAAGACAACCAGTAAAGATGGACCATATCTGGGATCACATAGAGAGATACTCGACAATGGGCAGCCTTCCCAGAAACGACGAAGGACAGCCTCTTTCAACGAAATTCACGCGAAGATTACATCACCGACCAGCGGGACTTGCGTGCAAGGTTCAGCAGCTATTACCTGTACCCTTTTGAAGCCACTGCCAAGAATGAAGAAAAGGAGCGACCTCTATATACAGTTGCAGATAAGAGAACTGGCTGCATGCGACACCACGGCAGAAGCGTAAGCAGATGTGGTGGAGCAAATTGATGCACGCACGCACGCACGCACGCACGCACGCTATAGCTGTTTCTTGTCACGGTAACCTGAAGCTACAAATTTCGTCATAGTGACGATAGCCTTCCGATTAAACGGAGGTAGTTTATCCAGGGGCCCTAGGTGCAGGACGAAAGTCGAATCTGGAATACTTAGGTCACATGGCCACGATATCAAAATATCGATATGCATCTCGAGTACGGACGCGTGCTTGAAAGGGGACAAGTGTCAGTGCAGTTCCCCCACAGTTGATGGCATCGGTGAATCACGAAATTGCAATCTCAATGCAGGTAAGTAACGACCTCAACGCAATATTTGTTTTTTCTGCAGGATTTGGTGCTACGAAGCATGTGAATGGCGAGCCGTACCAGTGGTACAACCTCTACCATATGATGTATGCTGCTATGGAGTGGGCCAGACGTTCGCCACAGCAGCTTTCCGGCCCTCTCACCCGACGAAGCAAGTCGAAGTCTTTGCCACGGCAAGTTTCAAGAATAGAATGTGTGAAAATCGATTGACCGGCATTGTATCGGAGCAACATGAGGAACCCGCTGGATCAGATGACGCAGATGAATGACAGCAGCAAAAAACAGGCAAGACGCTGAAAACAAAACGGCACACGGCAGTGTGCGGCGGTGCAGGCCGGCGCGGCGATCGCGGACCAAGGACATCACGAAGGAAATCGCCTACAATCAGATCCGATGCTCGACACGGCCTCATGGCGGTTCGACCGTCCTCGATGCGATCGACGGTCGGGAGGTAGGAGACCTCTACGGGAGTGGGGGACGATCAAACAAAACGCAGAGCCGTGAGAACTCCGAGAGAACCGTTCGCGTATATGCGGCATCGCCGCCTGGAAGCCTTCGGAAGAACACTGCTCAACCCGCAGTGACGACGCGAGGATGCAGCCGGGAAAGCGAAACTAAACGTCACTCAGCTGAAAAAACATCCGACAGAATTACCGTGGTCGTTTACAACGTCGTGTCCGTTAGCCGCTTGCGACGTGCTCGTGAGCCGAGCAGCAGAATTCTGCCTCTCAAGGGCTGGAGGGCTCTGCTACGGCCATCCTACGGTGCACGCATTACAGAGGTGCTCAGGCAGGCATTTCGAAACTGCGTAACGGTCTTGCACAGCGAGGCCGGCCGACGTCGTGTTGCGGCCTACGCTTGTCGGTATAACTGCCGCTAACGTAGCCTGTTGCGTTAGCCAACCGCACCACTCACTCGGGTAGGTTTTGTAACCAACACGAAAGGCTACGCTTGCGAGCCAGCCGGTCAGGAGTGAAAGTTATAACTCTCGGGAACAACAGGACCCACACCATTTGCTCGCTTGCTGTATACTGCAGGAAGGGAGGGCGACGTTATGGTAGCACGAAATGATTGCATAGCGTTGTCTCGCCGGGCCGTGCCCAAGAGCGCCTTTACACACATCGAAAATGAACACGATAAGTATGACTACGCATCTTTTTCCCATCGAGCAAGTCAGCACTGCTGCGTAAACGTCAAGCGGTACTAAACATCAGAAGCGGCACAAGTCTTTGGATCCTCCGACAGGTCATTCGACATGCGCGAAAGTAGAAAAAGCAGATGGAGACGCACACTGACCTGCACGCAGAGCCCGTCCGTCAATGCAATTAAAACTCTACTCGCGAAACACTATATACTAGCTTTGCCGCAAGCGACCCGCCAACGCATCGGACAAATGCAACACGCACGTACAGCGGCGAGGAGAAGCCATAAAAATAGCCGCGAGTGCGTGCGCGGAGAGATTCCCACAGGGAAAGCCCAGGCGCCGCCGGAGGTAATAGCCGGGAGCGGCCAGTTCGAGGCGGAGACGAAGAAACGATGTGACGGCCATGCGATGATGATGCCACCCTGCACCTAAGAAACCGGCGAGAGGCCGCTGTGCCTATTCAAAACACGTGCGTGCGTGGCGCGCGATTCGGTTTCGCTACGTGCGCAGGCACCTGCTAGAGTTACTGTATGTGCTACCAAAGGTAGCAGCTACCTTTGGTAGCATATACAGTAACTCTAGCACCTGCCTGCACGACGCGCCAGAAGGCGCGCGCACACGCCAAGTTTTTTCCGTGGCGCCATGAGGCAGACGACAGGTTTAGCGACACAGAGAAAAGGGGGAGAGGGCATAGGGCGCAGACGCAAGGGTATAAAGAGAGAGAAACGGCATCCCTGACGTCAAACGAGCGGCGCCGTGACGAAACCACGATAATGGCAGCGTGGCAAGAGGTGGAACGTGTGGTGGCTGCGAAAACAAACACGCGACACGATGCGACCCCTGGCTGCGGCAAAGGGAGCAACAGCAGACTGTACGGTACTGCGAAGTGGATCGCTCAAGCACGAAGGGAAAAGCTAATTCGCTGGTCTAAGCGTTGGTTCGGGATAGTTAGTAATGGTTAGACAAGACAACAACGGAACAGCCGGTAATTCGCTACTGTGACAGAAGACGTGGCCTCGGAAGCAATTTGTTCGTTACTGGAAATAGGCCAGCCAAATGCACACGGCGGTCCCCTGGAACAAGCAAAGGTTGGAAAAATGCGAAGCACACGGCGCGCATTAGTCGAGAATAAACAGCTGCGCCTATCAACCTTTGCGATGGAGTGCCATACGCACGCATTCAGGGCTGTAACAACAGGCGGGAGGTCGGCCGTGAGATCTACGTAGGAATCGGCCGTTCGAACCGAGGTTATAATGAGGGGAAATTCAGACCGAAGACCCACAGCGTGTTCAACACGGCCAGTTACAGGCTCTAGAGACGATCGGGACTGTTAAGAGCGGGGGAGCAGTGCACGGAAAATAAAAGCCACCAGCCACTTAACACGGGCGGATGTGTACCAAACGAAGCCGGTGAATGTATAGCGCTCGACATTGAATCTGCGCTGCTATTCTAATAACTGCACAATAATATTTCGCGGCTACCGCTGTTCTGTTTTCCCCTTCCTTAACTTGCATATCAGGACAGCATTCCTTGGTCTGCATCCTTCGGTAAAACACTCGTACGTCGTTGTTTGTTTTTGGTTCGTCGGGAATTTCAGTCTCCGGCACGCACCATGCGGACGAACAGGTGTGCGACCCCACTGCGAAATATGCAAAGCGGACGAGTAGCGGTGAGTGCAAGATGTTTGAATTCGAGTCCCGTTACACTGATGATATCGTAGCAGCAGCAGCAGGAAGAGTAGAGGAACGGCAGAGGTATGTACCGTTCGAGACGGGCGATTGCGGAAGCCGTGCCCAGCCGGAAGGCCGCCCGCGTTGGCAACTGCCCACCCGGCTATACATAGCGCCTCGTGCCCATGGCAATCCCAAAACGCTAGCACTGTAGCGGAAGATGAGAGGATGCAAAGCTGCGTACAACAATGAAGACGACGCCGGCCTGAAAGCCGCCGCCCGCATGGGTAGCGGACAGACCCAGCGCACTAAAACGAAAAAAAAATAAAGGAAAAAAGAAGGAAGAGTGCCGTCGTCTATTCCTTTCGTTCTCTCATAGCGTCTCATCGGCAACCCTAACGGAACCGCAAAATATAGTTTCAGGTTAGGGGCCCCACACGCTTTCGTCGCCCTAATCTATACAAAGTCGGGGGTAGGCGATAGGTTACCAGAGCCGCTTGAGCCTCGACCTGCGTGGGGTTGCCCCAAAGCTGCCACTTGGTGTACCGGAAGCACGAGCAACCATCTTCCCGAAACGTTGCAGGTTGAACACTTAGAGCGTAAATAAGGCAACGCCCAAACGTAAAACGATTAACAATTCAACCCCGCGTGAAGGCATGCACTTCGGGACTGCAGTAGACATAGAACATGTGCATACAACAAACGACTACCGAGACGGTTATGGAAGGGAAAAAAAAAAAAAGAAAGGAAGGTCGTTCTCAAGTGCGCGACATTAACAGCATAGAACTGAACATCCCAAACGTCGCAGTGCTTTCTCCGACAGCCAGCCAACGGTAGAACAGCACAAACAGGATCTGCTCCGCAAGAGGGCCAGAATAGAACGGCGCCATGCACGCTTTCTTCCGATACTTGAAACAAATGCTCGAACGCGCTACGTGAGCGCGCGACCTACTCCAGCACGAGGCTCTATTGTCTTCCGCGGGCTTTCGGGCCTGAGCAGACGCACGCTGTATCAAGGTGACAAAACAATGCGATCGCTCGGGAGCTCATTCCGTAGGAACTTCCTTTCGAACGCAGAATCAAACCTTTCCCCGCCGGCGGCGCCGTCGAAACGATACAGCGGAACCTTGGCGAGGCAAAAGAGGAAGGAAAAAGAAAGTCCCGCTGTTGTCTTGCGTCGCAGCACATATATCGTTCCGTTTTACGTAATTCATCGGCGGTGGCGACAACAGCGGCCTCAACTCAGCCAAACAACTCTACAAAAAACCTCAGCCAAGTATGCGAACAGAAAAATGTCATGAAAGCGGCCCTAAATACGATCCCAATCCATCCAGTTCACCGCCATGCGCCTCACATCGGCGGACGGAAGACCCACGGCCGCATTTATATGCCGAACGTTCAGGAGCGCGGTTACGATCAAATTGTGGCGAGCGTACGTGTATGCTGCGCATTCCAATGCGGACAGCACGGCCGCGGTTCTTCCAAGGACAGTGCATCGGAGAATCGAGGTTCCCGTTCCGCACCGACCGACCTCGATGCGATATATAGCATACTCAATATAGACGGCCTAGCTGCTCGGAACGCACGAATCTTGCGTGCTCGTGCAGAGGCGTCGTTGATGGGTCACAGCCGAACAGAAAACTTAGTGTCGCGCTAGGTAAGGCGCAACAAAACGTGCAGAGATGGATGCGAGAGAAAAAAAGGAGTGTGTTATTCTCGGAAACACGTCGGCGCAGCAGCGCCAGCGCGTACCGGATTTTTTTTTTTTTACATGCACAGGTTCAACAAACACGGCACAAGTTGGAGTCATTAACAATCAGTAGGAATCTACAAGGGGAACGCTCCATAAAATGAAAAAGGGGAAGGAGGGAAATTTACGGCCGACCGCGCAATAACTGTCAAGCGCAGACGGCCGATACCTGAATGGTTACGCGGAAGCGCGAGACAGCGTGTCCCAGTAAACAGCGTGGGCGCCTTCCGGTGCTGCAGGACGCGCGATGCGTGCAGGCGCAACAGTGCTACGCCATGGCGGCCTACAGCTGTCACGACGATGCAGCGACGGCGCCGTGCGCACGAGCCATTGCAGCGGCTGGGAAAACTCGCGGTACACTGAACAAACCCCAGTTGCCCGCGCAGTAAATGCCGAAGCATGGAACTATGGCGGAGTTCGATGCGAGCCACGTCTTTCCCTGCAACTACGGCTATATGGTCGTAATAATGCGACGACTTCACGGCATTTGTTCAATTCACGGCTTCCACTGTGCTGCTGGAGGTAAGCAGGTCCAGCCTTTCAACTCTGTTCTCGTACAACCTGTACAAGAACACGGAGGCCTCGATGACGTTAAAGCAAATCTGTGCACAACAGTAGCGTCGAGCTATACTGCGACAATTGCCCGTTTCTTTTTCAAGCTTTTCCTTTTTCACTCGTGTCGGCGTCAGTGTGGGTGTTGCCGTGCGAAAAAAAAAAAAAAATGCTCGAATTCGAACCACCGACGTCCGGGCTGCGATACCACCACGCTAACCGATTCAACCACTGTCGGTTATCACAAGCAGCCTATAAAGCGAGATTTTATATGCGTGAAGTAGAGGCAGTGCAAGGCGCGAGCCAATCACAGGCATCCCCCGCTGCGGAGGAGGAGGAGGAGGAGGGAAAGGGTGCGCACGCGAAAAGGTATCGCGTGCTCGCATCGCGCCCGCTGTTTCCCGCCAGTTCAGGCCCGCCACTTACATGGGGAGGCCGCGTTTGTTTCGTTCTGCCGAAGAGCAGGCTGCGTCGAAGGAATGATAGCAGGCCGTGCGTTCGGTCGAACACGCAGCGTTCGATGAACGCCGCCGGGAACTCGCTCGAGAAAGGGCTCCTCGTAGACGTGCGGCCCTCGCCGTGAGGTAGCGCGAAGCCGAGGCGTTACAACAAAGAACCACGGATCCCGAGCTTCGCTGGCACCCCTCTTCACAGTAGTGAAAGGGCGGTGAACTTTTATTTCTTTTTTACCGCCCCCCCCCCCCTCGCTAGAAGAATTCCTGATCATAACAGCTAGTCAAAGGAGCAGTGCCTCCAGTTGTCGGAGTAGCGCAACGCGTTACGTTTGAACGATGGAACAGTTCAAGAAATGTCACTTGAGGTAATCTTGTTTTGAGTAGTACGTACCACTGCACCAACCTTGAAACAAAACCACGATGCTGGTAATTCCCGCCCTACTGCAAGCCAGTCGTTGCCGGAAAGCGTTCCGCACGGCTACTGCAGTACAAAGCGGTAAAGAAAACTCGGCACGCTGGCGAGCGGAAATGGCTGCCCGTTTCCACGCGCGGTTGTTAATTTCTGCCTTTAGCAAACTGTGCGTCTGAAAATTCGTAGCTGAGCGGCAGCGAGCGAGCGCAATGCTTCACGCTCTCTTCGTAACCGTGATGCCTGTGTATCGCTCTCTCGAAAGGAACAATACGAAGCGGCATCAATTGGGGACGGGAAAAACACTTTTCCGAAACAGGGCAGAAGTAAGATTGAAAAGCCTGGTCTGGTCCGTTCACAGATAGGATACACCCAGTCGCAGCACCGGCTGGATGGGGCCAGCAGGCCGTACCGCTGGCCGCAGCGGGCGAACGCGATTCGTTATCAATCAATACGGCGGATGTCAAGGGCTGCTCCGATTAAGAATAAAGTAAAAGGAAACAAAGATGCCGTCAGCGATTCGCCGCCGCTCGAACCGACCCACATTTCCGCGTAGTGGCCTGATCGCCCCTCCCCCCCGCCGGGGGGGAAGGAAAACACCGCCCGACGAAAAGACAGCTCCGCGGGGCTTGTGGATCTCTCCCTCAAGGTCGGCGGTCTCGGGCGTGTACGAATGAGTACACCACCAGCAGACTGTCCTGAGCGGGCGGGAAAAAAAGAACACTGCATGGGGCAGGAGCAGACGCGTTACCAATAACGACGCGTACGCAATAATAAAGCGAACGGTGTTCTTTCCCTGATATGCATGCGAACTGCAAGGTGTGTAGTTATTTGGGAACTGGCGTCGGAGCGTCGCTGTGCAATAATATTTGGGGTTTTTACGTGCCAAAACCACTTTCTGATTATGAGGCACGCCGTAGTGGAGGACTCCGGAAATTTCGACCACCCGGGGTTCTTTAACGTGCGCCTAAATCTAAGTACACGGGTGTTTTCGCATTTCGCCCCCATCGAAATGCGGCCGCCGTGGCCGGGATTCGATCCCGCGACCTCGTGCTCAGCAGCCTAACACCATAGCCACTGAGCAACCACGGCGGGTGCGTCGCTGTGCAAACAGGTATCGTGTATACACACACTATACATATATGCGCGTCTCGTCAGGATCGACCCCCGGAGAGAGTAGAGCCAGCACATCTGACGACGAAGTCCTCTACTGGCTTTCGATTTAAGGAATGCCAGCTCGTAACAACTCGCCATTCATGCGCGCAACTCGGCGAGTCATTGTGGAAGTAGACGGGATGCACGCGACGAATTTTGATAAGCTGCACGGCAATGGAGTTGCTGCAGCCACTCTGACCGACGCCTCCTCGTTACTCGGAAAGAGTGGCTGAATTGCCCGCCTCCACGCACTCAGCGTACACAGGGCAGATATGTTGCATCCAGTTGGCACAAGAAATGCTCTTATATTCCCATGAGCGGATTTTTGATCCTTTCGATGTTCGTAAGATCGAACACTTTCTATAACCTTTCTCAAGCAGTGTCGCAGGAGAACGAAACGAGATCTGGGCAACGAGTCAAAACAAACTGCGGTCTAGAGGACCGCATTACATACGTGAGTTACAGGCCAAACAAGTTTCAAATAATATTGCTTCCCGAGTTCTGCCTAATGTTCACAGTATCACGCAAGCTATAACTTCTGGTAAGCTGATGTGTCATTTCCAAGAGCGACGTTCAAAAGACAGGGCACCATACACTTCACTGTCATCTTTTGGCGCTGAGACAGGGTTGCCTGTGCTCTTTTGAACGCTAGCGGTCCGCGAGTTCTACGGCGCAGGTTTTGCGTAGCCTCGAGAGATGGCGCCACGCAGCGTGGCGCCTCCTTCAGGCACTTTTCTTGTAGCTAGGCAGTGCGCTGTCTCCCTGGCGTCTTTCACTGCCTGTCGTGCCGCCTTCAGCTGATTTTCCTCAAGCTGGGCGGCGTCCATGTGGACCAGCGCACAGTATGGCGAGGTACGGTGCCGTTGCGAGCATGCAATCATCATCATCATCAGCCTGGTTACGCCCACTGCAGAACAAAGGCCCCTCCCATACTTCTCCAACTACCCTGGTCATGTACTAATTGTGGCCATGTTGTCCCTGCAAACTTCTTAATCTCATCCACCCACCTAACTTTCTGCCGCCCCCTGCTACGCTTCCCTTCCTTTGGAATCCAGTCCGTAACCCTTAATGACCATCGGTTATCTTCCCTCCTCATTACATGTCCTGCCCATGCCCCCATTTCTTTTTCTTGATTTCAACTAAGATATCATTAACTCGCGTTTGTTCGCTCACCCAATCTGCTCTTTCTTTATCCTTTAACGTTATACCCATCATTCTTTCTATAGCTCGTTGCGTCGTCCTCAATTTAAGTAGAACCCTTTTCGTAAGCCTCCAGGTTTCTGCCCCGTACGTGAGTACTGGCAAGACACAGCTGTTATAAACTTTTCTCTTGAGGGATAATGGCAACCTGCTGTTCATGATCTGAGAATACCTGCGAAACGCACCCCAGCCCATTCTTATTCTTCGGATTATTTCAGTCTCATGATCCGGATCCGTGGTCACTGCATGTCGTAAGTAGATGTATTCCCTTACCACTTCCAGTGCCTCGCTACCTATCGTAAACTGCTGTTCTCTTCCGAGACTGTTAAACATTACTTTAGTTTTCTGCAGATTAATTTTTAAACCCACTCTTCTGCTTTGCCTCTCCGGGTCCGTGAGAATGCATTGCAGTTGGTGCCCCGAGTTATTCAGCAAGGCAATATCATCAGCGAATCGCAAGTTACTAAGGTATTCTCCATTAACATTTATCCCCAATTCTTCCCAATCCAGGTCTCTGAATACCTCCTGTAAACACGCTGTGAAGAGCATTGGAGAGATCGTGTCTCCCTGCCTGACACCTTTCTTTATTGGGATTCTGTTTCTTTATGGAGGACTACGGTGGCTGTGGACCCGCTATAGATATCTTTCAGTATATTTACATACGGCTCGTCTACACTGATTCCGCAATGCCTCCATGACTGCTGAGGTTTCGACTGAATCAAACGCTTTCTCGTAATCAATGAAAGTTATATATAACGGTGGGTTATATTCAGCACATTTTTCTATCACCTGATTGATAGTGTGAATATGAGTAGCATTTACGGAAGCCTGCCTGGTCCTTAGGTTGACAGAAGTCTAAGGTGTTCCTTATTCTATTTGCAATTACCTTAGTAAATACTTTGTAGGCATGTATTGAATGCTCTGTTCTAGAGCATGCAATACACTCATCTTAAGATTGGTTGGAAATACTAGCCACAATGTGCTTTGCCGATGGCCATTTCATGCTTACATCTCTCGATTACGGTAGAGCCAGCGTTTTTTTTTTTTGTATTTATTACCATGGGTGCGCTTTCCTTTGCACTTTAGCATAGGCGAGTCATTCACGACCGCTGCCTCCAAAACTACTACCCGACAAACGACCTCGACACTTCAACATGGCGCCGACGTATACAGCTCCCTTCTACGCATTTGTCGACAACACTCGAAGCGCTAGCACTCGTCCGACCGATCGCACATTTTTTTTACGCGGTCGGTCGCGAACGTGCGCCATAAAAACGGCAGGCCGAGGCCCTCAGATAAAGCTGGCGCGACATTACACCCGAGCCTGGTGGAAGAACGACCATTAGATTAGGCGCACGACATTCCATTCCGTAGCGCACACCCGCGCGTGACCATAGCCACTCGCCAGCTCAACTCGGTTGTATATGACAATAATCGGTGATAAAAAATGACGTACATACAGGGCTAAGGACAAGGACTGCGAGAGACGGCATACACTGCGCTGTGTATGTCGTCTCTCACAGTCCTTAGCGCTGTACGTCTTTTTTTTTTTTATCATGAATTGCCAACTAGTCCAAGCAACCACCCTAGCTCAAATAATTGACCAGGTGACCAGGGGTTATGAGCTATAACACACAGCATCGTGATCATGAACACACGAAAGCTTGTTCCCAATAGACTATACGACTACAAAGCATCAATTTTCTGTTTCACCAAAGTGACGCCTCGCGTATACTCATCACGAGGACGAATTTCCCTGCGTTGACATGCTCACGATAGCGTAATAAGGTGGCACGTCACAACCCAATTCCTCGTAATTTCTTACACATATTTTTTTAAAAATAAGTGGCAGTCTTATGACGTGTGCGTGCGTGCGCCCTGCCGTCCTCGCGCCAGTGGTACGGCGTATCAACAAGGTTATGAAACGGTCATGCTCGAGGTCACAGCTGCAAACAGCGACGCAAAAGCTGCAACGCCCTGCCCACGAGCATGGCCACAGCTACGTTCGCGTAACGGTGCTTTCACAGCGCGGCAGGGAGTCCTTTACGTACATCACAACGAACAGGTCTGTTAAGAGCCTTTGGTAATGGGAATAGTTTCAAGCTGGTTCGGAGCACGCATAAACAGAAGCAAGCGAGGCACTGCGCAGCTGTGGCACGTAATGCGCTCGACCAGCTGTAGCAGTAAGTCATTCAATGTCAGAGCGGTTTAAATCTCGCTGCATGTGTACTACGTTGTAACAGGCACTGGTGGCAGAGAAGTTCACGCCTACTTGCTGCTTGCTCGCAAGCTGCTATACGGATAAACCGGATTTTAAAGAACGGCTTCAAAGCAAAAATATTAATGCCCTTAACGAAAATGTAGCCAATCGGCATAAATCCCCGCTTTTCTTTTTCTCATAAACAGCGTTTACGAATGCTTTTGTCCGGTTAGTGCACCCTCTCGCTTTTACAGCGAAGCTTTCTTTGCCTCTTCTTTCGACTGTCCCCTGCTGTTGCTGCTGCCACTGTTGCTGTCTGGCACACCGCGTCGGGGGTGCCATTCAATTAACCAATTCAATTAAAGTTTAGTACTTCTACCACGATGCGATGTGCCATGTGCGGCAATGAATAAGGCTCAACCGTCTCAGAAGTTACGAAGTATGGCGCACAGCAACGCCTCAAGCAAACATACATTTGCTTGAAGCCCATATATTTTCTCAGTTGTGGCCCAACACGTGACCTCTTGCGCTGAGATAACCGAGCAAGAATCGCGATTTGCGAAGACGTTTGTTCCCAGTAGCTATGCCAGTTGTTTTTATTCAGTGCGCGTTTATTCGGGTGCGCTGCCGTGGGTCTGCCTGCAGAGCGGTAACACTAAAACCAACCGCGCACTTTGACGTGCGATCACGTGTTGGGCTACCAGGTGTGGCTTCAACCGCGTTGCGCGATGCTCCCTCTTAACGTTGTCCTTCCTCCATGCGTCAGGCATTCGTAATCGATGACAACACTAAAGTTTAAACCGAGGAAAGTCCTGCTATCAATTTCTCTGACACGAGGTCTAAAAAAACTTTTCTGCGTCCCTTTAATTGAAAGGTTGAAGGAACACCTCGCTCGCGATGTTCGAAACAAACGTGAACCAGGTATAGCTAGTTATTCGACGCCCGTAGGTCTTGTTTCAGGCCTCAGACCAAGGAGAACGCGTGTCACGGTTGAACAGTGCTCACGAGCGCGGCTGCCCCGAAGGACAAGCGTGGAACGGACTGCGGCGGCAGACTTGAGCGGCACCACGGTCGTACGTTTACACCGCGCGTACGCAGGCGACGCGGCGGTCGACCACCTCTCTCTTCCGACATATCCTCTCGCAGTTCTTGTTGCAGTTTCAACGGATGTTCGGTGATGTTGTCCACGTAAAGCCACCGCATAAGCGGAGAAAAAAAAAAAAAGAAAAAGAACAATGCGCCACCTGCGTAGGCCGGCATACTCGCCCACCTAACACGACGCCCTCAGCTCACAGGAAATCGCGGTCGAAGATGAAGGAGCACTTAATTCACAAAGGTTGGCGTACGGTCTTTAACGCATATTCCGTCCAATCTGGTAAGGAAATTGTGGCCGATACTAAGCGGAATAGTAATTAAAGTCAAACGCCGATACGAAATTTAAGCCTGCTCCGCGCGCTAGAACATATACGTCTAAGCGTCCAATGCTTAAGGGAAGATCTACATACAGCGCTTCCCCTAAGAAATGGTCGACCCTGCACGCGGTCCCGTGCAATCCACGGCATAGCTTTCGTCCGCGTCGAAAGCTGGATGCTCGCGGCCAACGTAGTGGCGATTTCCGACGCGAAGCCCTTGCTGCGCGTTCCTTGAAGAAATGCTGACAGCATTCCGCAACGACGCGTCAAACATGCCGACGGCGGCGGCGCTACATCCTGCTACAGTGCGCATAGGCATAGTGCATTTATGGCATATTTCTCTCGCCCGGACGCGCTATATGAACAAAATCACGCCACCGACTGAGGCGAGGTCGTGCACACGCGCTCGGCGCGATCAACGACTGCCCCGCCCCCTCCTTCCCAAAAAAGGGAGGGCGACGACTCGCGCTTTAGAAAACAGTTAGAGGCGCACATACACGCCGCAACGACTGTATACGCCAGATGCAGACGAAGAGTTGTGGCGGCGCTACAGCCATTAGATTGCGCTGTCGACGCTTGCAAGGCGAACTAAAATGCGCGAAGCAAGCTTCGTGTACAAGTAAGAAAACATCGGCCCTATACTACACACATGCTCGGAACGCGCTGGATTCACCACAACGAGGATGCGACGGTAGTATTGAGGAAAGCGGCGCATATACACACGTGCACGCGTCGCAAGGTGCTGGCCGGCGCCAGTGGCAGAGACATTTCCAGATGTTTGCACGATGCAAATGGAGTAACAGTGATTCGTCCGTCATAAACGAAGGCACACTGATTCGGGCGAAGCCCGAAGACACCCGGTAGGCCGAGTTACAGACAGTTAGCGATGACGAGAGTGCCCCATTGACCTAAACTGAAGGGCAAACAAGTAGCCGACGCCCCAGCTACACAAGCACCAAGGCGTACCGCCAAACGTGCAACAATGTTACCCACTAACGTGTCATCGCTCCATGCAGACACACGCACACCGATTCGTGGGGGACCACGTTCACTGGACGGCACGCTACATGCAAGCACGCCCTCGACGCCAGCTCAAGTTGGTCACTCGCGGGCGCGCAGCAGAGGAAAGCAAGAAACGGAAACAGCACGAACCCTTTGGCAACGGTCGCAACCAGGGCCAGACACCGCAGTGCTATCCAGGCCAACGTCGTCCGGATCCACCGGACTGACGGGTTCATGTCGCAGGTCGAGCGCACCCCGCCGCCACCACGACCACCAAGTCGCCGCTGGCGGCCGTGCTCGGCCTCGCAGCTCCGAAGGTCGGCACCGAGCGAGCTCAGGGCTAAGCAGGGCCACACGTGCACGGCCTTACTACGGTGCCTCGGTCAACCAACGGCGCAGGGCGGCCGAGCAGGAGGCGGCGGCGGCGCGAGGGAAGAGTGGCGGCTACGGCGGAACGCGCGCCGTTCGATCAGCATGCGGCCACGCACCAGCACCACCCCCCACCACCAGCAGCAGGGTCCCGCAACGCAGCGCCACTGCTTCTACATCGTCGTCGTCTTCTAAACTTACACGAACTATGCACCGAAACACGGCAGGCAGAGCAGACGCATAGGGGGCGCCTAGCGCAACCCGACGAAAAGGGACTGGATCCTATTTCGCGCGGTTTCTTTATATAATTAGACCGCGATCTCCGATTTGGATAGTTACTGCGCTTGACATCGCCTACAGCATGCCGATACTTGTCCAATGCCCCTATAATAAGTATACGTGCGTGTACCGCGTGGAACTACACTATACCGACAACCGCTCCCATGTTACCTTAATTACCACCGGCGGACAGCACAGCGGGAGGAAGGAGTGTGCCTCCAAATTACTTTTGACTGCATGTGGTTTCATTATTAGAATGAGCTTGTTCGCATGCCCAAAGAGTTGCCTTTACAACATGCTACGAGTTATTTGATGGGCCTCTTGTGCTGTGTCGACCAAAGTAGCGTACGTAGGGCCAGAGGGCGCTTATGTGAATGCAAAGAACGCGGGTCGCATCGGCTTGTTTGGCTGTAACGTATACCTGTCCGGATTGCGCAAACTACCGGTCAGGCTGAGCGAACGTCGGGTTGGTTCAGGTAAACCCGCCTGTCAGCACGGGGCATATAATAGCCAGCGGAATCGGCCAGTGCGACAATACAGCGTACAGTGTTCGAATTAACGGGTCAGGTCGGCCGGAGATGTGTCCGCGGGCTCTATCAGTAGCTCAATTTTACGAACATGAACTCTGGGGCGGCGCACACGGGTGCCGGTATACAAATTGCACGTGATCGCGACTACTAAGTGACGCTGTCGCCACTGGAGCACCGAAACAAGACTCGGCTGTCACGCCAGGACGATTTTATATATGTGTATATACATATATATATACATATACATATATATGCAGCGCCACCAGAGCGTGCTCTGAAGCAGCCACTCCTAAAGCCGATGGATGTGCTCGCTTTCTCAAAAAGCATACATAGCCACTCCAGAGCGCACGTGAAAAGTTTGCTCTGAAAGTGGCACGACGGTGAGTTTTATCGCAACGAAGCCCGAGGAAAACGACGACTGCAGCACGTAGGCGACAGCAAGCGACGGAAGAGGATGGAGATAAGCGTATACTGGGGAGGGTTCGCACGCCGCTCCAGACTGCGCATGCTCGCATCGCGATGGAAGCAGCAGGGTGCAGCGCACGTGCAACACCCGGTAAGAGAAGCGAAGTGCATGCTCGAATCGTCAGCAGTGGCACTCCAACACCGTCCCGGCCGGAACGCGGACGGCGCAAAGTCCATCGGCCGGCCAAGGACGTGGCGTGGCGCGAGACGGCGGCGAGCCGACTGCGAGATAAGCGGGAGGACTTCACAAAAAAAGGTGGACGAGAGGCTTCGAGAAGAGGAAAGTGACACCGCGTGCAAAGGTTGTTACCGACGCTCCTTAAACGCGGCACTCCAAGGAAACGCGCGAGACATCGCGACATGCGCAAGTCCCGAGAGCGTCACGCAAGCGAAAAAAAAATGTGTTTGCCTCTACTGTGCGTTTTTTTAACAGTTTTCTTCTACACAACGGTAATTAAACTACTAAATTAAATAGCGCCGAAATCTCGATTACAGTTGGCATGTCGCTAAATTGTCCGTGTTAACCAGGCCCTTGAATTATCGCGAACACGGTTGAAAGAAACCTTGGGAGATATGCAAAGGGGGAAGGCAGCTGGGGAGGATCAGGTAACAGCAGATTTGTTGAAGGATGGTGGGCAGATTGTTCTAGAGAAACTGGCCACCCTGTATACGCAATGCCTCTTCGAGCGTACTAGAATCTTGGAAAAACGCTAACATAATCGTAATCCATAAGAAAGGGGACGTCAAAGACTTGAAAAATTATAGACCGATCAGTTTACTGTCCGTTGCCTACAAAGTATTTACTAAGGTAATCGCAAATAGAATGAGGAACACCTTAGACTTCTGTCAACCAAAGGACCAGGCAGGATTCCGTAAAGGCTACTCAATAGACCATATTCACAATATCAATCAGGTGATAGAAAAATGTGCGGAATATAACCAAGCTTTATATATATAGCTTTCGTTGATTACGAGAAAGCGTTTGACTCAGTCGAAACCTCAGCAGTCATGGAGGCATTGCGGAATCAGGGTGTAGACGAGCCGTATGTAAATATACTGAAAGATATCTATAGCGGGTCCACAGCCACCGTAGTCCTCCATAAAGAAAGAAACAGAATCCCAATAAAGAAAGGTGTCAGGCAGGGAGACACGATCTCTCCAATGCTGTTCACAGCGTGTTTACGGGAGGTATTCAGAGACCTGGATTGGGAAGAATTGGGGATAAGAGTTAATGGAGAATATCTTAGTAACTTGCGATTCGCTGATGATATTGCCTTGTTTAGTAACTCAGGGGACCAACTGCAATGCATGCTCACCGACCTGGAGAGGCAAAGCCGAAGGGAGGGTCTAAAAATTAATCTGCAGAAAACGAAAGTAATGTTTAACAGTCTCGGAAGAGAACAGCAGTTTACAATAGGTAGCGAGGCACTGGAAGTGGTAAGGGAATACATCTACTTAGGACAGGTAGTGACTGCGGATCCGGATCATGAGACTGAAATAATCAGAAGAATAAGAATGGGCTGGGGTGCGTTTGGCAGGCATTCTCAGATCATGAACAGCAGGTTGCCATTATCCCTCAAGAGAAAAGTTTATAACAGCTGTGTCTTACCAGTACTCACCTACGGGGCAGAAACCTGGAGGCTTACGAAAAGGGTTCTACTTAAATTGAGGACGACGCAACGAGCTATGGAAAGAAGAATGATAGGTGTAACGTTTAGGGATAAGAAAAGAGCAGATTGGGTGAGGGAACAAACGCGAGTTAATGATATCTTCGTTGAAATCAAGAAAAAGAAATGGGGCATGGGCAGGACACGTAATGAGGAGGGAAGATAACCGATGGTCATTAAGAGTTACGGAATGGATCCCAAGGGAAGGGAAGCGTAGCAGAGGGCGGCAGAAAGTTAGGTGGGCGGATGAGATTAAGAAGTTTGCAGGGACAACATGGCCACAATTAGTACATGACCGGGGTAGTTGGAGAAGTATGGGAGAGGCCTTTGCCCTGCAGTGGGCGTAACCAGGCTGATGATGAGCCGTTCCGAGCCGCCCACTGAAGTGAGCCGTATTTATCCAACTCTACAATGGACGAGCAGAGAGAGCGGCGAGATTCCGGCGCTGTTCGCTTCTCGGCGCGGCCACACAGGTGAGTTGCGGCGGCCGCCGCTAATTGCGTGCAACGAGCGTCGGACGCGCTCTAAACGACCGCGGCCCCGCTGCCACGTGTTGACGGCCGCGCTCGCCCCAGATAAGCAGAAGCGCGAAAATCTCACCAGCACCCATCACGCCACCGGCAAGAGAGCGAGGCGGCACGCGTCAACGAGCCTATACGAGGGAGGAAAAAAAAAAAAAAAAAGAAAAAGCACACGCTCACCTAAACAAACGCACGGTCCGGAAATCAAGACTGGACTCCCTCTCCCGGTTTATACTGGGAGAGGCGAGAGCGGGGGCTGACGAAAGCGAACGCAGAAATAGCCTCGCCGCGAGAGACAACGCGCGCGACCGTGTCAGGCCACGGGTCACGTGGCACAACAGACGACAACTGCTGAGGAGGCGGGAGGCGTTGGTATAATACGCTTGCCCTCGCATCGCCGGCACTCGCATCGACAGTTGCGGCGCCCGAGCAGCACCCACGAAAGAGAAACGCATCCGAAATCGCGCACAACGGCATCAACAGGCAGAACGAAAACTGCGGGGTGCTCGACAAACGCAGTGACGACGAGGACAGCACTTCGCCCCGAAAGAACGAGGAAGCGCGACGCGAGATCCGCTTGCAGCAACGTTTGCAACCGAGACGAAGCGTCCGTCACGGGGGGCCGCTCGCTCGATGGAGCCCTGCGCGGCGAAATACAGGGCCGAAGCAGCGCTGCCCCCAATAAACGTGCACAGCCGGCGTCAGAAGTTACGGGCGAAAGAATATTTCCGGGGCCTGGAAACGCAGCCTGAAGAATTTCAGATTTGCTGCCTGTAGCATGGCTGTACGTACTACGCAAATAACATGATGGAAGCTAAAACTGGGTTGGATTTCAACCATTTTTCGTGGAAGCCGCATCGCGCGCACACACGTTTGACGGCGCCAGTACTACTACACTGCGGCCGCACGCGGCAGAAATCGCCACGTTAAACCGCGTGGCCATTGAAACGGGCACAATCGATAATCAGGGTTTTACCGATGGCCAAGGTCGACTAGCAGAATGAAAGGATCTCTTAAACGAACACTTCCCGGTGATCGCGTAGTCAATCAAAACTTCTGAAATTTACATAAGCGTCAGCTTCACTTCGAAAGACCTATATAAAACTATAGAAGGAGGGACGGGAATAGACTCGTTACCGCCCAGCTATATAGCGCAACACGCAGTACGCCGCTGTCTTCAACATTCCTATGGGTCGTGTTGCGTTTCGCCTGCGACACGTGGTTTTGCCGGCGCGACTGCGGCGGGGCGGCAGACATTTTGGCCCGATCGTCGTCGCCGCAACACTCATCGCCAGGTGTTTCCAGGCGCGTCTGCGGCGATGCGACCGCCTAGGGATCTCGTTCCAGTCATTGTGCCCGAAACAGGCGATGCCAAAGCAGGGATCTCATTCCAGTTATTGGGCCCGAAACAGGCGATGCCAAAGCAGGGATCTCGTTCCAGTCATTGTGCCCGAAACAGGCGATGCCAAAGCAGGGACCATCTTCTCGTTACAGTCATTGTGTCCGACCGGCAGCGCCACGACAAGGTGCTACGAGATCGTGCGCAGCGCCACGACGGGGTGCTACGAGATCGTGCGCAGCGCCACGACAGGGTGCTACGAGATCGTGCGCAGCGCCACGACAGTGTGCGTCACCATTAGCCCATTGTACATTCACGTGCTCGTCTTTTGAGGGGTTCCTTCTTGCCCTCAACTGCGAGAGTATAAAAACAGCTGCCCCCGGACGCCAAAAGGAGGGCTCCGATTTCTTCTGTTGAGTGAAGTGCTCTCCCGTCTCTCTACTTCGGTCAAACCTGACCGCCAACTCTTTGCGATGTTAAAATAAACAAGTTGTTTCGTTGTTACCAGTCGACTCATGCTTTGCCGGGACCTTCGGATGCTTCGAGTTGTACCCCAGGCCGCCAGGCCAACGCTACCCTTGGGGCTTGCGACCCAGGTACAACCACGGGCGTCAGCGCCGAGTTCCCAACAGATCGTACCAGCGGTCAGATCCAAACATCTGGTTGGCAGCGGTGAGATCGCCTACGACTTCAAACAACGGTCTGCCAGCGGCGAGATCGCGACAACGGAGGCCAGCAGCAAAGAGATGCAGTTGACAGTATGCTGAGCAGCTCAACGACGATCCGGGAGCAGTGCAACGAGCCCTGTGTGACGACTGGTTGCCTGCAGCGGAACGACTGCGCGGAATTCCTGCCTGCGAGGTTTGGTGAGTGCGGGACTTTCTTCTTCTGAGCTTTGCCAGGCTTTTGTTAGTGTCAGAAACAGAGCTGGTAATTGTGGTTGTCGTTGCTGCCGGGTTAGTTTGCGGCAAGACAATAGTAAGCAGTAGAGAAAGCAGCATTCAGAGCAGCCATGGATTTGAAGTCGTTGCGCAAACCGAAATTGTTGGAGCTTGCAAGAGAGTTGGGTCTGGATGTCTCAGACAAACTAAGAAAACCTGAACTGCTAAAGGCTATTCTTGAGTTAGAGGCTGAGGATGACGAGCTGTCGGAATGCCTTGAGACTATTGAGGAGAGGTCAAAAAGACAGGAGCGCGAACTTAAAGAGCAAAAAGAGAAACATGAGCGCGAACTTAAAGAGCAAAAAGAGAAACAGGAGCGCGAACTTAAAGAGCAGAAAGAAAAAGAAGAGCGCGAACACGCTTTGGAAATGAAGCGTCTCGAGGTAGAGATGGAACGCGCTCGTAATGGAAGTCAGGCACACGGTGCAGGAGAACGAGTATTGTTCAAAATGACTGACCTGATGCGGCCGTTTAAGCTTGGAGAGGACATTGGTTTGTTCCTGGTTAACTTTGAGCGAACGTGCGAGAAGCAGGGGTTCTCTCGGGAAACGTGGCCACAGCGCTTGCTCACTTTGTTACCCGGCGAGGCGGCCGACGTAGTCGCTCGCTTGGATAGAGAGGAGGCAGAGGATTTCGACACAGTGAAATCGAGTCTTCTAAAAAAGTACCGGCTGTCTGCGGAGGCGTTCCGTCGGAAGTTTCGGGAAAATGAGAAAGGCAGAAGTGAGTCATATACCGAGTTTGCGTATAGGCTTATGTCGAACATGCAGGAGTGGCTCAAAGAAGAGAAAGCGTTTGGTGACCACGATAAAGTTCTGCAGTGTTTCGGGCTAGAGCAGTTTTATAGTCGGTTACCGGAGAACGTGCGATACTGGGTCTTGGATAGGCCAGACGTGAGTACGGTGGCTAGAGCCGCTGAGCTAGCCGAGGAGTTTGTGACGCGTCGAGCTCGCGGAGCTAAGGACGGTCAAAAGGGTGAATTTGGCTCGAAGTTTGAGAGGCCGAAGTTCACGCCCATGAGATTAAAGGGGGACACGCGTAGTGCGGATGCGAGCGAAAGCAGTCCGACCAAACGTAAAGAGACGGCGGCAGCCAAACGCAGAAAGCGGTTCGAGATGAGGCGAGCGCGCTTGTGTTATACGTGCCAGAAGCCGGGTCACTTTTCGGCGCAGTGTCCGGAAACAACACCAAAAGTTGTGTTTTTTTCATTAGGCAGCACTGACGAGAACATGAAGCTTCTCGAGCCTTACATGCGAGACCTCCTCGTGAACGGGAAAGAGTGCCGAGTGCTTCGCGATTCCGCAGCTACGATGGATGTAGTTCACCCATCTTACGTAGAACCCCATATGTTCACGGGCGAGTGCGCATGGATCAAGCAAGCCGTGGAAGCTCATAGCGTGTGTCTGCCCGTAGCAAAGGTGCTTATTGAAGGACCTTTCGGAGCGCTTGAGACAGAGGCGGCAGTGTCATCTATGCTGCCACCCCAGTACCCGTACCTATTTTCAAACAGGTCCGATCACCTCCTGCGCGAGAAGGGGCTTTTGTTTGGTGAAGCTAGTGTTCAGGCCTTAACCAGATCGAAGGTTCGGGAGCTCGCTGCAAAGGCGGTAGTTGCGGGGCCGACGTTATCAAACAACGAAAAAGGGTCAGAGGCGCAGCAAGCTGATATTCAGAGCACGCCCGAACTGAATAGACTTGAGTCTGTAACGTTAAAGGCGCCAGATACTGGAGAGGAAACGCCCGACGCGGGAAAGTTAGAAGAGCTATCTACTGATTTGCTCATCGCGCCTACGTCAGACGGACTTGATAGGTTGCTAAAAGTCAGCCGGTCGGCTTTGATAGCCGAGCAAAAAAAGGATGGCAGCCTGGAAAACGTGCGCTGCAATGTCAAAGAAGGTATCGCCAGGAAAACTGCGCGTTTTGTGGAAAGAGGGGGAGTCCTGTACCGGAAGTATCTAGACCGCAGAGGAGTGGAGTTCGATCAGCTGGTCGTGCCTCAATGCTATCGTCAGGATCTGTTGCGCTTGTCACATGGGGGTTCGTGGTCCGGACACCTAGGAGTTAAGAAAACTAAGGACCGTCTCTTGCAAGAGTACTATTGGCCAGGGTGTTTTCGGGACGCAGACCATTTCGTGAGGACATGTGACACTTGTCAGCGGGTGGGCAAACCAGGGGACAAATCAAGGGCGCCGTTGAAATTGGTACCTATCATAACGGAGCCTTTTAGACGGCTCGTTATTGATACAGTGGGACCTCTGCCGGTAACAGCCACGGGGTACAGACACATTTTGACTGTGATCTGCCCAGCGACAAAGTTCCCTGAAGCAGTGCCGCTTAAAGAACTCAGCTCAGTTGAGATAGTCAATGCACTACTGTCCATATTTGCGCGAGTTGGTTTTCCTGCAGAAATTCAATCAGATCAGGGCACAGTGTTTACTAGCGCTTTGACGACAACTTTTCTCGAAAGGTGTGGGGTAAAGCTGTTACACAGCTCAGTGTACCACCCACAGTCGAATTCCGTTGAGAAGCTCCACTCCGTCATGAAGCGCGTGTTGAGAGCGTTGTGTTTTGAACATCGAACTGACTGGGAGCTGTGTTTGCCTGGGGTGATGTTTGCGTTAAGAACCGCGCCGCATGCGGCTACGGGGTTTTCGCCAGCTGAACTGGTGTACGGTCGCTCGCTTCGATCTCCGCTTCGCATGCTTCGAGAATCATGGGAAGGTAGGGGCGACGACCCAGTCGTGGTGGAGTACGTACTTAAGCTCCTCGAACGCTTAAGAAGGGCACAGGAGTTGTCAGGTGAAGCAATGGCAAAGGCCCAGCAGAGGGCCAAGGTTTATTATGATCGGACAGCCAGGGCCCGTCGTTTTGAGGTTGGCGATGAGGTCATGATATTGCGCACATCGCTAAACAACAAACTAGACGTGCAGTGGGAGGGCCCAGCACGAATTGTTCAGAAACTGTCGGACGTTAACTACGTGGTAAGTCTGCCAGGAAAGCGGAAAGCACAGCAAGTTTACCACTGTAATCTGCTCAAACCTTATAGACAAAGGGAAGCAGTGGTGTGCATGATGGTAAACGTTCCTGAAGAGCTTCCGGTCGAGCTTCCGGGACTAGGCTCAGTGACGAACAGGGAAGACACCGGTCAAGTCATTAGTGACCTTATCAGTAAAGCACCGCTGTCGCCTGAGCAGAAAACCGAACTACACCAGCTATTACAAGAGTTTCAAGGTCTGTTCTCTGAGAGGCCTGGTAGGACTTCGGTACTTACTCATGATATAGAACTTACCTCCCCAGAGCCAGTACGATCCAAGGCGTATCGGGTGTCACCCCGCCAGAGCGATATTATGGAGGCTGAGGTAAAGAAAATGCTACAGCTCGGTGTTATTGAGGCAGGTGAGAGTGATTATACCTCCCCTTTGATTTTAGTTGAGGTACCGGGCAAGGAACCTCGTCCTTGCGTCGACTACCGCAGGCTTAATTCCATCACTAAGGATCAAATTTATCCGATCCCTAACATCGAGGAGCGCCTTGAGAAAGTTAGTAGCGCTCAGTTTATTTCCACCCTAGATCTTGTCAGGGGTTATTGGCAGGTTCCACTTACAGAAGAGGCTAGTAGGTATGCGGCGTTCATTTCACCACTGGGAACATTCCGTCCTAAAGTGTTGAGTTTTGGTTTGAAGAACGCGCCATACTGTTTTTCAAGTCTCATGGATAAAGTGTTGCGGGGACAGCAAGAATTCGCTTTAGCGTATCTAGACGACGTAGCGATATTCTCCGCATCCTGGTCTGAGCATATGACACACTTGCGGGCAGTGCTAACCCGCCTGCGCGAAGCAGGCTTGACAGTAAAGGCTCCTAAGTGCCAGTTAGCACAGGCCGAGGTTGTCTACCTCGGTCACGTGATTGGTCAGGGTCGTCGCCGCCCCTCTGAAATAAAAGTGGCCGCTGTGCGAGACTTTCCGCAACCGCGCACAAAGACCGATATTCGGTCGTTCTTAGGTGTCGCCGGCTACTATCAGAGGTACATCCCTAGGTACTCTGATATCGCGGCTCCCCTGACGGATGCTCTACGAAAGACAGAGCCTCAAACAGTCGTCTGGGACGAGACCAAGGAAAGAGCTTTTAGCGCCCTAAAGAGTGCCCTAACAAGCCAGCCTGTGCTACGATCGCCAGACTATACAAAAGGGTTCATTGTTCAGTGCGATGCTAGTGAGCGAGGCATGGGCGTTGTACTGTGCCAACGGGAAAATGGAGAAGTAGAACACCCCGTCCTGTATGCTAGTCGTAAGCTGACCAGTCGTGAGCAGGCGTATAGCGCCACCGAGAAAGAGTGTGCGTGTCTCGTGTGGGCCGTTCAGAAATTGTCATGCTATCTAGCCGGCTCGAGGTTTATCATTGAGACGGATCACTGCCCTCTCCAATGGCTGCAGACCATCTCTCCCAAAAATGGCCGCCTCCTGCGCTGGAGCCTCGCTTTACAACAATATTCCTTTGAGGTGCGTTACAAAAAGGGGAGTCTCAACGGTAACGCCGATGGCTTAAGTCGAAGCCCCTAACGTAGGAATCAGCCTCAAAATTGTTTGTTACTGATGTTTTTCTTCCTGAGGCAGGATTTTTTTTAACATATTGCTTTTGTTTAGTGTTTCAAAGTGATGATATGCTTTCTAGTGCAATTTTTCAATTTGTGGACGCGTTCTGAGTGATGCTAGACTACTGTAAGGAACTAGGCAGTGGTATAAAAAGGGGAAAGAGCCTGGCAGGGCTTAGTGAGGGTTGTGCCGTGCTTGCTAACTGAGCGGTTGAGTTTCAGCGTAGTTCTAACGCTTGCCGGGAACGAGAACAAAAATGTGAACTCTCCCGAAGTCACTTTGCAGTGTCCCGTGCGAACCTGAACGAGAGAACGAGGCCTTCTCTGTGCGCTGCGCTCAAGAAACGTCAAGGGACGCCCGACTTCGGTTATGAGCATCATCGAGCGACATCCCTCCGGACAGCGGATGCAGTCCCCTGTCCATCGGGATCTCCTTCCCCCGGCGGGGCGGTCTGTTGCGTTTCGCCTGCGACACGTGGTTTTGCCGGCGCGACTGCGGCGGGGCGGCAGACATTTTGGCCCGATCGTCGTCGCCGCAACACTCATCGCCAGGTGTTTCCAGGCGCGTCTGCGGCGATGCGACCGCCTAGGGATCTCGTTCCAGTCATTGTGCCCGAAACAGGCGATGCCAAAGCAGGGATCTCATTCCAGTTATTGGGCCCGAAACAGGCGATGCCAAAGCAGGGATCTCGTTCCAGTCATTGTGCCCGAAACAGGCGATGCCAAAGCAGGGACCATCTTCTCGTTACAGTCATTGTGTCCGACCGGCAGCGCCACGACAAGGTGCTACGAGATCGTGCGCAGCGCCACGACGGGGTGCTACGAGATCGTGCGCAGCGCCACGACAGGGTGCTACGAGATCGTGCGCAGCGCCACGACAGTGTGCGTCACCATTAGCCCATTGTACATTCACGTGCTCGTCTTTTGAGGGGTTCCTTCTTGCCCTCAACTGCGAGAGTATAAAAACAGCTGCCCCCGGACGCCAAAAGGAGGGCTCCGATTTCTTCTGTTGAGTGAAGTGCTCTCCCGTCTCTCTACTTCGGTCAAACCTGACCGCCAACTCTTTGCGATGTTAAAATAAACAAGTTGTTTCGTTGTTACCAGTCGACTCATGCTTTGCCGGGACCTTCGGATGCTTCGAGTTGTACCCCAGGCCGCCAGGCCAACGCTACCCTTGGGGCTTGCGACCCAGGTACAACCACGGGCGTCAGCGCCGAGTTCCCAACAGATCGTACCAGCAGGCGGATCCCAAACAGTCGGAAAGGGAGACTTCAGACACGTGTGTATACGCACTGCGTCAGTTTTGTCGGAGTCAGCTTCGCAGCCATATGCAGCCGACAAATTGTGCAACACAGCACGGATGACGTGGAATGAACAGATCCGACTTCAGCGCTAAACACGTGCGACAATACGATACAAAAGAACCATCGACAATGGGCGTGCAGCCAAGAAAGAAGGCACTTGAATAAAACTGGACTCTCTAAAGGAGAGCGCTGCCTGGGCTTTTCGGGATGCCCCCCTTCGAAGAGCGATAAGCATCCAGAGCGGAGCCCGGACGGAGCTGAAGAACCTGTCTTTCGCCGCTTCGCTCACTCTTCAGAGAAGGCGAGAACTATCCGCCCTGCGGGAAAACAGGCAGCTTTCGCCGTGGATGCGAAGCGACAACTAGAGAGTGTCAGAGCACAACGACGCACCCGCCACTTTGGCGAAAGCAGCTAGGCGCGCGCCATTAAGCTCTTGCAACATTTGTAGTGCCCTCTCAATGAGCGTATTCTCCGCGAATGTCGGGGGGAAAACCACTGTACTCAGAAAAAAAAAAAAAAAATGTGGGACTCGCTATACGATAATTGCCCCCTTTATTAAGCTTACCAAGGGAAGCCCAGAGGCGTTTCAGGCGTGAGTAAACAACAGGCAGCGTATAGTACTCGTATATAGCGGTCCACTGCAATTTCGACGGCGAGAAGCCTTTGCATCTGCTTCGCACGTCGCCGGTTATAACAGGCGACCTGAACGCTGCTACAAATGCGCGTCCTTAGTTGCGTGTTCGCGATTCTGTAGCAAGTGTCGCACTGCTGCGTCACCGTGGCGCGAACTTGCCCACCGAAGTAAGTACCCTCCTCGCATTGTGTAGCGAACCGCGTGGTTTACGGACGATTCTTAGATAACGTCGTTATTTACGCATCACGCGCCAGGCGGGGGGTGGGTGCCGGACGCCACGTCATGGACGGGGCTGGCCGCACCCGTCACTTCTCCGCATATCGCTCACGTTCAATATAAACGGCGACCTCCACACATGCCCCCTCGGCATTCATCGCGTCACTCGACCTCGTTTGCGTCAGTGCTGCCGCTTGGACGAAGCGACACACGCGGAGAGAGAGACTAGCTGGGCGCACTTGCTCGGGATTTTACGGCGCCTGTCGATCGGGCCGACGGGAGCAGCGTTACAATTAAGGATGAGATTTTAAGATGGATGGATGGATGGATGTGTGTTGTTTAGTGGCGCAAGGGCCAGGTGTGGCCAAGGAGCGCCATGACTGATAATGATGTGTTAAGCGCTGATTGGTGAGTTACGATGATGGGGTGTAACATGGCTGTAACGTGGCCTAAAATTAATCGCTATCGTATAAACATAAAACGATATATAGTATAAAATTATGACAGTGATACGTGGAGTGGTCTCTGGGTGTAGCACGAATGACAAGTGATCTTGGGGCTAAAATGCATGAATATGGAAATAGCACATATGTCTCCTTAAGGCCTTTGAGCGCAAAGGCTGGGAGGCAGGCGCTTTCTTTTATTGCAGCTACCGCAGCAGAAACCTCTGTTGAGAGGCTGTGCTACAGATTTCCTGAGGCTATAACACGAAAACTATGTATATCTTTTAAATATTATTAGTATTTAAAGAGAGGTTCTATGCCTATGAACATTTGAGGATGGAGTGGAATTCCCTGCCGGTGTGGTAATGGAAATGCTTTTTCCTATTTGCGTCTAATTCCCTGCATTGCATCAGGATGTGAAGCACGGTAAGTGGTTCACCACATTTATCACACGTGGGTGGATCACCACCGGACAAGAGGTATGCGTGTGTGCTGTATGTGTGTCCTATCCTAAGTCTGCAAAGTGTTACTTCTGTATGGCGGTTCTTTGATACCGGCGGCCAGTTGCCAAGATACGGCTTGATAACATGTAGTTTATTTTCCGTTTCTTTGTCCCACAAGCGCTGCCAGAAAGCCCTTAGCTTTTTCCTTACTGAGGGCTTGAGGTCCATTACAGGGACAGTTATGGAAGTGTTGGAAGCGTTCGTGTGGACGGATGTGGCTAGCTGGTCAGCCAACACGTTTCCGTCTATCTCTCGGTGCCCCGGCACCCAGCATACCACGATATGCTGCTTGGACGCATAGGTGGTTAGTAATGCTGAGTAAAGAGAAACAATGATAGGGTTTTGATATTTCGACAGTTTTCAAAGCGCTGACGACGCTCGAAGAATCTGTGTACATAACTGCCTTTTGGATATTAAATTCTTTAATGTGTTTAACGGCAGCCAATATCGCGTAGGCCTCTGCTGTGAAAATACTTGTGCTAGGGTGCATAACACCGGAATCCGAAAAGGATGGACCGATCACTGCGTAAGACACGCCAGAATAACACTTCGATGCGTCTGTAAAAAAATCAGGAGAGGTGTATTTGTGCTGTAATTCGAGGAAGTGCATTCGGATACGCGCAACAGGCGCGCACTTTGTAACATCTACGAAAGATGTATCACAGTGTATAGGTTGCCACTGCCAGGGCGGGGGCCGTATAATAGGGGGCATAAGGTGGTATTCAAGCAGTGGAACCCTTGTTTCTTCTGCTATGCCTCTAACACGCAGTGAGAAAGGCTTTGCCACTGTGGGCCGGTTGCGAAAAAGTTGAGAACTGAACAAATCATTTATAGTGGAATACGCGGGGTGCTCACTGTTTGTGCTCACTCTCAGAAAATACATGAAAGACGAATATGTTCTCTGCAGATGAAGTGACCACTCATCCGATTCAACGTAAAGGCTTTCCACTGGGCTTGTTCTAAAAGCCCCTGTTTATAGGCGAATTCGTAAGTGGTGGACAGGGTCTAGCATCTTCAGAGCAGTTGGCGTAGCCGACTGGTAAACTATGGCTACATAGTCTAGTCGTGTGCGTATGAGGCTTTTATACAAGTTCATGAGACATTTTCTATCACTGCCCCAGGTTGTGCGTGACAGCACCTTTAAGATATTCATTGTTTTCATACATTTGTTTGTGAGATACTTTATGTGCTGTATAAAGGTTAATTTCGCGTCTAAGATTATGCCTAAAAATTTGTGTTCCCTATTTACAGGCAGATGCTCACCATGCAAGACAATTTCAGGATCAGGGCGCAGGCCTCTTTTTCTAGAGAGAACGACACATGTGCTTTTTTGTGGGTTCAGTCTGAACCCGTTCTCACCAGCCCATTTGGAGGCATTGTTAAGACGAATCTGGACTTGTAGAGAGAAGAGATCGTTCTCCGATGAAAGCGACTCGTCATGCACGCGAGCGTGTTTTGTTGGGAGAAAGATTCGATCGTCGAAGCAGAGATCAAGACTGTAAATCCACGGCTGCCGTTACGCAACGCGATCCGCCTTGGCTGCGCAACCGGCAGCACACAAATGCACCGACGGCGATCGGGCGTGTCGCAACCTGCGCCCACATGGATGCGGGTCGCACGCGCGCACGCGCACTGCAGGACGAGCGAGGTCGCGCGGTGGCGAGCATCCGCGCTCTCCAGCGTCACGCGTTTCCTGCCGCTGGCGCAGTGCGGAGGTGGATGGTGCTGAACGCGTGGCTATCGGATGCGTACCCCCGCACGAGGCTCGCTATTGGGTGGGCCCCGGACAGACGGCAAAATCTGGAACACGGGAAGCGTTCTGCGAGCACTTGGGCAGATTGTGACGATTACAGCGATAATTACGACAATTAGCAGTGTGTCCAATGGGGCTGGTTGGTTCATCTTTAGAATAAGAACAGTAACAGCGCAACACAGGACGAGCGAGTAAACAGGATATTTAGCGGCGATGCTGGCGGCGAATGTGTGGCAGAGACAGGGTCCGCATGAATGCTATTGCAATAAGAGCGTATAGTAGCCACGATCGGTCGAGCGTTTGCATGGCGCACCCGCCGTGGTGGCTTAGCGGAGATATGGTGTTTCGCTGCCAAGCGCGGGGGCGAATGGAAATAACTAGATAAATAAAATAAAAACGCCCGTGTCCCGTGCATTGGGGGCGCGTTGAAGATCCCGAGTCGGTCAAAATCAATCCTACGGCGCGCCTTAATCAAATCGTGGTTTTGGCACACGTAGCCCCCCCCCCCCCCTCCTCCCCAAATTCTATTTGCATGACGTCGGGGTCAGTGGTTATCTGTAATCTCGGGGACCGCTGGGCGCGTAACAAAAAAAAAGAAAACGAGCCGTAATGTGCCCGCACAGTCAATAACCAGAATGTCCTCGACGCAATGACACCGTGCAACGCGCTGTGTAAGCGCTCGTGACATGTAGCAACACGGCTAGTAAACTGAAGCCGACAGCTAGGGAAGTAAAAAGAAAAAAAAGAAGCATCTACGTAATTGGAGTCGGCAACACCGGTTCTAAGTTGTGGCCGCGAGCGCTGTTAATGAGAGCCTCAAAAGATAACGACAACACGCCTTATCGGCCGCGCTGCATAAACTCGCGCAGGCTCAGACGAGCGCCGCACTGTAAACGCACGCCTCGGGCCGTCTGCAATGCACCGTGCAGACTGCAAGCCGGCGCAACTACGCTACCGTCCATTTATAGAAAGCTGAAACGCTGCTTGCGATGTCAAATGATGCACCGAGAGATCGCACCCTTCATGAACAAGAAGAAAGGAGGAAAGGAAGATCGCGCCAATACGGGGTGCTATTCTGGGCCCTCAGACTCCGCGATGTTGTCGAATTCCACCATGATGACGTCGTGAGCCAATCGGGGAGGACGTAGCGCAGCCCCACGAACCAATCAAAACCGACAAGATGGCGAATTGAGCAACGTGGCATAATTTGAGTGTCCAGAATATATCAACGCCGGTCCCCGCATACCTGCGTGAAGTCGCTCAAAGGCCCCAAACAGGCCACTGCCACAAAACACAAAGCCGAGACGTGGCTCGTGAGCTCAGGCCGCCCGCGAAGTCGAATGGCACGGAATTTGAGTGCACAGCTGTAATATGACAGGCCACCAAAACAAATCTCGCGCCTTTGAGAACAAAGTGAAGTCACTTCTGCTATAGAGGCTTTCTAGCCTCTATACTGCTTTTAACGAATATGGCGTGGCGTTATTTTTTTTCTTCCGCCGGAAGCGTGCCCTCCTCACATAGATGGCGCTAAGCCCCATGAACTGCCGGAGAAACCCCCGTCTTGAACGCCTCAATGGGAGCCTCGCTACCAGGTATATTTTACCTTGGTATACGCACACAGAAGAACCGGTCACTGTATGTTACGCCAGAACTACGCACCAGATCGCTGCCTTTCCATCAGTCGAAAGTACGGTGCAATCATCGCGCGGCATGGCACACTAAGGAGAAAAGGAAAGTGAAGCTTCAGGGAAAAACCACACTGATCGATATAGGCGATTGCCGAAAGACGATTGGCGGCCTCAAGAAAGAAACAAACAAAGCTCCACCGAGAGGCCGCACCACGCGCTTCGATCGGTATTACGACAGCCCGAGCCAGCTACAATCCGGGTTTTACAGTAGGTCGCCGGCAGCAGCAACTGCGGAGCGAGCGAAGGGCGCAGCTCTGGCCGGAGCACGAGCAAGACTGCGGCGGCATGAAATGAGCGCGCGGGGCATTTAAAAGAAAAGAAGGAAAAAAGACGCTCGGATGGCACGTGCAAGCGACAGCGGCTACACACGCACGGCCTGCACGTTTCCTACGTTTTGGCAGCGCGTCGCTCGCGTATACGCCGAAAGCAGGAACCGCGTTTCCCGTTCGTCGGACGTCCCGCGCTGAGCGAACGACCGCTATGTGGGAGGAGAACAATTAGAGCGGCGCGTTAATAACGAACCCTGCGACAGCCAGCGCCCCCACCCTCTCCCCCCCACTCCACTGGCGGAAAGACATCGCTGCATGTGGGCCGTATTAAACAATGCATGATTAAAGAAAGCTTTCGAAAGGAAAAGTCTGCACCCATCAGAAGCTATACAAAGAAAACCGAGTATATACGTTTACAGGGGCCCCCCTTTTTCGTGTTTTTCTTTTTAGTTCCTGGTTATTGCCCGTGGCAAATGAAACCATTTTGACCCAAGACCCGATTTTCTCGATGAGGCAGCCGTTACTTTTACGGGAAATCAAGATACCTAAATTGAATAATTAACAAAATTACGTTAATTGGCCTTTTTAATTCACCACTTTACGGCACATATTTCAACCTAGGAAAATCGTAGTAAGTACGCAAGGCATATCGGCTTAGAACGAGTTCTGAGGATGGCAGCGGTTTGGGGATGGGCGCCATGAAATTTGCGGTAAAAAAAACATGCACAGTTTCACTTTACGGAAACGCAGTTTTACGCATTGAAGCACAGAAGTAAAATTCGAACGTTAATACCTCGTAACTAGTGGTCCGAGAATTCGTTCCAAGTGTATACGCCTTGCACACCCACAATCTACAATTAGTAGATCGAAATGCGTGCCGTAAAGTAAATTACGAGGATAATTAGCGTGCTTATGTTAATTAAGCATTTTTATCTCTCGCATAAGTGATGGCTGCCTGATGAAGGAAATCTAGGGGTTAGAATTGTGCTATCTGCCAGAGACAATTTTCAGAAACTTGGTGATCCAGAAAAATCGCAACACCCTATAAATACGCGGGTTCCTCGAAAATAATGCTTCACGGTTGTAAAGAGGAGGTGTAAGAGGTACAGTATCCTATAGCCCTATTATGTGGACTGCAGCGAAGGATAATTTGCGCACACGCTCAATGGCAACTCAAGCACGTGTCCAGCATCGCGGTTCTATAACGAGCATGGGGGAGTATGCAGATGGGTGTGTGAATGGTGAGGTGGATTTGAATATCGACGAGCACCTGCGCCTGAAATGACGGCGGCGTCAGTACGGTTGCTGAGTAGAGTTACCTAGGAACTGAAACAATTGACATTATAAAAAAAGTGCGGCTTCACCTGAAAGCAAGGATAACCGACAGAAGCGCTTTATATATAAGCGCCGTCATGTTGCCTACGCTCACCACATGTGCTCGTGTCATCGGAAAGATCTACATATACACGGGTGCCTCGCTGACGACAATAAAGCCGTAAAAATATGCGACAAGCAGGGATTAAAGATCCGACGTCCACATATGGAGAGACGAGAGAGCAACACATAGCAGACACGCCAGTATCTACAAACGCCGTCTGTACTACTACTACTACTACTACTACTACTACTACTACTACTACTACTAATGAAAATGGCGGAAGAACGCGGAAGGGCGCAGCACGCTGACACCCCAAGCAAAGACAAGAGGCACGCTTTACACGACGGAGCATAAAACAACCAGAGCTTATGTTCGAAGTCTTACGTAAGTACCCCCGAAATTGTACGACTACGCGAAGGCGGAATCGACAAAATGGCAGCGGCGGTTTCGACGCGATCGGTATAGCGAAATCGCGCTCGCTACCCGCAGAAAGCGTAGCGCGAGACGACCTTGAATCCGCATTCGTCGCCACCACCATTAGAACGGGCGGCGAGGCAAAAGGCGACACGGAACGATTTCCGATACGAGCGATCAAAGCGCGCCCGGCGCGCGTTTTGTTAACGCAGGCGCATACCCGACAAGCTTTCGATATGCGCGAAGCCCGAAGCGGACGCGTGGCTAGCAGGTAATCGAAAACTACGAGATCGATAGGCGACAGACCGTCGGTGTACATACAGCTCAGCGATTCTGCATAAGGGAATCCCCGTCACGGGCTGAACCGGCCCAGGAATGTATAGTAATGGAAAGCGGAGATCATTAAAGACAACCAACAGCAGGAGACGCACTATGGCGACATAATATAGGCGAGCAATCAAAGAGCGGTCGCGCGTCGGTAATGAGACCGGTTTTCATTCGTGCAAACCTTAACCGAGCTCACTAACGCGCGCTGTGCGGCCAGCTAAAAGCTGCGGAGGCCCGAAAGAGAACAAATAAAGGCGGTAGCAGCAGCAACGAGGAAAAGACGGGTACACCGGAGGTCCAAGGATGCGTCGGACGTTCCTCTGTTACGCGATCTGCGCCGCAGAAGATCGAAGAGGAAAAGAGGAGACTGACAAATTATGCTCCGCTTGTTGGCAACAATAAAACCAAGCAACGACTGAAGCGGGAGAGTGAAGAGCGGGGGAAATCCGACCGCAGGAGAGCCCGCTCGAAGAGGACGCGCGCGATTGCGCGGAGGGGGAAAGGACGAAACAATCTGGCGTGACCACAAGTGCGCAAAACCCAACAAGGGGGAAAAGAAAAGGGGGGAGGGGGGGTGGACTAGCAGAGGCGCTACACGCGAAAGAAGCAGCAGCACGGTCAGAAGACGCTAGCCAGGGTCACAAAAGGGATGACAGGCCGAAGGGAGGAAGGGGCGGGGCGAGCGGCCAGCGACGAGGAAATACGAGCTCGGCGTAGCGAGTCCAACGGCGGGAGGAAGCGAAGCGAGAATTATCGCAGTGTCTCGCGTGTATCAGCGGTAGTGTGCTCGCCTGACACGGTCACCCGGTATGGGTCAGCAACAACGAAAACAGAATGCGCTTCAGACGCAAAACGGCCGCAATCTCGTCGATTGTTGTCTCGGATGTTATGTCTCGGCTTCTTCGCCAGCCCACAATGATACCATTTGATGCCGTCGCGAATCGCGTGATAGAGCCGACATGCGCGTATCTGGCATCTGGTTTGGGGGGAGGCGCAGTACGGCAACACACTGAACTGCTGACCCGGGGCTACGCGGTCGGTTTTCGCGCGCAGTACGCGGCACGTTATCGCACGCACGCACAGCAGCGATGAGGGCCAACGCACAGCAAAGTATAGGTGCAGGTACTGAAGGTTTCCCCGATAGTCGGTTCGCAATATACACGACAAGGTGCTTGAACACGCCACCTCCCAACTTGCTCATCTCATCTTTCAACGAGACTGTTGAGCGCATCAGTTTTGCGGATGTATTTGTGTCTAACGGTTTGTCGTTTCGTCGTAGACAGCGACACCGTGAATGCGACATAACCCGACCACTTGGACCAGTGCGCACGCGCCACTGGTTTTGTACGCAAACAGAGAAGTTGGGTCAAAGGGCACTTTGAACTAGACAAGTAGAAAGCAATAAGAGGAACTGCAGAGAAGGTCATGCAGGCGAGCGTCTGGTTTGCTACCCTGCATTTTATGTACGGACTCCAAATACGGAAGCTCACCTGGGATACCTGCGTTGCTTAGGTCTTGTTTACTTTTTTTCCCTATAATTGTCTAGTGGGCATTGAAGGCAGTGGGATGGCAGCGTTATACTGAAGCCGTAATCTTTACGATGGAGCCGGGACACATGGGGCTGGAGGAAAACCAAGCAGCGGATAGGGTAGCTCGAGAGTATACGAGCCCAGCACCCTCCAACTCTGTCCCTGATGAAACCGTCGCGTCCGACTACTCGGCCATTTTAAACCACTATAGAGGAGTTAAGCGAACCTAGTCCCCACCCTACCGAACACTAAATGAAGAATCGGTCAGTTGGAGGCAAATCCAAACTGGCACGTATCTCGATTTGCACATCATCAATAAAATACACCCTACGGCATACCCTGCTCGCTGCCCATGGAGCTCAGCTAAAGCCACCCTATACAATATGACGTGGGCATGTGAGGCAGTCACTGCCGTACCCCCATACAACACCCTACAGCGGAGCGGTGGGAGGAGCTGCTGGCCAGCGAGAGCCTGGAAGATCAGCCGAGTCTGACTGACCGGGCCGGCCCGCAGAGCAGCAGCCCATCGGGCCCCACCAATCGGAAGCCAAGTACCTCCGACCACTTGGAGTCTGTCCGCAGCAATTTCACTGCAAATAAGTTTTCACCACCACAACTTGACAAGAACGGCGTGAACAGTACGAAGCGACCACAGCTGCATGATGTGGACAAGCCGACGCCTGCGGTGTGCACGAATACGAAGGTAACACGCCCGCTTTAGAAGAAATGTTGGCGACGCGGTTACGACACAGTGGTACGACGCAGGCTCTTTGCGAAGACCAATACAGTTGCGCACACAACCAAATGCGCAGGTTGACGATTCCGACACATATACCTGGTGGCACAAGCCCCATTGAATGCGATTAGCGGCCGAAGCTCTTTCTTCGGTCGCATGTCTCGCTGCACGAGCCCTTCTATTCCACCTTTCCCTTACGCTTAGCGTAGGGTTCATTGTAGGGTCGTTCTTAAGGATTCCACTCGGTCAGTTGAATTTGCATCATTCGACGCGTCGATTGGTCGCGTGCAGGTGACAACGGCGACGCGTGAGCCAACATGAAGGCCATGACTGCAATACCAAAAGGAGTTAATACTTTCCATCGTCCGCGTGGTCAGCACGTATGGTGCAAAACAAACAAACAAACACACAAACAAACACACAAACAAACAAACACACAAACAAACACACAAACAAACAAACACACACAAACAAACAAACACACACACACAAACAAACAAACAAACACACGCACACACACGCGCGCACACGCACACACTACGATACGACAGATGTACGGAGCTTACGCAGTGACTTCGCGAAAAGGAAAATCGTAATGCTGCAGCGAAGATTGAGAGTATATAGGGGAAATGGTAACGCCGGGCCTACCTAAAGAAGCGCAGGCACTCGCGCGATCTACTTCGTAATACGCGCACGATGCGCCTTGCCGCAGACTGCAACTTGTGCCACACTATTGGGAAACACCGCAAGCGGTTCGTGGCAAATCGGTGGCACTCGCATGACGGGATCGGAGCTTCGGAACCACGGCTGCGTTATCAACTCGAACCAACCGCGGGTAAAGCAACGCGAAACGTCGCCGCTCCCTCGCAATGGCGGTTTTGCAGTCAAGCAAGCCAGACCGGGCGCGTATAAACGCTGCGTCGAAAAAACAAGCCGCGCAGGAATCGCAGGAGAGAGAAATCGCTTCCCGAACGGCTAATCATGGCAGGAGACGCGGAGCCGACGAGGGGTGGGGGGGAGGGGTTAATTGCTACTATGTCGCCGCGTTCGTATACCCGAGTTGCATCTTCCGCACTTCTCGGCGAACAGGTTTCCGCAAGGGAGCGGTCCACGAAGGGTTAAACGAACCCTTGCCGCCCCGGAACTGTCTGAACTATTGCACGGCTATACAGCGAGAAACGAAAGTCGGGAGTCGCCAAGGGAACGCGCTGTGCCGGAAAGGCGGGAGAGAAGCCGCAACCACATGGAGCGTCGCTCGGCGTATGGACGCGCATATTACCCGCCACGCGATAAGCGTACCCTAACAGCAGTCGTAAAACATGTGGGCCAGGATTACAGAGTCGTCGCGTGAATTCCACCTTGCGTGCACGGTGACGACACCAAGAGACGCCGCGCCAATGAGGCGCCGGAAATACGCTTCATGTAGCCGGCGCTGAAAAACGCTCAGAGAGGAATGCAGCGCAAATGCTGCTGAAGTCTGACGCGGGGGTCGGTCGCATTTTTCGAGAACAATGTCGCTTGAGAGCATGCGGCGCCACTATACGTGTCGCAGCGACAGGAAATTGAATGTTTCGCCCGCCAAGTAGGAAACAGACATATATAAAGCCCGATATATATATAGGAGTCCGAGATATAGAAAGCGCAGACCACAACCTATGTGGTTGTGAACTTACTCTGCGTGTAGCTATAGCACTTACGTGTTTAGAGTATGTTTTAGGAAAAAACGCGCAGTAGACTAAAACATCACACAACGGCGCTTCCAATGCGAAAGGTGAGAGAAATAACATTTCAAAAAAAAATGAATAAAAAGAAACGAGGCGGTCAGTGTCATCAACGCAGCGTGGCTAGTTGCGAAACCGGGATAAAAAAAGTTCGTTCACCTCACTTAATTGAGAAATCAGCTTGGCAGTTGCAAAAAATGACGGTTGCATTATGCGGTGGACTATCCACTGAGAAACGCAAACAGCAGGCAGACAACCTACACTTTAGTAACATAACAGTGGGAAGCACAGTGTATACGGATGGGAACCAGAGACTTAGGACAGAGCCATGTAAATAAATTTAAAATGGCCGCCGACGGACGCTGCACGCGGTGTCATGCATACGGAGAACGTGCCAACAGTGCGTGTCGCGTCGATGCAGTTGGGATTCAGTGCGTAGCGGAGGGGGTGTCGATTACGCCCAACGAGGAAACGGTAAAAGGGAAGCGGCAATAGTAACTGTACCAAATGAGAGTCCGGCGTTCAGAGAGGCTGGGCACTGCGACGCATGGAAGCAAAACGGAGAAAAGCGTTCGGAGTCATAGAGGTTAAACCGCCGCTTTATTGGCAACAAGGCCCACTCCCTTACGTAGCCTAGTACGACAATGCAGTCCCCGAGCAAGTGACGGCAACTGGACATAAGTAGCCGATGTGTCTGCCCGACTGCACAGCGAGGAAATATCGATCATCTAGTCGGCGCCACGCGTTGACATTGTAGATCGACTTTATGAAGCATGCAAACACGAGCGCGAAATCAGCTCAACAAATTTAGGCATGCGTAAACAAAAAAAAAAAGTAAAATAAACGGGTGCCGAAATGAAGCCCCCCCCCCCCCTCCCTACATTTTTACGGATGCACCAGTTGTCACCTGCGTACGCCCGGAGAGCTCTACCGTGAGGAATATGGGTGGCGGGGGGGGGGGGGGGGGGGGAGGGAGGGATCAATGTGCACGTGGAGGAATTGCGGGACGAAGTCGCAAGACTGCGTGAAAAAAAATCACCTGCGTGAAAACAGTCACCTGACTGTGAAGTCCCGTCCGATTATCGCCACGCGCCAGGAAATGCGTGGGCGTCACCTTCGGCACGCTGACCGAAATTCAGCAAATCGTGCGCCAAGAATAGTTACGCGACGCTTATACTGCAGCCGTAGCGCAAAACTGGAGCTTAACTGCCTAACACTCGGAATAGCATATTTTAACTGTCAGTCACCCGCTTAGGCGAGACATACATGCTTCCAACGTTCGCCGATCGCATATGCTACATGTGTGCAAGCATAATTAAGCGCACCACCTGAGATGCATGCAAATGCCCTCGCACGCCGTTAAAGGATATATATCTGCACAAGCGTGTACAGGAAGGTCGCGTGATATGCCCAGCCGGGAGACTCATCGAGCAGCTTGTTGGCGAAGTATATACATATATAGCAGACAAAAACATTGTTACAAATACAAAACAGTTTCTTTGAAATGTTGGGCGCGTTATTTATACATATAGCACAAGTCGCCAGTTATGTTAACGATAAAAAGCTGATGTGCAGGATGGTGAGCGGAGGCAAACCAACCAATCCCGTTGAGTGACGTCCGCCGATTAGGTACTGCTTGCATGGCAAGTTGCATGTGCTACGAATATCCGGAAATGACAGGTCTAGCCGTTGTCGCCACGCGGAAGCAGCTCTGACAAAGACGCGAACGCAAACCTATGAAACGCACGCCATAATGCAAAATGGCTGCGTTTTGAAGGGTAGCGAAGAAAACTTCGACAAGACAATGAATAGTCATAATAAACACTTATTCTAGCTTTTTCATCGGCAAGACCCTCAGCGGCGGTGCACCAGAATACCGCCGTTTTGCTACCCTACTGCACACTAAGCACCTGAAACGTGTGCCACCGGCTCGCCGCGCACTATTTCCTTATTTCGCTTCGCGGTGTGGTTCTGCAAGAAAGGAACGAGCCGACTCGCTGGAAAGGGCGAACGTGCCAAGAATGGCGGCGGTGACCGAGCGACGAAAAGCAATGGCGGGTGCCACGCGCAATGCTCGTGTGCAAGCGGACGCGAGCGGAATGCGTGGAGACGACGACGACTGGCGGCAAAGCAAGTGGCGTCGGAGCGGCACGCGCCAATAGCCGAGCACGTGTTCCCGAAGGGGGTCAACCACCGAGTGGACAGCAGGGCTATCGTTTCGATTTCGATAACATAGCATCGCACGTTCCCAGCAGTCAACGAAGTGTTTCGTAACATGCATATTTGGCCAATATTTTGAAGTTACACACGAATGAAATAAAAATGACACATTGCTGTGCAGAAATAAACGTTTCGTTTGCCGTGTTATGTTTTGTATTTGATTGCTTCATGTGATGCGCGAACAGGCGGAACATTAGCAGCTATCGCATAGATTCACTTAAGGATTTAAGAGAATCGTCAGTGTAACATTAATCGAAGTGCGCAAATGGAATGGAACACCGGAAAGCGAGATGTATGCACTGGAAATGAAACCCGAAAATACTGGGAAGTATGGCGGCGGACACTACTGCCCCGTTTTGAAGGGGGCAACGGTCTTCCAATTGAGGCTCAAGAATTTTTGCCCTAGGTCACCATGCGATAGGGAATGTAATTTTCCAGTTCGCAGAAAACATAGGGGAAAAAAAAAAGACGACCTTGGTCTGCATTTTATATTGCTTAAGGCCATGGTGCCGTAGACGCAAATCTCTTCGCAGAATTGCACTACTATGCCATGTGGACTTAAATTAGGCCGTACCCACCCCCCCCCACCCCTCTTTTTTTTCATACGCAGGTGCCGATACCTCGGACCTTCCAGAAACTGGACCACGATGTTGCCTGCCACAAATACAGCCAATCTGATTCGGCACTCAACAAAACCCAGCACTTCTGCTACCCGCGCGGGCAGGTGACGCCGCAAGGCGGCGAGCGTGGAAAGGCCGCAGCGCAGATATGTCTGACTGCCCGCCGGTTAATCCACAAGTACAGAGCGTCACGACCTTGAAGCGCATGGTGTCCCCCGGCGGGGCCGGCCCCTTCTTGGCATGGACGAGAGTCACCCAAGGTGGCACACCACGTGGCGTTAGACACAAAGTGAAACGAGCGGACAATTGCGCAACACTTAATAAAAAGCAGCGGTGTCAGTTGGTTCAAAACTCTGAAAAGTTGCCAATACCTCAATTGTGATTCCGCGACCAGCCGCACGGCTGAACACTTCTGCCATCAATATTAAAGTCCGAGTACGGCGTGTACAGGTATCTGGATATATTTATGGGCACACTTGTAGAGCGGCAGCGATTTCGACAGCGCTAGAAATAAAGTGTCCCCGTTTCGCTGAAGAGATGTGATGGCTGTTTGGTGTCAAGTGTGCGCACTTCTGCGAGGCAGAGTCGACACGCGTTTCAAGACAGGAGTCAAAGGCGAGCCTATGTTTCCCTTGAAACGATTCGCACCCACTGCTCCAAATCACACGCGAGAGTGACTGGCAGCAAACCTCTACTGTGCGGGATGCGCGCAAACTTGAAGTGAACGACAGGCGAGAAAAAAAAAAAAAAAAAGCCGCCCGTCACGCGATGGCCGCATAGCAGACGACGTGGTAGGGATTTTTTTTTTTTTTTTTTTCCCCCGTTGCGTAGGAATGCTCGCGCCACCCGGTGCAGCCAGGTCAGGCTCCGCAAATTCGCTGCGGGCGTCGTCGCCTCGCGCAAGAGTGGCGTGCGCCCTCCGAGGCCGACCTACTACAACCGCCAGCCACTTACGAGAGAGCGAGAGCACAGAGCGGCGCATTGACCTCCCCAAGCACGCGGAGGACATGCGTCGTAGAGGAGAGAGACGCGGACGGTCTGGGCGACTGAACGGGACCGCCGCAACACGCGGTTTCTTTTACGTGGACTTCCGCCGGCACGGGCCAAGATTTTCAAAACGCTCGTTGCCGTGATTCTGAGGAGGGAAACAAATGGAACCGCACGGCTCAGCGAGGCGGGCGAACACAAGGTTTACATGCAGCGATGTCAAGGCAATCAGCGTCGCTGCCGTTCGTGGCGCGAGCCGCTTGCAAACGGGGGTCACGTTGTTCGCCCGATGCGGCAACCGTGCGAGTTCTAACGAGGAGCCTTCATAAGGGACGCGGAACGTGCGTCCGTGCTTTACAGCAGGATACGCAAGCAGCCGTACGCGTCAACTCGCACGCTCGTAACCACAACCAACGCGCGGCAATGAATGCCATGAACGACGCGCGATGATACGGGAGACACCACGTGCGCCGATAACGAGATGCCGGCGTTTCAAACAATGCCGCGAACACGTGGCGCCGTGCGCGACGAAGGAAGCAGTGCGGAGACCGTTAGCGATCGCTTCGAAACTGCAATGCAGCAAAATCGCACTTGCACGTCAACAACAGACGCGCATGGTAGCGAACGAAACACGGCGATATGAAGATCGACGTAGACTTCATTGAAAGGCGGAAGCGGGTACGCGGCAGGCACCAAAGGCGTGCAGCGTCTATGCTCGCCTGTTGAACGTAGAAAGGCCGAGATATATCTTGCGAGAATGAATTATTGTCATGCGCTCATTGAGAAGCTATGGGTCAGCGGCCAATGGCAATTTCGCCGCTCGGCAAACATTTCCCGCAATCGACACTCCCGGCACGCGGAAATGAAGGGCAAGGACAAACCCATCGCGGGCTACCAAGCCGGAATCGTGCCAGCGGCACACACAGAGGCAGCTACTAGGCTGGTTCGTTTAGAGAAATTGGCATCGTGCCTTCTGAGCTAACTCGCGCGGCACGGGTCTCCTACCATCTGCACCAGCTAGATCAAAATACCACAAGCACGGGGAAAGAGGCGGTGACGATCGGGGCAAAGGCAAGTAAATATACTTCGCGGGGATTCACATTTGGCGTCTGAAGCAAACACGCTACAATGCCGCGCCCTGCACAACGTTGAAGGCGCAGGAACCCCGGGCCCGCTCCACTGACGCCGAAACTTCAGCTGCTTCATCGGCTACACTCACACGCCCGCCGCCACACTGAAGAACCGTTTTGATGACGACACTTTCGGTCAGATCACCCCATCGTGTGACGTCATCTGTTTTGGCTGCACACACCCCCTCCTCGGCCGTTGCCGAAAAGAAAACGGATCGAAGGGCGCAACCGTGAGCGTGGCTCGACTGAACGGGTGCTCGAGAAATAGAAGCCATCTGCGACGCAGTTATCCGCTATATGGAAGAGCGATCGCAAAAACTCGCGGTTGCGACATGTCGTCGCGAGCACCGCGCACGCCGAGAGGACAGAGTTGCGGCATAAGTTAACGAAAGCAGACTTCCCCACACGACACGATCGTGCTGCGTCCCCGGGACATTAAGACGTCTCAGCGAAACCAAATGTAACAATTTCGCAGATCACGCCCGAGCGTACTGCTTTAGTGACGTTTCACACGTGTGCCCGGCAGGAAGTGTAAAGGAGGTCGCAACGAAGGCGCGACAAAAATGAATGGGAATGAATGAACAACCAAAGTACAGTCTCTCACACGCACACAACACAGGAGTCCAGTCGCACACAGACTGGGAGGAATCGCCTACCGTTTGCGATTCTGCGATGCGTTGGTGTCCGCTGACAATGTTCCAGAGTACGAAGAAGTCAAGGAAGCCGGTCAATGCGCACCCGCATGCAAGAGCAGACTGTGAATCACTGACAATCAACAACCACAAACCGGCCACCCTTGTACGCGCGTTTTTGAGGTGGCGTGATCCGCGTACTCTCGTCCGCAGCGCGCGCCGGGCGTCTGCAAGGTCACGTGAGGCGTCTTGTCACACCGCGATTGGCCGCACGCGCCAAAAATTGGCCAGGGTTACGTTTACGTTCTTAAATTGGTTATTAGTTGTAAATTAAACGTTTTTATCATGTTTAATACATTTATATTGCATTGTTGCGTCGTTTTGTAAAGCTTCTGCCTTTGATGAGCATCGTGTCATGGCGACACGCATGCAAGTTTCGTTGTGGTGCCGGCGGTATGGGGATTGTTGCTGATGTCTTATCTAATTTGGTTTAATTAGGTTAACTTAGTAGTATTAGTGATTAGTTAAAAAGGAATATTTATTACGTCCGTGACCATCAAGTTCACAGCCCTAATCACTGGAGGCTGGCCTATTTAATCGGTAAGCGCACCTTGTCAACTGGTTCTGAAGCATTTGAAACCGTACGGTGAGCTTTTGCCCTGGAAGAGCGCCTGCGTTCTCGTTCAGTCTTCCGAACTTCTCGTCAGAAGGTTCGCCCGAAACACGTGCTAGTGAGAAAAACTGCCTTTAATACGAATGCAGTAGGTAAAAAGATCACTGACGCGTCAGCGCAACATTTCCTGTGATCGCCGTCTGTAAGCCCACGTCACTCTTGGGGAAGGACATGTTGGCAATAATGTTCAAATAACTCGCCGATTGTCACCTTTCCCGCGATCCTGCCGCGCCTGACCATGCATATGGTGTCGACCACCATTGTCCACGATCTCGTCGCTGCTTGCATTTCTCTGAAGGCAGGCTCATGTGCGTCAGTGTTTAACAGTTTCAGGATATCTCGTGATCAAGTCTGAGTTTAATGCCTCTTCTTGATCGCAGTTGTTACCACGGTACCTTTGTTGGTTGCCGTCTTCACCTATGAAGGAATATAGTACCAAACTAGCGACATTCGTTATGCTATCAGGATCAGACGTAAACGCAGCTGCAGCACGCCGTGTTAACGAAGCATGCTTGCGTCTTGTTTCGGTCGTGGTATCGTACTATCGTGCATGGAGGCCCCATACTATCTATTAACTGTGCAGTTAGTCATGATTCAGAACCACTGAAATCACGACAGGAATAAATGTATCTACTTACAGTGGGCGTAACTTAAGAAGCTCAACAAGGTGACCATAGCCATGCGTAAATTTGGGACGCCAAAATTATTCATTGGAATTAAACCTGCACGTTTGCCGGCATACTTCTGCCACAGGCTGTTTCAGCATTACGGACTGCAAACAATAGTAGAAACAGTACGGACTAGTTTAGTTATTTTACTCAGTGGCTCTAGAAGCTAGTGCGGATAAGGTAATGTGTTGGTCATTTATGGCCGTCATGAGCCTCCTGTGCTAGTAAGAGGCAGTTTGAAGAGTCATTAAATACAGTAGCAACTGTCATTTGTGCAATATTCAGCATACTACAGTTACATTCATGTCAGTGCAACCATAACCATGCACAGAAATGGTGCTGTGAGCAAGAACCCCTGCTAAACAAATTGAAAAAATAAAAGTGACCTATGTTGGTACCAAACATCTCTAATCGAAAAATTCCAAGTTATGTAGTAAATACACTGCTGTAGGATTACACATTTATGGTGTAATTTACTGAATGAGTTGCGCTGCACCCTTTCGCTTTCTCATGTCATTATCAGCATTGTTTCTGACTGCCGTTTGTTGTGCTGACGAATTTGGCCCTTCAGGCTTTGCATTCGTCGATGTACTCGGTGGCCATATCAGTTCCTTTATTGTTAATGGTGTCCACTTTTCACACAAGTCCACCTTGTCCATCGCTGGTAGATCTGGTGCCTCGACATTGGGCAATACCGGCTCAGCAGTGGTGCCATATATCTCATATCCCACCTCTAGTGCACAGCTTGGCGCAGGCGAGCATTCTGCCTAACATGGCATTAGAAGTGGGCTTCACTGTCCACGGCTCTTCTGAGCGACATGTCAGATGTACACGAGCTCAGGCAGCCTGGATGATATTTAGTCAGGCCCGGGCCGGGCTCAAGTCAGCCGGCATATTTTATTGGGCTGCATCAGTGCTCAGTGCCACTGTAAACCTACCATTTTTCTAGTGGCTAGAGATGTCCCCTGGCCCTAGCACTCGTTTGCTTGTGAGGATTCTCATCTCGAATGGGGGTCTTATAGTGACTTCTAGGCATGGTCACTGGGTGACCCTTGTCCAACCACATACGGCCCTGTTGCAGAGCATCTGCCGCAGCTGTGGGAGACAGACTGTAGAGCTGCCACCGGGTTGGTACATGCCGGTAAAATAGGTAGAAGCACGCTGCAGGCCAGGTGCTCGGCCATTGCCGACCTTAACACTTAGAAAGAGGTGTACCTCCCCAACCTGAGGGCGCCCCCACCTAATAGGTGCTTTGAGAGGCTACATAGGAAATTGCCGCTGTTACAGTGCCTGGCCCTCTTTTTTGGCGGCCTAGACGTAGAAGCACGTACCAGATGAGCATGCAGCGCAGCCACCCATTGCCAAGTAGAAAGTACCTCGCTGAACAATAAAATTTATTTGAAAGGATCTAAAAAAGAAGAAATGATTATGTGATTGCATGCACTGTGTGAATTGGCTTAGGCAAGGCTTTTATTAGTGTTTGCAAGGAATGTTGTTCTTGTTTAGAAACAATTTGCAAGTAGAGCATGCAATTAAGGTGAATACACTTTCACCGGGAAATGCCTCGCTCAGTGTAAACATGCGCTCCAACACCATATGCATGGCGAACAGAAGCCAGAGACTGTTGTGCACCGTGTGCTCTGAACCATACTCACCCTGTATGAAATGTTTCTCAAAGTACCTGTTTGCACTATCAAAGTGTTCCAGTTCCACTGCGATCTCATCACCACGTATTGATGCTGCCCCTTATGAGCAAGTGTGATCTCACGCTCCAAACCACTTTTATTTGCATATCAATGCTGCTTGATTTTGCTACAGAATGTTGACAACACCGCTTGTGTTCGTCGCCCTCCAATGCGAATGCAAAGTGCATGCACTGCGTTGCAAAAAACCAAAAGCTGCGGCAGCATTGTGGAGCCATCTATGGACTCCAAAAAGCATAGAAGCAAGACTAATGGGTAGTGAACAGCGTTTAGGGACTAGTGTGTAGGTATTGCTGTAGGAGGCAGGGAGCAATGGGCTCGTGTCTACCCTGAAAGGCAGCAGCCAGCAGCAGCCAGTTCCCACTAATTGGCAGGAAAGAAAAGAAAGCTTCACTGTTGAAAGCCATAGAAAATGCTGCCCTCTGCTCATGTAGGATAGAACCCATTCTTCACTGACGTTGTGCAGCAGGTATACGAAGTCTGCATAGTAAGTAAAATGGGATTCTGTCTAAATTCTGTGAGAAAAAGCATTTGGCTGATATCACACATGTGTATAAATCGGTTATAAGTGAAGGTTTCTTTGATGTTTGCGGCAATCTCTTCACTTCTATGTAGATCAACTCTCCTCACTTAAGCACATTCTGGTCTTGCTCTCTTTTTCTTTTTTAATACTTTCCCCACACTGAGCAACTTCTGCAGCAAACTTCTTATTCACTTTTGTGTAGCTGAATCCTTCAATGTTCCGTTACCGGCTTTTTCTTGTCTTCTTGGTAGCTTAACACTTTTCTCTCGGTGTACACTCTGGTCCAGATTCTGTTCACTGCAATATCTTTCTTCACGCTTGGCTGCTTTTGACGCCGACTTCATCACTTTTCTGCCCGACTTCAACTCTTGCCTTTTGTTCTGCTTGTCTATTCGGACACTTACCCTTGTGGCACATACCTATTCTGGGAATTGATCAAGAATGCTCAAATACCCAGTGCCACATGCCCTGTTGCACTACTTAGTAAATCAAGTTGTACATTTGGACACATACACAGTGGCACATGCCCGATTGCATATATCCAGTGGCCCAAGGGTTTTAAAATGGCAGGACACCAGCAGTCTGCACCCACAAACGGTGAGAGGGGGGGGGGTAGTAGCAAAAGAAATGTAGCAGCATCAACATAGAGGAAGAAGAGGAGAACAGCGGCTTGCTAGGGACAGGCCATTGCCCAGGAAGCAAAGCGGGCACATGGCTCAGATCACGCGCAGCCAGCACAAGGGTCGGGTGCTTTACCTGCTGAGGAATGACCGTCAGCTAGGACCTTCGGCTCAGTACAAATATGTTCCTGTTTATTGTTGCTTAACGTCATCATTGATTTTGCACGACACAAGATTGGTGACCACGGACAGTAGACATAGCTGACGACAACCGCAACGCTTCAAGTGATCAGCACGGAACCACCATCACGGATGACAGCAATCGAACAACCCCTGCATCACAGCGCGATGTGGCTGCTCTCTTGCTGAGGTTGCCCCAGTACTGGCCAGCAAACCCTCAACTCTGGATTGCTCAAGTAAACAGCCAGTTCACCATCGCGTCAGTCATGTCGCAGACTAAAAAATTCAACCATCTAGAATCCTCACTGCCACCTGAGATTGGCACTGAGCTTCGCGACCTGATCCTTCAACCCCACCAACAGACACTTTCTACAACCTCACGAGCGAACTCGCCAAACGCACGACAATGTTGGAACTGCAACGGCTACAGCAGTTTCTCCAAACTGAAGAGCTTGGGTATCGCAAACCTTCACAGCTCCTGCGTCGTTTTCAACAGCTCCTTGGGGACAAGGCAAGCACCTTCGATCAAAATTTGTTCCGAGAATTGTTCCTACAACATTTGCCCAACTCCGGCATGGATGCGTCATGTCCCGCGATTTCACTCATGGAACGTTCAGACGTCTCCAAGTACACCCCACGGGCAGTCGTTCCACTCAATTTCCGACGCACCGTTTTCGATGCCCTTTATAAGCTATCCCACCCTGGAATCTGGGCCACGCAACATGTGGTGGCACAACGTTTCTTCTGGCTGGGCATCAACAAGGACGTACACGTCTGGGTGCCTGGTTGTCTGGTGTGCCAACAATCGAAGTTTCACTGACACACAAGGGCGCCTTTTGGCTCGTTTACTCCACCATCTGAATGATTCGGCAAGGTTCACATTGACATTTTGGGGCATGGCCGCCAACAAACAGGAACTTCTACCTCCTAACCTGCATAGATCGCTTTACCCGATCGCCAGAAGCTTTCCCTCTACCCGACGTCCGTACTGAAACCGACGCAAAAGCATTCGTCGTGGACTGGGTTTCACGACACAGCGTACCATCTACTATTACAACCGGTAGAGGCCGCCAGTTTGAACCAGCACTGTTCAATAACCTGCTGTACCTCATAGGCACTTCTCGCATGTACACCATGGCATATCATCCCATCGCCGATGGCCTTGTTGAATGTTCTTATTGAATGTTTTCACCACTCCGTCAAGACCTCGCTCAGAGCGCAACCTGATGCCACTCACTGGTCTACTTCACTACCCCTGGTTATGCTGAGTCTTCAGGCTACACTGAAGCAGGGTCTGTGCTGTGTGCCTGCCGTGATGGTTTTTGGAGCACCACTATGCCTTCCAGGGAAGTTCTACAACCCTACCGTTTCATCGCCGTTGCTTGACCCCACTGTCTACATCAACAGGCTGTGAGCTTCATTCAGAACACTTCGTGCTCCTGAGCCATGCTGTCAGCACCGTACCACATCGCATATTCCAAAAGAGCTGGCTCTATCCTTTTATGTTTTTGTCTGCCGTGAATCCGTACAGAAACCCCTGCAGTGCCCTTACGACGGTCCATGCCATGTTATTCATCGTGCCGACTAGCATTTCAGTGTGGACTTCAATGGCCGACAGGACACTTTCTATTCATTGCCTCAAACCTGCCTTGGTTGAGGACCCACTCCCTCAGTCACCGGATAAACCAATCAGCCCAAAGACAGTTGGTCTTTGCCAGTCATCAAACACACATCAACTCCCAACTTCCCGACCCAAAGGCCTCAAAGTATTGTTCCGGCTACCTGCACGGCTCCGTCACTAGAGGTGGAGGAGGGGCGCTTCTGTAGCAGCATCAACGTAGAGGAAAAAGAGGAGAATGGCAGCTGGCTAAGGACAGGCCATTGCCTAGGAAGCGAAGCGGGCATGGGGTTCAGATCACACACAGCTGGCATGACGGCCAGGTCATTCATCTGCCGAGGAATGACCGTCAGCTAGGAATGACCTTCTGCTCAGTAAAAATATGCTCCTGTTTATTGTGGCTCATCGTCATCACTGATTTTGCACACCACAAAATTTGGTTTCCAAGAGGAGTCTTGGCTGACATAGCATCCTGCCCTAAATACGATTCATAAGAGTGTCACAAAAGGTGTAGCTTACCTCACCATCTTGCAGATTGGCTTGTAATGAATTACATGTAATCAATGAAATTTTAGTGGAGAATTTCTTAATTGACAATACTTAATGGGAAATATATCGGGAGAAAAAGTCTACAGTTCAAATACTGGTGCAAGCTAAGATAAAAAGGGAAAGTGAACATTGGTTGTCAGAAATACGTGAGAAAAAGAAGGCCGCACCTAAAATATTTTGGAACCACATAATATTATTAGGCAGGAAGTCAACAACAATACAACAACATATCCTAGACGAAGATGGAAACAGACTGGAAGGAGAAGCGGCAATAAATTACATCCGAAAAATAACCGAATCTATCCAAGGCAATGATTAGGTTTTATTTGAAGAAAGAAAGAGCATGAAAGAGACCCAGGTGGAAAAGGAGCTGATGCTGACAAATTTCAACTGGAAGAAAGCTGAAGAGAAAATTCCTAAGCGCACAGCCACAGGGCTATACGAGGTTCCCGTTAGGCTGATTAATTAACTAGGACCAAAAGGTAAGGAAGCTCTGGTGAAAGCAGTAGAAAAAACTTTAAAAGATAGGCAAATACCAGACAGTTGGCGACAAAGTACAATGAATTTAATTTATAAAGGTAAGGGGAAGAAAGATAGAATTCACTCGTATAGACCGTTGACCATTACATCGGTAATATACAGGCTAGCAATGCAGGCAATCAAATTAAAGCTTCAAGCATGGACAGAGAATAATGGCATTTTGGTAGAACTTTAGAATGGTTTCAGAATAGGTAGACATTTGGATGATAACTTATTTGTTCTTACTCAGTGTATTGAAATATCAAAAGTAGAAAGCAGACTGTTATATGTGGCCTTTGTAGACATTACAGAAGCTTATGACAATGTACACCGCAACATGTTGTGGAATGTTCTGGAAGGGGAAGGTTTAGGTGACGATTTTCTACAGCTTTTGAAAGAAATTTACCTAGAAAATACAGTTTTCATTCAATGGGAAGGGATGAGGAGCCAGGAAAAAGTTGATATCAACAAGGGACTGAGGCAGGGCTGCCCTTTATCCCCACTGCTGTTTATGATGTACATTGCGAGGATGGAGTAATATTGGGTTTACTCTCTCATACAAAAAGGCAGGTACAGTAGCAGAGCAGCAGCTTTCAAGTTTATTTTATGTGGACCACATTGTAGCTAACAAGCAAAGTGATTTGCAACATCTGGCTAATATCTGTGGACAGGAAGGCAACAATTTAGGTTTGAAATTTAGTGTTAGAAAATCAGGTGTTGTGGTATTCAATGAAAACGGTGAACAGACAGTGGCAATACAGGGCCAGAAAATACCTCAGGTAACAGAATATGAATACCTTGGAGTATGGATAAACGAAGGCAATAGATATATGGAAAAACAGTAAAAAACAATAGAAGTGAAAGACAAGAGAGATACAGCCATAAGGAAGCACGGAGTGCTGTGGGGGATACAATGGGTACGAGGTGCTCCGAGGTATGTGGAAAGGTGTAATGGTTCCAGGACTTACTTTTGGAGATGCGGTTGTTTGCTTTGAATCAGGGCTACAATCAAGACTTGATGGGAACCAAAGGTCAGTGGGACGCCTCGCATTGGGCGCTCACGAGAAAACTACAATTGAAGCTGTGGAGGGTGATATGGGCTGGAATAGTTTTTAAGTTAGGGAAGCTCGCAGTGAAATTGAGTATGAAGAACGACTGAGGAATATGGAAGAAAGTAAATGGCCTGGCAGAGTGTTGAGGTATCTGTACAGGAAAAAGATTGATTCACAGTGGAGGAAAAGAACTAGGAAGCTTACCAGCAAGTATGCGGCCTGTAGGGTGGGCAGCACAGCAACAAAGAACATAAAGCGGAAAGTCAGAGAGGCTGAAATAATCTCATGGATGGTGGCAATGGAAAAGAAACCTGCCATGAGTAACTACTTAAAAAAAGGAAATCAGGAAAGAAACAATTTATGATAACTCAAGGGGAAGCTCATTACTTTTCAAAGCTATTTAGATGCCTTAGAACATGCACCTATAAAGCGAGATATAGGAAGGAAGAAGAAGCATGTGCTTGCTGTGGTAAAGCTATGGAAACTATGGAGCATGTTTTATTGGAATGTGAAGATGTCTACCCAGCGGTCGATTTAGGCACCACTGGCCTCCTTGAAGCTCTTGGGTTCAGTTAGAGCAGTGGAAAAGTAAACATGTATACAATAGGGATTAGTAAGTGGCAATTGGAGTATTGGTGGAAGAAAAGTATGGAAAGGACAAAAAACGGAGGCGTACAAAAGCAAAGTTCGCAATAGGGGATCAGAAAATTTGGTTGTGGGAGTTCTTCGTGCTTTTTTTCTTCTTTTTTTCTTGTTTAACCTAGGTAGGACATTAGGCAGTACAATAGCACAAGCTTGGTGGCACAACCCACCGCCCCGTCCCAAAGGGGACGCTCATAGCATCCATCCATCCATCCTCGCGCATGTGCAGCAGCTTTTTTGCAAAGTGTCCATTCAGTTACATTTCTCTCTGACCATTCACATGTAAGCAGTTACTCTATTTGTGAGACAAGCCGTATCAGGCAACGCAGTTTTGAGAACATGAATTTGGTGAACACTACAGCAGTATGCCCGAGGTCATGCCATGGAGCAGCTTTGCGAGTGCACATGTTCAAGCAGGCAAACACAGGGTTTCAGTATTTGTTTCTACATTAAACCGAGGCAGGTATGTCTCAATAGTGAAGGCCTCTTGGTATGTGTAAAGAGCTGTAGAGGACACACTGAAAGTGCCAGGCTAGCTTGTTCTGTTTACTTTATCTATGCAATGGTAATAAAAGTTGAGAAGAAAGTAACGTAGACGTAATAGATTACTTTGTCACTAATAAGAAAGTAATAAATTACTGGTTGTCGGTGATAATGCCAAAAAGCAATTACTTTGACGGTATCATTGCTCCACAATAGCAACAGGACTACCAGACATGATGCAAATTGCCACAAGTGTCTTTGCACAGCACAATCAATGCACTGCTCTGACATTGGCAATTGCTGCAGAACAAATTAAAAGACTACAAAAAAGACATGGACAGGACAGGGAACACAATGAGTGCAGCTCTCTGTTTTGTTAGTGTTCTTTTTGCACTCTCTTAATTCATTTAATATCACTAACCAACTTGCCTAACAATATGACTTGACGTTTACTGTCAGTTGCACAAAATGCCGACACCAAACACATATCTGAGAAAATGAATGTCACCATTTACTAGCATTTAGACCAAATTGCTGAACCATTAGGTTCAACTGAGATGGTGATTCTGAAGAGCCCACCGAACAAACAACAACATCTCAGCTGTGAAGGCATATATAGGTAACATATATATGTAATTGAGTTCATAACTGCATAGTTGCCAACATATACCCAGCGTCTGTCCCCATTCTAAGATATGATGCATTGTGAAAGTCAGCTTTAGGTGCACTTCAGGTTTATGCATGTTTCGAGAACATTTATTTGGGTTTGGGGGTTCAGTTCCAGCCGAAATTCTGGTTCAATACCTTCATGCTGGTGTGTATAGCTGCACCGTATACGGTGTCTTCCCTTATTGGACGTCAAGTATTGCGGATTTATGTGCATGACACTGCTTTGATTAGGTCATGGTGCAAGCTAAGTTCTGCATCTTCTATTTTAGATGCCTCAGCTTCACTGTTCACGTCCATCATTCTGTTCATATTAAATCTAATAGGCACTTTCGGCCATTTTTGTTCTAGGTTGGTATTAGGCACATCTGTGGACAGTGGCTTGACTCGAAAAGCAAAATGTTTGTTTGCACTCCTTTACTCTCTCTCTCTCTCTCTCTCTCTCTCTCTCTCTCTCTCTCTCTCTCTCTCTCTAGCTAGCTAGCTCACTCACTCATTCTTTCATCAACTCTTTTGCTTGTGCATTTGAACAGGCTATTTGCTCACATTGACGATCATCATCACTATTTTGGCAAAATTTTTTGTTATTGATGTTTTGCACTCTCTTTAACACACTGAGGCACGAGCCTTGGTGTGTCAGAGTGTTTGTTGCCGTTGAGTGGCTGTAAAAATACAGGTTTTTCCCATAGTGTGAAATCAATGTATTTACTAAAAATTTGTGTGTGTGAAAAGTTCTTGTTGCTTCTAAATGCAAACACACTGGCCTCATCTCCCTGAAAACCTAGAAAGATGTCAAGGTGTGGGACTTACCAGTGGGTCATTGCACACAAAAATCGGGGCTTCAAAGAGTGCTTCTTCAGAGAATGCATTAACTGCGCACTCAAACTTTCTCAAGCCAGCTTTATTCCTATCTGCACATTGAGCTCATGCACGAGCATAGATTATTTGCCATTCTCCAACAGAGCAATATTGATTAAGAATGGCATGGCAAGAACTATATTTTAGTCCAGAGAAACTAGGGTCCGAGGTCACAAGCCCTCAGGCTAAGTCAGTGGCTCTGCCCACGTAGGCACCGGTAGGCCAAAGGCCTTCCTGATGTCGTGAGCTCTCCGGACGGCCAGGAGTTGATCTTGGAGGACGTCGCTGGATATGCGCCGACTCCAGTCCTCCTCACTGTTGAGATCCGAAGCCCTTTGGTTGGGGCACAGCCAGAACATATGATCAAATAGACACGGAGTGTGTCCACAACTTTTACATTCCGTGGGAAAATCCTGGTCAATTTTGTTAAGCACAAAAGGTGTGGGATAAGATTTAGTTTGAATCATTCTTAATGTGACTTCCTGAGCTCGGTTGAGCTTCTGATGAGGGGGAGGAAAAAACCTCCTGCCATCCCTATAGTGTGAGGTGATCTCGTGAAAAGTAGTAAGTTTGTAGGAGCCGCAGTCATCCTGGAGCAGTTCCTGATCTGATGCGCGGCATGTGATATCTCGCACAGCAGAGTGAGCTTGTTCGTTAGGATTGCAACCATTGGAGCTGACCGAGTGGCCCTGATGAGCCGGAAACCAGACTAGGTGCGATTAAGAATCTGATGAAAACTTTTCTGTCCTGCTTACATCAGCAAAGCTAACATCGTTGCCTTTACAAGAGAAAGTCGGGTAGATTGACTGCCATTTTTCAACAAAGCCATGTCGATGAACAGCATAACAAAAGCTTCCTCTTGTGCTAGTGACTTCAGTGGCGGTGGCATTCTTGGCTTGGGGGAAAAATCATCTAGAAGTCCCTTCTCTGCTTGTGATAGAGTGCATCTAATATCCAACTGGGATATGATATCTGCTTACAAAAGAAAGCTGTAAATGTTTTTCAAGCCTTTGTAAGATATTTGTGAAGTTCTGAATGAGAGCTAACCATATCAGGTCTTCATATTCTTGATTGTGTGCGGCCATATTCTTGCATACCTCCTATAGGAATGAACCATGCTGCACATACTGTGGCACTGAGCCTTTCTTTGATAATGTCCATGCATGTCTCTCCTTCCTCACTTCTCATTTTTCATGAGCATTTTCCCTGCTCTTTGCAGCTGTTTAGAAAAACAGCTTGCTGCTGACATGCCAGTTTTGTGCAGACTGACATAGATGCAATTTTGATATTAGACATTGCCTGCAGATCATTGGCCTCTCATAACTTCTAATAGCCTGGAGCCTTTTGATATATGAACAGCTGCCCACTCTCATCAAGTGGGGCAGCAACTTGGTATTATGTTGATCGCTATGTTTTTGCACACGTTTTGTGCATGCTGTGATGACAAACATGCAATGTCAAGCACTCTGGAGGGCTTACATCTGTGCCATTGGTTGCTGCATGTGCCGTCTTTGGCACTCAGTTTTATATTTTACCAGCGTGAGCGTTGAAGGGGAATGTGTAGTGTTTAGTTTTGTCACACAAAAGTAGCGTACTGCAGTGGCTGAGTGTTGTGTAGTTTTTAACTGTTGAATGTATCATCATCATCATTATCATCATCCCCATAATTTATTCTTGCTGAGGACCTCAGTGCACAACGTAAATGGCGATGTACAAAAAATGAAAAGGCACTAAAGTGAGACGTCACAGGCCTGCAAGTATCACTCCCGAAATCAAAAAGCCCTTAACTCACAGTTACATGAAAAGGAGCTGCAAAAACGATTAAGGAGTTGATTTTAAGTGCATGATAACATGTATGGACAGTTTAATGGAGGAAGCAAAACTACACTGGTTCCGAAAGGAACAGGAAACGGGCACTCAACTGCCAGTAAAAAATATATGTTTGACATATCTGTGTCACTTTTAGTAAGTTGCAGCTACATGTACATGTTGTAAATACAGTAAAAACTGTATAACAAAACATTCCTAGCTTTACTGGCTCTTGATTTTTGTATTCTACAGCATTCATTGTAGAAAGCCAGAAGCTTACTAATTCTGGAGGCTTCATAAACATTCTTATCATGAGTAAATCTCTTGAAGTACAAAAATTTGTTGTGAAAGAACTGCTTTGAGAAACAGCAGCAAGTTTTGTGAAGATCGAGCCCTTTTTCTCTACCACGTGAAACACGGCGCGCTTGTAAAAATTGTGACTCGGTAATACTATATTTCTTGTAATGCAATGTATGCAAACATCTCAAATGATTGAGCTGTATCAGTCTGCTTAAACTTGTGATTTGGTCAGCCATGCTTTCCTTTCACAGTATCTTATGAACAGGGACTCGTAGGACCTTAAGTTTCTGTTTTTCTGCAGTTCTTTCTTTATTGCACTTGTTGCAGATAGTTTGGTCTGTTTGGGTATCTGTGATCACTTCCTGATTTGTTCTGCTCTGGAACGGGGGCTGGAGTTAGCCATTGTTTGTGTCATTTTTGTCTGTAGTCCCACCACTCTTAATGGTGGTCTCTCAGCAGTTTAATGGCTCTCACCTCAATGCTTCATGATGTTTAAACACATGGGTGGGAGTATCATTTTGCTTGAGGCATGATGTAATAGACCATGCAGGCTGGTGCTTTAGCAGTGAAGATAAACTTTGGTAGATGTTCAATACAAGAGCACAATTATTGTTGGTGCGCTTAGTGATGGAAATATTGTGCTTTATTACATTTCTATGCTTGTACAAATGGCTTCATCAAATTGACCTATCTGTCTACCATAATTAAACTTCCATTATGACTGCATGATGCACCTTTTGGGGGCTCCCATTCAGTCTCATTTAAATCGTGAACCTTAATGGGCAATGTCATGGCCAGTACACAATTGCAGATTTCTAGTTTCCTAAGCTTGCTTACAATAGCGGTAATTTTTGTCATGTGATGTACTGTCTCACAGAAAGCTACATCAGGATGCACTGCTTAGCACCTGTATTGCCAGATTAAGCAAAGAGCAAATGACATACTTGAGTAATGATAACAAGGGCAACCAAGTGCTTGCTCTATTTCTTCTTTCTTCTGTTTCTCTTGCATGTTCTGGCTACTGCAATGTGGCATGTTTGCAAGCAGCAAGCGAATCTGGTGTGAGGCTTGTGTCCACACTGCAACAGCTTTATCTCTGTTGCTCTACGCTTGCCGATCAGGCGATGTGATGAGTGGGACATCCGCGATACACGAATGGAACTGTCCACGTCTATGTTGTTGCTGTTTTTTGCTTGTTCCTCTTGCATTTTCATGCTACGCAGTTACGCCCAGCCGATACAGTACACATTTAAGCTTGCGCAATTCAAAACTGCTAATAAATTTTAAAAAATAATAAAAATGTGGTTGCTGTATGATCTGAAAGCTCCGTCTGGGTTAATTCATTCCGCTCTATAGCATAAACATTTGCATTTGTTGAAAAGTGAGTATTAAGGTTGGGGTGCAGATATTTTACCTGTACATTCAGACCAGAATAAACTGCACTCTGCATCAAAAGTTTATGGATGATGGGACCTGAGAAAATGGAATTTCCAAACAGACTCTGACCATAACCTTGTGACACTATGCTTTTAGCATACGCATACTAGCACAGGCTGGAAATTGATGCCAGGCTAACGAAATGTTCAGCTTTTTTTTCTGAAGTCACAGAATTGACAAACTTTTGTTGGCTATTGTACCTCACTTTAGAAAGTTAGAAGTTATCTTGCTGTATCTAACTTGATGGCAACATTTAACTTTGGACAACAGAAAACATTGTAACTTTCTACTTATCTGCAAAAATGTATACACAGAGGAAATTGAAAACTTCTTTCTTAAGCTGGAATAGGCATTTTGCTTTGTTATATTTTGCTGTGTTGCATAGCAGCTGAATGACTCCATATAATTTACCCTTGTTAATGAGGAGTGACGGCAACATATCTTCTTTATAGTGCGGAAGGTCTAGGAGCACCTTTCTTGCTCCCTAATATCTGTGTATTGCGTAATTGGCCTTTTGTGTCGAAATGCTAAAGTTACACTAATAAGAAATAACAGTGCCCCGATAATAAATCTATTTTGTACAGCAGTATTCTCCCTTATCACTATTGTTGTTGAAATATTTTCCTAAACCTCCTTAAGTAAGTGTCATCTGTATTCTGTAAGCATTATCTCGAACCTATTTTTTTTCCTTTTTTTCAATTCTTGCTATACGTATGTTTCACCTTCAAATTAGATGTCTTTATTAGCAAATAAACCAGTGTGTTACACGCTTACCTGTAAATGTCTGTATTAGCAGACAAGTTAAGCATACCCTTTCATTACCATCCATGTAGTTAGGTGGTGTAGCAATAGGGCTTTATCCCCATGTTTAACAGATCACTACTGCAGGGCTGTATTAGTGATTCCCTAAAACAATTCCGATTCTGTATGAATGCATTTTGTGCTAAGAGAAATCTTTTGGAGTTGATAATACAACTTTAAGTGCTTTGCAATAATCCAGTAATTTACAACATATTTTGGATTTTGCATCTCTGCCAGTTACGCTGACATCATTCTGCACATGTCACCCCTACCAATCTTACCTAGAATAGTCATGTGACATCACTTAGACAAGTAATCTCATTGGCTTTTCATTTGAATTCACCTGCAGTAGATATGTATGCAAGCATATGATTACATTGGACAAGTTTTATGCCAGTATGTCAAACCTCAAAATGCACGCGGACTTGTGTTGACCAGGATTGTAAAAGAAAGGACAAGACAGTCGATGCACAAGGCTGGTAGCAAGTAGTACAATCTTAATACAACCATGCTGTTCAATATGCAAAACACTGGCATAACATGACAAAGCATGCTTTTGTAAAAAGCAATGCACCATGGTGCTGTAAATGATGGCGACAACCAGCTGATATGGAGTGTGGGGAGCAAATGTTTTGATCTAGAATTTTATTTGATGTATGCAGCACTGGTGCAACATGTTACCTGCTAAGTTATCGGAAATGTGGAGTGGGATGATGAAAAAAAGACAGGAGCAAAGCATACATTTTAAGATAGCATTGTTTGTTGTTTAAGTTCTGTTTTCACTGTGTTGTATGTTCTGATGAAATTTTAATGAATAAGGTATCACTGTTTGAGTGAATTTTATCATGTGATGTATTGATGTGAAATCAGCCTTAGCAACACTGTGGACTATAGAGGGCTACCAATATTAAATCAGCCATAGGCTGTAGTACTTGTAAGCTGAGCACAAAAGCACCAGTTTGATTCCCAGTCATGGTGACTACATTATCATAATTGATACGAAAAAAAAAGAATGTTTGTATGCTGCAATTTTAATGCATGTTTGGAAATCCCAGCTAATCAACAAGGTTAAACATTCTAGCCCCCCACTATGGCATCTTCCACACCCAAGGTGTTGCTTTTATGAGATTAAGACTATGCATATTTTTGTTGTTTTTCTTGGCTGTGCAGACCATGTGGAACCTGCCTGTCTTACTACTGGGCATCTCGAGTGCAATCGTCGCCGTCGTGCAGTGCGCCCCCCAGAAAGCTATCTCTGTTACATTGGACTCTAAATGGAGCAACACACCTCTTCACCTAGAAGCCAGGTGAGTGGTCTCGACATTGATTTCACTTCAGCTCTGCTTTATTACCGGCCTCACAGGGCCTCTCTCTCTCTCTCTCTCTCTCTGTTCTTTTTTGGTAGTCTGCTTTTCACGTTATCTCCTTGACACTGTGTCAAGTGGATTAGGCAACATATTACACTCAGTCTGCTTGCTGCAACGATAAGCATAGTGCCAAAAAACATAAAAAGGAAAGGTCGGGTCTTCATTTCTTAAGTAATCTGGCTGCTTCAGTATTTTCCTTTTTTAGCCAGTGGAGCGTTGTCCAGAAAAAGAGGGGCAGAAAAACTTATGTAATAAAATTTGACACAAGGCTTGCCAGTGCTCTGATTAGCTTTTCATCACAGCCACACTTGTGAATTTTTCTCTCCGGAATTGCTTTATGTTGAAATGCTGATACTATTCTTCCAAAAAGGACTGTCTTTCCAAATGATCTTCTTTCTTTTAATCATAAAGTTTTCCAGCACTTACCAGAAACATAGATGCTGTAGTATAATGCCAAGGTTCTGCTGCATTAATTTAAAGTCAGTCAGTCAGTCAAGAACTTCAGTGAGGTCCTGAGGAGTTTCAAGCCGTTAGAGATCCCATGCGGGGAGCTCCTCGGGCCGAAACCGTAGGCGACGCCCAAGTCGGGACGGGAACGTGGTGACGCTCCGCCAGTTCTTGGGCCCTCTGGACGGCCTTGAGCTGGAGTTTGAGGTCCGGGCTTTTGAGGGCTGCTTCCCATTCGGGCTCACTAGAGAGAGGGCCCTTTGGTAACGCGGTACATTGCCATAGCATGTGCGAGAGTGAGCAATAGAGTTCTTGGCAGTCTGGGCAATTTGCCGGGATGTCTGAGTTATAGTGACTCAGTAGGCCTCGTGAAGGATACGAGTCCGTTTGTAGCATTCGAAACGCGGCCGCCTGCGCGCGTTCGAGTTTGGAGTGCGGGAGCGGATATTTCATTCTGCCTTTTCGATAGTATGAGGTGATTTCGTGATAAGTGAGTAGCGGGTCATTAAACTGAATGTCCAGCCCCTCTGAGGCCGTAGGACCGTCGCGGCGGGCAAGTTCTCGCGCACGGTCGTGGGCCGTTTCATTGAGGTTTGGTTTCCGCGGGTGAATGTCTTTCCCCATGTGAGCGGGGAACCAGGAGAGGCGTCGTTTGCTCTCCTTTGAGCTCGCTAGTAGTATGTGCGCCACTTCTTTACATACGTTGCCGCTTTCGTAGGCCCGAATTGCGGCACGCGAGTCCGTGAGGACATGAGTAAATGTGGGGTCTGCCATAGCGATGGCTACGGCTATCTGTTCTGCTTTAGCGCTGGTGGTCGTTTTAACCGATGCGGATGATCGTAAGGCTCCGTTACCGTCCACGACTGCTATCGCGAAAGTGAATGTGTTGCCGTACTGGGCCGCATCCACAAATGCGGTGGCGTCACGATCCGCCTCGGTGCGATCGAGAATCGCGCGGGCGCGGGCCCGGCGCCTGCCCACGTTGTGTTGTGGGTGGACGTTTCTAGGAAATGGTGAGACCTTGTAGTTGTCTCTAATTTCACTCGGTAGGGTAATCGCATGCTCGAAATAGGGAGATGGGGAGATATTAGCTTCGTTTAGGATTAGTCTACCGGCTTTGGACGAGGATAGGCGTAGTATTTGCGCCATAGTCTGAGCCTCGATCATAGCATGAGGCTATGGAACGGCTATCAGCTATAACTTAGTGCTCACAAATGCTTCACCTTTGTCACTTATATAAATATAAGGAAACAGACTAGAAACCTCTGTGCCGTGCCATTGTGTTCTGATGCTGTCATTAATGCTCCATGCATTGCTTTTTAGCATAACTATGCAAGCATTTATTTCTACTATTGCACCAAAGAAATGATCTGATTTGAGAGCTTATTTAGTCATAAGTTATTTGAACTGCTCAGATTTATTATGAACTGACGGTGTTGTAGAGCGGAAATATGTCAGTTGGTCCGTGGCAGATGCAATAGGACTCATAGTTGTGGGCATCGTATCAACCATTTAGTCACTTGTTTGACATATTGTGTACACCTGGTCGCAAGCACTTAGAGACACTGAACTCCACAGAACAGAATTTTCTTGCAGCTTTAGAATCTTAGGCATCGGTCAAGATATGAAACTGGCTGGCTGTGGGACAACCTATACTGCAAAAAAATAATATATAAATGAAGTAAAATAAACAATTTTAAATCACCTTGCACATTCACAACACACGTGGCTTACATATGTTGCCAGTTTGTGCTGTCATGTTCCTTTTCACGTAGTGTTGTTTCTCTTTTCTCATTGAGCAGAAAAGAAAACATGTATGTATATATATTTGTTTTTTCTTTCTTTAGTGAATTCTTTGCCGAGGAAAGTAGTGACTACTTCTGGCGTTACGTGAATGACTTTCAACAACTGGACCTTGCTGCATTCTCTAACAGTAAGTCATATCATTGTTTACTTTCCCCCACAAGTGCATAACGTTTTTGTATGTCTACATTGTGAACATTTCAGCCTTACTGCTTCCTCATTTGCATGTTCATTTCCTTCTGCTTAGTAGCTCGTTTGGGAAGTCTTCATGTCATGCTCAGTGGGTTTCACCTAAAGGAATTTAGATTTCTTTTTCTTGTTTTGCATGGGACATTCAGGATGCGGTTTTAGAATGTGAGCAATTTCGTATTTGGAATGTAAAACAGCGCGGAAAGACAGAACGCCAGTTAAAGAAAGACACAGACACGGCGCTGATTCACAACAAGGCTTATTCCTCATGACCGCGCAATACATACTTGTGCAGTCTATATTACAAAAGAAGGAAATAACGATGAAAAAAAATGAATAAAAGGAATATATCAGACACCGTCACTGTAAGCCATACAGATGCTTCCTTCTGAGTCTGTGCACTCAAACGTTGTAAAGTGGGCCATTGCGAAAACTTGTGATACACATGCCTTGTGAAAGCCTTGCCATCACAAGGTTTTGTTCAGCTTTAAGAAGCAAACTGAACGCCTCTGAAAGGCTGAATTCCCTTTTTATGTTGTGACCGCACTCACTGAGTGCCTGCTGAAGGAAACACAAATGAGCCCCGAGGCACTTACTCAAGCTTGTCAAAGGTGCAACAAGGGGCGAGACAATTCCGTACATTCACGGCGTGGCCCACAACCTCAAACGAATCGCTGGAAGACGTGATGTGTGGACGTGGTTTTTTTTCCACACCTGAAAGGCTGGATAGGTTGTGCGGGGCAGTAAACCCAAGTGCTCAAGAAGACCAAGCTTGCAGAACGAAACACTGCAATAATTTTGTACCTTTCACTGAAGGGGTGGTGTATTCTCTACCCTTGGCTTGCGGCAAGTGATATATCGGCCAAACAGGCCGTTTGTCTGAACGAGCGGCTAAGGGAGCACGCCTACAGTGTATCCTCAACGACATCTGGCTACCTTGGTATTCACTGCTGAGACAGCGGCTGCGTGCCACTTTCAGCATTGTGATGTTGTAAAACGTCATCAGGACCAGCTGACACATGAAATTCTTGAGGCTTTGGAAATGGCTACACTAGGCAACATGTGTATTAGCAGGCCTTTCATTGCTTTATCTAACAAAGAAATTGATTCTCTTGTTTCTTGACTTCGCATGTTTGTGCACGCACTCTGTACGATTTACAGTGATCGTGTCTGATAGACTATTCCTTTTATTAATTTCTTTCATTTTATTTCCTTCTTTTGTCATAGACCGCACAAGTATATATTGCACGGTAGTGACGAATAAACCTATGGAGCCAGCGCCATGTCTGTCTCTTTCTTTTAGTGGTGTTCGGTCTTTCACACTGTTTTGCATTCCAAGTATGCCACCAACTTGCCCAGGCATCTAATTTATAAATTTCGTATGCTGGCATTTATGTTTTGTGTGCCTGTCAGAACCGTTATTCAGCATATAAAGAAACAAAATGAAAGAGTGAGGAGAGAAAACAGGACATGGAATATATGTGCAGTGCTCTCTATTTGCTATGTACCTCATTTAAAGTCTTTACTGTTTAATTTCACACAAAGAACAATGCATTTGAGAGTGAATGATGAATAGCAACTTGTTTAACTTGTATCCTTGTTAACACTGTTATGTGGTATTGCTCGTGTGGCCACTAAGGCGCACTAATTCACGTAAACCCGTTTTCTTGAACTGTCATGTGTTGAGCTTATTTAGTCTAATTTAACATTGTGTTAAGATTAAACTATTAATTATGTTAGTGCAGGAGGTTAGCTAATTCATTACCAATAGCCATGTTTGTGTGGAACTGTTTAATGTCAAGATGACTTGAGAGCCACAGTGCATGTCTTCTGGACAGAGATTGAAATAGCTTAACTCCAGAGAACACTTTATAATAAATTTTTCTTTTTTTTTTTCTTCTTTTCTTTTTTGCTGGAAACATTAGGTTAGGTAATGTTGAGGCAGTAATAGAAAGCCAAATTACTCAGTTAAACTGTTTTGCCGGAGATGTGCTCTAAGAATGGCTTGTTGAGTTAAACAAGGCTTCTGGTGCAGCATATAACTAAGCATTCGAGGGGTGCTGGTGCTACAGCCAGACAGCTTCATAAACAAAAGAGGTATCAGAAAGGAAGTCAGATTGTCACAGATCATCAGTTTTGCAAGGGCAAGGTCAGTGCTTTATTCACGCCCACTTGGCACTTCCTGTGGTACCAGAGAGGGGACGCCAGTTCACTGCTCATTTGCGGCAACTTCCTGCACAGAGTTTGGCAGCTTATCTCCTGCTCCTTTTTCTGTCTGCGGAGAGGTTGTTTAGATTTAGAGGTTATTGAAACTAAACGCTCATGCGGACATGCAAAGTTCATTTTGTGAGTTCTTGAGGCGCTGCTTACAGTGATTTGCATATTTGCACGACAGTTTGCTGAAAGAAACTTCATTCTTTAACCCAGTTCCCCTCCCTCTTTTCCAAGTCAAAGCTGTACTCATCCCGACAGTTTGTGCCAATATTGCCAAGGACAAATCATACCAATACACAGTACACTTTGCTTTGCTCTACTGTAATGAGTCATGCATGTCAACTCGTTCCACTGATAACTGCTGGCTTTGGCACTCGCTTAATTTTGTAGTTCGCATTTATTTTGCTGTCGTAAATATTATTGCAGTCATTTATGTCCTTTGAGAAAAGCTATCTGTTGATGTGCTACTCATTCGTCACATTGATTACAATGCATAAACCACACATTTCATTATCTTTTTTGTTTAACAAGACCATCGTGTGTGAAAAGGTGGCCAGGTAAAAAAATATAATTGGATATCTTATGCTATTTTCGCAATATGAACTTGGGCGTTAAAGGGTTTAGAGAAACTCGATGTGTTGGCAGCATGTTACTTCTAAAAGATTTTTATGGTACATGTTGTAACTGCTGCACGCACTGGGTAGATTTTAGAATAAGAGAAGTTGGTACATATGCACACACACATTCATGCAGCTGTGTCTGCATGGTTGCCTGCAGTGATGACTGGTGGTTTGTTACTAAGCATTCCTTTATGCTAAGCACAATGCAAGACTTGCGCTTGCATTATGCCACCTCTTGTCTAACGTATAAAACTGAGAAACAGAGAAATCGTTAGTTCATTTTGAGTAGCATGTTTGGACAAGTGTTTTACTCTTGCTACCCAGTGTGAAAATGAGCTGCACAATAAAAACCCAATTGCTAAAGCTCTACTTACTGCTGTGTGACACATTGACATTGAAAATTCTAGTAGTGAACGAAATGAGCAAGAATAACTGCCCTTCCAGCTTATTTTGCCGTACAAATGTTTTAACTTGTTTTGTTAAAAGAGTGCATTCGTTTGATTGCTGTTGGCTTCAAAGTTTTCATCCCCTAGGCTACACAGCAATCATTTCATTTTTTTTTTTTTACCCAACTGGACCATTTCCGAAATTTGTAGTGACCTCTAATACCAAAGTCACGGAGCATACACTTTGCTGTGTCGTTGGAAAGCATATGTTTTGGAATCACTTGCACTAAGTGACACTGAAATAGCTGATGCGTTTTTGTGGTGTCATTTGAGCTCATTCGATAGCTGCAGTTACACTGGTTCTGTCGTCAATGGTTGAGGAAGACTATCCCCATGTCTTCCCTAGAACACGGACTTTTCACAGTGGTGTATATTTCCTTAAATGATTTGCAAATGTCTAAGTCGGCTGCCATACAAGGCTGTTTTTTAACCAAAAACTCTCAACAGACTACATCTTTTTTTTACATAAGTACTGTTGCCTTCTCTCATCCACATCCACGAACTAACCCTCCACCCCCCTTCCCTTAGGGAGGAAGCGTAAGATAGAGGCTTTCAGAGAAAAACTGCAAACATTTCATGTCATAGTTCCCCCACACCCAACACCTGGTCACAGAGAGGGAATGTATCGTTGCCATTGCATAGAATTTGCTGCTGCTGAACCCTTGTAATGTGGAGGAGATTACAGGGCTTGGCAGTAGCAAAGGCAAAGCTGATGAATGGAACAATACTTTGTTCTACTAGGCCGAGGCCAAGAGTATTTCGGTTGGAGAATACCTTTCTCGCGCATGCTCGGAAATATTTCTGAAAGTGACCCATTATTCGTTAAAGAAGTTGTGTGGATGAATTGTTTGGAATCCATGCTGGCTTTTCCTTACTAGCGCTAGTATTGCCAGTCACTACTGCACCAAGAGGCTGGATCTTTCTGTTATAGCCCACATACTTAGAGTGTTCTTTGCCTCTAGTCTTCTCTCTGGTTGAGTACACATGTTCCCATTAAATTAAATCTGTTGTTTTATGCTAGCCAACTTGTTGAAATATGTATTTGAAGAACTTCACATGTAGTCTTTCTTAGTTGCTTCTTTGCACTCATTAATAAATATGGTGTTATATCAAACATTTGAACTCTTGCAATGAACAGCATTCTAACAAAATTACAGAAAGCTTACTTACCAGTTTGTTTACCTGCCTTTATCCCTATGAAACTGAAGAGGTGTCAACAAAAGAAACGGTTCGATTAGCTTGTGGCATCTTTTCTTTGTTGTGTATTCTTTAGCTTATTTTGACGTTGCCTTGTCATCAGTGGTGACGTTAGACTGGTGAAGGTACACCACGCAGCTGTTGCTAGCGCAGAATGGAGTGCTTGTTTTTGCCCTGGCAGTCCTCTGACCTAGTTTTTCAGGCAGCTTCAGAGGGTGGTCATGGAACAGCAATACCCCATTGTATTATTTTAACGCATGTGACAGGTGTGATCGTCACTCTGTGGGGCGCGGCATTGTAGCTGCCACCTTTGTTTTTGTGCCCCGCTGTGAGCTTTGTTGCGTCACGTGTTGTGGAAGGCTTCCTCTCTACTGCCCCTGCTTTGAGCTTACGTGAGCAGCATCAACAGATGTTGGGCACCTTGACGCCTAGAGACCACAGTAAAAGTGAATAAAGCCAACAAATTCGGTTTGAATGAGAGAGCAAACGGGTGTAGACGATATTCTAATTGGCATTAAGAGAAAAAAATGGAGCTGGGCAGGTCATGTAATGCGCAGGTTAGATAACCGGTGGATGATTAGGGTTACAGAATGGGTGCCAAGAGAAGTGAAGCGCTGTCAAGGATGGCAGAAGACTAGGTGGGGAGGTGAAATTAGGGAATTCGCGGGTGCTAGTTGGAATCCGTTCGTGCAGGACAGGGGTAATTGGAGATTGTAGGGAAAAGCCTTCATCCTGCAGTGAACATAAAATAGGCTGATGATGATGATGACGATGATACCAAAAATAATACTGCATGCTTCACATTCTAGCGGTAAATGGCTATCAGGTATGTTCTGAGTTTTTGTTTTACTTGGGCATTGTTAAATTAAGCCATGTTTCAAGCTACAATTTATTGTTTTAAGCTTGGTTACAGCTTTCATAAAGAAATACATTGACTATTACGAACCAGCCACTATTTTACATGAAATTCTTCTGCCTAAATGTTGTACAAACCCTTCTGTAATAAAGTCTCTGCATTGGCTCTGAATAGTTGCCTGCAAGGCATCAGAAACTGCACTGCCTTCTGTCACCTTATCATCGACATTGTGAATTGCGTTTCAGTGTTTTAAAATATTCAATTATTTCGTCACTAGATTTTTCATAGCACTGACTGAATTTCAGTTTTTGACATCACTGACAGTATTAAGTGACATTTCTCACTCCTCTCTAAAACATTTAGATACACTGTCAGCCATTCTTTTAAGTTAAAAGAAAAAAACAAGCAAAAAAAAATGGCAGCTTCCTGGGGAGAGAAGGGGAGGCAGAAGGAACAGGTTGCAGCACGATGCAGTACATGACCATCAAAGCTTGTCTTAGTTGTCAGGTTAGACCATCAAAGCTTGCCAAGTTGTCAGGTTAGATCTGGTAATTGGGCCAAAGTATAGCTATGAATGTAATGATGCATGATATGGCGTAAGGGGAGGATAGTAACTGTATTGATTTCAAGGAAGCTCTTTTTCTGCGTGGCCTGCCCTTGACTCATTGGCTGAATGGCACCTTGCCAGACACTCACTCTTTGGCACAGTTGGCTGTAGTATTTTGCGTGTTGTGTAAGGTCCGGGAAGCTGCCTATCGAACATGTAGCCTATTTTTGGCATGGCTCTTTCTACACCAGTGTTTTTGTCTCTTCATATCTTGTCTCTTGTCATAGAACAGCCGGAACCCATCTGTCATTTTTAATGCATGTTTATGTCGATCATACTATTTGTAGCTGTAGCTTTTAATCGGCACGTTCATTATTAAGCATTTTTCTTTTATTCTGTCTTGCGGTATTTCCTTAGGAAGAAGGTTTAGCTTATGGGCTCCTGTCTAAATACATCGTAATAGAGAAACTGTTTGTCTCAGCAACTACTGCACAAAATTTGATGACGTTTGTTGCATTAAAAAAAAGATTAGAAACAAGTGACTGTAGGAAGCGGGTTTTTTATTTAGGCCATCGATTTTTCAATATACTATAATGTTGAAAATTGAAAAATTTCAAAAAGACAATGCTATCAAGTTTAGAACTCTGTAACTCAGCAATCAAAGAAATATATCACACTTCTGTACACAGTACCTAATAATACAACTAAAGTAGGCAAAATTGATGTATTATACCACCCCTGTTAAGGTGGGATGCCCCATTCAAAAATAAATTTTCCTGCACAAGACTTATTTTTTGTGTTTTTTTACATCTTATGTATGCCCAAACATTCAGAAACATGTTGCAGAAAAACTGTCTTCCTGTCATCATTCATTAGTTTGAGAGTTACAGTGAGTTTCCCACTCACTTGTCTTACCCTTGTTTTACGAAGCTGAAACTACATTGCATTGGTTCCAAAAGTCAGTACTATTTCTTTTACGTAAATGATATTCAAAATACTGTTTTTATTTTATGTTTTCGATGAGCAGTCGTGCGAACAAAAGGAGACTCTAGTGAATCTCTATTTGTTATTTTTGACGTCTTTCACATGATTTGAAACATTTGTATGGTTATTTTTCAAAATGAAATGTTGCTCCACCTCATGTTATGCAAATTTGATGACTGTTTTCTGAATGAATATTTTAAAATGACATTTTTCACACTCATTCCTCACACAGAGATGTGTGCAACAAATTAGGGCAATTAGGACAAAGGAAACTGATGCAATACTTTGAATTTACAGCTCATTTTGCTAATAAAGTTTGTCCAAGTGGGCAATTTTTTTCACTTTGCTTTGTTTTTCAAACCTTACTTCCGTAATTTTTATCGCATTAAATTTATCCTACTTTATTGCACAGGTTCTACACTTAGCTACATAAATGCCATAGCTTTGCTAATTCAGCAGTTCATTAGTTACTTATCATTGCTGGCGCAACTAACACTTTTTAAACTCATTTTATGACAAAAGTTGCCTTCCAGAAAGTAAGCTGATCCATATTTTGCACTTTATATAGTTGGGTAGTGTAAATTAGACATCCTCATTAAAGAAACATGTTTTGTCAATCTTAGCTATTGATTTAAAAGCTTTTTTTTTTTGTGGCCTCTCACCTCCAATATGCCATTATTTGGTGAGTGGGAGTTTTGCAAAACCCTTTTAAACAATGTAGCCAACTCATCTAAGCTGTAAACTCATATATCAGATTTGTTCGCTTTAGATGCTCTAATAGACAGATAACAGAACTGTGATGTTTGTTTCTAGGCAGCAGTACAGACTGGCTCTCTGCTAAACAGCCTGCTTGATAGTAATGAATCACATGCGTAGTGATGGTATCGAACCTGGGCTTCTCAGTGCAGCAGCCCGATGCTCTAACCGAAATTGCACATATACTTTTATTGTGCCGATACCAACTAACTCTTCAGATGATCGCCATGTGTGTTGCATTGCATAGGACATGTGCTCAACAGCTTATGTGGGTGCCACTTTCCTTTTCCAAAGATGCAGGAGTGAAATGGCCAAATTTTAGCATTTGATTCATCGCTTCACAAAAACTTTGCCTCACACAGATTCCAAGAGGTGTGTTGGATCTGTATAGTATCTTTCATTTCCCAATTATCTCTCTCTCTCTCTCTCTCTCTCTGCCCATTTTTATTACTGCAAAGGTTGTTAAACTGTAGCTTCTTGTTTGCTTTGAGAGGCACATTTTTTTCATTTTTTGTTTATGAGGTGTAGATGATATGTTTAAGTACTGGTGGGTCATATTCATCATCACTCACTGGTGGATCAAAGGGAAGGAGGGAGGGGGAGGTTGCCATTTGGGGAACTGCCCCAGGACATGCCGACACTTCAGAGCTGATAGAATTGAGCATGCATTGAGTCATTCCCCTATTCTCTGCATGTTTTGGTGAGGGCCCCTCTGCATCCACTCCTGTTGTGCGTAACTAGTGCCTGTAGGCTCTAACATGGATGCTCGGGCACTTCCATTGCTTATGAAATGCATTATGCAAAACATGGCCAAGAAACACTTCAGCGAGGAAAGGGAAACATAAATGTTCTTTTAAACTGATGCTTAACTCGAAGAGACTGATACAGTCACTTATCTATTGTGTATTTTAGTACATATTTAACAAAACAAAAATCAGATTGTTTGCATATGTTTTGTTTCTTTTATTGTTGTTGTATTCTTGCTCATGCACTTACTTGCTTATGTGCACATAAGGCTGCTCACCACTTTGGTTAGATAGTTGCAGTCCTTCATGGAAAGTGTCACCAGTAGCACACCGACATATTTTTTCATTGTTTGTATGTATAATGCCTCATAAATAAATAATCAGCTTGTTATCTCTTTTCTTATTGCCTTCTGAATGTAAATGTGTGTGAGGCTGAGCTATGTTGTTATGGTGCTCATGCTTACCTGTGTGTGTGCCTTTTAATAGAGTTAGACTCTAGTTCGCCTCGTATCATGACAGTCATGCCACTTTGTCAAGCAGCCTGTAACTGAAGCACTAGCAGGCAGCTGTCAAAGTATTGCGGAGGTTGAAGGGGGGGAGGAGGGAGTTATGAGGCAGAGGGTTCAAGGGTTGACCTAATGTGTAGGCTGTGCAACACTTTCTCGTCTATGGCATCTCTGCAGGCCACTCAGGCATACAGAAAAGCAAAGAAGGGCATTGGGCTAGTCAGGGTAATAGTACAAGGTGGCTGCAACTAAGACTAGTGCCATAATTTGGAGGAAGACGCAAAACAACTAAGTATTCTGATCCATTGTGGCATTCATTTTCTGAAGCACCTGCCCTATTGGCAGTTTGCATTTCACTGACCAGCCACGAAAAGACCACATAAAAGGATATTCGCTTTTGGTTCCCTTGACTAACTTTGTATTTGCTACTAGAAAAATTGTGCACATGTTCAAGGAAGTTGGGCTCCTTAATACATTTCCTTGTGTTTGGTTGTTCTCCAAGAAGCACAAAAGAAAGTTCGGCAGCATGTTACAATCCTGTAACACGTGAAGGTGAAAGCCTGCTGCACATGTGGTAATGCATTGAGTTATGTGATCAGAGGGGTCAGGCTTCTTGCAAGACATAACGAGCTGCAGTGTGGAGTAAACATATGGTGCTCTAGGTTGACCCCATCGACACATGCAAGCACCTAATGCACTAACTACCTAAAGGTTCTTTCATTCTTTGTTTCCTTCCATCTTCTTTTTTGTTCTTTTGTTTTTCTTTCATTCCTTCTTTCTTTTGTTTTTTCATTCATATTCAGCCATTCATATTTGCTTACAGGGGGCACGCTTTTTTTTTGGGTATGAGTCATTGCAATGAGCCACTTAAGGCTTTCACCTTAAAAATGCAACAGTGCATATGCTTTCTTGCAGGATGGCTGAAAAGCTTCTATGGAGGCAGCTATAGTTATACTTCCATTAGTTTGTTTTGCAAGACGTAAAAAATTTGTTCAAATGATCAAACCTTGATTATAAGGAAGAAAAAAAAACATTATTGCGCTTTATTGGACTTTTGGACACTTTGGAATGAAAATAGAAATTGAATGAACCAACAATGAATTGACAGAGGCCCAGTGCATATTCTTAACTGTATGAGTATGCATGCTATTTATTGTTTTTATTATTGTCATTCTTTCTCTGGATCTGTCTGGTTCATTTGTGTTCCCACTGAACCAGTAATGAACAATGTTGAATAATGCCCCGGCAAAGCAGCCAAGCATGACAGCTGCAGTTATCCTTTGGTGCATGGTATTCAGCCCCTTTCCAGCACTTGCTCTCAATGCCTGGTAACGCAAATAAGCAGAAGCAGTTTCTTAAGCACCACTTGTGTCGACGGTTTTGCACAGCAGTTACGTGTCCAGGACTTAGGCTTCTGCAGTTTGCCTTGATGGGGCAACAACATCAACGGCTTTGTGCGTCGTGTTCCGTGTTTGCTCATTTCTTGCTGTCCACTGTCTTAGCTTCGTATTGTCTTGCTGTGTCCCTAACACATGCACTGCCAATCCTGTTTTTGGCGCCAACGTATCACCTTCCCCTCGAGGATTGAGTGCCTGCTGGCTCGTGTGTGTTTTGTCCTTGCCTTTTCGCAAGTTGCTGAAGCACACTGTTTTCTTCTGGGCCTCTGAAGGTGTGCATCTATCCAGACACTGCCCTGTCCAAGCTAAGTCCTCAAGATGAACTTATCTTGGGTGACGGCTGCTGCTTCTGGTTTCTCTCTCTCTCTCTTGAGGTTGTTCTGGGAATGCAGCCTATATATAGCTTGTGCAGTGCATTTGGAGTGTTTATGTTTCAGTTATCAGTCTCTATGTTGTGTTATCGCCAGATATTGCTCGTTCTGTTGTGCGCTTGAACGTCCTTGTATTGGTGTGTGGCCCTATATTGTAACACTATTTTTATAGAAAGCAGCTGCAACTCAAGGGCAGTGGCACATAGATAAAATCACTTTCTCTTTGGTGCATGAAAGTTTACATTGTGTCTATTTATCCCAGACGTCTTCATTGGCATTGCAATGTATATATCTATGCTTCCGCTGTCTGTTCAAAGCAAGACGGAAGGGTTATAGAAAGATGGAGAGTTGAATTGACCAACTTTGGACAAACAAGGAAAGGCTTCAGCCCACAGCAAACATTTTATAAAATATGTTTTTGTCAGGGCAACAACGAGGAAGAGAAGTTGCATTGTTAAAACTTTGATTCTGGGCTGAGGCTTCCCTAGTTCTCCCACTGCTGATGAATTTTTGTCGCTTGCCGAAGAGACATGACACATGATGTCGTTAATGCGGTAGCATTCATTCCCCCATTGTTAGGCGAGTATTGTAATGTGAACTCAGCTTAGAACTGGAGTGTTCGCTGTGACAGTAGGTGCAACAAGAAAGGAAATAAAGAGATTTGTTGGTCTAATGTAGGGTAGGGAGCAGTGGCCAACTTTCCACTGGTTTTGCATGTTTTTGTGAAGCATTTTGACTTTATGCTGCACTTGATGCCTTGCCATGTGCCCAGTTGGGTCGGAAGTTGGCACGGTCAGGATGACCAGAAGCCTAGGTGGCCACTGGAAACACTGCTACCAGGGCAACAGCAGCACCAAGGACATCAACAAAAGAATCAGTGCAGGCTGCTTCCTTCTAAAATCTTTATTCACTAATGTTTACAAACTAAACCTTTGCGGCTGCTGCATCTGTTTCTTCAACCTTGTTCACATTGAGCTGCAACAGTGACTTCATATGCTTGCCCCACTCTTGGATTCTGTTCAGATAACTTTTTCTTGGAAGTCGAAAGAATACCCATTAGGTTTTTTTTTTCCTTTTCTTTCTTTATGCCTGACATTAATGCAGTAAGCTGAAATCACACAATGTGAATTTGATTTTTTTCTCAGCATTATTTATTTTGGGTAGAATTTACAAGCTACAGTCTGGCACTGAGCATGTGCATTCTGCTTATCTATGGGAGCATTCACTGGGACAAAGGGGTGGGGAGGTGCAGCACCTAGTTGGTGCTGTTTGATGCATGATGCTTGTGAGGGGTCCATTCTCATGTCACAATGTGCCATGGAATGTAACCTGTTTGCAAAAAACCGCACCGGCTGTCGTTGCCCATCAGAAGTAACTTCAGACATGTGAAAGTTAAAGTGAAAATTGTCATCCACCCGAATGTAGCATGAAGCTACAAAGGAAACCCATACGGGTTTCTCAGAAAGAAAGCCTTGCAGTTGAGGAAAAAGACGGCCTGGTCAGGGAAAAATTTTTGTTCATTTGCAAAGGTTTCTTTTTGAGAAACCCATATGGGTTTTCTTTGTAGCTTCATGCTACATTTGGGTTGATGATAATTTTCACTTTCATCAGCCTTCCTCCTCCTTGCGGAACTGATTTGCCATATTCATACGTGTGTTATGTCCCATTCACATCCAATATTACAATGCACTTGCACAGAGCTGAAACTCCATGTTGGCTAATGGCTGCAAGTATATGGTAAATGTGCCAGTGAGAAATAGGAGTGAGGTGGGTAGTGAAGTATTTCATCTTCTGGGAATGTGCCTGCCTCTGTCATTCCATCTGCCCCTTTTTGCAGCCAGACATTGTGCTTCTGAGGCCATTGATGAGGCAGTTATTTATAATTCTTTTTTTAAATGACTGCGCAGCATTTCACAATGGCTTTCCGAATGTAAAATGCGACATGAAAGATGGATGTTATTACATTCCTGAGTATGTATTGCAAGCCAAGAATTAGTCTTATCTCATGCACACGCTGTGCACCCATATGTCGATGTTGCATGCCCAGTCCACAAATAAATTCTTGCCTTCCGATTTCTTTCCTTTGAGCTCCTCTGTTACGTGAAACTGTGCGAGTGCTGCTGCATTTCTTTGGAGTTCTACGTCCACTGCCATTCCTTTTGCTGCGTAGCGCTTGAGCAAGAACCGCCCCGAATCTCCAGGGTCTGTTTCCCATGTTATCATGCAGGCACGCCAAAGGCGCAGTACGAAACCGTGCTCGAGGTGGCTGCGAAGCACTTGTCGCCGGCCAAGCTGGCGCTGCTGAAGCTGTCGCTGTCTCTGCGGGCCCATTCGCCGGCCGTCGAGACCTTCCAGCAGGTAAGACACCGGAAATGCATCAAGGAACTCGCGGATGACATTTTCTTTCGCACCGTAATTGAAGTCACGCTAATAGTTGCGAGGCACCTGGACCCTGGTCTAAGCAAGGCCGGGATAATGTAGCATTTATATTCTAAATCTATTTCCTTTTTTCCACTTCGTCAGTGGCACTAGCGGCGCTCCGTCCATGCTATCAGCTTTGTGGGCCGGCCGTGATCTTTAAGTAATAGAATCGAGCGAAAGGAATCCTAATGTTATGCCGGCTCAGATGTGTACTCGGCCAAGATCGCGACAGGCTGCCGAAAGCGGGAGCAGCCGTGGCCACGGTGTCTTGAACTGGCGAGCCGTAGTGGCGATATGGTTCTGGGATGCCAAAAGGTTGACGTGGGCGTATATAGGCCAGGCGCTTCAGCTTGACCTGTCGTGTTCGTTCACGCCTTAATAGTCACCGCGATGCTGCAGAATGCTGATGGTTTCGCCACCATGTTGTTTGACCTTGAAACAGAAGGCCCTAGCCAGACCACCACATCAACCAAGCGGTATTGTTTTCTTTTTCTTTTTCTTCTTCTTGTCTGGTCCCGGAATGGAATCATGCTTATGGAAGCTTACGTGCTGTGACATGAACTGCTTGTTCCCTCGGTCCACGCTTCGGTCTCGGCGGAAGACGAGTATCACGTCTTCGCCCGGGCGAGACTTTTGGTGTTCGCCACATGTTTTCATTCGAACCGGCGGCCCTTTTCTGCGTTCGCGATGAAACACGACGCGACCGCGTTACTGTGCAGCACTGGCGCGGGCAGCTACCCATAAGGCCCAGGTCGCAGAGAGAGTCCTCTCATAGTAAAATATATTGCGCGCACAATAGACAAGGACACAGTGAAGGGGGGACACAAGGGGGGACACAGGACACAACTATCAGTTCTGCTGCAGAGTCCTCTCCTTCAGCTGTGTAATGACGCGGATACGGTCGGCCCTGCACGGGTTGGTGACGAACTTCGCTTCCCTCATTGCACCGCATGTTCGGTCACGGTTAGACGCGTGCGCGCTGACCACTTATGTTGCAGCATTGTTGCGCCTCGTTGCGCCATTCGGAGGCGGGAGACCGTCGATCGTGTGTCCGACGCGAGATTCCCGCTTTGCGTGCCGTGTGTACTCGTGTAACAGTATATGTATATATACAGGGTGTCCCACATAAGTTGAGCCAAGAATTTAAAAATGAAAGGTGAGTCGGAAGCGAATTGAACTGAGCGCATACTATTCGCGATAGCCTATAGTTACTCAGACAATTTTTTTCTCTCGATAACTCGCTAATTAAGTTTCATTACCCAACTTTTGAATTATTGGCTGAGGACCCCAAGTATGATAACAGATTTGTAGAGCACCTTCAGAAACCACATATCGAGTTGTTTCCTTTACGATACGTCTCGTGTAGTCCTTTTTTTTTTCTGGGGGGTGGGGGGTTGCAAAGAAAGCCCGCGAAATATGAAAAAAAAAAAAAACCACATGACGGAGCGCTTGCGCAGTGGTATCGTGCTGCTCTCAAGCGTACGTTTGGTGAACAAGCTCGGTTGCATCGCGACTGGTGACGAGGAATTGGCAGGGCGTTCTATATCTCATCGGCAGTGCTCGGCCAGCAGCATGCATTTTCGCCGTCATCCGACGAGAGCCGACCTTGTTCACCGAACGCACGCTTTAGAGCAGCACGATACCACTGCGCAAGCGCTCCGTCATGTGGCTTTTCTTTTTTTTTTTCATATTTTGCGGGCTTTCTTTGCAACCCGGAAAAAAGGACTGCGTAAGATCGCAGGAGATAAACACTAGATAGTCGTCGAAGTCATCATTTTCAGCCTTGTTAGTGTGCTACGAAGGAAGGCGGGATAGACAGTCGGCATCCGTGCATCATCCGTCCGCTGTTGGGGGTGACGGAAGAGCAATTCTCTTGAAGGCGCAATGGCCAGCGCAATGGCCACACACACACACACACACGCACGCACACGCACGCACGCACTATGGCGACGATCGTCTGGCTCGGGCGTTGTGCCGCGCGGTCATGTCACGGCCGTCACGTTCGTTGCCGTAAGCGACTGTCCGATTGGATCAAGGGAGCCCCCCGGGACTTTTCGTTTCTTTATCGCGTCCTCATCGGTACGCGGCAGCCACGAACTGAACCCGCGACCTCGAGTTCACTATAGCATAACCCAATTCATTCGCTCTGAGCCACTGCGGTGGGCGATGGTCTGTCGCGTGTGTGTGTGTGTGTGTGTGTGTGTGTGCGCGCGCGCCGAAAATCGTGTTGAAACGGGGGTGGCGTGCGCCATGTGTATACGTATATATAGGTAACATATACCTTGTCGTATAACGTGGGCTGTGCAAGCAGTCCAGCGTACATCGCGCTGCGCACTCGATCGTACGAGGGTATATATGCGGTCACCTCAGGACGTCCTCGTCAAGGTCAGCTGCGGCATCGGCCCGAACGGCCCACTGGAAGCTGGAGGTGGGGCGTATACTATGCCGGCGATTCCTCGCTACGCGCGACCAGTGCGTTCATTAACGAGCGCTCCACGCGAAGGGTAATTCGCCCGTTGTCACTGCACATGCATGGCGTGCGCCGAGCGCGCGACCTTCGCGAAAATCCGTAAGGCTGCTCAAACTGTGAGCATAGGACGCAGCTGTGCCGCTTTTTCTTTATGTCAACTTAATTGGCTTACGCGCGCTTTGTCTCTCTGCGTGTTTGCTGAGAGGTTATTAGGGTCCTCTTGCTGCGCACTTGGTTTTGCGCAACCTGCCTCAGATGAATGTGCGTTGGACGCGTGTCTAGTCGTTTTCTTGTTTCTTTGTTTGTTTAGTCATCTATATGATTGAGGAAGCTTTAATGCTGCAGTGATCGCTCCGGGTGGCGCGGCAGCTAGGGCGCTCGCTGTTTAATTCGCAGCTTGCGTCTTTTATTTTTGTTTTCTTGTCCGCGTCATTCTCTCTCGTATGCAAAAGGCGAAACGAAGCGAGACGGTAGACGATATGATCAGCCGCGCCGAGCTATATAATCGCGCTGTTTTGACGTGAGCCTTCCACCGGCGTTGCGCCTCGTTACATAAGAGGGAGAGAAAGCCTGTTTGAGTCATTTCTTTCTTTTTTGTGTGTGTGTGTGAGTGCATGTTAAATGACGGTGTTTGTTGATGGGAGCAGACACTCGAGCGACTTCAGAGACTCGGCGTCGTTATGGCGCATCATGGTCCACCGCAGCCTCGCGAGATGTTGCGCCTGTAGCGCTGCGTGGTATACGTTTGCGCCGGGGTCCGCTGTGTAGCGAGGCACACAGCGAGGCACCCGAGTCGCATTCAGAACCGTCAGTTTCGTTTGTTCGTGAGTGCAGAAGCCGAGAAAAATAAATGCGAAGGGACAGATTCATCGACAGGAGGTCTACTATTGCGGGGGCGTGTTAGAGAGTGAGGTTTGAAGTCGTACATCTCCAGAAGTCATTCGTTGCTTGCATACCTAACAGCCGTTGCGTTTCGTGTTGACGCAGCCTGTATTGTAATGCGCTAGAATAGATTATAGAACACCTGCGCGCCTACGCGCTGTGGAGGAACTCCTTATACCATTTGAGCTGCGCGCCACTCGGGATTGCGTCGGGCTTTCGGTTCCCGAGAGCTTTCCCCGCGCGCGCTGCCGCAGCTGTCTCTATCAGCTCTGCAGTCTGTCGCTGGGGCGCAGCCTGTGTCGACCCTCGACGCTGGGATTCGTTCGACGACGGCGCGGACCGACGGATGACACACGGGCACGCTATGCTATAGCTGTCTCTTCCAGCATAGCCCGCGGCTCGTGTAAGGCGCCGTGGGAATCGCAGGCTGTGTGCGAGCGCCGACGAGTCAGGTGTCCAGACGCCTAGCTCGGAGCTACTGAAGACACGTCAGCGCCAGCATCTGGGTGGGAAGAGGCAAAACGAAAAGAGAAAAAGAAAAAAAAAGAAATCCAGCAGATCCCGCGCCCTGTGGGAATCGATGTTATGCGAAGCAGTGTGCGGGGAGCCTACCGAGTTGACGAAACGACCATGAGAGCACCAATACGTAGGGGGCTGTTTCGGGACCCACACGACACGCATGTCATGATATTCATGTCATGACCGATCATTTATGTTCGTCATACGCTCTTGTCGTGCCAATTTTGATGCATACCAAGTAACCAAACGACCATGAGAACTCAAAGATGTAGGCGGCTAGCTAGATAGATGCTGTCAATGTGGCAAATGTTCTCCAAGAAATGCTTCGCATTTAAAAAAATAACACGAAGGAAGAAAGACAGGACGGAAGGGATGAATGAATTAATGAACGTATGAATTGATCAGAGGCGGCGCGAGGATATTTCCGTTGGATGGGGGCGCAGGGAGCATTGCAGAGCGTGATTCTGCATTTTCGTTCGGTGTGTAGAAGTCGCTTCATAACTGGTCACTGGTCATAACTGGTGGGCGATGGGAGGGCAGAAGGAAATTTTGGGAGGTCTTCCCCCCCCCCCCCCTCGTCTCCTCTTTCGCTCCCCTTAAGGTCGCTCCCGAGAGCAGGAGGCAGGGATGAATAACTCTAGGTTGCGTGGGCGAGGGTTATTGGGTGAAGCGAGCTGCGCTGCGTATCCGCCGTCCTTGTATTGTCGCCATTTTATGAGCTGTATACGTTATTTTGCTTGCATTTGTTGGAGCCGCTGCGGCGCGTTCCGGTTATGTTATGTGCACGCCGTCTCGGGAGAACTTGTCATACGCAAATGATCGAAAAAAAAAAAAAGGTAAGGGCAAGGAGAAACGAGCTGCACTGTAACACGTGGAGGAAACGCTCGGTATATAGGTTTGGGGAGAACGTCACTAACTCGGCGGTTTATAGAACCTCTGCCAGCGCGGCGCAGGAATCGTTTTGCAGTGCAGCTGTTGAGCCATGCGTATAAGGAAACGAAAGGGCGTGCGTTTAATGCGGTGCACAGGCGACGGTATAGAGCTGGCAGGGGCAGAAAATGGCTCGCGAAGGGCGTGATCAGCGCGATCGTTTGAATATGCGCGATTCGTGCCAACGCTTGCAACTGCTTGGTGGCCCGAAGGGAAGTCGGGGAGCTAGCAGCGCTTCCTGGATTTTATGCGGCTAATCGCTAAAGGGACACTGAATAATAATAAACTTCGAGTTAACTTACAGGTTGTTCGATGGCACACCCCGATAGTAATGCAGATTACGTCACGTTCACGCCGAGCGAGGACTTGATGCTCTACGACAGACGGAATGGCGGAGCTTGCCTTTGACGTCATGTATAGATTGTGTCGGCGCCTGGCCAAGATAGGGTGATCGTTTATTCGTAAGACAATTAAGGTTGCGCTGCATTAACGTGCCTTTGAGCTGGTAACTGGTTTGTTGCCATGCATGGTTAGCTCAGTTGGCAGGACGGCCGCCGGCCGCTGTGACGGCTCAGGCTCGATTCCCTTGAACGGACCAAATTTTGATTCCACTTCGAAACTTTGTTGGGGGGTGGTGGGGATGCCATACAGGAGGATCTCTTTGTAGGTTCATTACTTTCTGTTAGATTCCAACTTTCCATCGCATCACAATAAAGAAAATGTTCACAACTTTTATGGAATGCTAAATCATGCACGTAGACGTTACCTGTAGAGGAGGCTTTGTATGCCGTAAAATGACGCTATAAAGAACGGGTAGTGACGTCACCTGAATATTCCTGTAACTCGCCAAGCACGCCATACGACTGCAAACTCGTGAGCATCTGTCCATATTCGGGAAAAACAAAGCAGGTTGAGGGGGGGGGGGGGGGGTTAAGGTCATAATTTTTGCAACTTGCTGTCTGCACGTTTACATATATGCGCCATGAGATAGCGCATAAATCTTTATCCAACATAATGATAGAAACTACATATACGTATCAATGTTGCATTAAGGCCGCCATGCATCACACGGCGTAACAGACCGCCAGACAGGCGAGGCGCTTAATAACAACTTCCATGTCCTTGTATTTATTTTACCTTCAGCTAATAGCATATATATATATGGGTTATTGCTCTCATAATTAAGTCGCGCTTCTTTTGTTTTTCCAGCACCAAATACCGCAATATTTCGCCAGTGCCGGTTGTAATTATTGAGGTAATAATTAGGAAAGTAAAGTTTCGGGGCTCTTCAGCGTCGTAAATATAAGCGCAGCGTAATATCTCCCGGTGGGGGTGCGGCGCAATTCTATAACCGCGCTTGCGCTATAATTACGACTCTGAACTGAACAGTGCTCTTTCGCAAGGCAAGGCGCCACGCACATAACAGGATGCTCGTTCCGGCTGGATTGATTGGCGCCATAAACGTGCCACACCTTTCCTCGCTCGCGCTGAATAACGCCAATACTAAGGCGTGGAGCTGTTCTTGAGCGCTCTCCGAAGCAAGTGAAATGAAAAATCGCGTGCGCCGCCATTTTGCTAAGCTATCGCCCTTCACCTGGGGCCGTAACTGAAGGGGACCTTGGCGCTAGCGTCGAAAGAGCGTCCCCATTGAAAAGTCCAGGGCAGCCATGCGGCGTTTTACCCCCTGGGCTCCTCTTAGCCAGGCGCAACGCTAGACACGTGGTCAGACGGCGGCTAGCGCACGCAGCGGCGAGTCACGTGATGGGTTGCCAAGGCTACGGTGTCTGTGAGGATGCCGCTGCTGAAGTGGTCAGTTATTTGCTTGGTTCGTTGTGAATGTGCAAGACGATTTTCGTTATCGTGAATTGTCCCTTACTTCAACATAAACTTGGAAGATCGGTGCTTTGTTGTTGTTAAAGGAACACTAAAGAGCAAAATGATAAAGCGAAATTAAAGAGAAAAGGCGCGAAACTGAGAGACGGGTGGCGACGCCGACTTGGAGTTCCCGCACCAGCTGTACACGTGACTCCATAGATTTTGACGGAATCCGCTGTATGTCCTAGTTAATTTTTTTATCGGTGAATGTGGACTGCATTGTGTTCTACAGGAGCCAATCAAGGGCTCAACGTGGCAAGTTTTCAGGAACTTTCAGGAACGCGGTCCAAATAGGAGAAAATACTTTGAAATCCGGGACGTCGCGCTGACCTATACCGGCATTGAGGCTTTTGCACGAAATTAAAAAAAAAAAAGAGGGGGGGGGCGGCGAACTGTACTTCGGCCTTCATTTTCCACTCGTATGATCAACACCCGTTAACGTAAAATTAGCGACCGTAGAGTTCTCAAACAATAATTTATCAGTCTAAACTGATTGACTGTTTTGCTTTAGTGCTCCTTAAACTGAACAAGCGGTGCCTGACACGCCGTGAGCGATGGCGAGTGTATGGGAATAATAGGAGTCGTACGTGGCTGTGTCAGACACGCTGTACGAGTTTCGGTATATAACTATAGTCCTATAAACGAACGCCAGCTGCCGTGCGGCGAGAGCTAAATTAAGAAGTTCCAGCTGCGCGTAAATGCGGCGGACGCGTGTGCCTGTCGGCGATGTTACATTGGTTGGTGAGAAACCGAGAATGTAGAGAGTGGGGCATGGGAGCATAGAATTTACGTGAACGCCCACGTGGACGTAAAAAAAAAAACAACAAATGTGCCGTTTGAGCATGTGGCATATGTGCTGGTCATTCATAACCCGAGCCGCGTGCGCCAGCGATATGTGCGGCACGAGTGTGCAATGGAAGCGAATGTCGTGTGTCCTTCGTCATCTTCCTTACGCGACTGTGTCCCGGAGAAAAAAAAAAAAAAACGTACTGTTAAGCAACTGGAGTCCAGGTTTCCACCATGCTCCTTTTTTAATCCGCTGACTCGGGAGCAGACACAGATGCAGTGCCGCCAGCGACATGCTCCGGTATGCGGAGCTGCTTGAAAGATGAATCTCTCCTCTAACGACGGTACATTCGTGCAGACGCCAGATGTGCACCTGATTATTGGTTTATAGCCTAGGAATCGCGAATTATTATTATAGAAGTAAGGGGCGGCGCGGCCGGCTTCCCAGCCCGGCGAGGTCAAGGAATATAAAGGTTAGAGTCTATAAGCACGTTCCCGATCACAGCTGTGGTTAATCATATGTGACGAATCATTAGATCTGTGTTACGGCGTGTCGTTTAATCATCGCCTCCCGCTGCCGATTAGACGTGTCGAACTGTAGTTCGCTGACCTTGGATGTCGCAGCCGCGTTTCACTCGCGTATAATTGGAAGGCGCATCGCGTCAATTCCCTTCAAGTTGATCGTCCGCGAGCTCGTATTCCGCAATGTTTTCGGCCGTGGAACAAACCTTCTCCGCCGCGTCGTTGTCATCACGTGTTCGGCAATGAAATCAGCTGGTGCATGTACGCAAGCCTTGTGCTTGAGCCTCTGTCGTTTTAGCGGTGTATAAATTCCCACCCCCTGTGTAAGGCATTCCTTGGGGTAGGTCTCTTTGTGCATTGAAATTAAAGATTAAAGATATACGTCCGGGATCGTGTGGTATATACTAATTTCGCCCTGCTGTTCATGGTAGAAAGCAAATACTTATACGGTTGACATGCAAACGTGCACGGCTAAAGCTCTCTAATAAAGAGCTTTAGCGGGTCTGTAGTGTATTGAACACGGAAGCGCAGTACGGTAATTTCGGTTATACACTGCCTATATCCGCCTTCTGCATTCTACGAAATGGAAAGGCTGATCCCCAAGGCGAAGTGTGCCCTCGAGCGATAATACATGACTAAAGCTATCTTCTGTACTATATCTCACAAGTGACTTGCAGCACTGCCGAAGGCGCGATGTGTACATGGGCAATATAATTTATTGCGTAGCACTATATAGTTCGGGACTCAACTGTCATATTATACTGACGGGATTAGGGAGCTTTATTTTTTGCTCCACACGCGATACATTACAGCGGTACGTGCTTATATTAGGCCCTTTGCGGACGCTCGTCGTATACTGCGAGTTACTGTGGCGGTTACCACCGGTAGCTTTAATAGCCGCCCTAACCGCGGTTACGCAGCAACGTGGCAGCGCTCCCCGGGTAGCCCAGACCGGCCGCTTCGATCCCGATTCGCGCTTTGTACTGGCTCTCCGCCCTAGCAGCAACAAATGAACGGCAAAATCCATCATCGCGTAGTCTCATCTCAGGCTTAGGAGAAAGCATTGGGAATATTTCGTCGTTATTAGTGAAATCGGGTGTTTTGTTTTGACGCTGCTATAGGACTATACTGCACAAGCATCGCCTAGCAGTAAAGGTGGCTAGGTTTTCACTAGCATGTGACGCCGCAGCCTTAGCGCTGGTGATGCGTTGACGATATAGGGCGCTACAATAATGCTATAACCCCCGTATTCTAAAACGTTCCTCCGCTCAACACTCCACCTCGACTCAATGGATGGATGTTATGAGCGTCCCCTTTGGAACGAGGCGGTGGGTTGTGCCACCAAGCTTTCGAGAAAGTGTATGGAAGCGCCACCTCCCGACAGGAGTGGTCACTGCCTTTCAATGGCACCCCACGTCAATACTCGAGAAGCCTATGGCATCTTCTTCAGTCGAGGGGCAGCGCTTTAACTCGGTGGGGCTACAGTAAATAAGCGCTGGTGCGTGGAATCTGGAACGGGTTAATGGTGCCAGCGCTAACGCTCGCAAATGCCATTCTGCGCTTGTAACATCGGGTATATTGTCGGCGTTAGACGTTAACCAAAGGTCGGTAGGCCGGTTGGCTTTGGGAGGCCACGGTAAAGCCACAAATCGGGCAGTGCAGGGTGACATGGGTTAGGCCTCGATCGAAGTCAGAGAAGCTTAGGGCTGAATTAGTTTTGAAGAAAGACTCGGGAGCATGGATGAAAATAAATGGCGGGGCTAAAGTGCACAAGTATCTGTACCTGAAAAGCATGGGCACCGAAGGGAAAAAAGAGGTCAAGAAAGTTGGCAACCAAGTACAGCGTAACTGAAAGTGTGTATATACAGGGTGTCCCAACCTGTGCGCCTGTCCGTGTCCTTTATTCTGTTGTCCGCGTCTTATTTTTTGCGCCTAATGCCCCAACCACTGGCACGCGCCGAAAGCTTCGGCGCGCGCTGGCAAGCGAACGCGTCGCTTCGCTTCGGCTGGAGGGAAAGGGCGCGCAACCACTGGAGACAAGCTCCGACGCGCGCCGAAGTACAGTGGCTACAAGGGGGAAGTGTGAGCAGCGCGCCGCTCGCCGTATGCGGTCCACTGAGGCCTTTGAGGAGGATCCGACAGGCGGCGCTCGACGACGTTTGCACGTCAGTCGATGGGCAAGGCGCGGTGGCATACGCTGGCGTGAGCTGTGCTGCACGTGTTTCTCTCGGCTTTGCCGGCAGTTGTGTGAGTTATTTCTTGTGCGCTGTATGTGTGGTGATGCCCAGAAAACAGAGCCACTGTTTTGTGCCTGGGTGCACTACTGGCTACAAATCGTGCAAGATGAAACTGTCGCTGTTTGGTGTACCCAAGAATGAACTGGCGTTGGCGCAGTGGCAGCGGGCTATACCGCGTGCTGACAAACAACTCGAGAAGAACTCTGCGGTGTGCGAGCTTCATTTCGACACAAGGTACATTTCAAGGTACTTTGAGCACACAGTGAATGGAGAGCTCGTCCGAATCGAAAGAAGCAGGCCTCTGTTGCTTCCTGGAGCTGTGCCCACGCTTTTCCCAAACCTACCAAAGTATTTATCGAAGCAACTGCCGCCTGACAGGAAGCGGCCCGCAAAGCCTGAACCCACAGCTCCAGCCAAGAAGAAATGTGCAGAAGACAGTGCCGTTTCTGTGAGTGTGGGCTTCGAGGAGGTTCCGTACTGCACAGCTTCGTTTCAGGACCTCACTTTACCGTCGTGTTCGTGGGGCATGCACACGTTGAACCCTTCGCCGTTGACTGTGGCTTACAGTGTGTGCAAACCAGGGAAGGATAAACGGGTCCTATATGCAAGCAAGCTGGTTGTGTTTTCACAAGAAGCGAACTGTGTGAAACAAGATGTTTTTTTAAAGGGAGTGCGCCAGTCGGGGCTGTCATCCACCGATCCTACATCTCTTTTGAAAGAGGTCGACAGCATGGAAGTCTGTGTTGGAGCCGGCACAGTCGATGAATTTCCGTTTGCGTTGGGAAGCAAGAAATTTCACTTTTTTGACGCAATCATTTCAAGCATAAAGTGTCGTGGTGTAGCGCATGACAGTAGGCCATGTGTGATGTGCAAGCATCTAAGAAAAGCTCTTTTGAACCAGCGATCAAAAAAGCGTCGTAGCCAGAATTCAGCTCCCAGACTCTCAAGGAAGAAAAAACTTCAAACGCAAACTGTTCGGCGACTCAAGGCCAAGTTGTCAGTCTACACACAAACCATCAAGGATCTTGAGAGGCAGAGTGTAGAACTGGAAGAGAGCGTCCTGGAAGACAGATTAAAAGCTCTTCCACCTAAGCAAAGGCTCGCGGTACTGCAGTGTTTTCAGGCAGCTCGTCGCAAATCACTGAGAGGGATGAAATACAACCCAGATTGGCTACTCGAGTGCATTATAATGCGCATGAAGAGTCCAAGACTCTACGAGCACGTCAGAAGAGAGGGAATACTAACACTCCCGAACAGAACCTGCTTGAAGACATATATGCGGAAGTATAAGAGCGGGTTTGGCTTCAACTCCCTTGTGCTTGCAGGGATTGGCAAGAAAACGAAGACCATGGATGAATTCAGGTGCCACGGTGGCCTGATAATAGATGAGATGAAACTGTCGGAGTGTTTCAGTGTAGTTGGAGGGGGAAAGATTGAGGGACTTGTGGACTTAGGAAAATTCACCCCCGAAAGTGAGAAACATGTGCCTTGTGATCACGGTCTAGTGGTCATGTTTCAACCTCTAAGCGGTTCTTGGCATCAAATACTTGGTGTTTTTGCCTCAAGGGGCAATGTGAAGGCAGCTCTGTTGTCGAAAATCGTCCTAGAAGCTGTGATTCTTGCCGAAAAAGCTGGCCTGAAGGTTGATTTTGTGACAGCTGATGGCGCTTCATGGAACCGCTCTATGTGGCGCATATTTGGAATATCTGGTTCCTCGAGCTGTGTGAAGTCGTCGGTTGCTCATCCTGTTGATAAAGAAAGACGTCTTTTTTTTATGTCAGATTTTCCCCACTTGATAAAATGCGTAAGGAACGGTTTCCTGAAGTGCTTCTACAAAACTCCGGATGGTGCTGCCTACATTGAGCACATCAGGGTGGCACACGAGGAAGATAAATGTGCAGTCACCCTCAAGGTCATGCCAAAAATTAGTGCATGCCACGTGAAGCCCAATAATTTTGAGAAAATGAGGGTGAACTTAGCATTCCAACTTTTCAGCTCAGAAGTCGTTCGTGGCCTTTTCTTTTACAAGAATGAAATTCAAAGGAATTGGGGTGACCCAGCAGCAACTGAGGCATTTGTCAGCACAATGGCCAAGCTAATAGAGGCGATGACAGCACGTATTCCATCCGAAGCTCTAAGACTTGGGTCCATTCAAGAGAAAAACATCAAAGATTTCATCGAGTACCTTAACAAATGGGAAAGATCCTTGGCACCTTCCAGAGTAGGTTTTTTGTCAGCAAGCACAGCTGAAGGACTGAGGGTTACCCTCCATGCAACATTAGATCTGTTAAAGTATGTCCATGACAAGCTTGGGTACAAGTACTTGCTGACAAGCCGCCTTTGTCAGGATAGCCTGGAAAAACTGTTTGGCGTCATACGTCAGTTTTCCGGCTGTAATGACCACCCCAACGCAACCCAGTTCCTCATCACTGTTAATTGCCTAAGTTTTTATAACTTAGTGAAAGCGCCGAGCAGCGGAAACTGTGAAGGAGGCACCCTGCAGTTTTTGCTGGGTGAGAAGGAAGCAGGCGGTGAAGTGGATGAACTTCTTGACAGAGGACAGATAGAAGATGCTTCACAAAGGCTCCAGAAATCTGAGCTTCTCTCTGACCATGTGTACAATGAAAAAACGAGCGACAGCCGCCTGGTGTTTTACATTGCAGGGTATGTTGCACGAAAGACCATCCTGAAAACTCACTGCAAAGACTGTTTTGATCAGCTTCTCGTGAATCCGGAGAATGCTAACAAAGAACTCTCGACATTTACCAAATTTTGTGACAAAGGTGGTCTGCTCTACCCATCCCACGAACTTTTCTCGTTTGTAGAGGCGTTAGAACTCACCTTTTCTATGTGGTTTAGCAACAACCAACTGCACTATGACAGCCTTGATCAGCTGACATGCTGTCTCAGGAAGAACAATGTCTTGATTGGCTGTGAACTTCATGGGCTGAGTATTACCAACCACATCACCAAGTTTTTCCTGCTAACACGCCTTCATTTCTACATGAAATCCCTTAACAAAGAGAGGGAATCATCGCGGGAAAAAAAGAAGCACTTGAAACTGAGGCGGGTTACCTAAGGACTGTTTGGAAGAGGTTTCACTCCCAAGTACCAGGAAATCATTTTATTTTGCCGCTACCAGAGCAGCTTAGCAAAATAAAGCTTTATTCAGAAATTTTGCGCATTTGAACATGTGGTGCTTTGTCCGAGTACAGCAGAAATCAACCCGTCGCGAAATAATCTACGCTGTTGGGCGATCCAACATGGAAACGGTAAGTCTGCTTTCTCTTGACATTCTGCTCAATTTGGAATTAACTCAGTAATATTTCCGGCTCTCTTGTACAACCAAGTGTCCAGCAGAACCGATTTCTGTAATATAGTGAGAGCCATGGAAACATGACGAAAGAAAAACTGCGTCCGCCGCGTATAAAACACGCGTTTACCAACGCTGCAGCCGAAGAATCTGACGTGTATGCGCGCTGCAGCGCCATCTGCCCCTTTCCTTCCAAAGCGCTTCGCCTGCCCGGGCGCGCTCCTCACACTTCCCCCTTGTAGCCACTGTAGCCGAAGCTCGCTCCTCGGCTGCGGCGCACTGTTGCTGGACTATTCCGTCTTCATCCGTCAAAGTCCGGCCTAAAACAGCCTGCTGTAAACTAAGCTTGAAACAATAAGGTTGTGATCTGTATGTGCTTTTAGATACAAAAAACACGTTTGCATAATGAATATACACCTGCCGCAACAGTTCGTTTTTATTTTTGAAGTAACAATAGTGTACAAAATATCGACATCAGCGCTCGCGCGTCGTCTGTCTGCAAGATCGCTTTGCAAACACCTGCACGACGATGCGATATATCAAAAACTGTTGTACCATTTCATTTTTTGGTAGCTTATTGCACAGCCAACTATGTAAGAATTAGGCGTGCAATGGTATAACTGAAAAAAATCTGTGTTGGAAATATTGCCACGTAGTAGTGACGGTAAATAAACAGTGCCGGCTCAATGGCAACGATAGCGGCGAGCAATGTCGGCAATCGTAGAAAATCTCATCTGCGGGTCAAGCGCGTCGGTTTGCATACGTCAGTCGTCGAAAGTTAGCCTATTCGCTGGTGCCCGCGCGCCTTCCAGAAACTACAACACAATTCGTGTCGCGTATGCAATCAGATTAGCAAGGTTCGTCGACAACAGACAGAACCATCGATAACATTCGCGAAACTTCCGATACGTTCAGGTGCATCCTGCACCGAGCGATAACGTTTTAACATTTTTTAGCCGGTGAAATACGGTAACCGGATACAGATAAAGCATCCGTGTCAATATAATTATGCTTGTTGGTGCATGAGAGAAACATGAAAAAGTGGCTTCTGAGAAAATCAGCAAAACAGAATTGAAACACCTGTAGCACTCACATAAAAAAAAAAAACTAGAATAGCTAAAATGTATGTAATTCGTATCTTGTCTCCCCCCAATTCTTGATTCTGCCAAATCTAGCCCATGGAGCACCTCTATTATTCTAGGTTGTTTTGATGCATCAACACCGCATCTGGAGGCCTTCACATTGAGTTCATTGCTACAAAACATTTTCGCAGTGTAAGGGCCATGTTCTATTGCAACTGGTTTCCACATATCAAGTTTGGCTTTCTTTACATTAATGAAATGACATACCGTCAGATAATACAAGCTTGAGAATTAGAGGGTTTTAATAGGAGTCTTTCGTTGCCCTTTGCCAAGTCGTACTATTGAAGCACTTATTCGCATGCATGGGAGCAGCTCATTTGCATAGTATAAGAAATATATAAACAGGTTATTTTCACAATTTATACACTTCGTCACCACAAGAAGAAAAATTGCAGTTTATTGTTTTCAGCCTGCTATGATGTCTTGACTGAGAAAGATATATTCAATTTGTTCTGCGAGGCACGCAATAATTGCTGTGGCATATTTTATTGCACAAAACTGCATACAGTAGCCAGCCATTATTAAAACTCAGACAGAAGAAATTAATAGCACAATGCATATGATCAGGCACATAGCATATTATTGCACTTTCCTAATTCATGCCAGAACTACGACCACAGGTGTCCTTCTCTAACAAGGTCAGCATCCATCGTGCCTCCTAACCTCCCTACCTTTCATTTATCATTTTCTCTCTCTCTTCTTAATTCATGCCCTTTTTTTAATTGCCCAAAAGCTACTGCACTAAAATAGTATACTAGTACATACTTGAAAAGCACAATTTTATACTACGATAATAATCAATCATTCAAATTTTCATTGTAGTGCCCAGGAACAGCTAGAGAGCCTTTGTACTGGTGCACTTAACGAGCTTTAAGGAATGTATAATGTCATGGACCACCTTATACAGGAACAAAAGGTGCGATTAATTAAGACTTGAATCTAGAGGTGCGAGTTGAAGTATATTTGAGAAGGCTCAACTGTAGTTGCCAGAATGGCAAAAGTGGTGCTTGAAGATAGACATCATTTTATTCTGGATGCGTTCAATGAGGTCAGAATTAGATTTGCTCATTGCACCCCCCTCCTACAGAGGCATACTCTAGTAGTTGGAGGCACACAGCAGAATTTCAGAAACACAACAGGTGAGTGGAAATCATGCAATATACGGCATGCAATTCTAAGAGCGTGAAGGGCATGTTGTGTAATTATCTATGTGAAGAGAAGCTTAGCATTTTGTCGAAGTACACACCAAGATCTTTCATTTCATCGACCCTAAGGAGTGGAGCATCACGTAGGGTGTATCAAAATTTCACATGGTGCGTTTTGTGCATATAACTTAATGCCCTAGTGTTGGAAGCATTTAAGAGTACTTATTTTTTCTGCACCAGTTTGAGAGTGAAAAAATGTCTTTTTGGAAGTCGATGCAGTGATGAACACTGTTGACAGTCTGAAATAGTTTTTAAGTTGTCGGCACACATAGTCATGCTGTTCATTTATTAAAATGCTCTTAGCACTAACAGAAAGCGAGGAATCCCATATCGATTCAAACACCTGACGCACTGAAGAGGATAGATATAGGTCGGCAGTTAGTAACTGCACATCCAGCACCTGATTTGTGCATGGGCAATGCTCATGCTACCTTCCGAGTGCTAGAAGAGGTACTAGACTTTAGGGAACTATTGAAGATGCTTGTGAGAACGAGGAACAAGTATGCTTCCATACGTCTTAACCCTTTCAGACACCACTTTATCCCGTTGATTGAAAAGTTGCTTTCACCACATCTCTTGCATACTCAGAATCATAGAAAGTGTACAGCTGCAGCAAATATTAAGAATTTTCAATTGTTTAGCGAGTTTTGTCAAGTTTACAAAATTTCGACTCCATGCGAAAACTCACTACAGGAACACAAAATATGAGAACATGTACTATATTGTGTTTTGAAAAGCTTGAAAAGCACTTATCCAGCCACTTGACAATTATGCCTGGTGCACGACATTGTAAAAAACAATGAAAGAAGTGAACTCGCTACATACAACGTACTGACACAGAGTAACAACACCCAGCCGTCTACCTTCCCACTCATTTTGTTAAAACATTCTGCACGTTATTCAAAATTGCAGCACAGTTCCAATAATAAGTGTTTCAAGATGTATGAAACACATTTTAAATACCATTACTTTCATCAGTGCTTTTGCTATTGATGCACGCTCCTGCTGTGCCCAATTGTGTAGACAGCGTCTCAAAGGGTTAAGCTCTGTGGAGGAAATACCATCAGCACCACAAGAAAGGGAAAGTTTAAGGCAAAGTTTAAGGCACTTCATATACTTGGAAACGAGGTTTTCATTGACTGTTAGCATACACTGCGCCAGACTGAGAAGGAAGGTTACTTGAAGCATATTTCACACCATATAGCAAACAGAAATGTTCTGCAAAGGCATCAGCAGTGTTCGAGACAACACCACTATTTTCATGAAGAAGACGTACATCTTTGGCACTCTTTTTAGAAGGGAGAGCCCACAAAGCTCCAGAAATATTTTGAATTATGTGTCACGCTGGCTTCAACACAATCAACGTGGTCAAAGTGATGATTCTAATAATAACAATAATAATAATAACAACAATAATAATCTTAGTGGTAACTTGGCACACTAGACTAAAAAGAAGGCTGATGCCTGTATGTTAGAGCATCTGATAACCAGCCATCTAGAGCAGGAATTTGCAGGATGCAGAAGACACTTCCTTCCTCTCCATGTGCACACACACTTGCTCAATAACACAGCACGGCACACACGCACACATTTCACAGGTGCACAACACACACGAGTGCCAATTCAGTCTGGTTCCAAGGAAGGAGAATCCAAATCGCCAGGGGGGTGGAGAGAAAGCTCTGCATGCCAGATATAATCATGGAGTAGTGGTGTCGGGCCATAGAGGCGCGATGAGGGCTCAGACTGTGCTGACCACTTGTTCAGACGAACTGAAGAAATATTAGTGCTGTCCAGAGAGTCGTCAAGCACCCTGCAGTATAGACTAGTGCAATGTTGTGCTGGTATTGCAGGGTGTGCTACTTGAGGGGTTTGAGGCAATCCTCGAAGGCTGGCATGAGCTTGTGACAACCGAAAAGACGGGAGTAAAGGGTGCGTATTGTCCGGCGCTGAACAAGCTTGAGTTTGTTAGCGTCGCGAGTTTGGTACGGGAACTATACTGATGAGCAGTACTCAAGTCGTGACAGAATGATAGAAGTGTAGAGTGCTCGGAAAACCTTAGGTCATCAGGGAAGGGAGACACGCGACACAAACCCAAGAAAGGGCTGGTGCTTACATACAGTGCTGGTGACATATGCGGAAAAGTTGAGAGAACAGCTAAATGCTACACCCAGAATGGGAAGGGCCCGAACAGTCTTTATAGAAGTGCCTCAAAGGAAGAAGGTTGGACGTGCAGCAGTTTCGTTGTGGCTGATACGCATGGAAGCACTTTTTTACGGGGCTACTACAAAGTTTGATCCCAGTCGTTCACCTTTACGGAATGTATTTATTCTAAGCACATGTGCTGTGCATAGGCATATTGTTGTTGTGGAAGCGTTAACTTGTTAATCAAACACATTCTGCGCAGATGCATTAGTAAGTTGGTTTTGAGTAGATCTTTGTCCTGACTACAATTTATAGTATCGCAGCAAGAAACATTTTAGTAGAAGCTGAAGGGATTCCAGCAGTTTAAGCATACTGACTGCACAAAACACTGACGACACCTTTTCACCTTCCCCACAATGCACTCACACCATCTACACTTTCCATAAGCAAAAAGTGAGATAAAAAATCAATTACAGTTTCATTGACTCAGTACTTGCTGCTTCTGAAGCGGGCATCGAAGCAATCGTGGTATACGCTGCTACACGCATAGGTCTTGCATGATGCAGCTCCTGCTATGCACTGCACACAGGGCACACGTTGCAAACAGATAATTTCTTTTTGCAGTGCTCAACTATAACGACACACTGACTCAAACATGACTGCATCGTCACGTATGCTTCCAGTGCGTCAGTGTTCTTGATTGGTACACGAGCGATTTATGCCCAACTAGCCCAAAAGACGGACGCACTAGAAAGAAGTGAGTGAATGAGTACAGTGAACTTGTACTGAACTGGATTCACATGCCGAATAGAAGAGCGCAGTGTCAGCTGAAACAGGCGGCACGGCTGATTATGTAAGTACTTGCAATAGTTCGGCTACTAGTGTATTTCGCTTTCGGAAGTTATCTTTACCACTGGAAACAGCGCAGAGCTTGGCCGTGACACTTGAGTCAACCGACACCACACGAAACACGCTGCGGTTGACCAACCCAACTTCCACACGGTTCATTCACCACATCACACGAAGTCAGGAGTGCCATATTTTAAATCACTGCAGCACCAAATGGACCTGAAAATTCACTTCCTTCGACAGAGTTTCTTAGCTGGCCTCGTTCACTCGTCAGTTACGAACTCGATGGACCCGCTAGGCCTACGCGTAACGTAAACAACATCGGCGATAGGCGAGTGCTGATTATCCAGACTTCGGAACTCGTAAACATGTTTCCATTCGTTTTGGGCACAACAAAATACACACACAACAAGCACAGACGTTGCGGTAATCGTGATTCGGTTGGCTGTTTTAGCAGACGATCGCACTGAGCCCCGGCGGAACCCAGTGGGCAGGTTGGATTAGTCGGCGTCGTTCGAAGTCGCTTCGGATCCACGTCGCACTGCTACAACCCACGGTCGTCGGTCGGTTGATCGTGTCGTTGTCGGCCTACTTTTACAACACTGTCTTTCAGGAACGCTGTCGCGCGCGTCGTGCGTCCAAAACACTCGGACGATCGTTGGTGCCGGCGTCTCCGCACGGTCGGCCATTACAGGCCTAGCAGCCGGAGGCTCCGCAGCCTCCGATTGGTTGACGCCTGCGAGGCGTCGCAGCCTCCCATTGGTGCACGCCGGCGCAGCTTCGCCGCGCGCCGGCAAACTTCTAGCATCGGCAGTAGACATAATCGCTGCGCGACGTTCCGCTTCAGCGAGTTCCCGACCGACGCTTTGACGCATTTGACCCTTCGGCGCGCGCCGAAGCTTTCCAGCGCGTGCCAGTGGTTGGGGCATAAGACCATTTCTAAAAACCATGTACCAACTAGCCCGGCAGCAGACGTTACTATCCCAGCTAACTTTAGCCGGTGTTTAAAAACATGCGAATGCCACGTAGCTGGACAGAACCAAGGTAATGTTTGCCGTCGCTTGGAGATACTCATCTTCTTTTTTTTTCATTTTGCTTAATTAGATAATTAGTCTTACTTAATTAATCAAATTCTCAAATAATATAATTAGATGAGAAGCGTCAATGGGAAAATTGTAGAGCGACATGAAAAACTCCCGATACAGCTTTCTGTTGCTCAATAAGTGCTAGATAAAAGTGTTTTTCCGAGCGTGAAAGAAGCCCGCAAATGCACGCAAAATTGCCGCGCGACTGTCCGCTCGAGGCACTTTTCGTGTTTACGCGGGCTTCTTTCACGCTCGGCAAAACACTTTTATGTAAAACACTGACCCTCGCAAGCTTTCACCCACACATACAGCGTAAGGACTTTATACAAAACATCACGGCGATGGCGACGGCAGGATTGCCCTTGGAGTGTCCATATAATTGCTATCGCAGTAAAAGAAAGAGAAGCAGAGACAGCGAATTGGATGCAAAGAATAGAAACAAAATATGGCCGCGGAGATTCACGAGAATGGCAAGAACGAAACTAAAAGGGAAAATCTTTGCGATAACACAAAGTGCAGTGCCTTGCTATTTGAGGCTCGAGCTGGTTGCCCTAAGGACAAAAACATACCGGCGCAAATGTTCGCAGCAAGATTAGTCACGTGTTTGCTGCAACAAAAAATCCGGGGACCACTCAGCAGATCCTAACGGATTACGAAGGTGTTCACCCAGCGAGACTCATGGATAGGTAACGTGCACCTTCCAGAAGGGCTTGCATTTAAAGCGGACGAAAACGTCAACCGGTCAGCAGTCGAGATAAGCAAGAGTAATTACAATATTGGTGGGGGAAAAAAAAAACAGGGAAGATATTGATACAGTCGGATACGTTTTAGGCATGGGTAGTCGTACAAGGCAGAGAAGTTCCGAGGAAGCGGAAAAAGAAAGAAAGAGAAAAAGATTAAGGCGATGTATACAAAATTCTAGAATGGAAGAAAGATCCCACGCCTTGTGGGAATCGATGTTATGTGAAGCACTGTGCCTACCAAGTTAACGAAGCGACCATGAGAGCACCAAGACGTAGGCAGCTGTTTCATGACCTACAGGACACACACGTCGTGATATTCATGTCATGACCGATCATTTATGATCGTCATACACTCTTGTCATGCTATGCCGATTTCGGCGCGTAACCAAGTTAACCAAACGAAGACCAGAGCGCCAAGACGTAGGCGGCTAGGTAGATACTGTCCAAATGGCAAATGTTCGCCAAGAAATGCTTCGCATTTAAAAACATGTATATCATACTTGATTAACTCAGGCAAGCTAGGTGACTATTTGTCACTGCCTCGTTTCAAAGGGGATGTCAATAAATCATTATCGTGGAGTAAACGAAGAGTTTCGAGTTTAGAATCGTTTCAGAATACGGGGTTACAAGACTCCCGATTGCGTCGACTGCAGTTATGCCACCCACGCCAATACCGCTTTGATCTTACAGCGGCTTTCGCCGCTGACTGTGACACACTCTTGTGGCTCGGTTGTGGTGTCGGGTTGCGTAACACGAAAGTCAAAATGACACGACGGGAAACGAGAAAGCGAGCACATCTGGAGAATGCCGCAACCCGACACGGTCGGTGCGTGGTGACACTGTGTGTAATGAAGTCGAAACAGCGTCGTGGGTCGGCGCAGCGCGTTAGTAAATACCGTAACACGAAAGCAAAATAAGCAACTGTGAGGGAATAGAAAGTCGAAACACGCCAGTACAAACAAACGTCCAGGCGTAGTTTGCGGGGGGGGGGGGGGGGGGGGGGGGGGGGGGTAGGATCGTTTGTTTTGAGGACAGAGGAACCGCTTCTCTGCGCTATTCGCGGCAAGGCAGTTGGGCGTTCTACAACTTGCGGTTCAACGACGACGAGGGCAGGCTGCGCTTTGTCCATGCGTTCCGCGCACTCTTAAGTGACCGATAATGAGGACACGCTATAGCATGCATATGGTCAGGGGCACACATCCGCGAGTATTCAGAAACGGCTGATAAACAAGAACAATGAAGGGGTTTTATTCTATTGTTATAAGTATTAGAGCATCCTGCATTGCCCAAGGATAAGGGCGTCAGCGACTGCTCGTGAATATAGATGTCACGGATTTCCAAGTTTCTTTCACACTTGGGCCATTTTTTCTTGTCCAGAAAACCTGAGCACCTTCCGGATGTCTTTGGAAATGTTTCAGAATGCAATTCAATCCTTCGTTACAGTTCAATCACATGTGCGTTACTGCGCTTTTGCTCGATGCCTTTACCGCGTATAGTTATTAGAACACCGGACTCGGGACGGAAAAGTCATGTTGAAACGCCTTCAGGGTGCAGAAGCATGTTTGCTTCTTCTTGATACTGCGACAGCAGTTAGTAGCTCTAAACTGGATTGGCCGGCCACCTCATCATCGTCCCTTGGAGTGGAGACGATGTCTCAGAAGAGTGAGGCCGGACAACCGCCATCGTAGGCGCAAAGGAACGTTGGCAAGTAGTGCACGATGTGGGAAGCGCTTTATGCTCGTTTCGTGCGGCTTTAAGACGGCTAATTTTGTCTTGCGGCCTTCTGCTCGACGCGTGTCCTTGCGTCACCGGTTTTAGGATGAAGCCTCAACATTAATCGGGAAATTCGGTTGACGACTACGATGTTAAAACTCGGCCAAGGACCATACGTTAGCCAGAAACAATGAACCTTTATTCTTCTGTTGTTTATACGCAAAGGACTAACGACACCTGAACTATCAGAGGACTGCCAGTCCTTGAAAGGCAAGCGTTGGCTTCGCCTCTCCAGCCGGTAAGACGCCGCTAGGGCTGCCCACTCTTGCAACTTCATTTTAATACCTTCTCGTCACCCTTGCCTTCACGCGAAGGAAAACCAGACCCTGCCTACTGCCGCCACTGGGGATCGAGCTCGTGCCCCTGCGGCAGTGCGTAGTTGTAATCCGGACGGGCCAACCACTGCGAAGTCTCGCATGTGTTTCTTTTATTCTTTCTTTTTATTTCTTTCTGTCTCTTTTTTTTTTTTTTCTGCCTTGCATCATTTTGTAATGACCAATACTGAGGCAGGGTACTCAAGAAAACTAATTTATTATCCGTAAAGAAAGGGCTTTTGCCATTTTAAATAACGATATTATTTAAATAAATATAAAATAATGGTTCTTTCGAAGAGACCGCAGTAAACCACGTGTGGGCCCCACGAATCACGAACGAGACGTCATCAACGCACGCAGCTCCCAACTGTTTCGGTATCCTTGCTGTTCTTTTCTTACTTTTCTTTTACAGCTAATTTGGGAATGACTTGGCAACGTTCCTGTCACAGCACTAACCTAATGACGTTTTTAATTAGTGAAATTTCCTATTGAGATGTCATTTAGATGTTTCTTGCTACGTGACAAACGAAAAAAAAAAAGGAGGGTGCACGGGACTGATGGAAAATGTAATGTTGCGTTGGTTGGGAAAAACATTTCCAACGTAATGAGTTGAATGATGTGACACTTGGATGTCAAATCTCTGCAAAGCATCATGGCTTGGTATGCCTCTCTTAATTGGTCTTCCCATCATTGCAGTGCAGTTAACTTATAGGAGTCTGTTCAAAGGCCGCACGATTATATAGGTATTATTATATTATTCAAGGTATGTTATATGTTATAAAATATTAATAATAATGTCTTATAGTAATAACAAGTCATATTATTAACATATTTATTATATTACGTACGTTATATGAGGGACGTTGCGAAAGTAAGTTGCGTCTCTTTTATTATTATTATTTTTTTTAAAGACGGTACACCAGGCGAAACAAACAATCGCCACAAGAATCCACGCCCGTTGCCTCTTTAAAGGCAAAAGAACCTTCAGAGGAAGAGGGATGACGCATGGGCAGAGCGTCGAAGAAGAGAGAGAAGCAGCAGACCCGCGTGGCCCGAGGTAATTCGAGTAAAAAATCAAGATGGCGTACATACGTGTGCTGACAACGTGCTCGCCGACGGAAGTGCGCGTGCTGTTATCCGATATGAACGCGCACGTGGCACTACTGTGTCCGTCATCCATGAACGCCTACAGATCGTTTATGGTGAAGAGGTCACGTCTCAGGCCTTGCTTCGCAGGGCACCGAGTTTTACCAGAGTGGTTTCTTCAAACTGATTACACGGCTACGACAAATGTCTCAATGCCGGTGGCGACTATATGTGGGAAAATAGTGCAAGGTGTATAGTTCATGATGCCATGGTGTATTTTTTTTTTTTTTTTTTGCAATAATGTTCCCGTGCCAGAACAAATGACGAAACATCCTTTCGGAACGTCCCTCGTAGTTATATAGGGCGCTATAACGTAAAACTATTCCAAACTTTTCTGTTCGATTCTGAAATCAGCCCTCCGCGATTGGTCAAAAACTTCTTTGGACCACCCCCACTTCACCTGTCTGTCGCGCGACGTCACGAAAACCGCGATAGCCCCCCACATGGTATGACGTGTACACACTGATTATGCATGATTTGACCGAACAAAACAAAAATAGTTAATTCCGATTCGACGCCTTTTCGCCATTAGGCGTAGGCTATTGGTCATATTATAGGGCTGCAGCCACTTGCCTGTCACGCGACGTCACAAAACCGCGAAAACTCACCGCGTCAAAGTGACGTGTACGCGTTAAATATACGTTAATATGGCGAACAAAACTGTTCTTTCTTTTTTTTTTTTTTTCTGAATAGCCGCAGCCTGCCTACCGTCACATAGCGGCCGCGGCCACTGAGACAGACTTTAAACGGCAGCTGGAAAAGGGCTTTGTCTACTGGAAAAGAGCTTTTAAAAATGGGGTGAAGGGGGGGGGGGGCGCTTTGTCTACTGAAAAAGGGTTTTAAAGAAATGGGGGGGGGGGGACTCTGTCTACTGGAAAAGGGCTTTAAAAAATAAGGGCCTTGTCTACTGGAAAAGGGGCTTTATCTATGAGTTTCCGCGCAACAGAGTTACGCTTTTTTTTTTTTTGTATATTCGAATTACAATTCGAAGCTATCATGTATGCAGCTTGTGTGCAAGTCGTACTTCACGAATATTCTGGCGCAATTTACCTTTAGGAGTTCGTTCAGTTCAGTAAGGCACTTGCGCTTGTCGGAGGGTCTAGAAGAACGAGGATATATGCTGCACTTCCGCACACGTGCGTGCGAGCGCGCGCGGCGTGACGTACCAACAAAAGCTTGGGAAAGGTGCCGCGATTTCTTTCTTTCTTTTCTCGCAGCCTGGGCGCTTCGGCTGAAATCGAGAGCGCGCGACTACGTGCGCTTGTCTGACCATTGCAGTGTCGTAAACCAGTTCCAGGCCGCGCAGCTTCGCTTGATTATATTTTCTTTCCCCGATGTCGTGGTCTCCAAACTATTGCTCACGGCTGTACGTCATCTGTGGCGGTGTTGCCTGTCTAACGTGTCGTCTAACGTGTCAATTGCAGCGGCGTAGCCAGAAATTCCTCCTTAAAAGGAAGCTCCAGTTTGATTGCTCCAATCTAAATGCGTGTAGAAGGAGAATTCGTTTTTCTCGACAACCACTGCACCAAATTTGACAAGGTTTGTTGCATTTAAAGAGAACTTCAATTCTAGTGACCGTTTATTTCGAATTTTTTATTTAGGTTGTCAGTTCTGTATTCAAAATTGGCAAAAACTGTAAATTTCCGGAAAACGAAACTATCAAGTTTAAAACTCTGTAACTCAGCAATGAAAAACGATATCACAATTCGGTGAGTTTCATCTAACAGTACATCTACAACGGACAAAATTAATGTGTTACGCGTAGAAATTTAGTATGGAATTACGGCTTTTGCAGAACCCTTGTACACAACGTAACCAATTCACGTAAGATACAAATTGACACCAAATTTGTCCGCTTTGACTGTTATAGTAGATGCCGTTTAATGAACCGCGATATCTTTTCTTGATGAGAGCTATTAGTTTGTAAACGTAGTGCTAGTTTTTTTTTTTTTTCGAACTTTCGATTTGTTCAAGATATTTTAAACAAAATTCAGGCCCTAAATTGGAATTCCGCTTTCAATAGACACTATAATTCAACTTTCTCTGTCAAATGCAACAAATTTCATTAAAAGCGATCCGGAGGTTATCTCAGAAAAACGTTCCCCGCGTTTTACATGTACTTGAATAGGCCGCGTCGGAGTTGGGCCCGAGCTAAAGCTTCCTCTTATACAATTTGTCGAGAGATCAAATACTTGAATAATAACTACATTGCCATTGCCAAGATGCTGCAAACGAATTCTTGAATGCTACTCACTGTCAAAACAAGTCAATTATGTACTTTTTAATAAAAGAATAAACTCGTATGTGTCAAAAGTTGTGCCCAAAATAACTGATATCAATGCTCCCATGTTATTTTTTTCTATTTAATAAGAAAATATCACACGAACTTTAAAACTATATCAGTTCGAAACCAGCAAAGCAGGCATGCCGCTGATATGAAAAATGTAAAGGCCACGAAATGAACAAGTTGAAGACAAACATGTTAATGAAACTTTTTCGTTCGAGAACTTTGTTTACATTCTTGTACACATGCAACGGCCAGTGAAAAATCTCAATCACGCTGTCATTTTGTTCCAATGTATTACGCAGGAACAGCTGTCACCGGTCGTGTATCGTGAGTAATTGCACCGAAATTACAGTCGCAACAGAGCGCACGTATAAAAGCAGTAGTTCTGCAAAATATACAAGGGCGAGTCAAATGAAAGTGAGCCAATGCGAATATTTGACAAACGGGGTACTTTATTTAAGAGTAGGCTCCATAAGCATTTACACATTTGTCCCATTGACTAACGCGTCGCGTGATTCCCGTCTTGGGGCTCCTTGAGCTGCTGCTTCAAACAGTCTGCAACTGACTCTTTCACGTCATCGTCCGACACACATCTGGTTCCCTCGAGCTGTTTTCTTTTCAGTTGCCCCAAAATGTGGAGGTCGCAAGGCGACAGGTCCAAGCTGTATGGCGGATGTTGCAGCGTTTCCCACTTGAACTTTGCCATTTCTATATTAACCACATCAGCCATGTGGGGACAGGCATTGTCGTGGAACAAGATGACCTCATTCGCCAATTTTCCACCTCGTTTGACCTTGATTGCGACACGCAGCCGATCCGGCGTTTCACGATATCGGAAACAATTGATAGTCTCTCAAGATTGAGCGAATTGTATCAGTAATTGCCCCTGACGATCAAAAAAAAAAAAAAGAAGTCGACACCTTTCCGGCGGAAACTACGGCCTTTGCTTTCTTGTGGTTAGTGAATACGAATTTTTCCATTGTAAGCTTTGCTATCGTGCTTCAGGCTCGTAGTAGTGTCACAATGGGTCGTCCCCGATCACAATTGCAGGCAAGAAGTCGTCAGCCTGACTGTGATACCCAGATCAGATGAGTCAAGACAGCGCCGAACTTCACCGTCTTCTGGTGGTGGTTCAAACTCTCGGGCATCCATTGCGCACACAAGAGCCGATAACCGAGATGTTCATGAATTATGGCGTGAACCGAACCGTGACTGATGCTCACACGCTCTGCCAGTTCATCGACGCTTATCCTCCGTTCTTGTCTTATCAGCTCATCAACCTTTGCATATTTTGAAGGTGATTGCACGGTGACTTTGGCCCGGTCTTGGATCGCCTTTGCAACTTTCACGTCCTTCTTTGAACCGTTTGTTCCAACGCTTCACAGTGGCCAATGAAATACAATGTTCAACGTACACGGCAGCCATACGGCTACTAATTTCTTTTTAGGAAACACCTTCAGCTGGGGGGAGGGGGGGGGGGGTCAGAAACCTCACGGCACCATGCTGCTCATCTTCTGGAGCGTCCATTACGTCCCGCAACCATGTTCGCCACAGTGTATGAGAGCATTAAAGAACATTTATCCTCACTTGTAAATCACTTTTGTAAATGAGAGATGCCTGTGTGCTACGCGCATGCCTCGCAGATAATGAACCGAACTATTATTGCGCGGGGTGGGTTGGCTCACTTTCATTTGACTCGCCCTCGTACATCAGAAATGCGAAGATACAATGGAATATACAAATCCGAAGATACAGCTTGATAAAGGGCAAGAAAGTGTCACCGGAAACAAAGTTCGCTGCACTTGTACACAAGACCTCGCCACAAGATGTTTAAATATACTTATAAGTCTCCAATAAATCTACATAACTAAGAAAAAATCACCGTATATAATGCGTCAAACAAGGCAAACAAACACCCGCCGTGGTTGCTCAGTGGCTATGGTGTTGGGCTGCTGAGCACGAGGTCGCGGGATCGAATCCCGGCCACGGCGGCCGCATTTCGATGGGGCGAAATGCGAGAACACCCGTGTGCTTAGCTTTAGGTGCATGTTAAAGAACCCCAGGTGGTCGAAATTTCCGGAGTCCTCCACTACGGCGTGCCTCATAATCAGAAAGTGGTTTTGGCACGTAAAACCCCATAATTTAATTTAATTAGGCAAACAAACATGTTGCGCAATTGCAGATTCACAGAATCCTGGATCCCGCCCCCACTCCATCCACTCCCCCTAAACTCCCCCCGATGTATCGCGCTCGACGGAAGGCGGCACGCTTCCTCCCCGCTTTTCTACTTTGCGCACAGAAGACTGAGCCGCCATCGTCGGCTCACCCATGCCTCCCCCCACCACTTACGCTTTCACTCGCACATACAGCATTCGGCGCGCGGTCACGACGTTATCGACCTCAGACTTCATACGAAACATGAGGGCGACACCGACAGCAGGAATGCGCCTGCTTGGAGTGTTCATATAATTGCTATCGCAATAATATAATAATAGTATCCGGCAACCGAAGCGTGCCGTGGTTGATTACTTTCCGCAAAAGAAGTAACAAGCTGTCACCATGCGACAATTCGCTGCGCAGCAACAATGTATTTCTTTTTCTTTTGTGGGGCGGGGGCACAGAAATGAAAAAAAAAAAAACGCAAAGGAGAGTATGTTGGCCACAATCGAATGCCTACTTTGGGCACCTAGTGTGGCTACCGAAGGAATATCGAAGAAAACGTGACACGGTTGGTCCACCAAGAACCATACGCATACTGCTCTGTATCCTACACCGGCGAGACAAGACTTTGAAGAGAGGTTGCGCTCAAGCGAACGCGGTGCAATCCGTCGAGTCCCCACAGTGATGGCGGCGAGCGACCATTGTTTCTTTTTCTGGTCTGTTAGCCAGAAAGCGTCCAAAACTTCCAGGCGAAAATCCACTCGGCCAGAGAAAACCGAACGCACACCGAAGTGCGCCGCGCGGTAATCGTGGCAACACCAGAAAAACGCATGCGCTCTGGCTGGCTCTGGCAGCCCGCGGGTAGACTAGCGAGAACAATAAAAAATAAAATAAAATAAAAATAAAAAATAAAAAGAAATGAAGAGGCTGAATGTGTCCTCGCCAATAAAAGTCATAATAGAAACAATAAATAAGAATGTAGTTACCTTTGCTCGCTTTACTGTATTGACATGGATGCTTTGGCGTAAGCGAAAAGAAAATATTTTTGTGACATGACGGCACAAATGAACCACCACAATGCTTCGTCTCATCGGACCTCGCTGCTTGCTTTGTCAACTTGTCTGGTTGTTTGATAGTGTGTTGATTTGGCTTGTCTCGTTGTATGTTTCGATGTACGACGTTAGAAAAGTCAATGCAGCTTTGGCATCAAATGTTTATGAGAACTTTATACCCATAAAGTTTCGGAATTGACATCCATGCGCTCCGTAGATTCCACGGCCTCCGCGAGATGCCGCGGCGAGCCCGTTCGCCATCAACACGCCCTTGAAACTTTGTGCTCGGATGGGGCAGCTTGCGTTATGTGACTCCCGGTGCATGGGCGTTGCCGCGAAATCCAGCCTGAGTTCACAATGTTCTCAGTAAAATGTTTTTTCGAGCGTGAAAAAGACATTCTAGACAAAATACAGAGTGATTTCCGGTGCCGGGGGCTGCTTTCGTCGGCGTGCATGGACAGCACGAAAACATTTCGGGGGGGGGGGGGGGGGCTGAAGCCCCATAAGCCCCTCCCCCCCCTGGCTACGCCCCTGGTAAGTTGGGATGGTGGTACTTGTCTAACGTCGGTTTCGCTTGTGTAACATCGGCAGCAGCTTCGCTTTACATCTAGTTTCACAAGGTGGAATGGAGGCGGATTCTTTTGGATTATGTTGGTGGCGTTGTCTTTAAGGAACTGCTCGTAGCTAGAAACAATAGCAAACAGGTCCGTTTGTGTGTGTGTTTTTGCTCTCTCTCATATGGGCACTCGCGCATTTTGCGGTGCATGGTTTTGTGTTTCAATGCATGAAACAGCGGTTTCCTTAAGAAAGTAACTGGAACGCCAGTGCATTTCGTCCGACGCTGAAAATTAGTATCTCGGAATTGGTGCTGTCCGGAGAATTCGTTCCAAGTGTACATGCCTTGCGAACTGAGCGGCTATAATTCTTAGATTGAAACATGTGGCGTCAAGTAAATATTTTTAAAAAGTTCATTAGCGAAAATGCGTTAATAATTCAATTGAAATCTTGATTTCTCGTAGGTGTAATGGCAGCCTCATCCAGTAATTTAGATCGAGGGTTAGAATTGGGCTATCTGCCGTAGGAAGTCTTTAAAAAAAATTCGTGTAGCTAAAAAAAAAAAAAGCTATATACGTCTAGTGAGCCAAGTTGCAAAAAAATGCGTGCCCTAGCAGCTCGATGAATTCGTACACCCGGAAGTTGCGTTCAACCTCTGGTCTCCTGGCTCATCGGTTTCACCGATGGAGGAAGCAAGAACATAGGAGACAGCATTACGTCACGTAGCCGCCTTGGCAAGCGGACTCTCCGTGAAGTCACAGTGTTGGCCCTACACGTGACCTCTCGCGTCGAGATCGCGGAGCAAGAATCGAGATGTACCGAGACGTTTAATTCCCGGTAGCTATGTCAGTATATATATATATATATATATATATATATATATATATATATATATATATATATATATATATATATATATATATATATATATATATATATATTTTAGTGCGCGCTTGTTCAGCTGCCCTGCCCACAGTGGGAACGCTAAAACCTACCGCGGCCCACTTTGACGTGCGATCACACGTTGGGCCACCAGGTTTGGCTTCAATCGCGCCTGCGCGATGCTCCCTCCCAACTTTTTTCCTTCCTCCGTGGCTTCACCGTTCGGTGTCAGACGCCGGTGCGACACCGACGCTCCACCTGGAAGGGTCGCCAACCCCGCCTCCACCGAGCGTGGCTCTCCCGCCCGCGCGAGCGGCCGCGAAGGGCACTGACGTAATAACCGCGGACGTAACCCCCTTTGCGACGCCGTAACTATGTTGTAGATGCACCGCCAATTGTCCGCGAGAGCTGAGCGGCGCGGGAAAGCCGCGTGCTGCGACTGCCTGTGTGCGAGCGCATACGTTACGCTAGCGCGTGCACGCGAGCCCGCTGTTATACTGCTGCGGTGGTCGAGGCGTAAATATAGGCCGTCGCCGCTCCTTATCTCCCCTAAGTAAGGTCCGCCGCGGATGCGTCCGTCTATTTCGAGCTGCCGCGACACGGACGGACGGATGCCGGCGCGCGGTGTGGAGGCGCCTCCCCTCTGGCGACCGAATGGGACTGCGATGGCGCAGAGAGAGAGAGAGAGAGATACGAGGAGGGGGTGTGCCTCTTTGCCCCGGCGCTGCTCTCCTCCCCGGCCTGCCTCGCCCCCTTTTTCAAGCACGTCCATTTGTTTGACCGGCGCCCGCTAGATAACGGGATAACGGAGCGACGCGTCCAGCTCCCTGGGAAAAAAAAAACACTCCACTCTCGCGTGCTCGGATTTCTGCACGCGCGCGAGCGGGGCCGCCGTGTGTGGTCCTCATGCTACTTTCTCCAGCGTACTGTTACGCGATTTTGCAGCGAGTGAATGAACAAACGAATTAATGAATGAATTAATCAATCAACGATCAGGCTGCGTTTGATGTTTACGTCAGAGGGGGGAAAATATGCAGGTCCAACGCACATGTTGTAAGCTATGTGGAGGGAAGCTTCAGTCATTCGTGATGCCTGTTTTATGCCATACACGAAGGGTGGTTTGGTTTGGTGAGTTTTGTGTAGGAATTGTAGTGGGACGTGCTTATTCCGAGTGGACTGGCTAATAACGGGCACACACCAAGTGTCACATGCTGAATGCCACGTAAGTCGAAGGAACTAAAGTAAATGAAATAATACCTTAAATGTAATTCGCCGTTCCATTAACAGGGGTGCTTTCTTTTTTAGCTGCGCCTGTTTGAAAAAAAAATGTGTTCCAGGTAGATAGAACAGTTCTAATCCTTGATCTAAATTACTCGATCAGGCGTCCAATAGTTCTACGGGAAATCAAAGCACTTGATTGAATAATTAACGTAATCACCCTAACGTTATATTTATGTAATTATTAACATTACGATACATGTTTTAATCTACGACTTGTAGCCAGTAACGGATATGTTGACTTCGCATTTACAGCCGTGATTTGCCTTTAAAGAAATTAAAAAAGAAAGGGGGCCAAAGACTATCTGATTCGCCCTCGTCGTTATTTTCAAAGTGTCGGACGAAGTGCATTGCCGTTCCAGTTACCTTATTTAAGGAAATCGGTGTTCTATGTATTCGAGCGCAAAAGTAAATGACTGGAACACTGACGCATTTCGTCGGACGCTTCGAAATCAAATATGTCGAGGCTGGTGCAGTCCAGAGAATTCGTACCAAGTGGATACGCCTTGCGAACACGCTAGCTACAATTTGTAGATTAAAAATATGTGCCTTGAAGTTGATAGTGGAAAAGTTAACTAGCTTAATTATGTTAATTATTCAATTCAGTGTTTCGGTCTCTCGTGTAATAGTCGCCTGAAAGAGTAACTTAGATCAGGGGTTTGAATGGTGCTATCTACCGCAGACTGTTTTTTTTTTTTTTTTGTTGTTGTTGTTGTTAATTGGCGCAACAATAAAAAGAAAACTGTATAGAGATGCCTGTAAACCGACATTCGATGTACAGGTTTTAGGTGGGAAGTTAATTTTCGGTTGCGCAAAACAAAGGTGACTTTGTTCGCATGCAAGGGTTATTATGAAACCACTTCGTGGGTACTTTCATACAACGTTTGTATGTGCTGTATCCACAAATATATTCGGGCGAATTAGCGACCGATCCCACACTCCGGCAGCCACGGCAAGCCGGGAAAGTAGGCAAAGAAAGATGCGCAACATTGTGGTGGCAGCGTTACGCGCAGGCTTCAGAAACCTCGCACAAGATCCGCGCGCTCGGCCGATGCCCGCTCGCTGCCAACTTGAACGCCTGTCGGTGTTCCTGTGGATACAGAATTAGGCGGGAACCATTCCTCCCGTGGCCTTTGTGCGGACTGTCGTTCTGTCTTTCATAAGTGCCCGGTCGATTGGAACGCGGCCCGGTATATAGCTGAAGCTGCGACCAACTCGCCTTTTATGTGCATCAAAGTGGACGCGCGCTGCTGTGGTGATGCTGTCTGCAACCCGCGTATCAGCTATAGACAAGGCGGCGCCTTTCCGCCCTGCCGCGTATCGCTATGGTCGTGGGATTAAACGTGGTACGCACATACCACATCGTGTGACTTCTCTTATCACTTGGGTCGACTCACGTGTTCCCGCGCAACGTCGCGACTTCAAACAAAGAGACCGTGGTCCGCACGTTCGTTGCCAGTTCGCAGTGCAAACGCGCGGGTCACATTTATTGCACTGTTGTTTTCTTAAAGTTCGTGCACCGAACTTTCGAACCGGTGTCTTATATGTGAGCAGGCTTATATAGTATACGTTTAGGCTGCGACGCTGACAGGATCATTCTGCGCCGAGCTGAACTGTTGAGGAGATGTGAAAGCTGTATCGTGGCTTGTTTTCCTTTTTTCTTTTCTTTTTAGCTTGTTTTCTAACGCCGCGACCCCCGTCCCGCCGCTCCTAAGAGAGAGAGAAAGCGAAGGCTCTTTGCCATTGCTATGGTGGAATCAATGAACCATCAATGCATTATAATTCTGTTCGCCCGCACTTCGCCGTTCGTTTTGTCAGTGCAACGCGACCATGTCTGCACGTCGCCATTCGTGTGACAAGTTACAGGTCGCTGCGTGCAGATAGCGGAATGGCCCTCCTCTCGCGGGAGGCGCAGTTCGCACTCAGCACTCGCTGCTAATACGCGGCGGCGCCCTTCATTCTACTTCGGTTCTCAGATGGCCGGTGCATTCTCCTCTGTACGAACTTAACAGAGCGCAGCAGACGTGCTCGAGACCCCACGGTCGATGTCATATGCTTGTACGGTGTGTGTAGGAATGCAGGTATATGAGGCAAAGCTCATGGAGGAAGCGCTGCTTAATCATCTCTATTCCCCGTGCGGTGTGTGTATACGCACCACTCATTCAGGCGCGCGAAGAGCACGCGATCGCGATGCGTCGAGTAGGCAGACGCTCGTTTCCGCGGCATCACGCGCTCGGCATTGGCAAGTCATAAACGAGGCGCGCAGGGCGGAACGCGGTCCGTGTCCAACGAGCCCGGAAGGTCCTCTCGCGCTTTCACCATAAACGCGCGGGGCTGTGATTGCACGTTCTCCGTTGTATGGAGTCGGGAGTTCCGCCTTCGGTCGTCCCGCACGACCTTCTGCGGTGGGCGTTCCCGCGGGCCCGTTATATACGAACGCGCTGTATACGCGTGTACTTCACGGCGTCGTTTTCCTTACTACTGCGGGAATCGTGGTTAATGTGGGAGTCGAGCTGCGTCCCCCCCCCCTCCTCCCCGCGCCTCGCCGCTGCACTAGCTACCACGAGGCTTTAAACGATCCGCGGAAAAGTCGTTACGCTTTCTCCCCTCCACCGCATTTAGCCGCTACTCTTCGGAACGAGATGACCCCGCGGGTGAGAAGGAAAAAAAAAAAAGAAAACGCGAGTCAGGGTCACATGCGCGTTCGTGCTTGCTTACGGGAAAACATGCATCCAAGACGCCTGCGCGACAAACTCAATAAGCCCCCTTTCAAGAAAGGTTTGAGCATTTAAAACAGACGAGGCGCGGTGGTGTGAACGTCACGCGGTGACGATCTTGCCAGCAAAGTGCGCCCACAAAACGACCGAAAATTCAAACGAAAGCTAGCGGTACATGCGGTGTATATACGTACACACATACGCTGTTTCTCGGAGGTGTCGCTTTCCTCGCGCTTTTCCTGCCGTGCACGACGTCACAGCTCACGCCTCCGCGTCACACTCGACGAAGAAATGACCGGACGAGATTTGTATACGGCGAACACGGAGTAACCCGAGAGAGCGCATATTTGTCGCGAGGGGCGTTAATTCCGCGGCGCGCAGGTCCAAAACGTAATAGAGTTTTAGATGTATTGTAGTACGCATTTTGATCTGCGGTAAAAAAAAAATCTTAATTTTTTTTTTTAACACCCGCTCGCAACAATATACAGAGGGCGAAAAGAAATACGCCTTTCTATGCCGAGCTGAGGGACAAGAGTAGGGGCAAATCGAGGTCTGACGTCCAATACCTTCAGATGTAATTAGCGAGGAATATCAAACTCTATCGGCAAATATTAATCTTTCGCAGTAGCAAAGTGGCTACCGTTATCGTGTTTGCAGGCCTGGTAAGCCGAACATTTGCGAAAGCGAAAAGGCGGTTGTTAAATGGTGACACGTCGTGCTAAAGTTTCTGAACCAGCTCGTTACGTCATAATTTTGACAGCCTCTATACAGGGTGTCCCAGCTAACTTTACCCAGAGTTTAAAAATATGCTGATGCAATCTGAGACGACGCGATCAAATGCATGCTGCTGACTATTGTATGGAGTAAGTGACACTACTTTTTGTATTCTTTTGTGTGTGTATATATATATATATATATATATATATATATATATATATATATATATATATATATATATATATATATATATATATATATATATATATTTCATTTAGCGGGCATCTGCAGTAAGCGGAAAAACACTAATACCTAATAGATAGAAAGTTCGAAACTGTTTATGCAGACGTTTTGCAAAGCGCTGTACAACTTTCTAATTGGAATTTTTTTGCCTTTGTTGCTTCCGAAATTGGTTAATTAATCTTGACTAATTATGTAATTCAGCAAAAGCAAGCAATAGGGTGACCTATTCCATACAGTAGTCAGCAACATTCATTTGGCCGCGTCGCCTTAAAGTGCATCGGTATAATTTTAAGCTCTGGCTAAAGTTAGCTGAGACACCCTGCATACCCTGGCCTACTTAATCGTTTATAGGTAAAGCAGGACTATATGGTATTCTGAGAGAACTGCAGACTCGATTTAGGTATAGTTTCGAGACGTTTTAATTGGATAAAGGAGCCCAAATGCATGAAAATACTGGGAAATCCGTGGCGTGTTATAATGACGTGTACGAGCTCCGAAGTTTCGCTCGATGCGATGTTGAAGGCGAGAAAGTTTGCACCCCCCTCCCCCGCCTTCTTTTGTGTTTTTTTGCCAAGTGAATGAATGTGAGGTCTTGAGAGAATAACGGCCCAACTGATTGAACATTGCTGTTCTTTTTTTACTTAATTACGTCGCCAAGTACCGAATCTGGAAAGCAGTAGCTTTCTTTGTGTGCTTGCCGCAAAAGTAACATGTCATAGATGTGTACCTGTACCCTGGCCCGTTGTATACCGTATACGTGCAGCGCATTAGCCCTGAATGATCGCGAGACGACTGGTTGCCGATTGATCTTCAAACTGAATTTTAAAAGAAAGTGTCGGGCGCGTGCGCGAACCAGTTTGACGACTGGAGTCCACAGCAAAAAAAGAGGGACAAATGTGCGCGCCTTGTTAGATGCTCAGTTCCACGAAACGAACTAACTATGACGGCAGCACCGTTTATCCTTCTCCATCGCGGCCTGCCTGTAACTTTTTACCGGTAAGCTGGTTGGGGATTTGTATGCCAAGTTCATTCCCAGCACTTGCTGTGCACGTTAATTTGACGTTTTGCTGACGTCAAGGTGTGTACCCCCCCCCCCCCCCCGATCCCTTCCTTTCATGTGGAATGGCCTGTATGGCGCGCTCTGCGAGTTATCTGTTGAAAGAGAGGGATAGAGAGAAAGAAAGGAAATGCGTCTGGACGGCAACGAGGTTCATCTCACGAATGTGTACTAAATATGTGCTTCTATGGTGTTGGGCTGCTGAGCACGAGGTCGCGGGATCGAATCCCGGCCATGGCGGCCGCATTTCGATGGGGGCGAAATGCGAAAACACCCGTGTGCTTAGATTTAGGTGCACGTTAAAGAACCCCAGGTGGTCAAAATTTCCGGAGTCCTCCACTACGGCGTGCCTCATAATCAGAAAGTGGTTTTGGCACGTAAAACCCCAAATATTATTATTATTAATATGTGCTTGCGGAGGCCCTTCTTGCGGTACGCAGATGCGCCGTCATTTGTCGCTATGGGGGCCGCAGCTTTGCGCCAGGGTGTGGGACGAAGAAGGAAATCGCGCGTATTGAGCAAGCACGCGCCGCGATTTGCTCGGCGCGGCGGGCGCTGTTATCGACGGCCCCACCACGCTTCGCCGAGCGCGTGCGTGTACGCAGTGCATGGCGCGCGCGAGACACGTGCGTGCAGGCTGGTTTTCTCCACTGTTTCCTGGTTCTTCTTTTCTTTTTTTGCCTTCGCTGTTCTTGTTCTGCAACTGTTTGCTTTCCTTTCTTTTCAGCCTTTTCTGTCTTTCTTTTTTTCTACGACAAGGTCTAGTGCGTGTGTTCCCTGTGGTTAAAATAGTCTCTCGCTCGACCTTGGAAATTTCTAGCCATATACCTACCTGCTCGATACGATTGGCCCACGCCGCCTTACTGCGCTGTAAAAAGGTCTACGCTTTCTATGAAAATTACGTTTTCGAAGGGTGATTATAGCTCATTGATTGATTGATTGATTGATTGATTGATTGATTGATTGATTGATTGATTGATTGATTGATTGATTGATTGATTGATTGATTGATTGATTGATTGATTGATTGACATAACGTCTCTAAGCAACATAATAAATTCCTATGTGAGACGCCGTGTATATGACTATTGGACTCTCCAGAATCCGCTACTTCTGCTGGCAACACTGTAACAGATATCTTTATCTGTAACAGATAAAGATGGCTCCGACATCCAGGCTCACGGCGGCTCTTTCTCTTGGCGCTGTGGTCACGCGTTTCTCTATTGTGGCGTCGAATCGAGGTGTTTCGTGGGAGCCGCGAAAGGGTCCTTACTGCCGATCACCTTATCCTGATCGGTCTCGAGGATTCCAGCGACCAAACCACGGAAATGGTTGCGCTGCGCGTGCCAGCGTCCGGCCTGCTGCCCAGCGGGCCGCACGAGATTTTCTTAAGGACACAAAGGAGCCCTTCAAGCGAGCCAAAGGTTTAAAGAAAGGGAGGTGTTCTTTTGCGTAGCGAGCCTCTCCGAAATGTGAAATCACTTGTCTGCGGCGTTGTTCTACTGCTATATAGACACGATGCTCGGCTGTTTTCGACCTTCGTGGGCAACTCCGCACTGCGACTCGTGTTGTAAGTGTGTCATGCATATAGCATTTCACAATATACAGGGTGTCCCGGCTAACTTGGACCAAGATTTTAAATATACCCAAGAGCTCTAGAGAAATCGTACCGACTGCATAGTAGCTGTACAGTCTTATGTACTTACGGCCAGTATTTTCTTTATCATGAAGTATTAATTACTGTTAATTTGATAACTATTTAATTATTGGTTGAATCGAAAACATATCAATTACAATGTTGTAGGGCACCTTAAATAACCTCCAAATCAAGCATTTATCTCGTGCTGAAGCGGTCCTGGTTGTTTTTTCCAAGAAAAAACAAAAGCTCGCGAAATACGAAATAGATGCGCACTCGCACGCCGCTACTCAGGCGCTTACAAGCAACCATTGAAATATATACGGCTGCATTCTCTTATCGCCGCATCGTACAAGGCTCCGCTACGCTTATCAATGCGTCAGCGGCGTGCTCTCTTGATGCCGCGACCATCGCATAGCGTGAAGCCCTGTATCGAGCTGCCGCCGCTAGTGAAGCCGAGTATCCCTGGCTATTCGCTTGGGAGCGCCTAAGCAGCTGCGCGCGAGCGCGTATCTATTTCGTATTTTGGATGTTTCGCGCGCTTTTGTTTTTTTCTCGGAAAAACCAACGAGACAAAGCTGAGCACTAAACAAATGCTTGATTCGGAGGTTATTTGAGGTGCCCTACAACTTTGTAATTGATATATTTGCGAATCAAGCAATAACCAAAGTTCACTAATTAAAAGTAATTAGGTAATACTTCGTGATGAAAAAAAAAAAATACTGGCCGTAAGTGCATACGTCTACGGCTACTATGCAGTCGGCACGATTTCTCTGGAGCCCTTCGGTCTCTTTAAAATATTGGACCAAGTTAGCTGGGACATCCTGCATATACGCAGTAACGTCTGTCGTGCTTTCAGAAGCCAAATACGGGCATTCTGCACTGATAGAACGATGCTAAAGAAACTGCAAGGTTATGTGGTCAGTGTGTCTTAGGACAAAAATAAATGAGAGCGTTGCGTTTCTGAGTCCGGGCCGCACAGTTCTTTCTTTTTTTATAGTTCGCTGATACCTGTGCCAAGGTCTTCGGCGTCCGATGACTGGCGCTTGTTCGTGCTCGCTGTATACGCAGTGCTCGAGGTATAGGTCCCGGGCTTGCTAACACGGCAGACACCCGCTGCCCGTAAGAATTCGCAAACCCTAGCGAGATGCGAGACATCCGGGTTCGAGAAATGCGAGAAGGGAACAACAACCCATCGGCCGGTTCCACGTTAAGTTTCTTCCAACAGGTTTCCGAAACTTTAGCGAGGGTTTTCTTTTGGGTTAAGTCGTACGTGCATGAGTTGGAAACGAACTGAACCAGTCGTAATGGAATTTAGGTGTGTGCACATGTGTCGGAAAGCAAACCATAGCGGCGCTGTGCGCAGGTCGAACCCTCCAAAGCTGTAGCGAGCGCTGTTTGCAGTTGTAAATTTCTCGCGAGCAAATAAACTGACAGCTCACCCGGTTGAATGAGAAAACAGCGTCTTCTTCTTGCGCCGCGAAACTAAAGCATGCTATAAAAACCATATGTCGCCTCGTGTCATGATCAACTTCAGAATTTCCGACTCAGTTGCCAATCGCGTGCCTGCAAACAAAAGTGCATGAGCGAGAATGTTCCTGCTGTTTAAAACATTGGTGTTACTAATGCTGGGGCAATATGAAACTATAAACGAGCAAAAGCAAATGAAAATTTAGCGTACATCACCATAATTTATACCAAAGCGCCTGCCCGAACAAAGTACACTCTGCGATTGGAAACGCCAACAATATATTTAAAATAAACAAAACGAAAGCTATGGTCTACTCGCCGGGAAAGAAAGAAGTCGTCCCGAGTGAAGTGTTTAGAACAAACCGGTATGCTATATCATTTGACGAGGCCCCAGGCCTCGTTAAGCTGCTGAATGAGCAGTTTTTTGTCTGGGGTCCATTGTTCCTTGAGGAAAATAAATAAACTGATTCTGATTCTCACCTTTTTCCGATGCGGAATTTTCTTATCCCGTTCGTTCTCTCCGATGCGTGGCGTCTGCTTCTCTCTGGAAACGATGAAATCGTACATCGCTTGTCTTTCCACCGCGATGACACGCATAATACAACACAACAAAAGTCTTTCGACGTCCGTCTTTTCTATGTTTTTTTTTTTCATTTTTGCACTTGTGCGCTATGGCATCACAACGAATTGAGAACTACGAGGCATTCAGCTCGAACCTGGATCGACTGTTTCTCGGCGCGGCCGCTAGGTAGCGGGCATTTACTTGGAGTCGCGAGTAAGGGGTGATCATTTTTGTTTTCCGGAATTTTTCAAAATCGCCTGTGGCCCGTAGCAAATTCATGTCCGTGAGCTGGATTATCGGAAGAGGCGGGAATCAACAGCATGATATATCGAAACACGTATTCAACGAATTAACGCAATGTCGCTAATTAATTCCATAATTACTCACTTTATACGGCACATATTACACTTTACGAATTGTAGCCGGTGAGTTTTCCAGATATATCCACTTAAATTGAATCTGCAGGTTGGCACCAGTTTCGAGATATATCCCACAGTGTGGGACGAAATAAATGGGCGTTCCAGTTACTTTCGTGCTTCAATGCTTAAAAGAATGTTTTGTTAAAGAAAAAGAAAAGTAAGTGGAATAACCGTGCATTTTTACGGCGAGTTCGATGGCGCATATCTGCAAACTGGTGTCAATCTAGAAGTTCATTCCGAGTGGATACCGCGCATCGCCTACAATGTGTAAATTGCAATATGCGTCGTAAAGTAATTAATTATGAAGTTAATTTGTGGATATTTGTTAATTAGTTGAATATGTGTTTCGAACTCTCGGGCAAGTAGCGTCCGCCTCTCTGAATAATCCAGCTCAAGGACTAGAATTTATGTGCAACATGCGGTTCAAAAAAAAAAAAAAAAAAATCCGAGAGACTTCAAAATTATCAACCCGTATAACCGAGGAGCTCCTGATCGGTTTTGTTGCGCATCGTGCTCCTTAGGCGTCGTCACTTTCCTTGCTGACCGTGTGTAGACTTGGGGCGTTAGCGCGATCGCAGCTGAGGTCTTTCTTCTTCTTTTTTTTTCCCGCCACTTTCAAGCTGGCTGTTTAACAGGACGGGTATTTAGCGCGCCTTCGGGTATGTGCCACTTAGAAGCTTAGACAAGTGGGAATATGCGCTTTCGTTCAGCGTTGTTCCTGCTCAAACACAGCTGAAATTGAGCGGAAGCACTGTGAAATCTGTTGCGTTGCACGCTGCACGACGCCATGGACGCCGGTGGTGGTCAGCGGGTGGTCAGCATATATAGCAAGCCGTCGAAGAGAAGCCATGCTTGCACGTTGCGCGTACCGCTTTCGGTCACGCCCGGTATGACGTCAGAGGTGGCGCGGAGAAATAAGAATCGCCTATATCGTCGAACCGGCCGCGCGAGGCGCCCCATAATGACGCACTGGCGCGCATCGCGAGACGCCACTCGCATGCACGTCGTCGTCCCTCTGTCGCCTTGCCCCGCGAGACCGGGGCGTCGACGGCAAGAATTACATACAGCCCGCGGGCACGGTCGACCTTCGTCGACGCGGCGCCCCTCTGCGACGAGGCAGGTCCCGTCTGGCTTTGCCGGTGCCGTTCGTCGTTTTTGTACTTCGTTGTCGTCGGCGAAGGCGGCTTTCTCCGAACGGTTTCCAATTTTCGGAGCACGCTGATGCACCCTTTTGCACATTGAATGTAGAGCAGTCGGCGTGCCGATCGTTTCTGATTGATTGGCGTCGCGACAGGCCTACGAGCTGCGAGCGGGGTTTCGTTGACGTCATCGACAAAAAAATAAACGCCGTGGAGAGGATTGCGAGCGAGAGCTCTCGTTCCTCCGCTCGCGTGCTGTCGTTTGCCGGAGGAGTTCCTGCGCGCTGCGTAAATGCGAGTGCCGAGAAAGTGCTTTTGTTCAGTGGGCTTCCGTTTGTATTCGATGCAGTAGGGAAAACAAGAAAATGGCCGCTGTTGGCAGAAGTACGCGGACGTACCTATATATGGAAGCAAGTGCGTGACGTTGACCTATGCCCGATGTATTGAATTTAGCTGGCTCGGTGTTCCTTAGTTGGCGGAATATTTACGTGCGCGAAGCATGCGGGTGCACAGGACAGAAAAAAAGATATTTCCCTTTTGTGCGGGCAGGATATTTCTCGCAAACCTCGGCCTTCCTTTTCAACTTAGTCTGCAGGATTCCAAGTCAACGTTACACTGTCATGTCGCTTACGCTTTCAAGCTTCCTACCTGAGAAATTCGTTCGTGCATTCATTTACACGTACTTCAGGCAGAGGTGCGCGTGCAGCATTTCAGCGAATCGAGCATTCCGCTATCGCTAGACCGCTAAAAAAAAAAAAAAGGAAAAAAAAAGACGGGGGGGGGGGAATTGTCGACACGGTTAAGTTTGTGCAATGGGTATTTCTTTGGAAAGACTAATTCCAGGTGATCTATTACATGCAAGCAGGACGCATAATTAATCTGCGTGGCCACCAGAGTTTCGCGGCAATTTAGACTCGCGAAATCTCAAAATGGTGCCGATCGCCACATTCGTCGCCTGCCCGTTTTGGGTTAGGGAAAGAAAAAGAAAAAGGTGGGAACGAAGAAGCGTTGGTCTTCGTCATGCTCCAAATCAAACATGATATAATAGACTCAAGGTCTAAAGAGGCAAAAGCAATTCTGGGACTGGACCTCACGAAGGCTTTTGACAACGTGGCACGAGGCGGTCCTGGAAGGGCTGAACAAGATGTAGGTACCAGGACATATCGATACAGCAGGGACTTCCTGACGGGAAGAACTGCCTGCATGAGGTTCCAAAGGTTGGAATCCCCCACAATTGAGCTAGGGAGTAAGGGTACGCCCCAGGGATCAGTGCTGTCTCCCCTACTCTTCAACGTGGCTATGAGGGAACTCCCCGAGCAATTAAGCTCGAGGGATTAAAATTTAGTATATATGCGGATGATATCACCCTCTGGGTCAACAGGGGAAGTGATTCAGCCGTAGAAAGCCTGCTCCAAGCCACCACCGACATCACAGTCGATTACGCGGCCGAGAGAGGCCTAGCATGCTCGCCGCAGTAATCAGAATTGTTTATATACAATCCGAAACACTTAAACTGCAAGGTACCGTCGGAGATCAAAATTAAAGTGGCGGGTAAGGAGGTACCAATAGTCGAGCAAATTAGAATCTTGGGGCTGATTCTCCAGTCACACGGCCAAAATGGCGAGACCGTCGAGAGGCTGTAGAATCACGCAATGCAGACCCTAAGCATAATTAGGCGGGTGGCCAGCAAAGGCCGAGGACTGAAGGAGAAAAATTTGATTAAACGAAAACAGGCGTACATATTCAGCCTGGTAAGCAATGCGATGCCATATCTCGATTTGAAAGCTGTGGAAAGAGAAAAGATTGATTCCCTAATGAGAAAATGCGTAAAAGCAGCGCTGGAACTGCCCATGTGCACATCCACAGGGAGACTGATGGCTCTAGGAGTGCACAACACAAGGGAAGAACTGGCGGAAGCGGTGCGAACCTCTCAAATTGAGAGACTTAGCACCACGAGGACAGGAAGAGCCATATTGGCCAAAGTTGGAATAAATCCAGACAGAGGCCCCACCCAAAAGGTGGAAGTAGATAGGGAACTGAGAAAAATCTGATTATCCCCCCCCCCCCCCCTGCCAAAAAACATGCACCCGGAGCACAGCAAAGACAGGAGGCATAAACGAGCTGAAGCATTAAAAATTAGATTCGGTAAAATTTCGGAACACGAGGTGGCCTATGTAGACGCGGCGGGAGGTAGCGGCAGTTTTACGGTGGCAACGGCCGTCAGCGGCCGGGGTATTCCCGTGACCGCTGTCACTCTGCGCGGGTGCAACATAGAAGTTGCCGAGGAAATTGCGATCGCATTAGCTTGCGCTGGAACGGACGCGAAATTTGTGATCAGTGACAGCAAAACTGCCATACAAAATTTTAGCAAGGGAAGGATCTCGCCCTTAGCGGCCAGAATCCTAGGCCAGAGAAAGTTAGATCGAAAAATTGAAATAATTTGGACTCCGGCGCACGAAGCCATCCCCGGCAACGAGGCGACCCACGAGCTGGCTCGAGATCTCTACCGCCGAGCCGCTACGGGGCCCCTCGATGACCGAGGGAGCGGAGAGCGCATGCTAAAATATGGGGAGATCACGCAGCATTATAGATTGGCTCGTAGACTGATGTCCCCGCCAGACCCAAAATTAAACAACAGACAAACAGTCGCGTGGAGACGACTGCAAACGTATACGTATCCGCACTGTTGCGTTTCGCCTGCGACACGTGGTTTTGCCGGCGCGACTGCGGCGGGGCGGCAGACATTTTGGCCCGATCGTCGTCGCCGCAACACTCATCGCCAGGTGTTTCCAGGCGCGACTGCGGCGATGCGACCGCCTAGGGATCATCCTCGCATTCCAGTCATTGTGCCCGAAACAGGCGATGCCAAAGCAGGGATCTCATTCCAGTCATTGTGCCCGAAACAGGCGATGCCAAAGCAGGGATCTCATTCCAGTCATTGTGCCCGAAACAGGCGATGCCAAAGCAGGGACCATCCTCTCATTACAGTCATTGTGTCCGACCGGCAGCGCCACGACAGGGTGCTACGAGATCGTGCTCGTCATGGTGCTACGGCATCGCTACGACAGTGTGCGTCACCATTAGCCCATTGTACATTCACGTGCTCGTCTTTTGAGGGGTTCCTTCTTGCCCTCAACTGCGAGAGTATAAAAACAGCTGCCCCCGGACGCAAAAGGGAGGGCTCCGATTTCTTCTGCTGAGTAAAGTGCTCTCCCGTCTCTCTACTTCGGTCAAACCTGACCACCAACTCTTTGCGATGTTAAAATAAACAAGTTGTTTCGTTGTTACCAGTCGACTCATGCTTTGCCGGGACCTTCGGATGCTTCCAGTTGTACCCCAGGCCGCCAGGCCAACGCTACCCTTGGGGCTTGCGACCCAGGTACAACCACGGGCGTCAGCGCCGAGTTCCCAACAGATCGTACCAGCGGGCCGACTCCAAACATCTGGTTGGCAGCGGTGAGATCGCCTACGACTTCAAACAACTGTCTGCCAGCGGTGACATCGCGACAACGGAGGCCAGCAGCGAAGAGATGCAGTTGACTGTATGCTGAGCAGCTCAACGACGATCCGGGAGCAGTGCAACGAGCCCTGTGTGACGACTGGTTGCCTGCAGCGGAACGACTGCGCGGAATTCCTGCCTGCGAGGTTTGGTGAGTGCGGGACTTTCTTCTTCTGAGCTTTGCCAGGCTTTTGTTAGTGTTAGAAACAGAGCTGGTAATTGTGGTTGTCGTTGCTGCCGGGTTAGTTTGCGGCAAGACAATAGTAAGCAGTAGAGAAAGCAGCATTCAGAGCAGCCATGGATTTGAAGTCGTTGCGCAAACCGAAATTGTTAGAGCTTGCAAGAGAGTTGGGTCTGGATGTCTCAGACAAACTAAGAAAACCTGAACTGCTAAAGGCTATTCTTGAGTTAGAGGCTGAGGATGACGAGCTGTCGGAATGCCTTGAGACTATTGAGGAGAGGTCAAAAAGACAGGAGCGCGAACTTAAAGAGCAAAAAGAGAGACATGAGCGCGACCTTAGAGAGCAAAAAGAGAAACAGGAGCGCGAACTTAAAGAACAGAAAGAGAAAGAAGAGCGTCAACACGCTTTGGAAATGAAGCGTCTCGAGGTAGAGATGGAACGCGCTCGTAATGGAAGTCAGGCACACGGTGCAGGAGAACGAGTATTGTTCAAAATGACTGACCTGATGCGGCCGTTTAAGCTTGGAGAGGACATTGGTTTGTTCCTGGTTAACTTTGAGCGAACGTGCGAGAAGCAGGGGTTCTCTCGGGAAACGTGGCCACAGCGCTTGCTCACTTTGTTACCCGGCGAGGCGGCCGACGTAGTCGCTCGCTTGGATAGAGAGGAGGCAGAGGATTTCGACAAAGTAAAATCGAGTCTGCTTAAAAAGTACCGGCTGTCTGCGGAGGCGTTCCGTCGGAAGTTTCGGGAAAATGAGAAAGGCAGGAGTGAGTCATATACAGAGTTTGCGTATAGGCTTATGTCGAACATGCAGGAGTGGCTCAAAGAAGAGAAAGCGTTTGGTGACCACGATAAAGTTCTGCAGTGTTTCGGGCTAGAACAGTTTTATAGTCGGTTACCTGAGAACGTGCGATACTGGGTCTTGGATAGGCCAGACGTGAGTACGGTGGCTAGAGCCGCTGAGCTAGCCGAGGAGTTTGTGACGCGTCGAGCTCGCGGAGCTAAGGACGGTCAAAAGGGTGAATTTGGCTCCAAGTCTGAGAGGCCAAGGTTCACGCCCATGAGATTTAAGGGGGACACGCGTAGTGAGGATGCGAGTGAAAGCAATCCGACCAAACGTAAAGAGACGGCAGCCGAAGCCGAACGCAGAAAGCGGTTCGAGATGAGGCGAGCGGGCGTTTGTTATACGTGCCAGAAGCCGGGTCACTTTTCGGCGCAGTGTCCGGAAACAACACCAAAAGTTGTGTTTTTTTCAATAGGCAGCACGGACGAGAACATGAAGCTTCTCGAGCCTTACATGCGAGACCTCCTCGTGAACGGGAAAGAGTGCCGAGTGCTTCGCGATTCCGCAGCTACGATGGATGTAGTTCACCCATCTTACGTAGAACCCCATATGTTCACGGGCGAGTGCGCGTGGATCAAGCAAGCCGTGGAAGCTCATAGCGTGTGTCTGCCAGTAGCAAAGGTGCTTATTGAAGGACCTTTCGGAGCGCTTGAGACAGAGGCGGCAGTGTCATCTATGCTGCCACCCCAGTACCCGTACCTATTTTCAAACAGGTCCGATCACCTCCTGCGCGAGAAGGGGCTTTTGTTGGGTGAAGCTAGTGTTCAGGCCTTAACCAGGTCGAAGGTTCGGGAGCTCGCTGCAAAGGCGGTAGTTGCGGGGCCGACGTTATCAAACAACGAAAAAGGGTCAGAGGCGCAGCAAGCTGATATTCAGAGCACGCCCGAACAGAATAAAATTGAGTCTGTAGCGTTGAAGGCGCCAGATACTGGAGAGGAAAATCCCGATTCGGGAAAGTTAGAAGAGCTATCTACTGATTTGCTCATCGCGCCTACGTCAGACGGACTTGATAGGTTGCTAAAAGTCAGCCGGTCGGCTTTGATAGCCGAGCAAAAGAAGGATGGCAGCCTAGAAAACATTCGCTGCAATGTCAAAGAAGGTATCGCCAGGAAAACTGCGCGTTTTGTGGAAAGAGGTGGAGTCCTGTACCGGAAGTATCTAGACCGCAGAGGAGTGGAGTTCGATCAGCTGATCGTTCCTCAATGCTATCGTCAGGATCTGTTGCGCTTGTCACACGGGGGTTCGTGGTCCGGACACCTAGGAGTTAAGAAAACTAAGGACCGTCTCTTGCAAGAGTACTATTGGCCAGGGTGTTTTCGGGACGCAGACCATTTCGTGAGGACATGTCACACTTGTCAGCGGGTGGGCAAACCAGGGGACAAATCGAGGGCGCCGTTGAAATTGGTACCTATCATTACGGAGCCTTTTAGACGGCTCGTTATTGATACTGTGGGACCTCTGCCGGTAACAGCCACGGGGTACAGACACATTTTGACTGTGATCTGCCCAGCGACAAAGTTCCCTGAAGCAGTGCCGCTTAAAGAACTCAGCTCAGTTGAGATAGTTAATGCACTACTGTCCATATTTGCGCGAGTTGGTTTTCCTGCAGAAATTCAATCAGATCAGGGCACAGTGTTTACTAGCGCTTTGACGACAACTTTTCTCGAAAGGTGTGGGGTAAAGCTGCTACACAGCTCAGTGTACCACCCACAGTCGAATTCCGTTGAGAAGCTCCACTCCGTCATGAAGCGCGTGTTGAGAGCTTTGTGTTTTGAACATCAAACTGACTGGGAGCTGTGTCTGCCTGGGGTGATGTTTGCTTTAAGGACCGCGCCGCATGCGGCTACGGGGTTTTCGCCAGCTGAACTGGTGTACGGTCGCTCGCTTCGATCTCCGCTTCGCATGCTTCGAGAATCATGGGAAGGTAGGGGCGACGACCCAGTCGTGGTGGAGTACGTACTTAAGCTCCTCGAACGCTTAAGAAGGGCACAGGAGTTGTCAGGTGAAGCAATGACAAAGGCCCAGCAGAGGGCCAAGGTTTATTATGATCGGACAGCCAGGGCCCGTCGTTTTGAGGTGGGCGATGAGGTCATGATATTGCGCACATCGCTAAACAACAAACTAGACGTGCAGTGGGAGGGCCCAGCGCGAATTGTTCAGAAACTGTCGGACGTTAACTACGTGGTAAGTCTGCCAGGAAAGCGGAAAGCACAGCAAGTTTACCACTGTAATCTGCTCAAACCTTATAGACAAAGGGAAGCAGTGGTGTGCATGATGGTAAACGTTCCTGAAGAGCTTCCGGTCGAGCTTCCGGGACTAGGCTCAGTGACGAACAGGGAAGACACCGGTCAAGTCATTAGTGACCTTATCAGTAAAGCACCGCTGTCGCCTGAGCAGAAAACCGAACTACACCAGCTATTACAAGAGTTTCAAGGTCTGTTCTCTGAGAGGCCTGGTAGGACTTCTGTACTTACTCATGATATAGAACTTACCTCCCCAGAGCCAGTACGATCCAAGGCGTATCGGGTGTCACCCCGCCAGAGCGATATTATGGAGGCTGAGGTAAGGAAAATGCTACAGCTCGGTGTTATTGAGGCAGGTGAGAGTGATTATACCTCCCCTTTGATTTTAGTTGAGGTACCGGGCAAGGAACCTCGTCCTTGCGTCGACTACCGCAGGCTTAATTCCATCACTAAGGATCAAATTTATCCGATCCCTAACATCGAGGAGCGCCTTGAGAAAGTTAGTAGCGCTCAGTTTATTTCCACCCTAGATCTTGTCAGGGGTTATTGGCAGGTTCCACTTACAGAAGAGGCTAGTAGGTATGCGGCGTTCATTTCACCAATGGGAACATTCCGTCCTAAAGTGTTGAGTTTTGGTTTGAAGAACGCGCCATACTGTTTTTCAAGTCTCATGGATAAAGTGTTGCGGGGACAGCAAGAATTCGCTTTACCGTATCTAGACGACGTAGCGATATTCTCCGCATCCTGGTCTGAGCATATGACACACTTGCGGGCAGTGCTAACCCGCCTGCGCGAAGCAGGCTTGACAGTAAAGGCTCCTAAGTGCCAGTTAGCACAGGCCGAGGTTGTCTACCTCGGTCACGTGATTGGTCAGGGTCGTCGCCGCCCCTCTGAAATAAAAGTGGCCGCTGTGCGAGACTTTCCGCAACCGCGCACAAAGACCGATATTCGGTCGTTCTTAGGTGTCGCCGGCTACTATCAGAGGTACATCCCTAGGTACTCTGATATCGCGGCTCCCCTGACGGATGCTCTAAGAAAGACAGAGCCTCAAACAGTCGTCTGGGACGAGACCAAGGAAAGAGCTTTTAGCGCCCTAAAGAGTGCCCTAACAAGCCAGCCTGTGCTACGATCGCCAGACTATACAAAAGGGTTCATTGTTCAGTGCGATGCTAGTGAGCGAGGCATGGGCGTTGTACTGTGCCAACGGGAAAATGGAGAAGTAGAACACCCCGTCCTGTATGCTAGTCGTAAGCTGACCAGTCGTGAGCAGGCGTATAGCGCCACCGAGAAAGAGTGTGCGTGTCTCGTGTGGGCCGTTCAGAAATTGTCATGCTATCTAGCCGGCTCGAGGTTTATCATTGAGACGGATCACTGCCCTCTCCAATGGCTGCAGACCATCTCTCCCAAAAATGGCCGCCTCCTGCGCTGGAGCCTCGCTTTACAACAATATTCCTTTGAGGTGCGTTACAAAAAGGGGAGTCTCAACGGTAACGCCGATGGCTTAAGTCGAAGCCCCTAACGTAGGAATCAGCCTCAATATTGTTTGTTACTGATGTTTTTTTTCCTGAGGCAGGATTTTTTTTAACATATTGCTTTTGTTTAGTGTTTCAAAGTGATGATATGCTTTCTAGTGTAATTTTTCAATTTGTGGACGCGTTCTGAGTGATGCTAGACTACTGTAAGGAACTAGGCAGTGGTATAAAAAGGGGAAAGAGCCTGGCAGGGCTTAGTGAGGGTTGTGCCGTGCTTGCTGACTGAGCGGTTGAGTTTCAGCGTAGTTCTAACGCTTGCCGGGAACGAGAACAAAAATGTGAACTCTCCCGAAGTCACTTTGCAGTGTCCCGTGCGAACCTGAACAAGAGAACGAGGCCTTCTCGGTGCGCTGCGCTCAAGAAACGTCGAGGGACGCCCGACTTCGGTTATGAGCATCATCGAGCGACATCCCTCCGGACAGCGGATGCAGTCCCCTGTCCATCGGGATCTCCTTCCCCCGGCGGGGCGGTCTGTTGCGTTTCGCCTGCGACACGTGGTTTTGCCGGCGCGACTGCGGCGGGGCGGCAGACATTTTGGCCCGATCGTCGTCGCCGCAACACTCATCGCCAGGTGTTTCCAGGCGCGACTGCGGCGATGCGACCGCCTAGGGATCATCCTCGCATTCCAGTCATTGTGCCCGAAACAGGCGATGCCAAAGCAGGGATCTCATTCCAGTCATTGTGCCCGAAACAGGCGATGCCAAAGCAGGGATCTCATTCCAGTCATTGTGCCCGAAACAGGCGATGCCAAAGCAGGGACCATCCTCTCATTACAGTCATTGTGTCCGACCGGCAGCGCCACGACAGGGTGCTACGAGATCGTGCTCGTCATGGTGCTACGGCATCGCTACGACAGTGTGCGTCACCATTAGCCCATTGTACATTCACGTGCTCGTCTTTTGAGGGGTTCCTTCTTGCCCTCAACTGCGAGAGTATAAAAACAGCTGCCCCCGGACGCAAAAGGGAGGGCTCCGATTTCTTCTGCTGAGTAAAGTGCTCTCCCGTCTCTCTACTTCGGTCAAACCTGACCACCAACTCTTTGCGATGTTAAAATAAACAAGTTGTTTCGTTGTTACCAGTCGACTCATGCTTTGCCGGGACCTTCGGATGCTTCCAGTTGTACCCCAGGCCGCCAGGCCAACGCTACCCTTGGGGCTTGCGACCCAGGTACAACCACGGGCGTCAGCGCCGAGTTCCCAACAGATCGTACCAGCGGGCCGACTCCAAACAGCACCCTGTTATGGCGAACCACATGTTCTCCGAGTCCAGGAGCGATAGGTGTAATCTTTGTGAGGCGAGAGGGACCCTCGACCACATAATATGGGGATGTCCGTACTCTCCCGGGGGAACGCACAAAATAGGTAGTAGAGAAACCTGGGAGACCCTGCTGCGCAGCTCGGACTCTGAGCTCCAGCTCTGGGTCGTCCAACTGGCTGAAGAGGCTGCTGGGACCCAAGACCTCCCAGCCTGCATCTGAGGCGACGGCATTCGCCCCCTGACCTGCGTGTCGGGGGGTAGGTAGATCATCTTATCCGTTGGAGAATAAAGTTTATTCTATCTTGTCGCGAACTTCGCACGAACCTTCGGCGGCGTTATGATGGAAAGCAGGTTTGCAGGTGGCCCCGGTTGAGGAGGCAATCGGGGCTGTGCCGCGGGGACGATAGCTCGCCATCGCTCGCATCGTCGCCTCGCAACATTTCTTTCTTGCTTCTATCTCCCGTATTTAACGAAGCCCGTTTCAAATATTTTGGCGGTAGAACGCTCCCTGGATGGCTCTTGGCACCGGTATAACCGAGGAAAAAGGGGGGGGGGGATAAATAAAAGAGAGTGGACAATTCAACGATTCTTGCGGCACTTTACTCATTCGCTGCGACATAAGCATTCCCCCCCCCTCCCCCAGTGAAGACCGGCACCTTATTTGTTTGCTCATTCTGGTTGCCTGCTTCTTCCCCTAATAATTGCATTCGTCCATCTAAGGTGAACTGGACAAGAACCCAGCGGTTAAGGGTGGTTTGTTAGGGGGAAGGGAACGTCGTGTAAAAGCTTATAAATGCTACAGGAATAAAAAATAAATGATTGTTATAATATTGGAGAGATATTGTGAGATAGTACAGAAAGAATAGTGCGGATTACATACAGTATATTTATTCAGATAATATTAGTACACCATGTTTATTTTTGTTTGTTTTGTGTATAACACGAGCCACGTTTCTTATACCGTTGTCACAGGTGCACTTCTGATTGCAATCGGGGAAGATCTGGGCTGAGCTTCATCCGGATCGAATGATGTACGCGATAATTTGCGACCGCGCTCTTGCGGGATCCGGACAATCACGATCGCAGGCTGACGTCTGCGCCCTCTTTCGCAGTATGTTGAAAACGTTAAAAAAAAAGTGAAGGCAGCTCGATGAAAAACGTTTAAAAGTCTTTTTTATCAGCAACAGTAAGCAGTAAAATTGAGATATTGTGCAGATTTAACCATGTTTTTGCAAATATGAAATTGTAGGTTAGTCATTATGCAGTCTGTGAGTTGCTGACGATCATCAGACGATAACTCGATCCGGGCCGTTAGGCCCTGTTGGACCACCATCGTCGATCGCGATCGAAAAATCCTATTCGAATCGGCCCCAATCGCGATGAGAATTGTACGTGGGACACCGGCGTTAGTTTCCACCGTTCAATGGGACAACCTCCAAGCACGGTACTCTGTGCCGCTTTCCGAGTACGCGAGAAAATGCGGCTTAAGATGTGCTCCGGAAAAGTCGGACCTCATAATTATTCGCCCCCGGAGCCGTTCCTCTACTCCCCCTATCACTGTGCACGTGGATGGCACACCGATACCGCAGGTTCATCGTGCCCGTATCCTCTGCCTACACGTCCAAGCGATGGCAGGTCAAACTACACTGTTTCCCTTCTATCCAGACAGATTGAGCAAATTCTGGCCATGATCCGGAGGGTCTCCAACAGGCGCTCGGGCCTTCGAGAAGAGGACCTGCTGCGCTTGGTGGAGGCATGCGTGATCAGCCGCCTTACATACCATCTCCCATTTCAGCGGTTGACCCAAGCGCAACAACTTCGCATAGACGCAATGATTCGCAAAGCGACGAAGCTGGCCCATGGCCTCCCGAACTATACTTCCCACACTGCCTCCTTAACTTAGGGACACATAACACACTAGGCGAGCTGCTAGAGGCACATTGGGTCACCCATCGCCAGCGCCTCCTACTCACTCCTACTGGCTGCCATCTTCTCACACTGCTAGAATACTCTGTCCCACCCCTTGAGTCTGAAACCCCTCCAACGATCTTGTCGTCAGCGGTATGCCAAGCACTAAGTATTCATACATTGCCACTTAATATGCACCCCGAGTATGACAAAGGGCGGCGCAAAGCCCGTGTACGATACATTGGCCGCATGCTTGCAAACATCCCGGAAACACATACTTTATACACGGACACATCACGCACTCAAGAGGGCTATACCTCGGTAGTTTTGGATGGCACCGAATCTCTGAGAGACTCTGCTGCAATGCGCGGAACAAATGCCGCTTGCGGAGAAATTCTCGGTGTTGCTCTTGCAATTCGATACGCCATCCGTGTTCCTGAAGAAGTGTGTATATTGACGGACTCGCGACAGGCATGCCGGGCGTTCCTATCAGGACATGGCATCCCGAGAGCGGCGCACCAAATTCTCAAACAGATCCCGCAAAATACACCAACCACACCTCCCCGCATGCACTTACTCTGGACCCCTGGTCATACCTCGCTGCCGGGTAACGAACGCGCACATGCGGTTGCCCGAGAAATTTCCCTCCGGGCGACTCGGCGTGGTGAGGCGACTAGTTCAGAGTGGGAGGATCCCTTGCTCCGTTACAAAGACATACTCCGTCGTTATACACGCATTCGTCGCACCCACGCCGCTCCACCGCCGTCCTTCTCGCGGGAGGAAGCAGTGGCATTACGCCAGTTACAAACCGCAACTTTTCCAAATCTTGTCTCTCTCAATAAATTCTACCCACACTGTTATGCTGATCGTTGCCCTGGCTGTGGCAGCTCGCCCACAATCTTCCACGTCACCATTGAGTGCACTGCAAACCTCTTTCCTCCCTTGCCAGCTCTCCTTTACACCCTACGCAACAAAGAGCTGTGGGACGATGCCCTCCGCGACGGACCTCCCGAGGTCCTCCGAGCTGTGACACAACGGGCTCGAAACATCGCCGGAATCATCTTAGGGACCCTGGACTGAGGGTTCCTCCCACACTGCTCTCGCCATTCAAATACTATTAATAAAGATCTTTTACTCTCTCTGTGCCGCCGAAGCCGTTTTTCACGATCACGACAACGAGCAATTGCACGCAAACACCCCGCCATCTTGTCGAGAGCAATTTGTGCGCGATGGGCACAATGTGATCCTCGTACGCCGCAGTATTTCTCGTCCTGGCCTTCGAAATACAGGTGCCACCGCTCTCGGAGTGCGTGTGTGGAGCGCGAAACATTGCACTAATTGCCTCGGCGCTGCTGTTTCGCAGTAGCTCTGTGGCTGTCGCGCTCGATTCCCAAACGCACATTGCTTCACTGGCAATGTGTTGAAAAACCCGTTGGAAGCGGTTGCGGACACGCTTTCATTTTTTTTCCCCCCCTTCGCGCGCTGCGGTAATGGTGGAGCTCGAGGGAGGGCGAGACGCGGTTAACCATTCCTGTTATGTTGTGCACGGCAGCCGAGCGACGCATCCGTTGCGTAACGTGAAACCGTGACGGGCAACGTGAAAGCAAAGTGGTCGCAGCACTTTCGCGGAGCCCGAGGATCATCATCGTGTCGATCGCCTGGCGCTGCAGCGCACGTTGGTACAGCGGGCGGGCACGCATATTCCGGATCACCTGATTCGACTCTCGGTTTCTCTTTCTTTTTTTTTCTTTGTCGACCTGAGTCGCCTTACTTCTTTTCTTCCTTTGTTTAATCTTTTCTCTTTAAAAAAAAAAATCGGCAGTGTAGAGGAGTGGCCACGTGTATATCGGGTTTGACGTAATGTTACGTCAGGCAGGCGATCGCGTGAGCGAAATGCGGCGGCGGCGGCACCCGCGCGACGTGGGTGCGCACCCATGCGACGCGCGCGCTCCTGCTGCTCCAGGCGACGACGGATGCCGTGGCCCGCGGCGCCGCTGCGCATGTCACTAAAACAAAAACTTTGTCACTAGTGGCGCGCCATTGTCTGGCGTGGCTCGTGCGCAGGCACGCGTGCTCAGCGCGCGAGCTTGCTTGCTGCGGAACCGCTCGGCTGTGCGCGCCTCGCTTGGCTCGGCAACTTTGTTTTTGTTTTTTTTCGTGCCGTACTTCGTGCGATACATTTGGCCACTTCCGTTGTACAGTTTCCCTTTTTTTTTCTCTTAGCATATACAGTTGCTTCTGCTAACTTCAGCTAAGGTTTGAAAATGTGTCGAAGTCCCCTATAGGAGGACGGGGCATAATGCATGCTGTTGGCTATATGGTCTGGAACAACTCGCACTTTCTTTTTTCTTTTTGTATTCTGCTTATGAAATAATTCTAGCTGTAAATTATAATATTTCCCTCATGTTGATACCCGCGAAATTGCTTCATTAATCTTGGCCAGTTTTGTAATTAAGCAGAATATAAGAACGTACAGTCCCATTAGATGGCCTACAACATGCATTTGGTTGCGTCCGCGTATAGAGTGCGTGCGCTGATGGGCGTATTTTACAGCCTTGGATAAAGTATAGCAAGGACACCCTGTATATAGCGGAGATTGCATTAAAGCGAAGTTTTCTTTGTCTGCTACCCGAGTAAAATGGGCCGATCTCGGGTATGCTTTCGTGCAGAGTGAGGTGACCCCGGAAAAAGTGTAATGAAGAAACTGCGTCGATCCCGGGAATAGCTATAGCGCATATAATAGAGAGTTTTAGAATAGTGGCCTCAATAGTTTGGGGCCCCAAGGAGCTTTGCGGGTGTTAACGTTGGGGCACGCAGGAGTGAAGAGCTTTAGAATATAGGGCTTTGCGTTTGCGGATATCGTCTTGCGCTGACAGCGCCACTACGGCGTCAAACAAAAGCTATTAGAAATTGTTAAATAAAATATACCATTTTACGATAGGAATAGTAATTTTTACTTGCGTGTATTTGCGTTTAATTACAATTTTGAGGTTATTCTGTAAGCAGCAAACAACTAGTTGCGCTTAGTTTTGAGCAAACCAACTTTACGAGCTTTCACCAGCCAAGCTTAGCCGTGTTAAGCCTAGGAAATATAAAATCCACAATCGAATTCGGAATCAGTGGCGTCTAATGAATCAGTCTTCATGACACACGTGTTACCACGAATCGAACCCAGTTTGGTGCTAGGTTAGAGCCGTCGCTTCGATGGGTGCCGCCATGTTTGCTGACGCAAAGCTTTTGGGGCCGCTTTGTTTGGGCTCTCGCTAAATCGGTGAAATAGCGTTCCCAACGCAAAGCACAAACGCTGTTTGCGTCTCGCGCATGCGCAGTGGCTTCGACGCTATTTCTTTGGGGCCCCAAAACGTTTGGGGTCCCTACCCTAAAACTGTCTAACATACGCGGTCGCGTGAATAGTTTGGCGGGGGTCTCCGCGCCTTACCCGGGTATATATGTAGGCGCGTATTCGGTGTGCTGCGCAAAACGCACTGCGAAGAACACGCGTCACATATATAAGTTACATGCGCGTTACATACACTGCAGAGACAAATTACACAAAAGTTGAGACGGGAAAATAGCATATATAGAACGGATCCAGTACGTACACGAACATACTTCTAAATAAAATTGCACCTGTCATGTGTTTGTTTGCGTAAATACAACACTTTAATTGAAACGTTTCAGTAAGGCTTCGTCCAGCGTTGAGTCCAGCGAAGGCGTCGTATATCTGCCGTAAACTTTTTTTCTTTAATTGTTGGTTCTGTGGGGAGGGGAAATTAAAATGTATACAAAGGGTTGCACGAAGACATATGCGGCGGTCGTCAGTACATAGCGCAGATTTCTTGCAAGAAAAAGCCGGTTTGTTTTTCTTGATTATATATCCGTGTCAAACCTTGGGGACGTCCAGGACTTTTTGACGGGTACGCGAGGACGTGCCCGCGGTGTGCGCATAACCCCTCTCCGCTGCTGACCTTGCTTGTCGTGCGACCTTGCTATCGCGTGCACGCTTTTTATCTCGGCGATGTAGTCTGTTCGCATCGGCGTTATTTCGCGCCGAAGAGCGCGATATATTTATCCCATCTGTATGCCGGCGGTGCCGCATTTACTCGCGTGTACGTAACGAGCGACGTCCGCTAACGGAAGTCGATCCACGACCAAAATATATCGCGCTGCGCTTTGGCGGGCGCGAATATGGAGCGGCAGTATAAGCGACTTGCTTTGGGCTATAAAGCAACCAAAATGGTTCCGCTAAGCAAGCACAGCATGCGTCCAGGTTTCTTCGTGAAACTTGCTATCTTGACACACACATGCGTGTATCTGTATAGCTTATGCTGTGTAGCGTATCGCATCTGTTACGTTATTGGCCGCTCTATAGGGGCCAGCCCAGTGACTGTGATGTTCTGTTGCTAATATAGCGATGTGCGTGCATATTTAAGTGACGTTGTAAAAAAGGCATTATTTGCATGGCAAATTGCAGTGTGCAGATAGCTAATTAAAAAGGTGCACTAATTCACTTTATTTTTAAGTCACAGTTGAACGCCTCTATATAACGAAAATACCTCTATAACGAAGGAATAATTCTGTCCCGCGGTTCTATCGAGAGCTGTGCGGTGCGCGACCTTTGCAGCGAAGTGACCTGCATGCATACAATGAATGACTTCGGAAGCCCCGAGGACTTCGTTAGGAAGTCGCTCGACTGTATTCATTTTAGGGCACATGTCGCCCAATAGTATACAGTAAAGTCTGTCTAGTCGAAGTTTTATAGAAACTGGAACCGTTTCCTCGTAAGGCAATGCGGCTCCAATTGCCCGCGCTTAATGCGCGATGTCACCACATCATGACAAAGACAAGCGCTTGTCCTTGTCGCCTCTACTTATGTTCTGCTTCCGCTTTTGCGCCGATTTGTATCAATATGGAATGCCAACTGTAGTCCGGTCTGACACCTTGCTTGATACGTGTCGTGCAGGCGGTGCAGTTGCCATGGGGTCGAGCGTCAGTTTTCAGAAGTGAAGAACCCAGGATAGGTGCGCGTTCTTCTCTCCTTTATCAATTACAACGTAATATTTGCCTCGTGCCGGGGAATGTTGCGGTACGTAGGTGTATCTTTCTGTCCGGCGTCGTTCGGGGGAAAATATCTCCTCCGTACAGATGATGGGACTCGGAATCACCCGCGCCTGCAATGCAGATCCGCCCCCTTCAGACCGGCGCTCTGCTTTCCTCGTTCGGCGAGCATTGATTGAGACCCATCGAGGCGATGGGCGCGCGTGCGTCACGCCGCATCGTCTGCCTACAAACAACGACTTGCCAGTGCGGTAGCTGCCGTGTTTTCCCCACGACTCCTATATGTAGGCGCGGGGACTGCGTGCCGCTGAGGATGGCGCCGAAGAAACGACCACGCGCTTGCCGCGCACGCGATTGCTCGCCTTATTATACACGCGTGCGCGCGTTACGCCAACACGTCGCGCGTCGCCGAACGAGTCCGTATATGTAGATATAGCCGTGCGATTCACCGGCTTAGCATTGATTTCCAGAGCGCGTGTTGTCCGCATGGTATTACTTTCGGTTTCGTTTGGCACACCCTCCTCGCGGTATAGCTCATATGTTGCAATATGCGATATATAGCGTTGCGCTGCTCGAGGTCGCGGGTTCGATCCATTCCGCTGGGGGCATTGGAATGCAATAACGCTCGCGTGCCGCGCATTTGGTGCAGGCTAAGTAACCCCGGACGGTCAGAGTTAGTCCGGAGTCCTGGCCACGATGGCGTGCTTCGTAATCGTATTGGGGTTCTGGCGCGTCAGAACCCCAGAATGTAAATTTGTCGTTTGGCACGATTTGATGGCGACTATAACGCGGCCTTATACAACGGCGGCCTTTACGCCGGTAATCTATATGTACTATATATAATACGACGACCTACCTTGTGCCAGTGACCGTGACAATGCTATAGCTCCCCGAGCTCCAGTATAGAGGCTTAACTCATTCATACGGTGCGGCGCGTCACGTCGCGGCGCTTGATCGTCGCGGCCTCTGCGAGGACACGAAGCTCCTTCTACTCTTATGATATCTTTACTTCATTTAAGGAGGCCTTGAGGGCTGCTTCGTTCCAATTGCGGCGAGACCTTGCCTCTTCAGTGGCGCACATTTTGAGCGAGAGATCTCGCAAGATAGCGACCGTGGATGTATCGATCGCTATATCGATATATATATATATATATATATATATATATATATATATATATATATATATATATATATATATATATATATATACACGCAAAGCATACTTACGTCCCGCAGAAAAGAAATCATTTTTGCCGGGGACTTTAGCTCCCATAATACTTCGTGACGTTTTGAGACCGATTCGAGTGATAAACTGCTAACAATAATTTACTATGCATTAACGCACGAACACCCATGTTTGTTTGTTTGTTCTCAGTCACTTTCCGCCATAGACTTTACTTTCGCTAGCCCTAATTTGTCTTGAGCCCTTCTCGATCGGACAGAGACCTTGCTTCCGTTTGCATCTTTTTGTCAAATTTCTTCGTTTCTGTGGAAGTTCTTCTCCCTCCAACTTTTTTTACAGATACGTTATAGACAGATCCGGCGGTGTTCTTGTGGAATAAGTCCGGCGTTTCACGTTGGTTTTCTTTTCTTTTTTTCACGTTTCACGTTAAAGCTTGATACGTCGAGCATTCACCTAAATACATGTTTCCCTCGCGTCAGCGCTTACTCTGTGTGTGTCGTGGGCTTGCGGTGCTGCGTGCAGCTGTTTCGGTGTGTGCAACCCTCGCACGTCGTGCGAGGGTTGCACTGCTGTAACTGTAATGTAACTGTAACTGTTGTAACTGTAATGCTGTAACTGCCGCACCTCTGCTTTCGTAGCGTTGACGCGCGCTTTCCGCAGCACGAGAAACGCGTTCCATTCGGCATGGCCCTCGAGGCGATGCTGTGTATATGACAAGGTGCGCTCATCGCAAACCGAGCGATGCTGCAATTACGCTTCGCTACCGATCCACTATACGTGGCCGATGGAAATCGGTTCGTGCGGCGCGCAGCATCTCACAATCACGAAGATGTCGAAGTCGAAACTGCAGTTCCACAAGTTAACGCAGTCGTTGACTATAACGAAATGCAGAGAAGCGCAACTCTTCTCCGTTTACAGTTAGCTCAGCTGACGCGTACTGCTCCATTCAAGTCGCGCCTTCAGTTTTTCATTCGTGAATGGGCCATCGATGATTGCCGTCGAAGTGCGCTGAGTACGGCGCGTACTCGATCCTTCCTCTTGTTTGTGCAGGTTCCTAGCCTATATTGCACTTGGGACGATGGGAAGGTATTTGCGCGCGTGCGTGTGTGATGGTCGGCTCTGCACGCATTCTAGCCACCGTATATACTGCGAAGTCAGTGCGAAGCGTAGCGGAATGCCGCGGTTGCGGAGCAGCGTTCTCCGCACGGATCCGCCATTCCGCCGTATCTTTGAGGCGACGAAACTCGATTGTTCGCGCGTACGTTCGACCTAACTTTTGAACACTTCGTGTTTCTAATTGTACCCATCCTTTTCTCGCGTATTACTTCTATTTACTATCTGCATATGCAGCAGTTCCTGCTGCATATTGCGATCGTAGTTATTTCCCTCGGTTCCTAGCTGCGTGGCCCGAAGCCGCGTTACTTCTCTCCGAATGCGGAGCTCTTGGTTATACCGTATCCACTCGCGTCTAAAGTTCGCGCCCCGTATAGGTTGTGCGAAGAGCTTCCCTTAAGGCATCTTTATGTATTGCGCGTGCATAGCAATCGCGCCCCTTTAAGACCAATTGGCGATTAACGAAAGCTTGGACCGCGTAATGAGCCTAGTCTCAGATAGTGCATATATAGTGGTACCAAATTATTAAAAAATTGCCTGTGGCTGATAGCGAAATTCTAACCCTTGAGCTAAATTACTCGATGAGGCGGCCATTACTTCTACAAGAAATCAAAATGGTTAATTGGATAATTAACGCAATTACGCTAGTTAGTTTGTTAATAAATTACTTTACGGCACACATTTCAGTCTACGAGTTGTACTAGTGAGCTTGCAAAACGTATCGACTAGCAAACGTGTCTCACCGAACGAATTCTGAGGAAGACATTGGTCTCGAGATATGCGGCGTCGAACTTGCGGAAAAAATTAATTACTGTTGTTCCACTACGTTTTAAAGAAAGCGCTGTTTTATGCATTGAAGCACAAAAGTAACTGGAACGCCAATGGATTTTGTCAGAAACTTGGCAAATTAATGTCTCGAAGCTGGTGTAATCCTGAGAATTCGTTTCAAAAGGACACGCCTTGCAATCTCACCGGCTACTCTCTCCCTCTCATTTCACTCACTCACTCACTCACTCACTCACTCACTCACTCACTCACTCACTCACTCACTTCGATACAAGGTTGACGTTCCTCGTTGTCGTGCGAGTTTGCTGCTTCGTCCCTTTCTACGGAAAACCAGCTCCGAGTATATAAATAGCCGCCCCTGTTCCATCGCCAGCAGTGAAGATTTCAAATCCTCCGTATAGCCATTTTTTCCCTGTCGTACGTAATCCGTGTGGATCCACTGCTGTTTGAGTCTGTGAATCTGCGTGATGCACTGCACATGATTTACTTTTTTGCCTTGTTTGGTTTTTGTACAACCGTCCAAATATCTAGCTGTCTCACGCGAGCGCCGCTTTTCTGCTTTCCAGCGCTTTTCGATGGAGCGAGCTTGCGAAACGAGTCACGATTAAGCCCATGCTCACAGAGCTCGTGCCGATAGGAGAGTCATCTGTTAGGTCGTTCCTATCTCAAAGCGCTGGCGTATATGAAAAGTAGGTGCTCTCACGAGCCAGCTGAACATTTTAATTGTCATATGTGCATACGTACGCGTTGTAGCTATGTGCCCACCCTCTCACTAATGCCCTTACCGGCCCTGCGGCTATTGTGATAAATAGGTAAAATAAATTATCAGTCGGCTCCGTTAGCATCACATAGGCACGGGTTCTCAATTCCTCGAACGCGGAACAGGATTATATCATATTTTATAATATGATACCGTCATTGCCCGGCATTGCACGTTCTTCGGGATCGGGCCACGTATGTATGGGAGCTTTGTATCGACACACGGACACGATCCTGGGGGAACTAGCCCTTAACAGAACTTTTGTTGGGCTAGTTGGTGCATCTCTTCTTCTTGTGTCGTCTGTTTGGCGCTATAGTACTTCAGTAATAGCCCTTAACAGCTTCGCTGTAAACAAACTACTTTGTTTTAGGAAGGGCAGCATTACATGTACACATATATGCAGGAGTGGGTCCGAACGTCAGCAGGCCTACCTTCGTGATATCGCGCTTTGCAGCTTCTCTATATGATTCTATCGTCGTTTGCTTTCATAGTCCGCACTCGCGAGGTCAATGGACGGGAATTTGTGTTTGCCAAGCGGCTGTCTATCACGGCAGCTCCGCTACCAAAGCGCGCCGCCTACTTCATTCGAGGGGTCGACGCCGCCCGACCATTGCGAAGTCGAGGAGGTCCGTTTTTTGAATAGAGCACAGGTCACAATCTTTCGTCCGTGCCGTTTTGTGTAAACCGTGTTCCCTGTCGTGCTCGTACGAAACTACCAGAGAAGCCGATCGTACGCTGTAGAGTATTCGTGGGAGTAGATAGACAGGGCGTAATCTTTCGATGGCTCTTGAGCTCACAAGTGCGCGTGCTGGAGAGGCAGCAGACCTGCTAGCGGCTGGGGTCATCATCCACTCGAGGAGATAAAACATGCAGTTGAACGAAGAGCGAGGACAAAAAAAAAATAGTAACAATAGATAATGCAAAACCGTGAGAAATCGCACATCCGGGACGTTCTGTATCTGCTCGCGCGACGTCTGAAACGTGCCGGAGGATCTAGCTGTTGGAATAGCGCACTGCTATATGAGCTGCTAGCCGCCAAAAGGGCAGTGTAGCGTGGAGTGTTCTACGAATCGATGTGGAAAAAAAGAAAAAAAAAATGAAAGCGTTTACGAAAATCGCAGGCAAGCTGCGTGAGCGTTTTTTTTTCACACTCTGTCAGACGTTTGTGCTAGTTTTCTCTTTAACGCAAAATATTATTTGGATCTCATACCGGGTTTTCTTCGCCAGGCGTCCGACCGGGTATCCTCAATCGCGTCGTATTTTAGTCGTTGACAATGTCAGCATGAACGAAAATATAATAATAATATTTGGGGTTTTTTCGTGCCAAAACCACTTTCTGATTATGAGGCACGCCGTAGTGGAGGACTCCGGAAATTTTGACCACCTGGGGTTCTTTAACGTGCACCTAAATCTAAGCACACGGGTGTTTTTCGCATTTCGCCCCCATCGAAATGCGGCCGCCGTGGCCGGGATTCGATCCCGCGACCTCGTGCTCAGCAGCCCAACACCATAGCCACTGAGCAACCACGGCGGGTCATGAACGAAAAGGGCAAGTGCGCTATGCATTTCTGTTATAGGGGGGGGGGAGGCAGGGGGGAGGAGGAGGTGGTCCTGGATTCTTCACTTATCCCGTGTCCGTGCGTCTTGATGCATGCATGCATGCAAAACGTTCTCACTGAAAGCGTCAGCGCAAGCGGAGATGATATATCGACGTACCTAACTCCGCTGCGGTCACTTGTGGTCCAATTCGGACACGGCGAATTAGCAAACAAACAACTTTTGTGGCTGACTGTCCCCCTGTTGGGACCCATCTATCCCGGTGGTGGTGGTGGTAAACATTTATTTCACTTATTTACAGAGAGAGTTTAGGACGACCTTAAGGGCCGGCCCCTTACAAAATCTAGGAGGGGTCCCTAGTCCGGGACCCCTGTGGCCTCCGCGGCGGCTCGGGCCCTAGCCACGAGAGCACTTTGGCTCTTTAAGGTAGAGCAGCCGAGCAGGGCAGCCTCCCAGCTCTCTCGGGTGGGTGGGGGGGAGGGGGGGCGAAGGGGAAAGGTAAGCCGGGTTAGAGGGGCAAGCCCGTACTATGTGTGGAAAACGTCCGAGAACGCTTAACCACGCAGTGGGCACTCCCCAGTGAAAGCAGGGTTAAAGTACTGTAGTACTGCCGGGCACAGTACCGTGTTAGTACGGAGGAGCCAGCGCTCCTCTGCCTCGGAGCAAACCTTTCTTGCCGTACAGCTTCAGTATTGTGTACTGTAGCTTCAACATGGATCGCCCACTGCGATAGCGAAGGAAACCGGGCGTATGTGTCGCTTCTGGAAGTCACTCGAACTTGCTGACGCTCTGACGTCATTTGCCGGCGTCGTCTTGCATTAACCAAGCTACACGTGCAAGTACACTCAGCCTCGGGCCATTTTTTTTTTTGTAGATTGAAAGGTGTAAATGTCTGCGCTTGGCACGTGCACGCACATGTGTCCGGAAAGTCGAGAACAGCTAGGAAGCTTTTAGAAACCCCAGTTGCTTAATTCGTGAACATATCCAGTGACTCTGCCACCTTGGTCCTCGCCAGCCCCCTGATTTTTTTTTTTTTTTTTTAATGGCTCGCTGATAAAAGGGCCCGAGGCGTATGTGGATCGGGCCCGCTATGAAACCTTGAGGTAAACTTGCGTCGCAATACTTCGTGACTTCATATGTGCTAGAGGCATGGAAGAATACCTACATAATATTAATTCATGACAACGTAAATAATTGTATTACAGGCTGCTTTCGGGTGACGCGCAAAATAATCTCGAAGCCAAAGCAGACCGCATGTCTTGTGAAGGAGTGTTCGGCAATTGATCGCATCCAAGTCACCAATCAGGTAATTGAGGAGTCTCTAGAATATGACCAACCTAATATGTTGCCGTCTTAGATTATACAAAATAATGTAGTCACGGAGGCGTTAAGCAGTTAAGGAGAGAGCATACGGGAACGTCTTCGGAAATATATATACAGATTCCACGGCTGCTGTAATCATTCACGACAGTAGCGAGAAAATGCCAATTAAGCACACTGACAAAAGCGTTAGCGCTCGGACATTGGGAACACGACCAAACGTTTATTCTCTCTCTCTCCAATGCTGTTCATTTCATGCTTTAGAAAAGTATTCAAAATGTTAGATTAGGAAACATTATAGGTTGTGTGTATAGGGATCAACAGCAAACATTGCAGCAGCCTGTAGTTTGTGGATGACATTGTCCAGTTCAGCTACGCTGGAGATGACTTGCAACAAATGATTGAAGACCTTAACTGGCAAAGCCTAAGCGTAGGTTTGACGATTAGCACAATAGTGAACAAGATCAAGTTTAGTGACGCCAAGTACGACCCGAATCATAAGCAAATCTCCATACGAATAAAAATTGTTTAAAGGGCACCGTCTCAAGTATAGTATACCTTTCATGTCTGTGAACTGTGGTTGACTGATATCCTAAAAAAATATACAGTGAGAGCATTAGACAGTAACTAACCCATATATGATGCTGAAACTTAGAGGATAGCAAAGAGGCTTGGGAGGACACTAAGGACAACGCAACGAGTGGTGTACAGAAAAATTATAGGCGCAACGTCAAAGGCCAACTGCAACGTTATATTGGCCCGCATCAAAAGCCGTTTCAGGCAACCTCCGTGCAAAACTTTACGCTTTGAATATGAGTGGGCGCGCTGCAAAGAGCTCACAAAAAGATGAACTGTTTTTAAACATGGAATGCTTTTAGCTCGTTGTCGGCGACCTTCAAGTGACCTCGAGTCAAAAGCCAAAGCCATTATCCCGGCATTCTAACGAGAACATCTGGACAAGTTGCGAGAACATAACGAACGAGATCTTCCGGGCGACCAGTCAGAACTTACGGAAATGCGGTCTATAGCTCCCGACCCTTTTTACGGGACCGCATTACATACGCTAGTTACTGCTGAAACAGGTTACAAAAAATATTGCTTCCGAGTTCTTCCTAATGTTCACAATACTCATACTGTAACTTTTAGGACGCGGACGTTTCATTTGTCATTTCCAATAACGACGTTCAAAAGGCCAGATACAGGCCACCATGCACGTCACTGTCATCGTGTGGCGCTGAGACAGGGTTGCCTTAGCTCTTTGGAACTCCAGCGGTCCGTGAGTACCGTAGCGCGGGTTTTGCATCGCCTCGAGAGATGGCGCCACGCCGCGTGGCGCCTCTTTCGGGCGCTTTTCTTCTAGCTGAGAAGTGCGCTCTGTCTCCCTGGTGTATTTCGCTGCTAGTCGTGCCGCCTTCAGCCGATTTTCTTCTTCTGTCTGGGCAGTGTCCATATGGACCATTGCACAGTATGGCGTGGTGAAGTGTGGTGAGGTGTGCCGTTGCGAACATGGCACTACACCTATTTTAATATTGTGGCTAGTATCATCTCCAACCAGTCTGCTTTGCGGGTTGCCATCTACTCGCGATTACGGGAGAGCCAGCCATCTTTTATACCGAAATTCGTTGAAAAAAAAAATATGCCGCCGCTATCGCTTGCCAGAAATGACGCAGGAGTCGGGTCGTTGAAAACCAGTACGGCGCCTCGACATAAACTCTGAGGTTGTAGGCGGCGCGCTGAATGTCTCAGAGGCCCTCCGGGATTTGCGTCATATCCGCTAACCACCAGATGCGCGCGTTGTCTGCTCAGCTAGGTGCTATTTAAAGGCTTTAAAGAAGAAAATTTGACAATTACCAGCCCTATACAACTCAGCCGAGATTGCTTCAATTTTATTGCTGCTCTTTTATAGTAATGAACTTTGCCCGCGAGAAATTTCGTCGCAGTGGGCAAGCGGCCAACACTATACGGATTAGAGCGTGGCCTCCGAGATTGGACAACGTGCGTCATCAGACCTCGAAGGCTATAATCCACAATAAAATGGTTGTAGTCAACGTTGGTGTAGTTTAGGAGTAAAAAAAAAATGGAGTTGGGAAGGTTATGTAATCCGCAGGGCAGATAGCCGGTGGTTTGCTATGCAGTGTAACAAAGTGAATGTCAAGTGTAATACAGCGCAATACAGCAGAGGAGCGTTACGAGGTCAGGAAATTTCAGGCAAGGAATCGGCTGACACAACTCAGGGATGATTGCAGATCGACGGGGAAGCAATTTAGGCTGCCTGTTTAGGGAGGAACTGGCTGGTGAAGAGTTGCCGCTGCCGTCAATCATTAATGTGACCTTGGGGACGTTTCCGTGGTCGCTATCTGTTAACGGTTTGCAAAGCGCCGTAGAAAGCTGACGACGAGGCAAGGTTGCGCCTTTGTCACGCTGTCGGTTACAGCTGTCCCGATGCGGGCGCTCCCGTTCCCACTGTAAGTGCAATCAAGCTCACATCGTGTCCCAGAAACGTAGACAAAAAAAAAAAAAAAACCTCAGTGCCCTTCCAAGCTGTGAATAAGGATGGCCAGCGAAGCTCTGAATGTGGGGCCCTTAATGGCGAACTGCACCTCCGCCGCGGGTCGGCCCGGCATTGCACTGTCTCCGGAATCGGCCCTCGTATGGGGAGTTTTTCGCTTACCACGCCAACGACACGAAAATTTCCTTGGACGGTAGAGGTATATGCAGCTTCGCTGTGAAACAACGGCCGTTGCGTGTCTGCAGCTCAGCTGCTGGCGACACCCGACCCCTTATATAGCGAGGTCCGCTGGGCCTTTCTCGGAATATAAATAATGCCCAGCGCGCCCCGCAGTCGTCGCATCCCGTCGGCGATTGCGTGACATATGAGCGTGTCATGCGTATACTTACACACGCGTCGCGCGCGTCAACAGCTCGCGATAGTTGGCGCGGCGTCGTGTCGCAAACGAGCGAGAAGTTGCTCTCCTGAAGCCTGTTTCACATGATGCGATTTTCGTCGCACCGGAAGTGCGATTTCCGTCGTTTGCGATGAAAATCGCAGTCGCAGTGCCGACCCCCCGATTTTCGGCTGCGACCAACCGGTTGGTCGCACAGTCGCACCGTCGCACCGATCGCTGCGATTTTCCGTCGAAATTGCGCGGAGAGCTGTCAACGGAGCTATTTCGCCGGTTTGTTTTGGAAAATGGCGTCTCGCACGACAAGTGCAATGCGCGGAGAGGTGGATCGTCGAATTCGGTACGTACGCGAAGGGAGAATAAAAAACTTGTACCGCAGATTGCATTCTCCGATTGCTATGCGTTTGTTGACACGCTACACAGCAAATGAAGTGCATTTTCACGTTTGCTTCGTACGCCTTTGGGAGTTCTCAGTGCTAGGAGGTGTTCGAACCCCAGCAGACGACGAGGTCGTCACAATTTTCTTTTGCTGAGTAGCATGCAGAAATCGCGCTTACAAAGCAGCTTGAATTACTTCAAACTTGGCAAGGGCAAATGACAAGACAGCAAAGTACCCGAAGTTTCAACGTTGCGCTGAACGCGGTACCGTTCAGTTGCATTTTCTTGTCGGTTTTCAAGCATGAATTTCCCGATGCATCTTGAAAGCTTATCTTGCCTCTTATTAAATTTGACAGAGCGAAAGTGTAGGCTATCGTAATGAATTTGCTACGATAGCATTAAATCCGTGGCTTGAATAAAACATTACATGCACGTCAAGTTGCACCTCTTCTCTGGATATTTTTTTTTTTTTTCTTGCACAGAAACCAATAAACATTGACTATGTTGCGGACTTTGTATCCTTACTGCATCTGTATGAACACTTGCTCTGCAAGGTACTTAACTGTACAGCTAGTAGATTAAGTAAATTGCTTGCTATAATGGCACAGTGACAACGTACCCTCCTGCACAATTATGTAGAACTCGTGCAACAATGCGAAAAGCAGGCAAATGGCCTGTTCTAGTGGGGATAAAACAGTATAAAACGACACGCTGAAGAAAAGTAAATCAAAACTGTGCAGTGAAGTCAGCCAGTACAAGCAGTTCTTGCACGTTCACGGCTGATCAAGTGTGCAGAAACATTCATGCCTTACACGTTTCTAGTAAGTTTCTAACAAGTTTGTGATCACATATATTAGTGTGTAAAACCATATAACGATATCCGCTGCGATTACTATCTTTATAAATAATGAAATACCATGCTACTTGCAAGAACATATATCACCCGAGGATTTTAGAACAAATTTCTGCATTTCAACTATACACAATATGTGGTTTATTCAATAAAATAACACAAACTGGGCTTTTTTGCAATGACAAACTTATTCCAAACTTTACTTACATACAGGCAAGAAAAAAAATTATAGACAGAAATATTGTTCTTCAATTTGCTCACCTGCCACTGTGGCTATAGCATTCTGCTGCTAACACAAGGCGAGGGGTTGTTTTGCCAGCCATGGAAGTCGCATTTCAATGGGAGTCATAGGTGAAAAAAAAAGCTCTTGCACTTAGATTTAGTTCATCACCTTTTATTGAACCCTTGCACTTCAATATACTATTGCATAGGGGGGCATGCTTATGCAAAATCTAACACCAATAGAAAGCAAAGGGCAGAATTGTAAAACAACCATGTTTCTTGATAATTCGAGTGTGTAAATATTCATTGCATCAATATGTATTGTTCAACAGCACTGCACAAATAAGCATGATCAGGTATAGCAAGTACTCTGTCAGGAAGCTGGTTCTACAGATGTATAATATCAAGGCATGAATGTTCATACTACATATACGTCGCACACATAGCACAAAGAAAACCTTTTTCAAGAGTTGTCCCTTCTGGCAGATATGAGTGGGCCATAAGCAGCAGGAACTTTATTGCAGGACATTGTGTAATACCGCTTATGAAAGAATGAAGAGAGTTAAGAGGCTTTTAACAGGAGTACCTCATGCTGCTCTAATAAGAGGAACGATGAGCAAAAACATTTTTGGTAGAGCACTTAAACAGTAACTTTCTGAAAGGCAGAAAATTCCAGGTGAGAGTTGGAGGTACATTTGGCCCACACATACCAACAACACGGGCATACTACAAGAAACACTACAGCCTATGGTGTATTACAGTCTATGGGAAAGCTATCTTATGCAGAAATCAAGAATGATGCAACAAGCCCTCGACAACACTTCAGACTTTCTTGGCCGGTCTGGCCTCTCGCTTTCTGATAAGTCAGCTCATATCAACGTCGAAAAAAAAAGAAAGACTAGAATCAAGAACTGCCCCAGATTGCACATTGTGATCCACATAGCTGGACAAGTATGCCCACAAGACAACATCCACAAATCCTCAGCCAGTGTAAGCCCATGACGGCAGAGCCAGCACGTGGGTGAAACAATTATGCAATGCCTGGACGCAACTTCCACACCTGGTGAAAAGAATAATCTCAAAATAATGGGGGTGGACAAGTGGATACTATAGAAAATCGCAGATGCTGTGCTTGTGTCCAAGGTATGGTACGGTATGAATTACCAGCAGCACACAAAAAAGACAACTCGTCGAATACAGGCATCGGGTAGTAATAACAGGTCTTTCCAACTTTACCATGCTTGAAGACCTCTATGAGAAAGAGCTAACGAACAAGCACCTAGACAGTAGAGTTGCAGCCTGCAGCACAAATTCTTTGTCTCAAGAGCTCAGAACCTCGTCCCAAGATACTATGCCAGCTAGCATATGAGATGCAAAGACGACTACCCCTCCCTTCAGAAACACAACCTCGGGAGTGCCTGAACTTGAAACACAACAGGCTCATACCGTGGAATATGGGGGCAAACAATTAAGCCAGGAGACTATATGCAACTGCCAAACACACAGAGGAGGTTGCTAATCATGAAGATGCAAGCAAACATAAGGCACATATGGCATGGCAATAGCAGTGTAACAGTAGTATGACACTACATAAAGCTAAACCCTATATAAGTGAGTACCATTCCAGGTCATCCTACATCTAGAAAAGCTGAACTGAAAGCAACCAAAGCAGCACTTGTAGTGCAGATTACACCCTGCACAACACCCTGCATGGATTCACTAGAAACTATTTGGGCCTGCACATCACACAAGATTGTAAGGAAAATCAGGAGATTGACACGCGACTTGCAAGCACATGGCCAGAAATTAAATTACAGGATACATAACCGTGCAGATATTCTAGGACACAAGCAGGCTTATAAGCCCGACATAATAACTAAAAACTAGATGACTTTGTGTGTAATCATTATTAACTAAAGTGCAACAGATTGACAACAGACAAGAACGAAGTGCTCTGTGTGTTGACTTCGTTCCTGTCCATCGTATTTCTGTTGCACTATAGTTAATTACTATAGATTGTAACACCATAACTTGATACAAACATGCACACTATAGGATGCAGACAAATGCTCAGGACAAACTCCAGAATGTTTGCATCCTGATGCTTATGAAAGTGAACGGTTTCATTCCATGGCTGTCAATGAGACGGAGAGAGAAAACTTGATTGTGTTCGTGGAACAAAAATGCATTGATAAGCTTAGACATATAGTCATTGCTTAACACTTTCGAAATGAATAATTATAGCTTGCTATCGACATTGAAGCAGCCTTTCGACAGCAAGAAAAGGAATCAGTTTTTCCAGCTCTGAACATCGAATTGCAGGAAATGCAAGCAGACACAAAATTCTGCCAATATAATCTGTTTAGGAATACCAAATTGGAATAAACATGGAGGCTTGCACTTGTACTTTCTCTGGCTGAGCAATCTAGTTTGAAATGACTCCCATAAGCATGTCGTAACAATGTTGATCTAATACAGGTTAAATGCATGACTATCTTAAGAAATCTGGAAGATTGCTATAAATTACAGTGAAGAAACTATAATATCTAATAACATTGATAATAATATTTATTTCCACAGAACAGGCTAACCGTGAGAGGCGTGCGAGGCTGAGCAGAAAGCTGAAAAATTCTACGGCAAGTGCGCCTGCCGTGGGCCCACGATCCTGCATTATGGATAGCGCGTATTGATATGGTCTTCTTGTTAGAAGTTCCGAGTATAGTACCAGCGCGAGACACGGGACAACAAAGTGGACGAGAAGTGTGTCTTTTAGAATGCTATGTTACAACGTACAGGTTTCTACAAAAGTGACGGTAACTGCTCGAAACATTTGATTCGTCGGCTTTTGCGCCTTTAGAAATATTTATAGAGGGCTCCCATATATATATTCGCAGCGCAAGCACGGCGATGGACGAACCAGGCTAGCGCTAAGGTTGAATTTCACAACACAATTTTCATTCCACGTCGTAATCACACAGATCGTTTGAGGCTACGTTCAGGGGCACACGCGGGCGTTCGGGTTGGTGCTTCTTGATGCGTTTGGCGTAAGAATATGGCTAGGAGCAGGCACCACATATGCGCAATGACGGGCAATATACACGCATCATTTCTCCAGAAGCTGACGCCGAGCACGGGTAGCGCGAGGATCTTGTTGGGCTGACACGACAACTTCGTGGCAGCCGAATTCCGAATACTGCATATACGGTGAGGCAGCTATATGAACTTGTCGGTAGGCCATCTTGTAGATTGTTGTAGCGCAGGCAAAACGAAACGGTCATAGAAGGTAGATAAGACAACACACAGCGCTGAACCATAGAATAAAGAATTGCTGAACCACCTGCGAACAGCTGTTTACGTGCGCGATGTTGCACTGAACTACAGAAACCGCCGTCGCGCACTCCAAGACAAATCTTAACTAACGGTTTTAAATTAGTAAACGTACATATTATTTGCTTCCAATCAAGATAAGTCAATAATATTATAGTGTAAACGTTTTATTCACTACAATAAAGTAATTATGCAGCGTGTGCCGCGAAACCTGGCTGTAAGCAACCCTGGGCGTCGCACCAGTCGCATTGTTGAAATCGCAATCATGTGAAATGAGCCCTCTAAAAATCGCATTGCGACGCGTGCGACAGCACCGATTTTCGTCGTTGCAGTCGCAGCATGTGAAACAGCCTTGATACGTCAGTGCGTAGCGCGACGTCTCTGGACGGGTTATCTCGAGTGAACGCCCTGGTGACACCGTAACGTGTATATTTGTGTAGCGCAGTGTGGCAACTGGAAAAATTTGGGAGAGCGATGGTAAAGTGCCGCCCTTGCGTCGTCCTATCTTGTCTTATCAAAAAAAAGTTTGTCTTCGGTTTCCTGTTTGTTGCTCTTGTGAAGTAGTACGTTGTCTTTCATACGCTCGCCGCTGGACCACAGGCGTTTCCATAATCATTCATTCCAACCCATCTTTATTGTTCTATAGTAATTCGGTGCATAGTTTCTTTTTCTTTAACACGCAGCGGTGACAACGATGCAAACATTGGAACAGTATAGCTGTGTCCGACATATTCAGGCCGCTGAACACCCGTACAGCCGAGAGTTAATGTATACGCTGACCATGGGGTCGCTGAAAAAAGAAAAGCGGTCATTCTTCGTAATTAACATGCATAAACCGAAATTGACAAGCGCACTGGAAAGTTCGCAATGCCACGTCTGGACCGCACTCCTCAATTTGAAGTTACAATCGCAGGCAGAGGAGAAAATTAGCTTTATCGCGCAATCACTAGTTTATATACTTTTGCTCACCGGCATATACCGACTAAATTAAGTGCGAGCGAGATGGCTTCTTTGCTCAGTCCGTTCTGTCAGTGTTCATTGTTATACAGTGCGTTTCATGCTGCAAATGCTTAGGTCTCATTTTGACTTCAATCATGTCTTGGTAAGAGCACATCATCACTCGCAACAGGTCGCTCAAAAATTAACAAACAGATAAAGTAAATAAATAAATGGGTACTTCGGTTGCCAGTTGCGTGTAGTTCCAACAGAAACTAAACTCATTTTGTAAGTAACTTACAAAATACTCATAAGAAGCCAACAAACACTGACACCAAGGGCAACATAGGGGAAATTACTTGTGCTTAATAAAGGAAATAAAGAAACGATAAATTATGGAAATTAAAGTGGATGAAAAAAAAGCTTGCCGCATGCAGGTGGGAACCGAACCCACAACCTTCGCATTTCGCGTGCGATGCTCTACCAATTGAGCTACCGCGGCACCGTTTTCCCATCCACTTTCTTGGGCATTTATGTATATTTATGTATCCTAGTAGAACCCTGGGAGTGTTAGCCAGCGCCACCACTCACAGACCTTGGCGGCGGACGTGGAACGTCCTTTTTGCCGCAGGCGTCACGAGATCGTGATCTTTTTGGGTGAATGCAACTGGTCAATAAACCCACATATGTTACCTAAAGGCATCAATGTTGCCGGATTCATTTACTAAATACTCGTAAATACTCGTAAATTTACAAAATACTCGTAAGACCTAGTCTTCAACATGCCGCTGCTATACGGGGTGATCATTTTTAAATTTTGCGCAATTTTGAAAAATCATTTGTGGCTCATAGCATCATTCCATTGCTTGAGCTGGAATATTCAGCAAGGCGGGCATTACTTGCTCAAGAAATGGAAACAATTAATCAACTAATTGGTGAAAGTGCATTAAGTCCTTAATTATTTTGCGGCTTACGTTGTAATTTACTCATTGTAGCCAGTTGACTTGCAAGGTATATCCACTAAGAACAGGTTTTATGGATGGCACGGATTTTGAGATATGTGTTTCGATTTCTCGTGCAAGTAATGTCCGCCTCTGAATATTCCAGCTCAAGGAATGGAATTATGCTATCTGCCATAAATGGCCTTTAAAAATCCTGTAAAACTTAAAAATGATCACCCGCTATGTAACTCCTACACATTTACCACTATAAACAAGACAGAGAATCTGTTCACAGAAAAGCTGTTCGCTTCATATGTCGCCGTTATCATGGAAAATTTTAGACCTCCTCTCAGACGGAGGTCCTTGGTCTGCTGCTCTTTCTCGTAGAGACCACATTGTCTCAAGCTCCTTCACCCAAGTTCACCTTTCCAAACAGCTACCTGTCGCGCGCAAAACCGTTATCTACAAGAAACTGTCATTGGTTAAACGTATCTGACTTGTATACGCTTGCACCAACACAGTAAGAGAGTTTTGTTGTATTGCGATAGCAATCATACCGACACTCCAGGCGCATTTCCGTCGTCATCTTCGCCGTCGGCGTGACGTTCCGTATAAAGTCCAAGCGTGTTAACACCGTGGCCGCGCGCTGCATGCTGTAGGTGCGAGTGAAAGCGTGCGAGGCTGAGCCGGCGATCGCGGCTGTCTCGTCCACGCAAGGGAGAAAAGCGGGGAGGAAGCACCGCCGTCTTCCACCGCGCGCGCAAGGCGCCGGGGGTAGGGGGTGGTTGCGCGGGCCCTACCTCGGAAGCGATCCGCGATGGGGACAAGAGTGCGCCGAGTGGTGATAGCTTCGTGTGCGCTGTGTTCATGCCGCTTAGTTCGCGTTGAAGCGAGGGGCAGCGCGAAGGTCAGTTCGCTCCCTGATGCGTGCCCTGTCTTGAATGCGACCGCCTTACGTGACGGACCAAGGGACGGCTTTCCTCGTCGGGTAGGCATAGAAATGCTTACGCACCTAAATAAGTACCGCAGACAGCGCGCACGTGAGATTTTTGAAACCTGCAGCATTAATTTTCTGACTCCCGGGGACGCATCTGTCAGCTCTCGGTCGATCTTCACGCATGTAGACAAAAGAAGTAGAAAATCTGTCCCGCTGATTCTTTTCCTTATCACATGCGTGAAACCTTCCTCGCGCCTTTGTAGTAGCATATGCGAATTCTGTAAGAGATTTGGTTGTTAATGATGAACGCTCTGTCCCGGCCGTGCCTCTTTTCTGTGCCCTGTGTCGCCCCTTCCAAGTTCTGCTCTTAAATATGCTCCAACGAGCCGAAATGAGCACGCTAATATAGAGAGTGCTTCTCGTAGACTTTGGTATAGTCTGTGCAGTCATACAACACGTCTCAGCGTCAACTGGACCGAGATATTTACTGGGAAAGAAAAAGAAAAAAAGAACCTCTAAGGTCGACGCTAAAAATTTTCCGCCGGAAGAAATTTGTGAAAGGTCATCTAGCAAAATATATTCGTCTGAAAAAAAAAAACAAGAAGGAAACGATATTTTTGGTGGAAATAAAAGAACGACAAAAGTAGGCCGAATTATAGAAAAAACAAGAAACGAAAACGCTGAACCCTTTAGTATAGAGGTGAAAGTACGAGGTCTGCGAAAAACTTCCACAGGCACGGGATATTGTCTTTGCCGGAAGAAATTTAGCACAGCGTTATCGGTCTGCCACCTACCACTGCAGCTTCCACTCAACCACGTGCACTCAACTGAGCACGCACGTTACTACACCCCGTGCTCGCGCACTCGGCGGCACAGGCCTGTGTATAACGGTAACGGCGTGCCAAACCCCCCGTCTCCAACGATCGCTACCGCGAGAATTTTCGACCGCGATTCTGCAACGTCGCTCAAGTCCGCCGGTACTTGAAGCTAGACGATCGCGCCGTGTCCAAAAAAACAAAAAAGGAGTACGCCCCGCCGCCATTCAGATCCGCGGCGTGTCCCAGAATGATTTCTGTATCGGTCGCGACCGCGCAATCAGCGAGTCGTTTGCGGCGGCTCGTCCGGATATCCGGCGGGCGTCGCAATCTCGCCGCCGAATAGGACGGGGGCCGACTGGCGGTGTGCACTTCATTCCATGGTGCTGCACGCCGAGGTGCGTTGACACGGCTGGACCGCGGCGCGACGACGTCATCGTCCCGCGTCGCTTTGTTCGCCCGCTTCCTGTTTCGCTCTTTGTTTTTCGCCTTATCTGCAGGCGATTACTCGCTTTTGATTGGCGCAGTCCTGCGTGCCGCGCGAAAGTGATGGAAAAAAAGGGTGGCTCTCCGTGCGCGCGCACGGGTTTTTTTTCACGCGCCTGCATGCTGTTGTGTTTTTCCCGTATGACGCGCGCGCGAACAACACGCGATGGTCGTACGATACCGAAGCGGATGGGCTTAGATGGGCTGGGTGCTGCTTTTTTTTTCTCCTTTTTTTTTCTTATCTCGCGTAAAAAAATGTGTTAGACGAAGGACGGAGCACGGAGTCGTGTTGGCGGTGTAGCTTTTGAATTAGTACAATCGTTTATGGACTAATTAACTAATAAAAATCACGAGTTTTCTTCCAGTGACATTTCCGTTAACGTTCATGTTAGTTGAAGTAGCCCTAAAAAGAAAGAAGGGATATTGCCACAATGGCGGCTTCAGAGAAAATTGCCGCGGCCGTGTTTTGTAGTGACCTATTTTATTTTACATCGTCTTGAAGTTGGTCAGGGGAGGGAATAATCTACAATGTAAAAAAAGAGAAAGAAAGAAGTGTAGATTGTTACAGTCTTGCTACTCGCGCCAAACGAAAGTCTTTACGAAAACAGCCCTTGTTTAATCCTATAGGGTGACCCAGCTAGCGCTAGCCAAGCTGTTAAAGGAAAACAAAAAGATATAAGAAACGCGGTGCAAGATGCGATTTTAAGACCTGCGGTATTCGGTCGTCCGACGAGTGAATTTTTTTTCAACTGGTAGGCTAACGTTATCTGGGACGCACGGTAAATACGCGTGTACGCCGGTTGCGGGCTCAGCACTACAGTGTGTAATCGCTCAAATTGAAACGAATTGAATTTTGGCGCCGCGGACTCGTGGGGCGCCAATGGCTTCGCCACATGGCTTTGCATTGCGGAGAAGCTACGTTGGCCGCAATATTTAGGTCAATTATGATGGTGGTAACGCGTCGGTGTGGGGAAATAATAGTAGTTACATTTTCTAAATTTAATTGGGCCTGAAAATCGGTGCCGTGAATACAAAGTTCGCTTCGCGTGTGTGCCTTTTACACTTGTACAGAAGCGCGGAAATGGATGTGAGCAGGAAAAGAGGAAAACGAAAGCGAGATCGAGTTGATTTCTGGGTGTCCTTAACAAGCGATATCATCACCTCAGCTTGGTTGTTTCATTTCCTGGCGGTATCTTTGCCGAGAGATGCTTCCCACTGCTGTGCTGTGTGGTGGCCATTGTCTTTTTAATAGATGTCTGTGCTGCCATCTGGCGGTTAGGGAGTAATGTCTGCGTCATCCTGTTGATGCGCTCATGCGCGCGTTCGAGTGTCTGACCTTCTTGAACGAGACGAAATACCCGGGCAAAACATGTCTATTTGGACAGCCGGAATGCGGCAGTCACGGCTGGCAGTCGCGACACCGGTACACTTCAGCTTAACACTCGCAAATGTGTGTTATGAAGTGCGGGAAGGTGATAAAATGAAGTGGTTTAACACAGGAATTTATTACAATGGTCAAGAAATCTCTGAGCGTTGGTATATCAAGGTGTGCGCGTCTGTGTGTGTGTGTGTGTGTGTGTGTGCGCGCGTGCGCGCGTGTGTGTGTACATATATATACATACATATATATATATATATATATATATATATATAGTGAGAGAGAGAGAGAGAGAGTTTTATATAACCTCCCTGGCGTATGATTGGTATTTATGCTGCCGTGTGCTTTTACTCTGGTATCCGATGCCTCCTAGCACTCATTTCAATAAAGACAATGTGTTGAAAGTGTGCTGCAGGTAGAAGTTGTATAATTGAGATGTACATAAAAGTACCCTTCACAAGGCAGGCACAACCCAAAGTATTGATTCTGTGCTAGAAGTCGTAATATGCACGGACCGGAGCACATGCGTCTGCTAGAACTTTTGAGAAGGGTTTACGAAAATTGGGAATAGAAGAAAATGAAATGTTGTGAGGCAATGGTGATAGGAGGTGAGCTGGCCTCCATGCAGAAGAAACTTGCTGCCATTGTCTCAACCGCTGTGTGCAATGTCTAAACCTTGTGAAGGCCCCTTTATGATTGCGATTTACTGCGGCAGCCTCGACCTAAATACATTGAAACTGATAATCATCTAGCTTGGCATCCGCTGAACTGATTTCGATGATGTTGTCATGTTTTAGAAGGAGGAGTTAAAATCTAGTGGCCACTGGAAGCAGATTTTTTTTTTCATTCAGGCTGTCTTTATATATAATGGGTGCCGAAAATCACACATTTTTAAAACGAAACATCGAGTTTACAACTCTGTCACTCTAGAACATAAGCAGATATCATGATATTGCTAACTTCGGGAGTTAACACATCTGAAGTGGAGAAAATTGATATCTTGTACATTGCTCTGCAAGATAACGGTAAGTTACTAATAGGACTTTTGTTGAAGAACTTACACAAGTGATGTAGCAACTTTTATGCAAACTCCAATTTAATACATGACATTTCTTAATTTTAGACACTGTAATATGTGCAGCTTATGGAATTATAATATCTGTCCTTGACTCAGAATTCAGAGTTGCAAATTTGTTACTGCCTTTTTCTTAATCTAAAAATTTTCAGCAACTTTTGAGAAAAATTTGAGACAATCAAATCTAAATTCTGCTCTCAGCAATTCATAATGCTTAACTCTCTCATGTGCAGGAAAGTTGCCCAAGCAGATTAATATTTCTGCATTTTACATGTACTTGAATACGGAAATCAGAGTTGGCCCCAAGATAAGCAGGAGATGCTTTTGGCATTTAGTCCGGCACATGGCCAGTCACATCAACTACCGCACCCATAAGGGTTTCAACACGTTCCGACAGTGAGAGTACACATCTTTCCAATCCACCGCTCACATTGTGTCAGGTGCCATGTCACATTATGTATCTCCTACTTTAAAGCTTCTCCTATTTACTCACAGGTGCCAGCCTGAAAAAGAAGCAACTCTTCTTGTTTCTTGCAGCCTTTTTCAACTGTTACCATTGGAACTGGCACTTTAATACAGGGATGAGACATGCTTCTATTTATTTCATTCTCATGTTTCATCTGTTCCCAAGTGTATCCCTTACTTATATGCGTGGGCTCCACGTTGTGTGCAGGCTGCCCGTGACAAAGGTTTTCCAGAGGAATGCGATTTCGTCATTGAGGTACAAGGAGGCGGCGCCATCTGTAGCATTGAGGAATTGGACGAGGCTCTGCGCAAAAGAGACAAGGAGTAAGCAATTCTCTCTTTTTCTATTTTTTTTTTCTCAACAGTGCTCGGGCATTTTCCAGAAACACAAAAACAAAAGAAAAAATAGTGGTCCTCATCCATATGAATATCTAATTCTTGAAAAAAAAAAATACACTACTCCTTACATTGCAGAGGCAGTGCTATGAGCATTCTGCCTTGTGGTCTTTTTTTCCTGTGCATTTCACGCATTGAGGCAGTAAGCGGGAGGGCAATCATAATCATAATTAAGTTTGGTACTTCATTAATTGGTAAAAAATTCCAATAACAATTTAATTGATAGTGGTATCACAGTTCTAGTTTGTTCGGTACTTATAAAATTAACTGTGAGAACATTGTCTCTGTATTGCCAGTCTTCAATAGTGAACACAATTTTTTTCATTACTAAGTCAAGCCATTCATTTAACACCGCTTTGTGAGTGACAAGACCTGTTATTGACTGGGTCATGTCGCAAACCTATTACTGTGAAGCTGAGGCTATAAAAATTATTTGCTAAGTTTGTTATCCTTTATTGTATTTGTCTCCTCTTTATTCCAAGTGCACAGCTGGCCTTGCAGTGCATTTTATTTCTTGTACTTTCTGCTGCTATGTAATTTTTACACTTTCTGCATATTTTTCCCTTTAACATTATGTCACAGTAGTCTCTTCTTTTATAAAGGTGAACCAAAATTCCTAGTTCTTTATGAATTCCTTATAAATTTAGCAACTCTGGAATTCTTATAACCTCTGGGGTTTTGGAAACCACAAGCTCTACTCAGGTACTGGTATGCGCTTTAACGAGAGGCCAGGTAGATGTATGCAGATATGTCAGAACCTCTGACAAAGACTGGACGTCCAGACAAGTGCATTTAACATTGGCTGAGACGTCATTTCTGGCTTCCAGTGGAAAACAGTCTCGAGAAAACCTGCGCAGCGCTGTGGAGCCTCACATTTTTTTAGCATCCTCGTCACACAGTTCACTGTAAGCATGCCTGCATCTGTGAATGACGTGTTTCTGCGGACAGATGTGGCATGTCTTGTGTCTGGGATGCCACAGGGCCAAGCTGTACACCTTCAAGGTGGACCACTTCTATGGTGGCACTGCTACAAGCATCAGCCAGCAGCAGCAGAGGCCCGTGGTGATCCTGCACGGCGACCTTGGCGCACCAGGTTTCAAGCACTTCCATGAAGCTCTCGAGGAGCGAGCCAAGAGCAGGAAGATCAGCTATGTGCTGCGCCACTTCGTTCGGGTGGGTGGTCCAACTGTCATTTCAAAAGGCACTCTGGTGAAAAACTGGAAGTTAACCTTATGGAGAGTTTTAGCCTGTCCGTAAATTCTTACCATTTATAGATTACCGTGTTGTCGGAGCCGTGGACAGCAGTAGCAAAGCTGGTAGTGGGATCTTGCGATGCCTTGTGCAACTGCAGTGCGTTCGAACTGCAATGTGTTAAGAAAATTTTTGTGTTAAATGTGTAATATTATTGAAGGAAAATAATTAAAAACACAGCGCATTAACCAATATATTGCTGCCGGCTGCACTCTACAGCAGCAGTCAAGTACATTATGGTAAATCACTGCAGTGTTAGCTTGGTGTACTCACGGGTTAAACCCCGCATCACAAGATGTGACCACAAGCAATGTTGCTGTCATACACTTCCCCGGTAACCCAGTGTTCCTCAAATGCCAATACAGTACATTTACAGACAAGCAAACACTTTCTAATAACACTCATTGCAGAAACAAATAGGCAATTTTTACCAAGGCTGGATGGAGGCTTGATATGTTAGAAAACAAAACGATCTAAAGGTGTAACGCAACTGGAGATGAAACCTCCACATTTTTGAAGCAGCTCTCTGTGGCACCACAGGTAGCGGCAATGCGGGGCAGGTTTGTGGACTGTTGCTGAATAGGCTCAATTTTCACCATAACATAAAGAGGGTTGCTGGCAGAAGCCTCTCTTTCGGCGCGTTGAGCTGTGTGTGCCATGTTGGCACATTTATCAATGCTAGCACCCATGACACCCTTCTTTATTCAGCATTCTCTTCAGCCTTAGCTGTGTGCTGTTTTGTTAGAGGGTGCTCCTTAACACCTCTTCTCAGTTGACTGTGCTCCAAAAGGGGCATGCCACCATCACTTTTATAGAGTAGCCAATTTTCTACACGGCATGAGCATCTTTTTGAGTAACGTTAATCTTGATAAAATCTGCCTGAACTTTTTTTGGTATGGCCTAACTTATACCGAAGTCACACGGACATACCAAAGATCCTTTGAAGTTAGGGAGCATAGAGCTTTGAAAGGAAGCGATATGTGTCAGCGCTACGTTGTCGCCAGGTGGTCTCCGCTGAAGTTTTTAACAGAAACTGCAACATATCCTAAAATGCAAAATTGATGAGGAACAACAACAACCACCAAAAAAGAAAAGAAAAATAAGAAAAGCTAACGACATGGAGAAAGAAAACAAGGACACTTCAACGCATAGAAGCTGATAACCAAATCGAACATGGCACCCATGTTGCGTCAATGTTGCTGATGGTGATAGGCCATGCCATCGCTGCTGCACCGGCCCATTCATCATTGAGATTGCTAGTGTCACGGAAGTGTTTAGTGCTTAGAGACTTCTATTATACAGTGAAACTTGTTTTTAACAGGTAAAAATTGAACTTCCATATCTATACAGAAATTTTTACTTCTGGTGGACCCCCTCTAGGCTCAAGCGTATTCCCTTGAAATTTCAAAGGACAAACGCCGACTCACTTGACTCAAGGCTCCCTTCATCTAGGTCTTATTTTATGCACTAATGTGACAGCGCACATCTTCCCTTGAAGTAAAGGCCCTTTTGTTCAAAGGACTTGGAAAGTGTCCGTTGACTGGGTTATATTATGCAAGTCGAAAACCATGATAAAGAAATGTGCCTTATATATGTACAAGGCTTTTTTCTACTCCCAGTACTTTTCAGTAAAATCACAAATTATTGTTTTTGTTTGCACTTGCTTGGGTTTCCTTTTCTTTCTTCTTTACTTTTTTAACATACCTTTCGGTACCTCTTTCAAGAGTTATCCTTCAGCCAGAAATACCAACAATGAAGTCACAGTTCGGTGTGCCCACAGTATAGGTTGCAATGGACATTTCTTGAAATCAGGTGATAAACAATAAAACCAGGAAAAAGATATGCTTTTCCTGGCATTAAAGAAAAACAAAAGAGGAAGGAGCTAAACTGCTTCTCCATCTGAGTGGAGCTGCATCATGCATCAAACAGAGAGCTTACTTGTGACAGATGGTGCAAATATACACAGCGTCAGTGATAACAGGAACCAGCAGGAATGAGACCATGCTTTAAAAAGGAAGGTAATGCTTCAAGTAATGCAGCATTGCTGCTTGTGCTTTGGTGTTTTCACAATAGACTGCTTAAAGCAAACATTATTCTTTTCTGCAACAAAAGTGGGCAGTGGGAACTACAGGTGCAAAAGTGTAGCTTGTTTTCTTTGTTCGTGTACAATCTCCTTGAGGTAGGCGTCCTTGTGGTGGCATGTCAAACTTTTTGTGTGAAAGCATTAAAGGGCTCGCTGAGCTAAAAAGCCAGCGTCTGTCGTCTGGAGCAGCGAAAAAGCACCTGGATTCCCATTGGCTGAGACGCCACGTCTCGAGCACGCCTCGACGGTGCAGAGCAAACGAAAGGAAATGCCGTGTTCACGCGCCAGGTTTTGTGTGAGAGGAGTCTCTTGTCACACAGGACGTTGGTGGGGTGCGGTGTTGGCACCACAGGCTGCTGCTGCTTGCTGGCTCGGGCTGCACGTTCCGCTATGGTAACATTACTCACAGTGCAAAACTCCGAAGGACCGCTCAGCGCCGTTCAATTAGACATTAATGCTTTCGGATTCATAACTCATAAGAAGTGCTTGGTGTCCTCAGAATTTTTTTAATTAAGAACCCGTAGTATTGACCAGGACAAGGTATTACTGTTTGAAAATTTCTGTAATATTTAGTATTTGTTAGAATTTAATCCTACTTCACTTTCTCATTGTCTACTTTTCTGGCGAAAAAGAATTATTGCAATAGGATAAGCAGAACCAGAGATATTGTCGCTCCAAAAGTGCAACACCATCAGAAATGCTGTTTAGAAAAAAAATATGAAAAACGTTTCAGAATGGGTTCATGGTGGTTAGTGCAAAGGCTAAATTCAATTGGTGAAGGATGGTACACAGGTTCAATCAAGCAAAAATAGATGCTCTACACCAACCTGGAGCAGAGAAGCACGAAAAAACTTTTTGGCCAGGTTTTCGGGTACCAAGGGCATTGTCTCCCCTTAATAGGTACATTTTATGCAGAATAAGTTCAGTTTACTTCAAAAATGTGCATTTTGCATGTACCTGCCGCTACTAGCACTGGGAGCAAGAGTATGTATTCACCAACCGAATGAGTCGTGAGAATGCACATGTTGCAGGTTGCATGAAGTCTTAATGTCATTAAGTTGGTATGTGCGTAAGTGTGCGGATGGCATTAAACTTTAAGTCATTAAGCAGCTAATGTAATTTTTGTATGCCTGCATGGCACAGATATGTCGGCTATGCATGCAATTCAGCATTCAATTCTGTTGAATATACTGTAGTTGTACATCTATTTCTTCACCCTTTCTGATTCACTGTTTCTGATGTGATGCTTCTGGATGTGTTTATGATAGCCTTTTCTTTTAGTCTTTCATAACAAATATAGCTTTTTAATAATTGGTTTTAGTTGGTTTACTTTGCAAATTCGTTACTAGCTTGAGCAGTGAGGGTGCCCCTGTTGCATGCTGCCTGATGTACTTCTGGGTTTTCATGGTGCATAAACAGCTGAAACTCTTGGTTTGTTGTGCTGTCCTTTTGGTTTTTCCTTTATTAGAAAAATTGTGCACAATACTGACAACTGGGGACGTATTCTGTAGGAGTCCACCTAGTGGACCGTCCATTTCGGCCGCTGCTGATTGGCTGGGGCCGCTCGTATCCTCCTCGCTCGTACAGCTGCATCCAATCAGTAGTGACCAAAATGGATAGTCCACTAGGTGAACTCTTATGGAATGCCCCCCCTGATCGTGCTAGTGCTAGTGCTGCTGAATGACTTTTTAAATATCAAGCTTCCCCAAGCAATCTCTCGTATATTAGTTCTAATCAATTTGCACACAGAAAAAAAGAAATTAAGTTTGAGCAATTAGCAGTAGTTCTGTAGCAAAGCAAGAAATTCCTGAAGTGTTAGGTATTTCCTTAGACTGTTATATTCCAAGTGAGTTTGAAGCACGGGGCACCAATTTCAGATGGCAAAACTGGAGAGTGGTTGTAAGTGCGATGCAGTGCTTCTAAAAAAATGTGATACGGTAGTTCTGAAAATGTGGCAGCTATGGGCAATCACTTGACTTGCACGGTGCTACCATGAGTGGTAAACTTTTTATTGCCAGTCCACTGGTAGTATATGGTAGGCTTAAAGGATATCTGGTAGTTATGTGTGCCAGAGTTTTTTTTTATACAAGTGCTTATTGGTACTGATCCCCTGCCATGTATTCCCTCTTCAGACCCCCTCTGCCAGCAAGGTCCGGCTGTCCGGTTATGGAGTGGAGCTTGCTATTAAGAGCACGGAATACAAGGCTCAAGACGACACTAAGGTTAAAGGTGACTCCGAAACTTTTGTTACATTTTGTTGAAGTTCATTCAGAAACATTAATCTTGCCTCAACTACAGAAGCATTGCTGATTGGAGAAGTAAGTAGGAGAGAAATGCAAAGACTAAACTTAGCATCAACTAAAAAAAAAAAAGTTGCAGCAGTGCAGTGGCTACAGTGTTCTTCAGCTGTGCACGAGGTCGCGGGTTCGAAACCCAGCTGCCACAACCGTGAGTCCTGCACTGTGGCATCCCTTATATCAGCAAAGTTGCTTTGGGATGCTATTAATCAGTCACTAAAAAACTTGCATGGTTGTTTGTACTGGTGGGACTAGTGAAGCAACTGACGGTGGCTAGACGTGTTTTCTTCATCACACATCTTCAGCCTGTTGACACAACTTGACGCGGTTTCTTTAGTCGTTGACGCCATTCCGAGCAGCTCATCTTGTGTTTCAGTGTGTCACAGTAGGCTTTCACATCTGTAAATGTGCAGGTAAATGACCAAGTTAACCGCCACTTACCTTGAAAAAAAAGAAAAAATAAGAATTGATGATACGTGACCTGGTCCTTTCATCATGTAACCATTGGTTGATCGATTAAGCTTCTCTGTGTTCGCAACCTGTTGATGTCAGTTGTGTGTGGTAAAAAAAAAAACTTGAGTTCTGGGTTTATACTTTCTTCATCTTTGACGTACGCTGCGCTTTAGTCGCACAAAAATGTATTTTAACTTGTGTTCTGCTACAATAAAACCCGATCACCAAGAAAGTTTGATGATCGCACGGGGCATGTTTAAAAACTAAATATTGTGGGTTTGCCCCTCCTGAATACTCGAGCCAGTGTCTTGTATGTAGCCTAGCCTTGGTTTTGTTTGTGTCATCTTAATTTTGTGCTTGAGTTGTGGCTCTCTAAAAGTGGGGTTTATTTTTCTCTTTGTTCGCAGAGGAGAAAAATGTGGTGGATTCTGAGGAAGTCGAAAAAGTTGAAAACATGGAAGGGTTCGACTTCAAGAAGCTGAAGTGAGTTCTCTCCTTTGCACTGGCACAGGTGTCTTGATATTTCTGGGCTTCACGCCCTAGTATTTGTGAAACAGGCCTCGGGTTTCTATAAACACTTCTTTTTCATGTAACACTGTGGAGTATTTGAGGTTATAATGATGAGGGTGTTTGTGTGAATGAGTGCTATCATATATGTAAGAGCCATACATTGTATTTATTTTGGCCATCATTGCACACTTTACAGAATAAGAGAATACACTATTTACACGATTCTTATGCACCCGCTAATCTTATGTGCACCCAACTTTCACGAGCTTACAGTCCGAAAATAAAAGTGCACCTGAATGTATAACATGCCCCCAATATATATAAGAAAAATATAGCATGCCCCCCACATTCGTGAACAGAAAAAACGAGACCTGCACAGAAGGGAAACATATTTTTCAAAAGCTTTCATAATGAAAGCAGCATGTTGTCTGCCATTCTTGCTTCATTGGTCGTAGATGCCAAGCACATAGGAGCGGTATTCTCAAGTGATAACTTTAGAAACACTACGATCACTTTCGCAAAATTGTATGTGACTGCATCAGACTTCACGAAGTATGCGGCCGACAGCATTCCTTTCACTGCATGCAGATAGAGAGCTTGACACAGTGCCAAAAATGCTGGTGGTCGTATACGTCGGCGCATCTGGTGCCCAGTCGCATGAAATCTCATGAGAGGGATAGTCTCTCTGAAAGTGATTCACCGAGAGTACCGCTCCAGGTTATAGTCAAGCTCAAAATGAACCCACAGCAACCTTCACACAAATATCAAAAACACTCTCTGTCGCCACCTTGTGATGGTGATGATGCTGCGCTTCTGGCAATAGGCTGTTGCCAACGCTGCGAACGTGGTTTTGGTTTGTGTCCACTTGTGACGTGCAGGCAATTTTCAGACCCATTTTCTCTGATAAAAATATCTGTGTTAGATTCTTGTAAATACAGTATGCAAGGCTCACATGGTTTCATGAAATACTTGGTCTGTAACTAGCAACTGCTGGCTCTTCACACTGCACTCTATTTCTTCATATGCCAATGTGCTGTACCTTTTAGCTGTGCATTTGTGGGCATGACTGAGGCTGAAATTGATGTGCTTGCCAACACATTACTAGCTTGTGGCATTCGAAATGCTTTTGCTTTTGGTTAACTTTGGATTGATTAGGAACTAGACGCCACTTTTTCAGGTTTTTCTTCTTCAGCCTGTTAGCCCGCAACAATATTAACATAAATCGACAGTTATGCTTGAAGGCTCCAGCTTACTTTTGCCGAAAGAATGATAACAATAAGAAAATAGGAGAGATTCAGTGCCATGCTGCAGCATTCAGGTTGTCTCTTTTTTCCCCCCCGCATACAATATATGAGTGGAACAACTTCCCTGATACTGCTGTTGTTGCGTCCACTGAGTCATTTGCCACCATACTCAACCGACATATTCATGATGTGCAGTCATGATGAGGAACTGTATGTTACCACGCCACACCCTGTAAATTTTTCGGGCACCTTTCTGCAAGTGATGGACACTGTTGTTCCATGTTTGTTTTGTAGGTTTGTCCGAACAGTGATTTTTGAGGCCGAATCGAATGCAAATTGAATAGTGCTAGAAACAAATTGAATCGAATATCTAATGGTTTCCTAATAGTTTTGTAATAATGAGCAGTCGTTATCACAATTAATATAAAATTATGTTCACATCCTAGTATTCTTAAAGTTAGCAAGCTTCTCTGATTACATATTTCATTATGAAGCGTTGTTTACTAAAAGCACAAATGGAGCCTTAGGAGCAAACAAGTAGTTTCTTTGCATGCACAGAACCCTTCAGAAAGTACGAATGGTCACTGCATAGCCTGTAAATTATTGCTACCTAATCGACATAGCCTGCTCCATCATGCAAGTTCTCATGTTTTGTGTCTATACTATTGCCATTGGGGTGAAAATTTCCATACTTTTGATCCAATATTATGTTTAATTGGGCACAGTTGACGTATCGAAATATTGGAAAAGGGTTTGAAAAATATTTGCATTTATGAATCGTGACTGTTCGATTCATTATTTGAAAGTTTTGAATATTCGCACACCCCTATTGTTTTGCTTATATAATTTTCATTCTACTTTACATTTATCTTGTTCTTTTTACACCTCCCCCACTGCAATAATGCCCTCTGGGTGCACATAGTGATATTAACAAATAAATAAAGTATGTCTTTTAATAAGTGGAAGCAGTACATCACATTATGTCAAAAGGCAAATGTGTTTTTTTAGAAGTTGGAAAAAGAATCACCTGTGTAATCTTATTTCCTACCAGGGAGCTTTACCCTGACAAGAAGGACAAGCTGAATGTGCTCAAGTCCCACCTGACCAACTCTGGAACTGAACTAGCTGCCCTGAAAGTGTGGGAGCTGCAAGGTGAGCACGGCTTTTGTGCGCAACCTCATTTTGCACTGGTAGTTGGCACCTGTTATCCTCAGATGGAACAGATTGATCCTTCCCGGTGGCTTAGTGGCTATTGGAAACCACCAGTGAAACTTTCTGTGCCAACATAAGTACCTTAACACACAGCTTAGAAGGTGGAGGTAACACATTTTAGTAGAACATGCCATAGTTTTGCATCAGAAAATTCACCACTTGTCACGAGGAACGTGTGTCCAGTGTCTGACCTGACTAGGCACTGGTGTGCAAGAACACATGAGTGCACATGGTTCTTGGAATGTTCATTCTCATGGACAGGGCTCGGCTGGATGAGTTGGGTGTTAGCAAGCATTGACACAGGCACGCGTCTCTCATCGTTCAAGATATAAATTTCTGTGGCCTCCCTGCCGACCAGTGTCGGCATACTTTAGTTTAGTACAGTTAAACCTCGGTATAGTGAACTTCAGTACAATGGCATTCTCGATATAGTAACGAATTATCTAACTTTTTATAACTTGTGGTCCAAAGAAGACCATGTGTTTTTAACCTTAATGGTATGAAGTGTGTTTATGCACGATTCCAATGCAGTCGAACCTCGATGTAACGAACTATTTGCATTTCCCTATCTTAGTTGCATTGAAAACCGTCTATTTTCTTTCGCAATGTAACAAAGTAATTTTGTGATGCAGTTGCAATTTAATGAAGTTTTCGGCCATCTCAAGCATGGACTTGGAGCCTTTATGACCAGTTAATCTAGCGAAAAATTATAAAAATGTCAGCCGAGGCAAACATTACTTCAAATGTCCTTCTGCGTGAAAAGTTTGAATGGCATAACCGCCGTCAAAGCGCACATGCCAGTACGCTGTAGGCAGATAGGCAGGAAACACCCCTGCACCATTTGTCACATTGGTAAACAACTTGCAGAGGCAGCAGAGCACACAGAAGCTCGCAGGGCTCGGATAAATGCAAGATCTGACGATGCCTTCTGTGCAAGAGTGCTGGGGAGGGAGTGAACTCATGGTAACTTTATCAAGTACTCAAGCAGGCAATGGGGGGGTCAGGAATGCGTATGTGTCCTCCTCTCACGTGTACACTCTATAAATTGGAGGTAATCGCTCCACGGCAAGTGCAAAGGTCGAGTCGAAATGGTTGGTGCCTTCACATGCATTTTGTTGTTCCCACACATCTAGCGTTGGCAGTTTCATAGTCTCAAGTTTCCAAGACATGGTATGAACCGCTTGTTCCTGTTGTGATGGTGAGTTTGGGGTTATTGAGTGAGCAGTAAAACACATTGTGGGACTAGTTTTTGGGTAGTTTCCCCACATGAGCAAGAGGAAAGGAAGAGGAGCTAGCTCGTGGTAACGCGATCAAGTGCGCAAGGGAGGAATGGGGTGACGGTTGGCGAGCGTCTCCTTTTCTAGCGCAGCTTTGGCTTCCCATCGCTGTCAGCATGGCTGAGCGCAAACGGAACCCCTGCGCACTGCTTTAGAGCTAATCTGCCGCTTGTGCAAAGAGTGGGCATGCCGAGATGGCATCACGTGCGCTGTCTTCCCGTGCATTTAGTACTGGATGTTGCATAATCTCTAGTTTTGGAGACACCCTGAAGCGATAGACAAAGCATTCGCTCTCATGCTGCCAGCACTCTTCCTTACAACGATGTTTCACTGTGGGCCGCACTATCAGCCGGGAGGGGATTGGGCGTGAAAGCGTGGCTGGCTTCACTTTGTACTGCCAATGTGAAGATATCATCAACGAAGCATGAAACCGTATCTTTCGTTGCCGATTCTCACATTCAACAAAATGATTATTTTACTTTTTCCGATTGCCCAATCATTTGTAAAATTTTGTAGCCCTGTAAGGAAAATTCCTCGACTACTGTACTTATATGCATAAAAGATCGAACTTCAATATGATGAAATTTCATTATAACGAAGCAAATTGCCGCATTTATGCTCTTTATTGTATCGAGGTTTAACTGTACACTCAGACTGCTGTAGCACTCCCAGGCCAGTGCTGGTTCCCCAAAGTGTTCTGCTGCTGAATACAAGGTTGCACGTTCGGCTCCTGGTAGTTACTGCAACAAAGAGTATCATGTACAATCAACTGCTATTTGTAGCTTACAGACCGCGGTATCCAAGGAAAAGCTGAATATGTATATCCAGAACCTCAGAATGCAACCCAGCATTAGCATTTGCAGCCTCTATTAGTACACAAACAACGCTGTGTGGTTTTTACTGGCTACAGTTACAGGCTGCTCAAAAATTCATCATTTTCTCCCATCGCAATTTTCGTTAACTTTTGCGGTTGACTGTGCAGTAAAACCTCGTTAATTCGACCTCTGTTAAATCATAAAATCGGATAATTCGTACTCGTCCTCTGTTCCCGTCAGGCATGTGCAATATTTCATGACATCAAACTAGTTAATTTGAATGTATTTGGCCGCACACTGGTTAATTCAGACAAACCTTGGAACGCGGCGAATGTGGACTGCCTCAAGTGTCCAACCAAAACGAAGTGGCAAGGTACGCGTCACCATTCATCAGTGGAAAACAACAGGAATGCTGGAATGCTTCAGGGTTATTTGTCTTTATAGCCCTTACTGTTGCGTTTACCACTGCGCATGACACTGCATAGGGCGCGTGTCTTCAGAACTGCTTAGTCAGCATTCGTGATAGCAGCGTTGACCACAGTTTCGTCCGCAGTGGTTGCAGCGAGCAATAGTTTCGTTTTGACTCAGTGCAATGAATTGCTGATATCAGAACCCGCCTGCCTGGCATCGAATTTGTCAATCAGCTCACTGGCGAAAAAATAACTGGGATGTGCGCTTAGTAGCAAAAAGCATGTCTTGAACGAAGACGCAGGTTTTGCTCCACACCTGCAATGCGAAAGAAGACACTAGGCCTTCCCCACTACGACCGCTAATCAGTCAGTCACAAGATGAGAGAATTGCAACTTACAAACTGCTTTTGTGCAAAGTAGAAGCAGTATTTGCCAATTCATTTGCTAAATAAAATTGTGCTGATGTATTAAGCATTTGTCATTCCTGGTACCCTCGATAATGCGGCATTCAGTTAATTTGGGCATTTTTTTTTTCCGTCCCGTGAAATCTGAAATAACAAGGTTTTACTGTGCCTAGATTTAGGTGCACATTACAAAATTAATTCGGAGGCCTCCAGTACAACGCCTCTCATAGCCCAGTGTGCAGCTTCAGAATGTTAAACCCCACAAATTAATTTTTCATTTTGTTAAATTCCAAAAAGAAAAGAGAATCGGCTATTATGTTATCAATTCGCTATTCATACTGTATTGTACATTTGCTTGTAGCATCCTTGGCTTTTCATTAAGCACACCTCAATGTAATTCCAGTAGTTTACATTGGCAAGCTGAAGCTCTCTTTATGGGCATTTCTCCTATCTGGGATTAACTGTAGCCTTGCCGCAGCAATCTTATTTCAGTGAGATTCCACCCTATGGATAGCGGAGGCAGGGCATTTCTTTAACTTGGCAGCACTCTCGAAGGAATGATAATTTTCTCTTTCATGAAATTTCCTCCACCTTGTGGATTTGCACGGGACTGGCTTGCCAGTGCCGTTTGTTGTTTGCTGCTGCTGCTGTAAGAACTGAGTCTATTGTCCTATTGTTGGTAGGTGCTTATCATGTATACTTCTCCACTTTTGTGTCTAAGTTCATAGCATATCATATTGTGAAGGGGTGCTGCTGCACTCGGGGCACAATACTATGTACTCGTTGCAGTAGTATTGTTTAACACAAACAAGTGTCATTCTGTATGGCTGTTGGTGTTCAATGTGTTACATGTGCATTGTTTTACTGTTTACCGGTGACAGCTTTCACCAGATTGTTACTGTTACCAAGTTATCGCTTGGTGCAAGATGTATCTGCTGTGTCTGAAACTTCTTGAATGTCGTTGTCGGTTCTATCGGTTCTATAGTACTGTAGACATGTCTGATCAGATTGCATGCATGACGTGAATAGCATTGTACATTCTCAAATGTGTGCAAGCACCTGTGGTTACCATGGAATATGCAGTGAGACATAAATAAATACTGGCCAGAACTGAGTGATGAGATTAGATTAAATGACCGACGATCATGCTCACTGCTATCATTGTAACTTGAGTATTGCTTGGCTTTCTGGGCCCAAGCTCATACAATAAACAGTGCAGGTTTCTAACTCAAAGTTTTGGCAGTATCACTTGTTATAGTGCAGAGACAAACGCTAGTAGCTGCGCTAGCTCACATCAATAGCACATCATTGTCAGAACAAATCATTGTAGAATACCGACCTCACAAGCCGTCGCAGAGACGACTACAAATACATGGTTGCAGTTCTGATGGACAACAAACCTGCAGGAGTGGCTTTAGCACTGACAAGTGTTATATGTTTTCCTGTGCCACGAACAGCAGTGATTGTGTGCATGTGCTCTGTCCCCCCCCCCCCCCCCCCCCTCTCTCTCTCTCTCTCTCTCTCTCTCTCTCTCTCTCTCTCTCTCTCTCTCTCTCTCTCTCTCTCTCTCTCTCTCTCTCTCTCTCTCTCCTCTCTCTCTCTCTCTCCCTCTCTCTCTCTCTCTCTTCTTCTTCTTCTTTTCTTCTTCTTCTGCTTAGCCTCTCTGCCTTTCCTTTCTTTCACACATATATATATATATATTGTTACGCGCGAAGGAGACCGTTTATAACCCTGACGGATGAAGGGGACCGTTTACTTTAGGTCGCGAAGGTGAGCGCAAGAGCGGTCAGCTGGTTTATCAACTGAGCGTCGTTCTCTTCTTCCTTCTTCCACTCGGGACCGCAAGCACGTTCACTGGTCTTCGTTTTCTTCATGCGTAACATTCCTCTCGTCGCAGACGAAGCCCGCCGGGCGAGTCATTCCATGTGTCTTGACGTGAACAATTTCAAGCGGGCGACATGGACCACTTGTGTCTTGGCAGCTCTTCTACCACTCGCCGTGAGGCGAGCTATGTTATACGTGACTTCCGTGAGTCTGCTAATAATCACAAACGGTCCATCGTAGGTGGCCAAAAGCTTTTGGCATAACCCGCGTTTCCGTACTGGAGTCCACAGCCAGACTAAATCACCAGGGCGATAGGTTACCGGACGGTGGCGAATGTCGTAGCGTACTTTTGATCTGTCCTGCGATGCCAAAGTGCGCAAACGAGCAATACGACGAGCTTCTTCGGCGAGGCAGAGAGTCTCGGCGACAGTGGAATTTTCGTGACTGCAGAAGGGGAAAACAGTGTCGATTGTGTACCGGGGTGGCCGTGCGTACAGCAGGAAGAAAGGGCTATAGCCGGTGGTCTCGTGCTTGGCGGTGTTGAATGCGTACGTGATAAAAGGCAGTACGTCATCCCAGTTCTTGTGGTCGGATGAAACGTACATAGATAGCATGTTTACAATTGTTCGGTTGGTACGCTCCGTAAGCCCATTCGTCTGTGGATGGTATGGTGTCGAGTGACGCAAGTGGGAATCACACAAACGAAGCAGCTCCTCTACGACGTCCGCTGTGAATTGTCGTCCACGGTCGCTGATGATCACGCGGGGCGGACCATGTCGCAGGATCACATATTGCAGCAGGAATGTTGAAACGTCAGTGGCAGTTGCGGAGGGCACGGCCGCCGTCTCGCAGTAGCGTGTGAGGTAGTCGACGCAAACAACTATCCAGCGGTTTCCCTTGGCTGATTTGGGAAATGGGCCTACGAAGTCAATGCCCACTTGTTGGAAAGGCGTGCTTGGAGGCGGGATCGGCTGCAGAAGACCTGCCGGAGCAGTAGATGGCCGTTTGTGGCGCTGACACTGCATGCAGCTGGCCACATACGTCTCAACAGATTGTCGCATTCCAGGCCAATAAAAGCGTTCCTGAATCCGGTAAAGCGTCCTCGCCGAACCCAGATGGCCAGACGTAGGGTCGTCGTGCATAGCACGCAGAATTGCTGTGCGAAGGCTCTCCGGCACCACTAGGAGAAAACGTGCGCCAGTGCTGGAAAAGTTCTTCTTATAGAGGAGTCCATCACGTACACAGAAATGGTTTGCTGTCGTCGAGGCGGTCGTAGCGGTGAAGAGCGGTGTTAATTTATCGTCTTTTCGCTGTTCGGTTTTGAAGCAGTCGAAGTCTGGAAAACGCGGCGACACAGAAGCCACGAGGTGATCGAAGTCGTCGGCGTCACAGTCCGTAGTGCTAAGTGGCATACGCGAGAGACAGTCCGCATCAGCGTGTCGTCGACCACTCTTATAAGAGACGGTGAAGCTGTATTCTTGCAGTCGGAGCGCCCAGCGCGCAAGGCGGCCACAAGGGTCACGAAGATTCACAAGCCAACACAACGAGTGGTGGTCGGTGACCACTGTAAAGGGGCGTCCATACAGGTAAGAACGAAACCGCTGAACCGCAAATATTACCGCGAGGCATTCTTGTTCCGTCACAGTGTAATTCTGCTCGGGCCTACTTAATGAGCGGCTTGCATATGCGATCACGTGTTCGCGGTCACCGCAGCGTTGAACTAGGACGGCACCAATACCTATGCCACTGGCATCCGTATGGAGTTCTGTCGGAGCTGAAGGACTGAAGTGTTGAAGAACCGGTCGTGACGTCAGCAGGAACTTCAACTGACGAAAAGAAGAGTCGCACTCCGAAGTCCACTCAAAGGGGGTGTCCTTTCGTAGCAGGCATGTCAGCGGATACGCAACGTCGGCGAATTTAGGAATAAATCGGCGGAAATAGGAACAAAGCCCCAGAAAACTACGGAGCTCCTTGACACAGCGCGGTGCACTGAACGCTTCAACGGCTGCTGTTTTCTGGGGATCAGGGCGGATGCCATCCTTGTCGACGAGGTGCCCAAGCACAAGGGTTTGGCGGTCTCCGAAGTGGCATTTCTTAGAGTTTAAAACTAGACCAGCGTTTCTGATGCAGTTCAGGACAATATCCAGACGCGAGTTGTGTTCGCTGAAGGTGCGGCCAAAGATGACGACGTCGTCGAGATAGCACATGCAGATGTTCCACTTCAAGTCACGCAATACAGTGTCCATAAATCTCTCGAAAGTTGCCGGAGCGTTGCACAATCCAAATGGCATCACATTAAATTCGAAGAGCCCGTCAGGGGTTACAAAGGCAGTCTTCTCCTTGTCGTCAGGATGCATCGGAATTTGCCAATAGCCGGATCGTAAATCTACTGAGGAAAAGTAAGAGGCGGAATGAAGGCAGTCTATTGCGTCATCAATACGTGGGAGTGGGTACACGTCCTTTTTTGTTACAGCATTCAAACGGCGATAGTCGACGCAAAATCTCCAAGATCCATCTTTTTTTTTAACAAGAATCACTGGAGCTGCCCACGGACTTGCTGACTCTTGTACGACTCCCTTTTTCATCATTTCGTGCACTTGTTCGTTGATAATCTGGCGCTCTGATGGTGAAACACGATATGGCTTTTGTCTAATCGGATTTGCCGAACCCGTGTTGATGGTATGGCGCGTTCGAGACGCAGGGATTGCAGGTATATTGTCCTTCTGCGCAAAGTCGAATACCGAAACGTGCTTCGAAAGCACACCCACTAACGTTCGGCGTTCACTCGTGCTGAGCGATTTATTGACCATCGACAAAAGGGCCGTTTCCGAACTGTGGCCGTCAGGTTCTTCCGGCACATCTGTAAGTTGAGCCACTGATAAGGACGCGTGTTCTCTGGCGAAGGCTAATTTCATGCCGTCAGATAGTATAACGGGCTCCTTAGAACAGTTTACGGTCCATAAGCCAGTGCGTCCGCCTTTGATCGACACCACACAATGTGGAACCAAAACATTCTTCTTCATTCAGTTAAAGTGCATCGGTTCTACGGTAGCTTTGAAGCAGTCGGAATCGGCGCCGCAACAGACAACGGGAACGCAAACGGTAGATGATGCAGGTATGACCGTATCACCACAAACACACAGTGTAGTTTCGCGATCTACAGGGTTCTCCAGGAGTCCTGATGGAATCCTACCACTTAAGAATACTTTTCCGGTGCGGCAGTCGACAGTAGCACCACACTCCCGCAAGAAGTCCATGCCGAGAATAACATCATGGGTCGACCGAGGAATAATTACGAACTCTGTCGTAATAACATGGCCTCCCAAAAATACGTCAGCACTACACACACCAATAGGTCGCAACGGCTCACCACTCACTCCACAGAACTTTGAATCTTCGTCCCATTTAAACAAAACCTTTCGCCCTAACACGTGTTTAAACGAGACACTCATGACCGAAATTGTTGCGCCTGTGTCCACCAGAGCCATCACAGGGACATTATCCACAAGCACGCGCACTTTGTTTTTCAGCATCAACACAGGAGGTATTTCTGTCAGTAGCACGTCTCCAGCGACCTCACCTCCATCGGCCGCGCTAGCTAGTTTTCCGGTGACGAAGGGGACGCGGTGCGACGCAGCGGTGAGGGAGAACGGGGAGCACGACGTTGCGGTGGGGGTGTCAAACTTCTGTCAGATGCTGGGGAGCGATTCCGGGAGCTGCTCGGCCAATACTCGTCGCCAGACGATACGTGCGCTGGCCACGGGGCACCGTGTGGCCGTTCGGAGGGCCGAAAAAACTCTGACGGCTGGCCATACCACGTGGTTATACGCTGGTTGCAAAACCGCGATATATGACCCGGGACACCACAGGAATAACACACCGGGAGAGGTCTAAACCTTGGTCGTTCGTCGATGAAGCGGATATTATCATTTTCCCGCGTGTAGTGGGTTGGTTCGTGGCGAGTGTCACGACGATACATCGGGCGTCGAGAAGGCGTGCGCTGAGTGCGTTGGTCATAGCGCGGAGTCGGCGGGCGTGTTGTCATCCTCGACTGTGGGGCTGCGCTGTACTCCACGGCCGCTGCGGTAACCATCGGTTGCCAAGGGGCCGAATGTGGCGCCGTCATAGCCTCACGTGACGTGTACACGCCATGGTGGTCACCAGTGGAATGCGACAACCCTTCGCGGCGGGAAAGTTCCTCGCGGACAATCTGTCGGATGGTCGAAGGAAGGTCGAGGCAAGGACTCGTGTCCACACTGGCAACCGTCGTAACGTTTGCCAACCGACCAAACTTTGGCGCAATCCGACGCATCTTTAGCGTTTCAAAAGTTCTGCAGTGCCGTATGACATCGGACACAGAACTGAGGCTCTCCTTTCCAATTAGAAAATTGTACACATCCTCAGCCACTCCTTTCAGCAAATGCCCAACTCTATCTTCTTCCGACATGCGAGCATTGACCACCTTGCACAGCTTTAACACTTCTTCGATGTATGTTGTGCATGTCTCACCTGGTAGCTGCGCCTGTTGCGACAGTGTCTGCTCCGCACGCTTTTTTTTGGCGATTGAGTCCCCAAAACACGCCTTTAACTCGTCAACAAAATGGTCCCACGTCGTAAGCGCGTCCTCGTGGTTCTCGTACCACACGAGGGCGGTATCGGTCAGGGAGAACACCACGTTGGTGAGCTGAGCGGTTGCATCCCACCCGTTGGATTTGCTCACTCGTTTGTAGTGGACGAGCCACTCGTCGGCATCTTCCCCCGCTTTGCCTCCGAAGGTGGGTGGAACTCGGTAGTATGGCAGCGGACTGCTAGGCGCTGCCCTCGGAGTGGCTCCTTCTTCTGGCATGTCGAAGATGGTCACGGCTGATGGCGGGAGGCCGGCAAGTCGACGGCTTCGACGAAGCTGCGGCAGTGATGGTTCCGTTGTTGTGAGCGATACCCCGCACCTCCACCACTTTGTTACGCGCGAAGGAGACCGTTTATAACCCTGACGGATGAAGGGGACCGTTTACTTTAGGTCGCGAAGGTGAGCGCAAGAGCGGTCAGCTGGTTTATCAACTGAGCGTCGTTCTCTTCTTCCTTCTTCCACTCGGGACCGCAAGCACGTTCACTGGTCTTCGTTTTCTTCATGCGTAACAATATATATATATTTTCTAGTTCATCACTGTCTCTACGCCATAACATTATAGTGTCTGATTGCTGAAAGGCTTTTCACAGCTATTTGTTTGCAGAGTTGGTGTAACCGAACACTAGTAAATGAAGAGACAGGGTACCACGTCACCTTGAGAATGCATGTTTATTTTCTACTGGTGTGAGTGTCAACGGGTTGTTCTCCAACAAAAGTCTCTGCCTGGCCTTGTGCAAGCACTCTATGTAACAAGAAATAAGGCCAGTTTTCCCTTAGTAGTAACCCAGGACAGTGCAAACTGCCATGTTGGTGACTCCGTTTCGCCACCGTGGTATGTCAAATAGAAGCTTGAGCCAGTGCTAAAGGAATGCGTTTTATTTCGTGCCCTCCGGGTGGTGATGTTCGCCGGTGTTTGTTCTTGCGCAGAGCTGAGCTTGCAAGCGGCCCAGAAGATCCTGCTTGCCCCACCCGAGGATGCGCTGCGCACCATGAGGGACACCTCGCAGAACTTCCCCTCGCAGGCACGCTCGCTCGTGAACATCGCCGTGAGCTCCGAGCTCAAGAAAGAAGTGGAGGGCAACCAGCACGTGCGTTGCTTTGACTCCTTTTCCCGTTTGCTTTTTTTTTTTTTTTTTAATTGTGGAAAGGGCTTTCTTGTGTACTTTACTCCAAGCATTCTGTTCCTGTACTTGTGGTTTCTGGGCACTTGTGTATTTCCTGTGTGACCTTGAACTGAAATTCAGAACACCAGGGTCTGAGAGAGCATTCAGAAAATGCCATTTCCTTTTATTTGCACCTAAATGGCGAATTCATTGCAGATTTCGTATGTGCTGGATGTTACATAACTGAGAGAGCTAGGTAAATATTGCTCCCCTTTTAAACCACTGGCTCGTTTGTGCTGAAATTTCACGTTAAGTTGGCATTTTGTAGTGTAGTCAATTTAATACTGCTTTGCGACGCAGTACTCGCCTGTTTCATCCAGAATAAATTATAAGTGCGATTTGTCTACGTCGACGCTAAACAAAATATGTAGGTTTACTTAGTGACAGAATGATGCTGCGGTCTGTCACAGTTACAGTGAAACACAATGCGCATCATATTCTCCTGTAACAGTCGCAAGCAGCGCAGCATTAATTTTTGTCACTTACTCTTTAGCTCCTGGCCACAGACAATGTACTTGTTGTGATTTATTCTGAACAAAGCAGGGCAAGTGCTGCTTCCAGGCAAGGTATTAAATGATAAGCACTGATAAATTGCACCTGAGCGTGAAATACGAGCGCTAACAAGCCGGCCATATAGGCAGAGGACAATGATATATAGTAAAAGCTCGTTAATTCACAACTCATTAATTCAAATTTTTGCATAATTCGTAGTAGCTGCTGCGGTCCGTCCAACAATTTATTGAAAGCAGTATGTAACGTATCCCACTAATTCACACTCAAATCCGCACCGTCGCCAATAATTCGAACTTCGTGCCATCGTGGATGGGAGGAGAGTCATCAGATGATAAATGAAAGGCAAGGAGGTTAACCAGGACTGAGCCCGGTTGGCTACCCTACACTGGGGAGGGGGGAAAAGGGGAGGGAAAGATAGTGCTAGTGCACGTGAGCACATTTACGACGCTGGTGTCGCTGTGCGGGCCACACAGCTTTGCTCTTTACATCTGCGGCCCTTTGTTTAGGCCTGACGAGAGAGACGCATTTGCACCTGGCCAGGCCTGGCCAAATCTTCTGTTGCAGGTCGCTTCTCTTCCTCTCTGAAGATCTTCCTTCTCTTCCTCTCTCAAGGCCACGCTGTGCCTGCACAGCATGGCCATGCAGGTGCTGTATCTTTAAACCGATCTGCGACGTGGCCAAGTGCATTCCTGCACGGTCCTCATCTTCAAAGCGATCTGTAATGTTTGCAGAGCGCATGTAGTGCCAGTAGCTTCATATGCAATGTGCTTTCTACGTTTCATTCGCCTTGAAGCAAGAGATGTACGAAGGTCAATTTGCTCACTGCTGCAGCTGCGATTCCTCACTCCAGTGTTTTTCAGGGAGTTTCCATGGTCATTGAGCGAGATGTGTTCATGCTTACCTGTCTGCACATAACACTGTGATTGTTCATTTAGTTAGCAAGCGAATGTTTACAAGCTATACGGCCGATAAAACTACTATACTAACTTCGTTTAGCTATCTACTAATTCACAATCGATGCTTCGCCTTTCGGGCGAAACTGCGACATTTTTTTCCTCCGCACCATGCATTGTGGGTCGGCGCAGTCAGTGCGGCGAATGTGCGGATGGAGCAAGAGCCATCTCGATGTCTGGCACGTCGGACCGCGTTGACCGCATCCAGTTACGTCAGATGTGCCAGTGCTTCGAACTATAGATGTTGTTCACACCAATGTGACGTAGCATGTGCACGTGCACACTCACACTAGGCCGGAATATATACGTGCCTTAACTGTGCAATTTTTTTTCTGACTTTCATTTGTTCAAATCTTGTGTAATTCGAATTTTCGTAGCATCCCCGTAGAATTCAAATTAACGAGCCTTTACTGTATATCTCACTGCAGAGCATTGCTACCTTGGGGCCACATGTCATAAGTAATTCCTTTTGGTGTTCTCCTGCGGAACTCCAAAGGGTGAACTCTCTGCAACATTGAACATTAACATGCAATGAAGGAGTGTGTTTTGTTGCTGGCATTGAAATAAGTGATGGTGTGTACAGTCATGTTACACTCATTCGAGTGTTAGATAGTTATACTTGGTTATACTTGGTTAAGCGTGCTTGCACGTGTGTGTGTTTGGTTTCAAGCTTCATGGCATATTATTGCAACAAGGGCCCATTATAATCATGGACTCATTCAGCAGCTCTTTGGCACTAAAGAAGTCCACTTGTGCAGTAGTTCTACCTGACATTTCAGCTGTCATGTAGATAGTTACACAATAACTTCTCTTTTTCTTTCTTATTTCTTTTAATTTTTTTTAAACTCTCTTACAGTGAGCTACTACTGCTTTTGCTCTGTTCTGGCAAGTGCTCTGCATACAGCTTGATGTTCTTTCCACACACATCGTGCTTGTCATTTACATGACAGCAGTTTAGATCGTGGCGTATGGGTGCCACATTGAGCTGCACAAATTTTTTTTCTCACTCACTATCTCTTTTTTTCTGTATAAGAAAACTGTTTCCAATGAAAAGAAAACGAATTTTGCTTTGTGTCAGTGTGTTTTTGTATGACATGACCTAACTGTATGAACATTTTATTCATAGTAGTAGGTCTCTTCTAGGGTAACTTACTTAGACAAGCAGAAGGTTTTAGCTGTAAATACTGTTTAGGGGGAAGAAGGCTAAGGTTCCCAAAGTAAGAAATTGAGTAGTGCCTGCTTAAGGGCAGAACAGAAATTAGTGAAGTAGACAGTTGTGCATCATTGCCTTGGGAATGCATAAACATGGCTCTGGCCTTGTAGCAGCTTGAAAGTTTAATAATCATCATCATCATGATGCTATTTATGTCCACTGCAAGATGAAGGCCTCTCCAGCGATCTCCAATTGCCCCTGACCTGAAAGTTGATAGTTTGCTAAATGAACAGGTGTTTGTGTTCAATATATAGTTAGAATGACAATTTTATATCTGTGGGGCTTGCTGCATGCAGGCATTTGCCCATACGCTCAGCCTGGAACCTGCGGATGGGGCACTCTTCCTGAATGGCCTGTACTATGATGTGGACGTCATTGACCTCTTCAGCCTACTGCAGAGTCTCAAGCAGGAGACCAGGCTGCTCGAGGGCCTGCACAACATCGGCATCCCTGTGAGTGGTTGTCATGGTGCCTTCATTGCCATCATTTTGTCACTCAGTATTTTTATTCCTCTTGCCGTGCGCTAAGTGCAACTAACCACAATAAGACACACCAGACAAGGATGACAGTTGCGCTCTCTCGGGCTTCTTGTCTGGTGGGTTCTGTCGTGGTCAGTTCTACTCAGTGCATTACAAGTTGAATGAACACCAACTAGCCCAATTTCTCACTATACTTCAAAGTGTATTTATAGCAGCTTTAAACAAGCAATCAAGGAAGGTTGAAAATAGAGTTTAAGTTGTTAACAGACACCAAAAAGTGGCACCTGTGTTGCTGCTGGTGTAGGTTCTTTCACTTTTCAACACTTTGATAATGAAACTGTGAGTGGGTGCACAATAAGCTGCTGAAAACTTTTGGATATGGATACAAAAAAATATAGAAGCAAATTGGACATACTGAAATCTGGAAAAGGCCTTTTGTTAACATGTTTTTACAACATGTTGTGGGCTAAAATAGCTGCAAAGTTAAAAGAGGATGTGTGTGTGCGTTCTACTTGCAGAAAGATCTCATACCAAGCTTGGTGAAAGTGGACCTTGTAAACAACAAACAAGAATATGGAGTTGACATCAGAGACTCTGCAGTGCTGGTGAGTCAGCCCTGTATTTATCATTTGCCATCTAAAACTTAGTGCGTGCATCTCAGTGTGGAATTGTACGTCTTAATGCTTTGTGAACAGGCCTGACCACACAGAATGTGGTTTCGTTCTTGTGTTCTAATATTGGAAAGCATGTTTTGTGTTGGACCAACAAGGGGGCTATGTATGTTTAGGTAGCACAGAACAGACTTCAGTTAGTGCACATTATTGCTGAAAAAGAGGGGTTGTGTGGCACTTTTTGAAAGAAAAACAACCTGTCAGTATCGATAGTGGTGGCTTTTGACTGCCTGGATTACAACTACAACGCCATTACCATGATGTTGTAAGTTGCTACTGTGTGATTGTTTTGCTTGGGGCTGAATTATTTGTGCAATTCGGCATCTTTTGAAAAAGCCCATGCCTAGGCTGTCGCAAAGTGTCATACAGATAAACTGAAGATACAGGATACCCTTCTTATGCTTGCATGTTTTTCATTGTTTACTGTGTATTTGTACCAGGGTTATCGTTTCATGGTACCATTACCATTGTTGGTATCCGTTTTCTGGCACTCAATATGTGATGGGCATTCTACGATGAATGTTCTGCATGGTGCAGAGATGTACTTTATCTTTGTGGTGATTTGACATCAAAAGAACCTTGCTTCAAGATTCTGCCTGGCTAAAAGGAATCTGCCTGTCTTTCTTCCCCCCCCCCCCCCCAGTACATCAATGACATTGAAACAGACCCAGTGTACCGCACCTGGCCAAGCAGCGTCCAGGACATGCTACGGCCCACCTACCCTGGCATGCTGAGACATGTGCGCAAGAACATGTACAACCTGGTAAGCATCACTACCATCAAGAGTTGAGGTCCACTTGTTGAATGTGTTTCTAGCCGCAGCAATTCATAGCTCCCCCCTACACAATACAGCTTGAGCCACAAGTTAGAAATTGTGGCTTCTGATTGATCATCTTTGTGATGTGCCTAAATCAATAGATTGTTTGTTGATGGCACTTTCATAATAGTTTTCTTTTTCTTCCTTGGCCTTAATCTGGATCTGAGTCTATTTCTTAGAATGTTGGGCTTGGTCTCTATGTAGCGCTCTCAATATATTGGGAAGTCCAAAGAGTGACTTTACATGACCTGTAAACATTGCCCCTGTGGTCATCTTTTGATGCCAAATTCAAGTTTTCTCCTCTCTATCTTAAATTTTTTGGAGATAGACCTAGGAAGAATTCACTTCAGGTTTACTGCTGAGGTCTTTATCGATTAGATTACGTGTGCTAAAGTTGCCATGCGTGATGATTAGGGGTGTGCAAATACTCGAGTATCACCGACTCGAATAGTGAATGTTCAAATAATTTGATTCGCAAATCAAATATCTACTATTAGATTTTGCGAATATTTATTCGTTGTACAGACCCGCACAGTGCCGCTTGTCGCTCACGCCGCTGAGCCCCTCGTGCTTGATGCCGTCCAAGCAAGCATTTCATTTCGTTTTTGGTGCAAAAGAAACGCCGAGTGTGCTGCAGATGGATCACCCAGGCTGATGCGGTTTCAGACTTAGTCAGTGCAAGAGCTTCTTGACATCGGCCCAATGCGGGGATCACACACACAGCACTTGAATGTCACTATTTGCAGAACATCGCGGCATCAGCCGGTTCCACCTACAACATTCGTCTGGGTCGACAGGACCAGTCAAAATGATAATGTGACACAAACAAATGGAACAGAAACATAAGCAGCACGTATTTCAGAAAGTGCGAAAGCGTGCGATGGGTGCACAGGTCATGTTGGATACACGGCGATGAACTTCACGCTGCTTCAACAGACATCAATCTAACCCGCACAAATGATATCGGGACCGATTACTGATGACCCAGCCGTATGAACATATTAGTGGTAAGCACTCCGTGACGTCTTGTGGCCTATTGGCACATGGAACAGGAACGAATTTTTGTCATAGCTACACTGGATCCAGGCCATTAGCTTCACGAGAACTTGCCATAACCCTCGAGATTTCAGAACCTGTGACAGGTGGCAATACACACCGAACCTGACAATGAAACGGTGTGGACAGTGCCTGCTCTTTACTGTCAGCGCCAACTATGCACGGAACAGTGATAGTGTCATGTGACGTGCAGACCTTTCTTCTGCCGTGCAAGTTGGCCTTACGGTAACCCACCTGCCATAACAGTGGGAAAGCCCTTCAGTATTCTGGAGAAAAACTAGAAAGAAAGACCTTCAATGCAATAATTAAACGATTGCCGCAAAACACAGGTCCGCTATTAAACTGAGAACCTCATTGTTATTCAGTACAACAGAACGTCACTAATTCATTACTTTCAGAGACAAAAAAAGAGCACTCAATTTTATTCAACAGAAATTCTATTGACAAAAAAATTATTTTCTAGACCTTCATATACCAGAACTGAGCTGTAATGAGTGCTGCCACATTAATTTGATATGCCAGCATACGAAATTATATAAGAGTAGACCATACTATATAACTTGATTTCTATGTACTACCTAAGATACCGATAGCTTGCTACATTCTCATTATGCAATGCTAGAGGACTCCGGGCCATGTGCAGCACTGTATTTTCTTGCCCAAAATTTGTAAGCATTAAATTTTGTGAAAAATCGTTTCATATCCGAGGTAATATTTGGCTTCTTTTATGTTTCTTCATTTGATTTGATATTCAATTATAAATCTAATATTTGATGTTTGCACACGCCTAGTGATAAGGTCTGTGTTCCATTCCAGCCTTGGCTAGTACACAGAAGTAATGTACATGTCTCTATGTCAGTAATAGTTACCAAGAACTGGAACTATCTTTCATCAGTCCCACACAGCTTGCAACGCACGCAGGCACTATTGGCTGTAACATTCTGTTCGTGTTTTGCATGAAAACCCTAGCGGCATTTTTATTGCACAATCTTATACACAGTGCGACATCTGCATGTGAGCCTGCATTTAAGGACAGCTTTAGTTTTGAACTGCATGATTTTGGTGAATCAGCCCGATTGCAGCTGCTCCAGCTCTACTATTTTACATGCCAGCAACATTGAATTGAATTGAATTGGATTTGATTCTCCTTGAACAAATACACAAAGAACAAGTAGCCACAAGTCGTATTGAAATTGTATTGAACAAGCTAGCAATCAAAGCTATAATAAAAGTGTCCCACGGTCATCACATATGGTAGCAAGCATGCCTGTTGTTCAGAGTAGACACACATTTATTTACGTTTTACTCGTGCATAAAGAGCTGCACCCAATAAATTTGAACTGAAATTTAAATGAGTACCCTTAACATGAGAATGTATGATAGTCAGAGCATCAGTTAAATTAGGCTCGTCACAGCTCGAGTTCATCTCCTAGGATAGGCTACTCATTTCTTTAGAACTCTACCTTTTCAACAAGTTGTTCTTTACGAAATGAAATGGCAAGGACACCAAATGTTCACTTTACAATGAAGCACATTTTGCAGCCCAATGTTTTTTTCACTTATGTTGATGGGAGAAGGCATGCATTTCAACGATGGCATGCATTTTATGTCATTGCCAGGTGGTCATAGTTGATCCTTCCAAAGAAAATGCCAAGGACATCCTCAAGCTGGCAGAGTCATTCTACGTCCACCGGGCTCCCCTGAGGTACCTGCTTGCTTTTGTGCTTGTAATTTTTAAGCGCAATTTTACTGTGTCATCAGCTGTTGGTGGTGTTATCAAACATGGTTACAGTGATGAGCAAGATGAACACGTAAACATGAACTGCTCATGATGGGCCACGGTGCACGAAGCAAGGTGCTTCAACAGCGAGTCGCCGCAATGGGGAGTGGAGTTAAATAAATGTTCGCCACTGCTAGGAGCAGCACCTGTCTTAGTGGCCTGTTACTTTGTTGGTTTCACTGGGGTTTCAATAGGTCGTGGAAGTTTGCATGGCAATAATGAGCTGGAAAATTTATGTTGCAAGCTTTGATCTTCACCAGGATTATCTGCAAGTTTCTATGAAACATGATGCTCACGAGTGTGTAACTTCTTCTTCATTTCCTTCGTAGCCAACCAATTTTCTCGCCACAGAGGCTCGTGTCATCTGCTCAAGCAGACAGCACACAGCCTTTTTGTGGGAATGCTCATCGCAGTGCTATTCTTACCTTCTTCAGACGTACTGAAATACTCTTTTGTAGCATTGACTGCACTCTATGCATTGCTTATAGATGCACTGCGTGGTGGTCTAGTAAAGCTGTGTGGGATTTATACCTTTTGATTACATTTGGGATGTTTCTTGTTCTGGTCTCTTCTTGCATACCTGTGGCGATTTGAACGAACATGATGTGACTGCATTTCCAGTGCTGCGCGAGTAATTAAAGTATTGCTTTTTCTTCATTGAGAAAGCAGCAAGAACGACTGGGCGGTTACTTAGTATGCCTGTCAAAGCATGTTATGGCAGCGATGACTTCACATCACCGTGGGAAATGAGTGCTTCCTGCCACATTTTAACAGCGGCTACGCTTCGTGCGATAAAAGTGTAAATTTTCTGGGTGCTGAAAAAGAAAGAAGCTGACTGCAAACGTGTGAAAAGTCTGTACTTCAACCAAAGGACTATGTCTGCTAAAAGCACTTCCATCCTCATTTTCTCACCGAGACGTGGACTTCTGAGCCCAGTGGCAAATGTTGCACAACATGTACAATCCAGCGGTATGTCTTGCAGAAGAGGCGCAGTTGCGACAATTTTTATTAACTGATCAAGTTGCCCTTCAAAGCACTCTGCGACAGGAGAGCCAAAGGACTTGCCTGAGAAACAGCCTAACTCAAGCAAGGCCTCCATGAACGTCTAATATTCCAGTTAGATGTGTTACACAAGACAGCAGAAAACGTGCTTGTAAGTTCACAAGACAACACCAAAGGTATCCCTGGTCTGCCTTGTGAAAGTGGTGCTAAACATAAGAGTTCTGAATTTACTTTCTCAATATCTACCCCTTGTTGCTTTGCTGTCATTCACCAACAAAGCACACACACACGCAGATCGGGAATGTAACATACTGGCAGTAAGAAGTCACAGCAAAAAAAAGAGCTTCAAAGGCATCAAATGATCATTTAAAGGTACCATTTGCTTAAAACTGCAGCTCAATACATTAAAGGGACCCTGAAACGATTTTGACGATTTTGTACAAACATACTGTGTCATAAGAGTAGGTCTTTCTGATCATCAATTAATGCATCTAAGTGTTCCGTATAAAGTGTATAATTTATTATAAGGCTTTAAAAATGTACATTGCTACCGATCGCAGCATGCCACTTGGCTGAGTTTTCAGCCGCACCTGACCAGGTGATGCGAGGTGACCATATGACGTCAGTAGGGCGCGCTATACAATTGTCTGCTCAGGATGCTTCATGAATAATTTTTTCAACTTTATGGCAAACAAATATTGTTTGTAATAGTTGGAATGTTCGTTAATTTGTTTCTATAGAAAATAAAGTAACAGAAAGGAAATGCACTAGGACAATTTATCACTGCATAAGAATTCCGGCACACAGCACGTGTCGTCTGCTTGTGTTGCAACATGCTCCATGTTGACAAGAGCTCCGTGGTCTGCGTTGGTCTCAATCTTTCTTTTTGCTAACATTATAGTTCGCCCTTGTTGCGTTGTGGGCCGCAAACGTAGTGACTGGCTATATGTCAAGCTGCGACATTGTGTCGCTCTGCAAGGCAGCAGACGAGCAGAGTGGCTGCGGTGCATCGGACTGTCGGTATCCGATCGGCACCAGGGTTTGCGCGTTTGTGGCTGTCACTTTATGTCGGAGGATTACTACCACAATAGTGTTTCCTACGTCCAGTATTCGGGTAAGCGCAAGCGCAAGCAGACTGGGCCTGTGCGTTTCACGGGATGAGCGGAGGCGCAAACATGAACAGTTTGCACGATGCGGCTAGCTGGTTGCACAGAGCTCAACCAAACGCAGTACTAATATAGCAGTAACCAAGTTTATTCTACTTTGCTGCTGGCATAAATTTTCGGCAGGTGCATTATCGGTAACATGTTGTTTTTCTAAATGTTTAAAATGTTTTACGTTTGGTTAGAGCAATATTAGCTCTTTGTTTGGCTGGTTATGCTTTGCACCACCAGGTGGCAGGACCGTGCAGACTGATCAGGCCGCTCACGCATGTCTATGCTACAGGTATTTCGTTACAGCAATAGTAGTGGGGAAGGGCTTTAGTTTACGCCTCCACCCAACCATCGAAATGTCGAGCTCACCTGTAGTTAACGGAATACTGAAAATGCTCATAAAGCGCACTGCTTTGATAGCTATCGCTATGGATTGGCTTCTAGGCAGCTGGCACAGAGGTTGAAGAGCCTTCGCGTGCTGGCTCCAAGACAACCGGATGCAGATGACACATTCCATCATTACGCAGAGCCAGTGAAGGCGGAGCTTAACCCCGATCACTTGGGGAACAAATTGAGGAGAAAATACATGGCTATGGAGGAGGGTAACTTATAATCATCCTTAGTTCTCTTAGTATTAGATGCTTCACACAAATGGTGGTGCAAGTGATTTACTGTAGATACCCTGTGTGTCTACGAAATTTGTCCAAACCATTTCAGGGACCCTTTAAGGGGACACTAAAGGCAAATACTAAGTCGATGTGGACTGTTTAAATACCATTCCAGAAACCTCGCAACATTTGTTTCATGGCCAGAAAAGACTTAGTTTACGAGAAAATTACATTTGAACAGTCTGAATACCTCTTTCAAAATTCAAATCTCCCGCCACCCAACCGGGGGAGTGGTGATGTTGCATACACCCTTTGCTGCCATCTGTGAGTAAAACGGCGCCCAACAGGCGGCGGTACCAAGCCAAGACAGAGGAGTGGATTCGCTGCTGCAGCTGTGTTTTGGTCAAGTGGCGTAGACTGGTCGGGCATCCCGCGACATCACATGGAAGTTGAATTTTCTACTACTTGCAGTTGGTGTAAGTTTCACTAGCCAGCAAAACCAGCACTGCACTACGCGATAATGAAACTACTGAAATGCGAAAGTGTGGGTGGCGCGGAGTAGAGCAAAAACAATGCCTTTCAACCGCCCACATCATTGTCAAGGATAATGTCATTGAGTTCTTTTTTTCTAAATGAAGTAGAACTGGACAAGTAGCATTTTATTTCGTCTCATAATACAATACAAGGATGTTTTTTTGTGACGTGTGGTTCAGTACTAGTGACATGATTAAACTGAGGAGTGCTTTCGTCATCGGGCAAGTACTTGAATGTCCCGGGGGAGTCTGTAATCATGACCTGCATTTACTTCAATTTCTCGATTATTGAAGCTCTTCGTGATAATATTGGTGCCTTAGAGATTCTTAAGCACTAATCTATCACTATAGCTTGTCTTCGTATTTGCCCTTAGTTTCCCTTTAAGATCAATACAAAATGTCACCTGCACCAGCGTGAAAAAGACCAAAACAGAACCTCTCGAGGGCACAGTCAATGTCAGCACTCACTAAATGGCAACAATAGATGTGCTAGATGGTTCTATTGCTGCTGAAAATTATAGCAAGAAGCTTTTACATGTTTAAAAAGCAATGTTCGAAGGGGACGCTGCCATCGAAGACCCAGCGAAAACAACACAGTGACTGGCCATTAAGATGTGCTGCCCTTTGCAGCGGGGCTTGGCATAACCGAATGTTTGTTGGATGCACCGCCTGTGCCTGTTGGAGCTCTTGTCTTCTTACACCATTGGACGGGCACAAGAAATCAACTGGCTTTACTGCATCACTGCTTACATACATGTTTGTGTTGTAGGCTCAGGGCTGCGGTTTCTGAATGAGACGGCCAGCTGATGCTCCCATAGATAGACACTAGGCTGACAAGCGGACAGCGGCACCTTTACTTGACCGTGTCAAGGCACCAACTTCCACGACTGAATGGCATATTTTCCCAGGGCAGGCCAAGCCGCACACCATAGGCTCAAACCGCAGAGCACCATGTTCATACCGTGCTGCCCACAGTGTTTGTCTTCATCTTGCTTACTGCTGAAACCATGTTTCACAATGCCAGTAACCAATTAAACAGTCTTTCAACATCTGTGGTTCACAGTGTGTATCAAGAGAAATTTAATGCAGCTCACTGCCCTCTCATTTTCCAGGGTAGGCCTGGTGTTTGCCGTGAACCCCAACATGTCTGTGACAGGAAACGAGGATGCGGGTGTGGCCATGCTGAATGCCTTCAACTTTATCAGTCAGAACACCGTGCCTTACGATGGACTGTCCTTCATTACTGATGTGAGAGTTTTACCTCTTCTGTTCGTCTGTATTTATTTCAGCATCTCTCTCTCTCTTTCTTGCCTTCTGAAGTGTCCCATCAATAGTGAAGCATGCTTTTGAAATGGATGATCTGTCCGACAGTTTAGGCAAACCCTGAGGGTGTCTTCAAGCAGCTTCTGCAGCACTGGTTTACAATACCGAATCTGTCAGGTAACCTGACAGGTAAAAGAATGGAGTATACAACGCTAGTGTGCAAGTGACTTGGGGCATTTGTGTCCAAAAAATAAGTAAACTTTTGTGCATTTGACACGATCATGGGAAACGGCATAAGATGTGTGGAGGTTTCAGATAAGCTTCAGGTAGGCATATCTCATATTTCGAATTATTAATATATTGAACTACATCATAATCCCCTTCGAGTTCGATATAACCAGGTGCGACTGCAGTTCAATGTTCATTGAGTGTTAAACTTATAAATCTCTTCATGCAGATATATGCAGTAAGCAAAGGTGGACCCGTTACTACCGAGACGGTCATCGCTCAGTTCAAGCTCAAGTTTCCTGGAGAGGACCTGGAGATGGTTTTTGGGGAGGACTCGGACTATGACACTGGACGCAAGGTGTGACAGAGAGCCGTTCTCACCCCCCCTCCCTCCCGTGTCTTGCTTTTCTGCACATTTCATATTCTTTCACCCATCCGCATTTCAGCTAGCTTGGGAGTTCATCAACAAGACGGGCATCACCGGCACTCCACAGGCACTCCTGAATGGTGTCTTGTTGAAGCAAAGTCATGTGAGTGGACGCGTCTATCATGCAATATGTGCCACTATCAGTGTCAAATATTTAAAAACGTGCAGCATGACATTTCCTTCTGAAATCTTAGGAATTCAAGGAAGGCATTGGGCGAAATTGGCTGTTTTCTATTGATTTATAGAATTAATTTATGTATGAGACGATGATGTGTATTGAGAAGAGAATGACATAATGATATCGTATCGCTCCCCCCTCCCTCCCCATGTAATGCCCTCTGGTGCCTTTAGGGTACCTAAACAAACAAATAAGGCTTAAATTTGTCATAAACATTCGCAAACACAATTCACGTGGCGAACATCAGATTGTGGATGTTTGCAATGCAAGTGCACCATTATTATAGCTAAATCCATTTTTCATGCGTTCTTTGCTGAGACAAAAATAGTGATGACATGAAAATGAGTCAGTTGTCCTAAAATATCATGCGGAGGATGTGTATGCATTAGTTCTCTGTAAAAAAAAAAAAAAAAGTTTTTTTTTTTGTTTGTAGTGCATAAGCTTGCAACTTTGCATGGTAGCAAACTACATTAAAAAATGGCTGCGCAGTTCCCACCTGGAGCCTGCAATCCATCATGACGTCAGTTTTCATGCAGTAATGAACAGTGCACAATGTCCCATCTGTGCTTTCACTCTGTTTCCATGAATAGTTTTCTAGGCTTCCAGGTGCTGTCGTATTAATTGATGCTATATAGACAGCTTCACTGTAACTTACCATCTTCATCTTTTTGTTGTTTTTTTATTACTTGCAGTTAAATGCAGACATGTTTGAGGAAGGTGTCCTGACTGAAATCATGAAGCAGACTCCCATGATCCAGAAGAGTGTCTACAAGGTCAGTTTGTGTATCCCAAGTCCCAGAATCATTTGTCTGCTTCTGTTTGTTTGCACGAGATCCTGTTGTTTTTTTTTTTTTCAATGCAAAGTGTTAGCTCTAACTGGGCACATACTGTGTCACACTTCTCAGCTCTTTGCTTTCTATGCAAATTGTTAGCCCCAACTGGGTACTTCCTGTGTCGCACTTCTCAGCCCTGCAGTTTTTATGCAAAGTGCTAGCTCCAACTAGGTACATACTGTGTCACGCTAAATTGTGTTGACGGAAGCTGCAAGGGTGTGAAGTATAGTTGTTTGGGGTCCAAGCTCCACTCCCTCATAAATTCTTTGCTATGTTGTCATGGTGTGTGATGGTGAAGAAGGAGGAACAGTACCAAAAATAATCAGTAGAGAAAAGAAGTATTGACTTGGCAAACCTGTGTCGAGGGAGCAAGCAACACTAGGTAAGAATAGTAGCAAGCACAGTCGGCGATTGTTGAATGAGAACCGAACTGAAGCGGCTCTTGGCCGGCCGCTATTTATACATGACACAGAAAGTTCTCAACGTGCCCATAGCACAGTGATTGTGCAGACGCTGTAAGCATTGCATTCAGTATGCGCTCTGAGAGGGAGATAACAGTGCAGGCAAACATGACAACTCACACTTCGAAACAAAAAGATAAGGCCGCACATGAGCAGTGACGAGAAAAAGTAAAACAAGCACATCATGTGGCATTATGTCTGCATGGGTTGGATGAGCATGCTGAAACTTACCTTACCCCACTAACCCTTAAAGTAAGATGGCTTGATCACTCTCTTGCAAGCAGTATTGTGCATTGAGACAAATAGGCCCATAGTGATGTCAGGTTATATACATATCTTGTACCATTGGCAGAGCTGCTGAGACCATTGCTTATATAGGTGGCCGGGACAGTGTGGCCGACTTTTTTTGTTATTGTTTTTTTTCTTCTTCTTTTTACGACTCACTGACTCACAAATACCCCATATCGCACGGAAGAGAAGGAAAGTGCAAGGCAGGGCTATGTTTGTCCAGTCCTTTCTTCACACTGTGTTAAAGAAAAGATGAACAATCCAAGAGCTGCCTTAAAGCATTTGCATCTGTGACTGCGTAGCTTATGGGCGCTTGAACAAGTATTATACAGATTAATAGCGGAGACTGACGTGATGCTTTTGCAACTTTTGAGCTAACTTGGGAAGCCTGACCAAGCTGACAGGTCTGACTGATTGCCCTGCCAGATCAGACTGGGCTTTCAGTGTGAGTGGCACAATGTGCTGCCTGGTTGATGTGTCGTGAAACTGGCATTTTCAGGGGGAGCTGAATGACTCCAAGGATGTGCTGGACTTCTTGATGGAACAGCCAAACATCATGCCTCGGCTGAACCAGCGAGTTCTTGCACCAGGCACCAACTTCCTGGATCTCACTGGGCGAGTTGGTCAGTTCAGGCTTTTACTACTTGCATCCCGCTGTTAGTGGTGTCTTGGTCTTACTCAATAGATCACCTGACCAGTCATTTACCATGTTTGCCCAGCTCTGACTCCCTTCCGAATCTAACATGCATACAGTTTTTGGGAGTTGAAAGCAAGAAAATAATTTGCACCCGAAAGTAGCATGCACCCATCTTTATCACAAAGAAAAAGCAGCATGCCTACAATTTTTGCTATCTGAAAAGAAAACATGTAACCTTCAAAATTTTCATGGGAATTTATTCACACGCACTTTGAGACATCTCATTAACATTTCCTATGAACAACAGCATGTCCTCCATGCAATTCATTGCAGTTGATATTCCGCATTCCTTGGACCACTCCATAATCATTCACAATGGGTTTGGGGCCCACGCCTCAACTAACCATATCACTACATTGTCTTATTATGCACACAGCTCTTCTTAATGCCAAGAACATGTGACAATGCTGGTAAAATAACTTCTATCTTGAATGACTTTTCTCAATTGAATAGGTGTGTCCATGCATCATCATAGCTAATGTACATTGGACATTGTAGAAACTTGTAGTGCTGCCATCTCTTGATGACACTGGCAATGGCACTGGATGTGATGATAAATTGTCAACATGTCACAAGTTCTGCTTCGGTTGTGTATCGAACTGTAATGTGTAGGCAGTTTGTGGGCTTGCTTTGTTGGAATCAAATAGGGTAATGGCTCTACAGAGAAGCCATAGTGTAAAACACAGCAGGTGTGGAGCAAACAAACAAAAAACGCCAGTGGGCTTTTAAGCAAGCATTGTGAACTGCGGACTGTATTTTCTTCATTCATGCTGGTACCTTTCTAGAAATTAATGTTCTGAACAGATCAACTTATGCATTCATGTCGGTCTTTAACTGAATTGGTTTCTAACTGAATTCACATGACAGTGTTTTGAGGGGCTTCAAGTTAAACTGTACACTAATACTCTGCAGGACTTGCAAACCAAAACTGCTAAAAAGTAAATGGAAAGAGAATACTGCAGTGCAGGTGGCAATGGCACTTTATTGTAGATACTACGTAGCATACTCCATACCGTGATCCACACCTGCCAGCATGCTAAAACGTTGTTTTCTCAACTACACCCGTAAAAAAAGTTGGTCAGTTTCTTAAAGCATCTTTAGACCCACACAGCAAGAGTTTGCTTTCAACAGCAACATCCGCAAGAAGGTTACCTACAGCATCGCCTGTACAGACAGATCTCCGAATGTTGTCAGTGTTGCGTAGCACATCCGTTAATGTAAGCACAGGCACAGCACCATCTTTGGTGTCGTCCTTGTCCAAGGTGGCCGCCAGCAGTGTTGGTGTGAGGCAGTGCCTGCTCACACATCCCGTCTCATACGATGACCCATGTGAGACCAGGAACCCAACAACGGATGATGCATTAGAAGTTTTGTATGCACACGTGTAAACAGAAAGCTCTGAACTGAATGTGGAAACACATGATTAGACACGATCTGCATGCCGTCCGGTGGCTGATCGGTTCGATCTTTGCACATACCTTCACACTTTTCATACGCGCTGGGACAATATTCACGGGCGATCACCTTCGCGAGACTCAGCTAACTGTGTGAGGCTTGGCACAGTGCCAAAAACACAGTCAGTCGTATATGCAAAAGCACGCAATGCTGATTCTGGCAAGTCACAGGAAATCTCATGAAAGTGAAACTGTCTCTGAAAGTGATCACCCAGGCTGCCATTGAGTGATGTGAAGATGGGAAAGGGAAATGAATGATGAGAGGGGAGCAAATACGACAGAAGTACGAATACAGTCGAAGCTTGCTTCATGCAAAGGGGCACTCTTCCCCTCTTGACGGAGGGGATGGGGCTGTGAGGGCCAGACCGGTGGCTGGCAGCGTTTCTCACGCATTTGCCGTTGGCATCGCAATTTAGTGCGGGTCGTAGTATGAGACAGGATGTGTTGTCTCGTGTCACATAATCGAGGTCTTCATTGCATTGTTTCTGTAAGAAGTTCGCCAGGACTGCACTAATCTGCCATGGAACCCAGGACATCACAAATTTGGGACATGCATACCCGGGTTTTCGCTGTACCTGTCCCTACAGAAAGGAAACAGAACAATAGCTGCTTGTATTCACTGCAATATAAAGAAATGATAACAGCGTTGAGAATTTATTGAATGAAATCATGGTTTTTAATAAGTGCAATGACACACTTCTGGTAAAACTGCAGTGCACAAATGACAAAGGGCACAAGCAGCTTACAAGCAAGCGCTGTTTTGAATCTCAGGCGAACAAGTAGAATGCCGAACCTGCCAGGAGGCACTACCCATATCCTTCGTCATTCGTGCGTGCTGCAGTTTTACCACAAATAATTACCAACTCGTTCAGCTCTCAGTTCTTTCCCAAAGACACATGTGAAAAGTGGCCTTTTGCATGTCTGGTATTTTGCACGTTATAAGTATGAGCTTCGACAGTGTAACTGTGCAAAACCTGTGATACTTTATATGATGTTTCATCGAAACTGTTTTCTGTCACAGCTCTTGGGTACACAAAAGTGCCTGCAGTTTAAGAGGATTTTAAGAGGACTTTGCTCTTTAAGAGGACTTTGAGTGTTCATTTTAGTGCCTCATAATGGCAGGAGTTGTAAAGGAACTCTTACCTTGCAACAAGGATGCCAAGTGGTCTTTAGGAAACGAGCTGTTCCCTACACTTGAAACGTGTCTCTACAGTTGATAGCACTGAAGCAGCCACGTGCCTATCATTCATGCATACATTACTTGATTGCTGGCAGATTTCTTGCTTCATATTATTGTCACGTTGCTATAGCACTGACAGCAAATGACAAAATAAAAAATTGATGAGAACAAAGCCATGTAAAAAAGAATATATGAAACGCATTACTAAAAAATCCAGCTGGTTTGTACACTGCAAATAGAGAAGCTTGGTGTATGAATCACAAACCACGAACACCTGCAAATGACACCTATGCCTACTGGCATTTCTCCTCTATGTAGCCAGTTGCCTCATCACAGGATTGGAATGCACTGATTAGCAAGCTCCAGAGGGACGTAGTCTCATGTCCATACATGGGCATTGCGCATAGGCAGTGCAGCAAGACAAGTGTGGTACCCAGCCTCTGCATGCCAAAGTCTTTTTCTAAGTATTTGTTTTCTTTTGATGAAACTTGCAAATGTGCCATTTTTAATTTTTCTTGCACATTTTGTCGTTTTACATTACTTCCATGCCTCCTGACTTTCCAACTGTTGTGCTCATGATTTCTGAGGCTCCATCCACTTGCTGCCTCTACTTAGGCAAAAAAGTTGCAGTTTCGCGTGAAAGGCAAATCAATTGCGGTAGCAAATTAGTGAACAGCTGTATGAAGCAAGGATAGTATAGCTTTATCGGCCGTATAAACTCGTAAGCATTCGCTTACTAACTGAGTTAGCAAGCATGGTGTCACCCACGCACAGGCAAAAAGAAAAACATAGGGCCCAAGAACTGGCGGAGCGACACCACGTCCCTGTCCCGACTTGGGCGTCGCCTACGGTCTCGGCCCGAGGAGCTCCCTGCATGGAATCTCTAACGGCTTAAAACTCCTCAGGACCTCACTGAAGTTCTTGACTGACTGACTCCATGAGCGTGGACACTTGCTGTCAAAACACTAGCATGAGTAAGAGCGGCAGCAGTAGTGCTCATATTAACCTTTGTGCTGCCTCTCCCTTCAACATTAACTAAGCGATGAGAACACAGCGCAAACGAAGCAATGAGCCCTTGGCGCACCTAGACTCAGTACTCAACGCAGATTGCTTTGAAGTTAGGGCTTTTGCCGCCATGCTCAACTGCACTATACGCAGCCGCTACCGGAGTAGAAACACCCCCACTGCTGCTAAGAAAGAAAGAGGAGCAGACCAGGAATCTTCGTCTGAGAAAAGGGCCAAACTTTTCCATCCTTATGGCAACATATAAAGCAAACAGCTTTTTTCTGAACAGATTCTCTGTTTTATTCATAGTGGTAATTGTGTAGGAGTCACATACCAGGTGATCATTTCTGGGTATTACAGAGCTTTTAAAAATCACCTGTGGCCAATAACGTAATTCCATTAATTGAGCTGGAATACTCAAAGAAGTGGACATTGCTCACACAAGAATCCGAAACACATATTAACCTAATTAACAAGAATTATCTAATTAATTCCGGAAATAATCATATTATGGCACATATTGCAATTTATGAATTCTAGCCAGCGATATTGCAAGGTGTATCCACTTAGAATTAATTTTTGGGACGACATCAATTTCACGGTATTCATTGCCAAAGCATGCGATGAAATACCTGGGCATTCCAGTTAATATTGTGCTTCAATGCATGAAAAAGCATTTGGTTAAAAAAGTCGCAGTTTTGCCCAAAAGGCGAAGCATCGATTGCGATATCAAATTAGTGGACAGCTTCACAAAGTAAGGATAGTAGTTTTATCGGCCGTACAAACTTGTAAAGTTAGGCATACTAACTAAATTAACAAGCATGGCGTCATGCGCGCTCAAGCAAACATGAACACATCTCACTCGAGGACCGCGGAAACTCGCTGTCAGAACACTGGAGTGAGAAAGTGCGGCAGCAGCAGTGAGCAAATTTATCTTTGTGCTGCGTCGCATCAATGCAAACTAAGCCAAGAAAACACAGTGTGCGGGGAACTCTGTCCTTGTCGCAGATAGCTTTCAAGATACAGCAGCCCGGGCGGCCGTGCACTGCCGTAGCTGAGCCACGATTGCTGGCTCATCCTTGCATGCTTTCACTCGCACATACAGCATATGGTGCACGGCGACAATTTTATCGCCCTTGGACTTCATACGGAACCTCACGGTGACAGCAACGCTGACAGCAGAAATGCACCTGGAGTGTCCATGTAATTGCTATCACAGTGAAATGTAGGTGGAGAGTCCTTAGCTGGCACTTGTGTGCTGCGTACATATAAATAAAATTCGTTATTCACTTGTTAAATAATGTCTATGCCCGCTTTGCATTACGTTACGTAAATACTGAGTGCTCTGTTTGTTGTTTAATATTGCAGTTGTAGGGCTGACCCCTGACGACTTTGCATCGCTTTCACCACCAGACATGGGAGCCACATTTGCTTCGCAGGTTCTGTACGTACTGCCCAAAGGTGAGGCTCCTTCACACTTAAAAAAGCCAGCTGTTTTTCTTGTACAAGAGCTGTATTCACCTCTTAACTGGTTTGGCAATGTCTGGGTAGCCATCTGTCATAGCACGTTGCGCAGCTTTCCTTAAAATAAAAATGCTGCTGTCTCACAAGGTAATCACCGCACATTACATACACCTGTGAGCAAAAGTATGTGGACCAGAGGCTTGCTGAAGAAACTGATTTTATCAGTAATTCAGACAAAATTGACGTGGGCGCTGGAAAGTTTACTCTGCCAAATTTGTAGTGCAGCCTTCAATGTCAAGTTCTATTCATCGGTGTAAAAGAAAATCGACTTTATCGTGAAATCTGTTGTCTATATTTTGGCTCAGGAGGAGTACATGTATACTATTGAAGAAACATGGATATGATGAATCATTGGGTATAGTAAAGTAAATACAGTTGAACCTCAATAATTCGAACTCAAAGGGGCCCGAAAATTTGTTCTAATGAAAAGAAAGCTTGAGTTAAAGGAAGCTAATTGAATGGAGCACTTACCTGCAGCAGTGCATGTGCACTGAGCTAACACATGAGTGGGAAGTTCCACAAGATTTATGCACACGTATTTTTAAATTACAGTCACACCCGCCGCGGTTGCTCAGTGGCTATGGCGTTAAGCTGCTAAGCATGAGGTTGCGGGATCGAATGCCGGCCACGGTAGCTGCATTTCGATGGGGTCGAAATGCGAAAACACCCGTGTACTTAGATTTAAGTGCACGTTAAGGAACCCCAGGTGGTCAAAATTTCCAAAGTCCTCCACTACAGTGTGCCTCATAATCATAAAGTAGTTTTGGCACGTAAAACCCCATAATTAAAGAAAATACAGTCAACGTTCTATTTTTTCGGACTCCATAGGAGCTGCAAAAATGTCTGAAAAATCGGGCAGTCTGAAAAAATGAACGCGCATCTTTTACTACCCCCAAGGGCTCAAATCACCACAGGCACGTCCAAAATAGCTCTAAAGGCCTGCCAGTACAATTATCAGGCGTATCGGTGCGCATATTGTGACAGGAGACGGCGGGTGCATGCATGTTAAAGGAAACGTACCATGTCCCATGACAATTGCCCCTTTTAACTCGGCGTTCGTGTTGTCCACTTCTCTACTCTTGTGTCCTGTCTGCATGCCTCACCCCCCTTTTTGCATAATGACTAAATTTTGGTATGCTTCACTGCATAACAGTGCTGTATTGGGACGACGCTGACTTTCGAGAACCGGCATTATGCAATGGCGCCATACTTTCCGCACTCCGAAACCATTGGCGAGGATTACAAAGATGGAGTCAGTGCCATTGCTTACAACAGCGAATTGTTTCAATGAAAAACGCGGTACCAAACAGCAAGAAGTTAGGTAACGAACGTTGAAGTAGCTAGGCCTAGCGTTGCCGTGTTGTGGCTACGGCTGCCAGCGGATCTGCTGGTCGGAGGCGCCACCGCATGATTTGGTGCGCTGTTGAGGGCATTGTCAGAGTGCAGTATGTTAGAATTAATCGTTCCAAATGCTTGCGCGTTCGAATTATCGGGCGTTTTTGCCCATTGGAATACACATAACTTTGACAAGACCACAGCATCAGTTCAAATAAATTGAAAGTTTGAATTAACGAGATTTGGCTGTATGAAATTTGGTTGGTCATGCTTTATTTCAGTGGAGTATTCTCCAACTTTAATGAAATTGAGAATGCTAGATTCGACACGGTATCGGTTATAGGGCAGCAAATGTTTGTTTGCACGTGCCTCAATATATAAATTCTGGTAACAAAGATGTCAAAGGCAGTCACCAACTTAATTTAGGACAACTGATTTTTGGAACTTGCATGATTTCTGTGGCACCGTCACCTACGCTCTAGTATTAATACACAGTGAAATCCAGAGAAATTGGAATCTCTTCATTCGAATCGATGGATAATTCGAACTGCTCTGTCGGTACCGACAATGTCCTATGTACTTAAGTAGGGAAAACTCTTGTGAATTCAAACACCAAAAAACTTTGCAATAGTTTTTCAAACAAACAAAGTTGGGGCTAACACTCCCATGAACCACTTTAAGACAAACTAGAGCCAAAAGTGAACGCTCAGTGTGTCACTAGCACTGTAATGTCACATGCTGTAAAAATTACTAGGAAAGGCCCATGGGGAGCCGAGACTGAACTGAAGCAAGCAGAGCTTCATGGCAGCATGGCATGTGCTGCTGTGAAACCACACTTGATGAAATTCGCATCCATCAAGAACTGTAATTCGACCGGGCACTATATTTAAAGGGGCTCTCCTTAGAACTCTGTTTTACTTAAATATTATTTGACTTTCCAGTCCTCTTGGAGTGTGGATTAATGATATTTTACTGTATAACGGCAATAACCAAAATGTCAAATATCGCACGGTGTTTCAGGCATGAACCGTGTGTGCAATGTCACAAGCATGCTGTCCAAGAACCAAGTTGCTGTCATGTCAACTGGCACGAAACCACAGCTTTAGTTGACAATAGCCGATAAGCCTAGCGGCCTAAGCAGTGAGGCCAGAAGAGTGGCTGGCGACAGAGCATCAGGATATCCGACTCAATCCGGAATGTTTGACCGTGCAGCAGCGACCATTCTTGATCGCAATTTAAAAGTTTGATCCAGATCAGGCTTGATTGATATCCAAAGTGTGCTTGTTGCACGGATATTATGACGACCGAAAGCCAAAGTGATTCAAACCTCCACTTTTTTGCTCTTGCAACACAACTCGTGGAGTCAAGTGGCGCACAGTACGAACTGCAGTTTTTTTGTTTCTTTTTTAACGAATGGGCTACCTAATCACGCGTCTGTGCTAAAGCACGCAACTGCTTGCAGCTTTCTACTACTGAAATGTTACCTGCACGCTGTCCAACAAACACAAGAAAGCACAGCATGTGTCGCACACGCAATCCACCATGAACACAGGTCATTACTCAAAGCACGTCGAAGTAGTGCTACAGCAATATCCTCCTCGTCACGAGCAAACTGTTTGTGACTGAGCTACAAGGTGAAGCAACAATGCTACCACGAATTAAAGCAAGCATTCCGACTTATTTGTTTCTGCAGACGCCAGTTATCCGTGCCTGCCCGCTTTCCTTTTCATACCATTTACCTGGGAAGCTGTTAAAATTGAGAAGCGGCGGCAGGCCCGCGGTGTTTTTATCACTATTATGGCATTTCACCATGCCGCAATACCGGGATCCTTGGCTGCCATACTGTCGAGCCATCGCTAAACAAAAGCAATGCGAGGAGCAATTTTATGATCACGGGCATTGTGAGTGCTGCACGGTGTCGGCGACCTTATAAATGGTGACGTGGCTCTCCGCTTGGGGAAGGCGTGGCACTGGTCTGTCAGCAGACTTTAGGTTGGGAGCCCTATAGGCAATTGAGCGTAAGATCAGACCTACAGCCTAGACTGACAGCTGTTGTAGCAGTGTACAGATCCTAGTGCAGTCCCCTCTGTGTCCGCAAAGTCTGCCGGCAGCGTATGCATATTTATGTTCGCACTTGTAGGGCATTATCAGTAATTGAGCGTGAGATCAGACATATGGCTTTATGCAGACCTTGCAGCACATTTATATCTTAATTAAAGATGTTTTGAGATCACTTCAAATCATAACTGAAAGGAATCACAGCTTCTGTGTGCTCTGTAAAACTACTTCACATTTTGGTGAAGAAAATGGTCCAAGGTGCCTACGCTATGCTGTGCAGCAAGGCAATGTTGTGTTGTGCTCATTTTAATCTTCAATGACTGTAAAGCTTACAATGTGCAGACCACGTAACGAAATCAAGTAATCGGAACGCCGTTCATGCCTCCTCGCATATTTTGCTCTCAAAATGCCTGAAGACCGGACAAGGTACTACCCGCTGACTGCCTGGGTGGTGGGAGACTTTGAGACACCGGAGGGGCGGCACCTGCTGCGCAGTGCCATGGAACATCTGGTGAGTTTGTGCACATGTATGTATGTTCATATAGAATACAAATGACCTTTATTATTTTTCAAATGTTATAGTTGTAAGGTGTGTTATGTGTTTCTAGCACAGTACACATTGAGCCATAAGATATGTTTGACCTGTTGCATTTGTTTAGTTACGTTTCTTCTTTGGTACAGTACAGGTGCCAAGTAGAACAGCTGTATAATGCATCTTTTCTTTTCAGTGCTCTGGTTCCCATTTAAAGCCTGGGACTATTGTAAAGTAGGCCAGTTTTATTTGTAAGCTGGATTTGCATGCACAAAAGTGCACGAAATAACTGCATCGACGTGCATTCATGCTTTTAGTTTGTTTAAAAACAGTGAGGCAAATATTAGATTCATTGGATTTGCCTGAGGAGTTGAGGAAATTTTTGTTGTGTGTACATGTTGGTTATTGCTTGCATCAGTGTTCAGCTATATTTAGGTACTCGCACCTGCACCTAGTGCCCTTCAAAGGACTTCAAGGTTCTTTCAGTCATTGTATATCTGTAGTCCCAATACCTACTGCACATTTCACAAATGAAGTGGTACTTACCGAACATGTTCATGTGTTAGCTGTGTTGTATGCCACCTATGTGCTTCTGCATGCAGCGCCAAGTTTGATCAGTTCTGTCTCGCTGCCTTGCTTTCAGCACTGTTCCAACTCCTAGGTCAGTGAACAGAGGCTTCATAATAATAATAATATTTGGGGTTTTACGTGCCAAAACCACTTTCTGATTATGAGGCATGCCGTAGTGGAGGACTCCGGAAATCTTGACCACCTGGGGTTCTTTAACGTGCACCTAAATCTAAGCACACGGGTGTTTTCGCATTTCGCCCCCATCGAAATGCGGCCGCCGTGGCCGGGATTCGATCCCGCGACCTCGTGCTCAGCAGCCCAACAACAGAGGCTTCATGTCTTGATAAATGTGTTGCCGTCCTCCTTCAGTCTTGTCAATCAGCACTGCTTGCTCAATATGTACATGTCTCGGTTCTCGTTAGTTTTTATATGAGCTTGATTCTAACGAGCACTAGTTTTGACACATGCCTGGTCAGCACACTTGAAGAAAACTAGAGTGCTGTAGTCGAACCTTGACATCTCGGAGTTGCAGTATCATTTAGGCACTTCAGAACCTTCAATTTCATAGCATTCCTGCTTTTTAAATTATTTTTTAACCTGAGATATATATTTATCGTTAACCATTTGCCCACAAAAGTACGCTGCAGCTGATCTCCATCCCTCCATACGAAAATTTTTCTCACATCTTACGGGAGCATAGAAAGCAGTTGTTGCATTGAATCAGCAGTAAACAATAAGCATGCTGCATTGCTGCAATCAAGCAGCACGCTGCAAACATCCAACGAGTTGATGTAGTGACTGGTGAATATTCAGGCACACATGCACACTTCGAAGTCGATTGAGTGAGTGAGTGAATGATAATTGGCTAGTTTTGGAGACATGGAGACTGAGAAGCAATCAGGTTTTTCTGTTCAAATGGTAAGACTACACCAGGGTCACAATTTCAAAAAAATGTTTGCAAAAGCCTTATTTACAAATTATGATATGGTTGGTATATGATATGATTTTAGAAGAGTTTTGGGTTGTCTAATAGTGACATACTAGTACATTATGAAATACCCTGACACACAAAACACACGAAACTGTCCATTTAGGCGACCAGATGTAACGATTATCTGGTGACTAATCAGGATATCTTAGAGGTGACAAAAGATAAATTGAGCAATTGGGTAATTCACACATGATGCTAGCTAGTGACCAACTAGGGTGCAAGATCCAACGTTAAGGTCACTATGATGCCTGCGACGTCGCCAATTTGTCCATGGCTCAGAATGGGGATGTTGCGTTATGCAGATCAGATGTTTATATGTTGAAGCACACAACATTGCACTCAACATTAGTGATTGCAGGGGCCTTGAATTAGAAAACAGTATCTTTCCTCAACTTCCTCAGCCTCCTTGGTCAGTAGATTGGATTATCAGCCCTCTTACCACCCACATTACATTTCACCATTGATGCATCAATACATCATGTCACCCACCACTCGGCCTGGGTTGGCTCCACTGTGTTGAACTTTGGCAGCACACCTATGGGGAGCTGTGCGAGGCTCTCAATAGGGTGTGCCGTGAAGAAGTAGAAGACAATTGAGGGCATCAAAAAATCAGGCTGCCAGAAAAATGATAGACAACAATGTCGATTTTACTTTTGTGTCAGCTTGCGGTGTGCATGCTGTTTTGAACTTGCACCTGTCAATTTTAATATGTGCACATTAGAATCAAGGTAATACAGAGCTCTGCATGAAAACTTTCACTTAGTTTGCTCCATATTACTAGGTGGTGGAATCTACGCTGTTTGCAGCCCTCTGAAGTTAGCCGTGTCTCACCTCTTGCCCTTTTCTCATCCTTTGTGCTTCTCGTCTAAGGCTTGCATGATGTGTCATGTTTGTTTCAGGCAGCCATGGAAGACCCTTTGTTTGACGTAAGCATGGCTGAATCCTTCTGTGGCTTTTTCCTTCTGTTTCGGGTGCTAACACAGCCAGACAACATTGTTTGCTTGTTCTTTATCCGTGAACTATTGGTTGGCTTCCAGAAAAACAAAAATGTTACGGAGTCTCACTTTAGCACAAAATATGGCACATCAAGTGCATTGCGGTGCCTGGTGCAATAACACAATGAACCTATTTATTCATTATCATGTCACTGATAAAAAACGGGAATACTGTTGCTTGGCAGTGCTGCTTATGATTTTAGTCGTGCCTGCTATGACTTGCATGCATGTGTGGTCGTCATTCCTGCATGCCCTGCTATTTGTGCATGTTGTAAGGTTGCCCCTGAACAAAAGTCAGACTAAGTCATAGTAGTGTTAATTCTACTTACTGCCAAAAAAAATATTTTGTCACCGCATGAGCTTCTTTCATTTTCAGAAATAAATTATTATTGCCAAGAAGCCATAAGGAGAGATCTATTCTCCCATTTGACATGTAACCGTGCAGTGTTTTCTGTTATAGCATAATGTCTAAAGCATCATATCTAATGTCGTTTACTCAAAGAAAATTTAAATGTAGAAACAAATTGTGCTTTTTCATGCTGTTGCATGAATGAAAGTATTGGCGTCGGCCATGTGTAGGATATGACAGCTCAGTTTTCTGCATTAAAACATCATTTTTGATTGCTCTTAACATTCTCATTGCACTTCATATTCTTCACATTCGCTTTGACTTTTCTTTTTGCTCACATCTAGTGTTGCACGTGTCTACGTCACTGCTTTGCATGGCACACCCTCGTTCCTTTTCAGGTTTTAACACCCCAAGCTGATTTGTAAAACTTAACGTCATATGCTATAGCATCCTGAAAGGTGACCCAGTCAAGAAACCTTTTTGTTATGGCAATAGTTTTCGAGCACATAGATCATAGAATGAACAGAGTTGCATATGCACTCAGTGCTGCGTGAGCTTTTGTGCAGAGGTTCAAGAATAGCGCTAATGTGGACTCCACCACCATCATCAGAAGAGCAAAAGGACTTTAATTGGCTGGTGTCATTAAAAGTAATTGCTAAACCAATCAACACCTGCAAAATAGCAAATGCATGTATGGCCAGCTAGCACCATAGTTTTGAGAAAAACAAGTTGTACATACATTTAAAACAATCTTGAAAGTGATTTTTCTACACACCTGTATTTCTCTTATTGTCAAAACCTTGCCTTTTGTCTGAAGTACATGTGAAGCGTAAAGCTTGTGTTTAAGGTTTATTCAATAACATGTGCGTCTTTGTGCAGTTCTCGCAATTGTGCTGCACATGCCTGCCAAAATGTTTCCCAGTCGATGTTTAATCAGTAGACTGCATTACTTGTTAGCTCTAATTTGCTAAACTTGTTATGCATTGTTTGGCTGATTACGGATCAACTAACTGTTATTCATTCTTTTCTCATATATAATGCCCTACAGAGCCATTGGGGTATCTAATAGATAACTATGCTTTGTTGGAAAATCACCTTAAGGGGGAACATGGCATTCGGAGTTGGCTTTCTTATTTTTAAGGTACTTTTTTTAAAAGTCATGCGCTCTGTGCAATGAGGAAACTTTTTATTTGCAGTTTACATTTACTAAAAGAGCAGAGATTAATTAGTTTTTAGCTATGTTAAACTTACGCACTTATTAAACTTATAAATGATGAACTTAATTGAGTAGAAAAATTAACATTTGGTTTTTTATTGGACAGGTATATGGTTTATCGTACGGAAGCTCTGCAGGTTTTTGTTCCCGCAAAATCAATGTGAATTCTAACTCACAGTGCTGTACAGCTGTTCAGGTGCCTAAGTTAAATTAATAAATAACAGAAAACCAACACACTAAGTAATGGCTTACGAAAATATTCTGAATGTTGAACAAATATCTTACTAAATACTTTCTTTTACTATTGTTATTGTGTTTCTGACAAAACTGTCAAACCAACTAGCCCATCAGCTTGTGCTCAGTAAATTCTGACAAAACAATGTGTTTTCTTTCAACGTCAGGACAGCACCAATGACATGCGCTTCGGCGTTGTTTTCAACCCTGGTGAATCGAGCACCGCGAACGGCCCATCTGCAAATAAGGTTATTTGGACGGCGCTAGAGTCACTGCCAGCAATGGAGGCCATTGGGTTCCTGCGAAAACTGCTCTCGGAGAAGAACTACGCTGAGTTTGCTGCTGGCCGGAAAGAGGCTTATGAATTCCTTTCACCCGTGAGTCATTTGTTGTCATTGGTTGGAATCTTTTCCCTCTTTTTAAACTTGAAACACTTCTTCACACTACTGCAAGCTGTTTAAAAAAGCAAATTCACAGCTCAACAAAAGCCATGTAATATTCGGATATGGTTGCAAGGAATTTTGTGAAGGTGATTTTAAATCCGTTAAATTTCATTTGCAGTCTAGTGAAAATTGGTTGCCAACCAACACATCGTTGCTGTGTTTTCTGCTCAACAGCCCCCCAGCTGCTGTAGTTTTATACCCTTGCCTAGATACTGTCAAGCTGCCGTATAACGAACATGGGTATGACAAGTTATTAGATGTAATGAAATAAATTTTAAATGTTTCTCGCCAGTATCAGTGTGCAGTGAACATATGATTATAACCACTATCAGATATAGCAGAAGTATTTTAGTGCCAGATGCAACTTTGTTTAACGAGTTTCAACTGTACAACCCAAACTGCCGAGCACCGAGCTGTCACCCATGCGCATTCAGTGCTCCGTGTGCACAATGTGGAGTGTGCTCAATTTTGCTTCAAAGGCAAAAATGCTGGTAGCATTTTTTTTTTCTGCACAGTGTTGTCACAAACGAAATTAAGAAAAGAAAAACTGCCTCAAAAACAAGGACTTGTGCGTCATGCTCGTAGCCATACATGGTGACAAGAGCAAATACAGTCGACTTCCAATAATTGAACCCCAACGGGATCATAGAAATTGATCTAATTATCCTGTGGGTCAATTTAAAAGAGATTCAGAAAAAAAAAGAAGTGGCCAATGATTGCGCTTCTTGGTAATGCGATCTTTGAGCGCAGCTGCTGCCTTGTTTCAACAACAGGGAACCACATACAGAACACGCAGTGCCAAACGGAGGCAGTTCTGCGTTTCGGATTGGGTAGCACACACCACGATCCGCCGCTCTCGAGCCGGCGCTCTGGCGACGCACCATTACGCCATCTTATAGTGGGCCACCGCTGCAGAGAGAGGGGGGCAGGAGATTAGCAATTATTATTTAATGTTTCTTCTGAGGTGGGATGAGGAAACAGGTGGAGAACAGGGGTATTGAATAGAAGTCTCACACTCGTTCGCTAACAGACAGGCCTCAATGTGGCCACACAATGTTGGGGTGGAAAGTAGAAGTGAGGGGACGAAACACTATAACTGTTTTTCAAGTCACCGCAAAGGCACTGATCCAGTTAAGGGGAGGTATAGGGCAAGAGTGAAGGCGGGAGAAGGACAGCCAGGCACAAGTGCTGCCAGAGGCGACAAATGCCACTGAGGAACGCGCCCCGCAAACGGGGAAGCAAGAGACACTGCTGAGAGCAGTACAGCCACACAGCATGGAGACGGAAGAGCAGAGAGCCATGGATCACGCATGAGGCAGCAAGGAGCACCCGCCACCAGCACCACGGCAGTGCTGCGACAGCAGGAGAAGGGACGGCTAGGGTGGAGTGTACGGTAGCAGCGAGAGTCACCGCAACAGCGCTGTGCGGAGGAAGGGGGTGAGGGGATAGGCGAGAACACATGATCCAGCTTTGGAAGACAAGGGGAGAGCAACGCTCGCGGCACACGTGAGAGGTGGCAGCAGGAATGTGCGCAGCTAGAGCAGCGTGCGGATGATGACCTTGGTTACGGTGAGGCACGACTGCGACACAAAACACAGGAACGGGGAGCAAAGAGCTGTGCTCTAAAAAATGCCAGACCACACCGCTGATTAATTTGGCAGTAGTATTTGTCCAATTCTAATACTCCTCCAAATCAAACGCACACCTGCCTGCTATGTGTCTAAAGTAGAAAACTAATGCAAAAATGACATTAAGGCCCCTGGACAAAGTAGAAATGTAGTGCGCACCCAATTGTTTAGCAAGAAAAATGGGCAAGGGTTTAATATATGTTGCACCACAGCAGCCACTTTCCTAAAGTAGCTTTGCCGCACGGTTTTTAAAGCTAGCTTCGCCGCAGTATATTTGTGTTATGTGATAAAGCATATGAAGTTGCGAAGGCTGCTATTGTTTCATGTCCGTTTGCACAGCGCGAGCAATCATCAACCCAATTTTGTAGAAAAAAAGAAGTTGCACATTAGGATCGGGCAAATACCATTGTGAGCAATGGTTATTGTTTAAATAGCTTTCAAAAATAAACGTTTTCTACTGAGATGATCTTTGTTCAGCACAATCACTGTCTCCAAGCTCTGTCTAGATGGGTCACCATAGGGGTCAGTTGTGTGTGTGTTGACTGGTCAAGTTCCATAAATCAGGCATTGTGAGCTATGGTTATTGTTTTAATATCTTCCCAAAATAAGCGTGTTCTACGGGAGGTGATGTTTGTTCAACACAATTGCTGTCCCCAAGCTCTGTCGAGATAGACGGTATCACTAAAGGTGTCCCACAAGGGTCATCATAGGAGTCAGTTGCGTGCATGTTGATAGGTCAAGTTTGAGTTCTCTGGCAAAAGCCAATTTTAGAATCGAAATAATGAAAGTTTTGTGACATCAATGTACATGGGTGCCAGCCGGGACATTCAGTCGGGATCAAGTTAACCAGAGTCCTGTTAACGAAAGTCTGCTGTAGTTGGCAGTAAGGGAGGGAGACATGGTATCTAGAGCTATCCTACGTAGTTTTAGACCAAATTCAATTAAGAGGCACAGACTTGTTCAGTTTGGAGCTGATTTTAAAAATGCAATTATTTTTTGTAAGGTAATTAATTATGGAGATAATTAAAATCTCCTGCTATTATTTGTGGAGACAATAGGTTAAATCATATGGGCAGAAAGCTATAATAATCCATGAGTGGACAACAGAATGTCTTTCCTAAACATACCACTGCTTTATTTGGCAGTGCTTACTCGATTTCAACATGCCCCTGAATCTGTTGTACTTTCAGTATTTATGGCTTCAAAATAGAAAACTGACATAGAAATGACATCATAGCTCCTAAACAAAATAGAAATCTAACACGCACCTGATCTTTAATAATAAAATTGTGGCATGCATCCAATTCTGGCAATCAGAGAAATATGGCACCAGTCAAGTTTACCTTCACTGAATCAGAATGAATGTGTGCCTAATGTCCATTGTCATCGCTTTCAGACAGCGCATTATCATTGTTTATGGACCCAAACATGTCGTTTCTAAGGCCTATTGCACATTTAATATTTCACATTTATTGAAACACTTCGCCACAATGGCCGCTCGTGCCTATGCTTACCACTTCAAAAACATGGGACTCGGCTTTGTTGCCACACGTTAAGCATGTAAAAAAACTTATCTTTTGAATGAGCTTTCATAGCAAAAACTGAAATTTATCTGTCATCACCATTCTACGTTGTATTTTGTTGTGTGATGGTGATGATGATGCAGCCATTCTATGATGACAATGACATTGGCTAGGCTGACTCTGATGACAGGCTGTTGCAAACACATTTTTGGTTTCATATCTGATGGTGCCACACAGACGATTTGCGTACCAATCTTCTTGGATAAAAAGGCATCTGTTAAACTCTGATAAACATGGTAATCATTTATTGTGAGCTCCCATTTTTGCTCAGAAATATTCTAATGGCAAGCCAGAAATAGGTGCTTCTGGCATGAGATAGAGCTTCTTTTCAGTTCATTCACATCCTTTAGCGGCACCACAATGGACACTGCAGTCATTGGGGTCAGTGAGAAAGGTTGTTTAAACTGAATGAGCACCACTGTGATGTTCTGATAATTTGTCATTGCACTACACCTTTACCTGAAAGCTGGCAACTTTTGTGTGGAGAAAGTGCAGAAGTTAGTTCGGGGGAACATGTGGCATGTCCAACAATTTTGCGCATTTTTCACTCCTTGCTTTCCTAGTTGTTCTGGTTCAGTAAGGCATCCAAGCAACAGCATCCTTAACTGCTAGGTGTAATGTAGTATTTATTGTTTACGTTCGTAGTCACAGTTGGTTATCTCTGTGTGCGTGCATGCGTATGTGTCATTTTTTTTGGCTTGAATGCTTGTGAACAGAACTCAAACGTGGGTGCATTCAAGAAGGCCCTGGCAGACTGTGATGACGGCTTCCTGACATGGCACAGAACGTTCTCCAGGCTTGCTCTCAAGCTCTCCCCGCAGCAGCGTGCCGTGGTCGCTGGCGGAAGGGTGAGCACTATTGTCTCTTGACAGGTGTCAGATCCTGCTAAAGGAAAATTCTTTAAAAAGCAGAAAGATGTGTGCCCGTAGGTCGGCAGAACAAGCAGAAACTCGCTCATACTCGCTTGCCACTATTTTCGCAGGCTTTGTACCCACTCAAACTCATTTGCACTCACACTGACTCGCGTTTTCGACTCGTGCCAAGTCATACTTCAACAGCATGCACTTGCATTCAGTCCACCCACTGACGCCCATACTCGCATCGAGTCCCACTCACCGGCACTCACGCTCATTTATCAATTTGCACCACTTGTCACTCACCAATGCCCGATTTCATATCTGAAATGAGGGGAGCGAGCATGAGCCAGTGTACTTGTGTGTGAGTGTGCCAACCTATGTGTAAGCCTGCCCTTAAATGTTTTCAGAACATGGAAGCTAGTTTATTTGCATGAGGAGAATGCGAGTCTTTCTTTTCTAATGCACATGTCACATTATACTCGGGAGCAGGCTTGTAGCATATGCTGGTTGTTTTCTTTAACAAAAATTTCTTATTTTAAGATGTGGTAAGCTCAGCCATCAAGTGACTGAGCTCTGTGGAAAAGCTGATCTCTCGATGGCAGTACATGTTGGTGTGCAAATAGCAAGAATGCAACTCAGTGCTTTCGAGAGAAAGATGGTAATAACGCAGAGGGTCCAGTTACGGTAGCAAAAATTATCGAGTCACTTTTGCTTACATAGTACCGTCCACTATAGTAATGTACACCCATGCAGCCTCTCTGTGTGAAAGCGGCTACCCCTGCATGCACACACGTGCATATGATTCCTTTGTGCTAGAATTTTCTTTGCTAGGCTATGCTATGTTGCGCAATACAAAAATATTCTAACTGGACTTTTCACTCCTGTTGGAGTATTTTAGCTTAACCCAGCAGGTGATTCATAACTGCATCGTTCGCTTGTGCAGGATGAGAAGGTGGTCTCATGCAGTTGCACACTACGATAGTCAGCAATTCATCACACCTTGTAATGTAATATAATTAGGTTTGTGTGAACATTCAAAAATTTTTAATAATATAGAATGCTATATTTTTAATATTTGTATTTGATTAAAAAACTAGGTTTTCAATGACATTCAAATATTTGGTTGGATATGAATATTCAAAACAAGTCAAATACATTGCTGGTTGTGCGGGAGTAAACACAGTTCTTAGTGTTTCTTTTTATGTAATCTTAAGAATATCAGTCCTATCTTGTGCCGAATTTTGTGATAATTTCGTGCTGCTGGCGAAATTTCACCTGTAAAGTGCACGCTCAGCCACTGGACGACTAACCTGTGCGGGAAAGCCAGCCTTTCACTAGCAAGAGTTCTGGGTTTGCGGAGAGCAATGGTGCACTTCGAGCACAACGAAAGGGGATGGGGGCGACTACGCAAAAGAATACAACTGCTATAAGAAGGCTTTTTTTCTGAAGTATAGGTCCAATGGGCCGATCCTCAGCAGCAATGCCCGTCCGCACGGCCTCCCCAAGCAAATATACCAGCTCCCCGCCGCGTGCCCCCGTCATGCTTCCATGCAGCATATTGCATGCCTGTTACAACATTAACAACATGTTACAGCTGGTCGATTTGCTACTGAAATATGCGCCCGAACGAAACCCAGGACTTGTAGTACAGATCTCGCACATAATGGGTGCTGCGCGATGGGCATTGCCACAATGCCTGCACATACCGCAATAGGCAAAAAGGTGCTGTTCTAGACGAATGTGGATTAATTACACACATTTACTTTGAGTTATAATCAAAACATTTTTTTTTCATGCAATCAAAGTTGTCCTTTAGCTTCTTCCTGCAGTATAATGTAGTATACCTCGCATTATTTTGGTAGTTGCATTATATTTGAGCAAATGTGGTACCTACAATGCAAAAGAAGGGGCTTGCTGCACAAGCTATGCTGCAGAAGTCCTGCTTGCATACGGTACAAAATATAGGAAAAATAAAAGACAATGTTCTTGCAGTTATTTTCTAAGCAAGGGTCATGATAGCTAGCAGTACAGAACCACTCCGTTTTGGTTGGGTGTGAGCACAGCTTTCGCCTTGCTCAATTGTTACTTTTCCAGTGCCACCCCCAATCCGGAACTTACTGCGAGACAGCAAATGCGCTGAGTGTGCGGGCAATCGCTGCTGTATAATAGGGCACAGGCACAAAACAGACAACTAGACAGAATTACTCAATTTTCCAAATTAGCATGAGTCAAATACACAATTTTTCAGTGTAACTGCTTACCAGTCTAATTTTTTTACCGTTTACAGTGTAAAGACAATGTTCCAACATGTTAATATAATGAAGCTTCCTAATAAATGCATGCGCATATCCTAATTCGACATTTGAAGCTAAGTATTCATGTTTGATTTGTATTAGAAAATTTAGAATATATTACATATCACTAGCTCACATTACATCTGGGTTCATCGTCCGTCATTTCGTATCAATGTGATTTGCAAAAATAGAGTCCCTCGGTTCCCCCTGTTCTTCTCACTCGCCACATTGCATTTACAATTTTACATTTTACACGCAAGCGTACATGGCTCACCAGTGAAATCGGCGATGTGGTGTTTGAAGCCATGAAGGAAGCGAGCGCCAGAGGAAGACGGTGCCGGTAGGTGGAGAAGAGAATGGGAAAGTACAAAGGGGAAAGTACAAAGGAGTACACTGAGCGCATGGCAAAGCAATGCCACCTAGAGGAAAGTCCTGAGGGTAGGCGGAAGCGCGCTAGGAGGACTTTCTCTGGCAGTTGCTATTGGTTGTGTGTGCGTTATGGAGGTACCAAATTTGTCTTGTGGCGGGAATGCAGCATGCACAGAGGTGTGAGTCGTCAGCGCACCTAGTCTCTGCCACGCGACAGCAAATGAAGAGACCTTTGTGCTGTCTATCGCTTCAACGCAAATCGAGTGGCGAGAACGCACAAAGGTATGAGCCGTCGAAGCACCTAGACTCTGATCTCCATGCAAAACACTTTCAAGATAGGGCGTGCGCGGCCGCGGAATACACAGTTGCTGCAGGAATATAACGCCACCCCTCCCTCCCCTCCCCCTGGAGCCTATCACGCAGTGGAAGACGGCGCGCTTCCTTCCTGCTTTCCTCCCTTGTGCGCATGAGAGTGAGCCTTCTTCGTCAGCCCACCGTTGCATGCTTTCTCTCGCCCATATAGCATATGGCGCACGGGGATGAAGTTATTGCCCTTGCACATTATACGGAACATTGCGGCAGCGGCAATGACAGCAGAAATGTACCAATATAAATTGCTATTGCAACTATATATAAATGGCACCCATACACTTGCACGTAACCCGCATTCACGAAGTGAGATCTCACTGTAATTTTTTTTTATTTTTCTCATAGGTAAATGAGGGCCCCCCCCCCCCCCCATAACATTCATGCAGAGATTGTGCAATAGATGTCTGAAAAATGAGCAAGAGTTAACATAGTTTGCATTACTTATTTCTTGTCTATGTATTCGTACTTGTGTATACAGAGCTCTTGCACCATTCTTGGCCAAAGTGGGCAACTTAACATCATTTTAAAGATGAAAAACAAAAAAAGAACAACAGATATAATGCATTCCGTACATATCCTGTCCTTATTTTTATTTTTTTTTCATTCTTCAATTTGATTTGTTGAGCCGGCTGCCAAACTTAGCTGTGAACCGTGCAGAGAATCTGGACATTCTTAGAGCCTGTTGTATGCACAGCCATAAATTGAAATGCACACGCTGTACAGCCATGCATCAGGGTGAGCAGTATACACACCTGCTGAGCACACCCACATGGTATGTGGCTTGTGCTGTGCATCTCTCAATTCCAGGCTGCTTGTGCTGCCTGCAAGAAACGCCAGACCTTTTGTGTGTATTTCACGTTCCAGAGCTTTTTTGAATGCCTGTCGTATCTCTGACACACTTGAGCACTTATTTTTATTGAGACAACAGTGTGAAGCGGTCCAATGTCTAATATATTTACACTTGAGCCTCGTTGTAATGTTACTGGATGTAACGAAATAATTGATATAACGAAGTAAATACAATTCCCCTTGATATCCCCATAGAGACCCACGTATTTGAAACCTTCTTTTAACGAAGTAAAATTGTTCTGCCAATGGATATAACGAATTAGATTCATCTCCAAAACCAAAAGTAGCTACCGTTGTGCATCAAGCATATCGCTTTTGGCTGGGTTCCGCACTCATTCGGCACAGCAGTTCAAAATTCCCACGTCGGATACGCCGTCGAGGAACATTGCGCCTCTCTCTTGCTGCAGCACGTAGCTGGGGAAGCTAGGTGAATGCACCCTCCGAGACATAGTCTTCTTTGCATGTTTAAAGTTGTGCATACCATTGAGAACAAACGGCAGTAAAGGGCAATAGTCTGTATAACAAAGTAATGTATATAAAAAGTCATTTCGGCTTCCCCTTAAACTTCATTACAATGTGGTTCGAGTGTACGAGATTGTTTCTAAAGGCTGTACCGTTAAATGAGGTTTTGGCCAGCTGCTTTGCTGCCACCAGCAGACCTTGTAAACTCAAAGATGTTTCGCTTTGTCTTTTTGTGGAGCCAGCCCTTTCACTTGAGTTTAAAAATGGGGTACTTTTTTTCCACTGCTTCTTATTTTGGACCTGAAATTCTAACAATGACCAGAGCCTGTGCAGTACTTACATAGTTGATTGAAACTCTTGTCGCAGATAATTGGTCCATTCGAGGACAGTGAAGTGTTCAACAGCGACGACTTCAATCTCCTGGAGCGCTATTCCTTGAGTGCCTATGGGACGAAGATAACAGATATTCTGAGAGCTGAAAGTGACAGCCCTGGTGATGTGGATAGGTAAGCAGTCGCACGTTGCACTAGAAAGGCCCCTTCACTGTTTGTGTAACTTTGGTAAATGCTATAATTTTGCACATGGTCTGTGTTAAAATATGTCTCACAAGTTGGCACCTTGACACTGTCCTGCAGTAGCTTCGTTACTCTGTTCTCTGATACAAAATATGATAAGTTTGTAAATTGAACACTTTATAATATTTTCTTTATTCCTTAGGCAGTTCAACATTTGGATAATTTGAACACTCTTTTTGGTTCTCTGAAAAGCAAATTAAGGTTGTTTTTTTTTTGTATTCCCAACAATTTAACCTTTACAAAGGAGCAGCAATTGCTGATTTTGGTTGCACAGTAGTGCTAGCTCAATACTGGAGTTCAATTCACCTGCTTAAAGTTTTATGCTTTATCTGCTTTGTATGTGTTTGTTTTTTTCAGTGATCTCGCCATGAAGGCTGCAAATGTGTTGATGTCGCATGTGCAGACAAAGGTACGACACCAAGTGAATGCATACAAGGAAGAGAAAAGGTGTGTGTCACTTTTGTTAATGTTCTTTTTTTTTCTATTTCTTGTAGTGTTGCATTGCATTTGTGCTGAATGTTTGTGTTGTTATGTGCGAAAATCTTCTCTACTTGGTACTGACCGGTAACCATGTTATTAGGAGCATCTGTGGTGCTCACCTGCCAGCTTAATCTACAGTGGGCTTATAACAGAAATGACCAGAGCTGTGGCTTGAATACATTATTGCATGTAATTGTGGTTATTGCACATGGGAGAATTGATCTAAGCTGGTGATAAAAGAGGTGCCCTTAGAAGGGCACCTTTTTTATTCGAATCATCGGTTTAAGCAGGCAGATGAGGCATATGAAGACCTTTGAAGTGAAAAACTCCTTATGAGGGAAACTTGTACCAATAAAGCTAAGCAGTAACTTGAATGCAGTGATAGTGGCTACCCTGGGCAATTGTAGGATTGAATTTCAAAGCTTACTTCGTTTGTGGGTCATGACAATTCATTTCAAATCAAAAGGTGGTTATTGCAACATTTATATAAAGAGATCACAACATTGCAATAAATGTACGGTTTGGTAATTTGCACAATTACGTTCTGACAACATTGAGTGGGTGCAGGAAGAACAAACAAAAACCTCGTGAATCTATGCAAACTCCTCACAGGCATGTATTGAGAACAACAGCAGCTAGAATCAAACGAAATAGCTGATAGAATTACACAAATGTAATATTTAGTTAACTATAAGAGTCTTCACTAAGATGAACCAAAGTTGACATGAAGATTGTGTGAAATTATGAGAAGGCTCTTTGCCTGCTGCTGCAGTGCCGACCCACTCTGGCAAGGTTCAATGTAACTTTGTTAATTGCTCTGCAGAGTTTTGTCTTAATACTACTTTGGCTTTCCATCTGTGAGCATTATTTTCATGACTTTCAATGTCATGACTGTCATGAAAACATGACTTTCAATGTCACCAGTAGTGGGAAACTTGTAATGGAAGGGTCTGAGAGAAGGCTTTAGTTGACGCCTATTCTGACAGTCATGGTGCCCCATCTCAGTTAGCATAGTTTCTTGTATTTGGAGCACATAAATCAAGTTCCCATATCTCGCAAAATCGTTGCGGAGAGTGGCTGTCAAAGTGATGTCACTTTACCACTTGCAGCGTGCTGAAGATTCCATGCTCTCAGCCAGATGAGCCAGCACACGAGGTGATCGTGATCGTGGACCCTGTCTCACGAGGGGCTCAGAAGATCTCGCATATACTACTGGTGCTCCAGAATGTGATCAATGCCAATGTAAAGGTTTTCTTCAACTGCATCGACAAGCACTCAGACATGCCCCTGAAGAGGTAAGAATGCCAATTACGTGCTGGAAAGGCTACTAAAACTTAAAATGCAGTTTTTGAAGCATTTGAGGCATTGCTCAACTGCATCTTATACTTGCAGTAATTATCTGGAACCAATAGCTCATTATAGTATAAACAGTTGTACCATACTTTCCTGACTATAAATCACATGTTTGTATAAGTGGCACCCCCCATTTTTTGCGAGTTTCTAAGAAAGTATTCGTACATAAGAAGTACCTCTTTTAACTTGGTCGGCACGGTGAAGTGCGATTACCATATTCTCTGGTGAATATGACTATTCTTTTAATACATTTTGCTGGTGCATCTTATACAATGGTAAGACTTATACAGCATAAACTGCTTATAGCGTAAGCCACCAGAATCGCGAATATCCACACTATAAGCAAGTGCACACGTGTGCAGTGATCCAGTGCTTCTTTGTTTGTCAAAGGCACGAACGTAACATACTCGTCTCAGTGAACCCGAACTGTATGTATAGCTCGCCAGCCAAGCTAGCGCTCGATGCGCCCTGTTCTAGTGGCTCCGGCATGCGATAGGAAATGTTCTATTCCTGCACCAGCTACACTAGACCGTCGAGCGTCGAATTTTCGCCGATGTAGCATAACTACGCCACATGTGGATCACGTCTACATTAAGCCAAACTATATCTGTGCCTTCAGCTTGACCACCCCAATGCTCTCTTCTTCGTGTGGAGGCAGAACGCATCGAGGCTGTGCTGTTGAATGTAGACAACCAGACAAAGAAAAGCCACTGGACTCGGAGAATAGTTTGCATTAAAAGAACATCGCCGGTGGGCCGGCGTTGGCACAGTGCACAAAGCAGATAGCAAAGTATACTAACTCTGTGGCTAGCAGACATGCGGGCCCTGTTTGCTGATAAATGGAAACGGTATACAAGCAAGGGAAGCAGACGACCCGGGCGCTGGTTCTTTACAGTCTGCATAGTATGTCACTTCTGGCAACTGGTAATGGCAGCATCTTTTTCAGTTTCAATATGAAAAACATCTATTTTTGCGAACGTTTTATAAAGTGCCCACTCGCATTTCAAGCGTAAGATTTTCTACAGAGCCTATTGTAAAATTGTCTAAATTATCTGAAACGATGCTTCTGAATTATCTTCTGAATCGTTACAGTTGGTCTTTAACCCTTTGAGGGTCCATTTTTTTCGCCATATGCGACCGCCCAGGGTCGATTTTTGTTATTGCAGATTCCAATTCTTCTTAGGGACTTATTTCGAAAAGAATTTACCGTAATTTTTCTAGAGTGACCGTAAAGTGAAAAAAAAATATTTTGCGTTGATATATATGTACTCTTTGTTCTTGAATAACAACAAGAAAAAAGGAAATAAACTTATAAGAATTAAAAATTTGATGAATTGTTATACGCATAGCTCAAGGCTTTTAAAATGCGCACACGAGAATATTTCACGAGACTCAAATGTTCCTGCTCTTACACTAATATGCACATTCATAACGTAATTGAACTGCGTAGGTGCACACACTCAAAAAAACTGTGTGGTTGTGTGCCCGTCAAAAAACCAAAACGTGTGACAAACTTCTGCTAAACTTCATCTTATCGCCAACCAGAGGCAATTAGTTTTCGCCAGTGTCAGAATAAAGAAAAAGCAACGGAAATGCATGCACTGCGGCATCTTTCCTAGCGCACCCCTGTGAGCGCACTAAATGAGCGAGAAACAAGCAGTCACCCTTTGAGCGATTAGTAACGAGATAGCCATCAGTTTTGCAAGCGCAAGAAGCCGAAACCACCCGCGGAACAAAACCCAAACCGCCGCCCACCCGCGTGCGCACCAATACGTGAGCAGTAGTATATAGACGCGCGGGAGCAAACTAGCTTTAAAACAAACCATGCTACGAAAACCGAGAGAGGGAGGCTCAAGAAAAAAATTCCCTGTGTTCCCACATAGTGGCAGCATGTGACAGAAAAGAAAAAGTTAGGAAATTGGCACGCTTTTTGAACGTACAGACAGTGCCGTAAATATATGGCATCAACCATTCTTGGACTTGTTCGGGGTGCCGTATATTTACGTCTTTGACCCTGAGAGGGTTAATGGAAATGAAAGTGGTTGAAAAAAACAACTGGCCGCAGGTGAGGAACGAACCCACCTGTGGCCAGTTGTTTTTTTCAACCACTTTCATTTCCATTAATTTCTTATTTCTTTCATTCACATAATAAGTACATGTAATCTCCCCTATGCTGTCCTTGGTGTCTTTCTTTGTTGGCTTCTTGTGATATGAAAATCGGCCCCTCGGTTTCCCTTCTCGTTATACAAAGGTGCAACTTATATATCAACTTTTCTGTAAAAGGGATATTTTTGGGGCTTACAACTTGTTCAAGGATGCAAGTTGTAAACCGGAAATTATGGCATGCACACTTGTACACTAATTGCAAAATGCTGTACTTATCAATATCAGGGCACTAAATTTCCATAAACAAATTTTTATGACCTGCTAATTCTAGTGGAGAGAAATCTTCAACCAACACTCGCCTTAGGCACAGAAAACCAACATTTATTGCACTTCACTCGAAGCCATAGACGGCCTCGTCCTCCGACACAGTAAAAAAGTTCAGCTATTTCAGCCGGAAGCATCGCTAGGTCACCATTGTCAGCCTCTGAATAACCCTGTACAAGACATTGCCGACATTGCCTCTGCAGCACGGCATGCTCAGGAAAAAAAGAACTCATAATGGTCATGCCAGCATGTGTGGTTTTATACATTTACAAGTCACACCGTTGTACAAGACATGCCTACGAAAATTTTGGCAAGAAGCAAACATGACTTCTAGTTGGGAAAATACGGTAATTGTAAGGGCACGATTTTACTGGCTGCAAGTACAGACTAGTAGTTAACCGCTCACTAACTCGGGCATAACTTAGGCATTAACTCGGGCATGGCTGAGGCATGCCTTACTGAATCATGGTTTTCAGTGTGCTAAAGTGCGTCATTTTACATGTTTTCGTTTACCTGCCAACAATCAGATTTGCTTTAGAGCTTATATTAAGGGTCACATGCAGGCTACTGCATTCACTGTTCCGGTTTTTAGTTGCAGTTGTGTTGTCTTGTTAGGTGACACTCACAGGGCCCTGTCAGAGGCGTGAGGTGAAGGGAATGCTATGCAAGCTGTGTCACTTGCGTGAACATTTGTTCAGTTAATTTATGCACTGTGTCTGTACAACAAACCGATGCAGCTACTACCGTTTTGTGCTGGAACCGGAGCCCCAGTTTGGACTAGATGGCCAGCTGGGTCCAGGGCCTTACGCCAAGTTTGTGAACATGCCCCAGTCTCCCCTGCTTACCCTGGGTATGGCGACCCCCGAGAACTGGCTAGTGGAGGCAGTGCGATCTCCCTACGACCTTGACAACATCCACATGGAGCAGGTGTGTATGACGGGAGCACATGTAGTGTGTCTGCAAGGGCCGTTCACTTCTGCATCGTGCTGGAGGTATGCGTTAGAGAAATTGCACCAGAGTAAAACCATTGTTTTGGCTTGATAGGTGATTGCTGCTGCCAGTTAACAGCCCCTTCTGTTGCCTGACAGGCTTTATAGCAAATAAATTTGAACTGTAGTTATGGGTAAATTCGAACTCACTTGCCGTTTGAAGGGTGCAAGTGCGTGCGGAAGCCTAGCTCAGCATTCACACAGTCGGTATATCTGGGTGGCCTGTCAGTAAATTCCGACTTCATAAAAGCCTAAACTTCTCTGTTGTATGGCAAATGACAATTCATTTACAAAATTTAATTATGGGGTTTAACATTCACAAACTTTACAGTGTGTGAGTGGGCTTTGAGGGACACTGTATTGGAGTGTTTTAACATGCACCTAAAGATGGCATGCGAGCATTTTTTGCATTCCGCCTTCATCGGAATGCAATGTGTATGTATGTTTACAGGCAAATCTCAGTATACCAATATAGCCATTTTATCAGTTTGTGGCATCAGCAAGGATGAGAAGGACCTGCTGGGGTGGCTAAGTGGCTGCATCATTCTGCTGTGGTTGCCGTATTCCATTGTGGACAGAATGCAAAAATGCTAGCGTGCCATGCTTGGGGTGCATGTTAAAGAACCCCAGGGAGTCTAAACTAGTCCAGAGGGCCCAACTGCGGTACCTCTCATAGCCCTTGAGTGGCTTCTAGATACTGAGCGGCATGATTCAATTTTAATTGAATTCAGGGTGTGGAGGGTCATGGCTGGCCACATAATACTTCAAGATGTCGAACTAGATGCAGTTGAATTCGTGAAAAAAGCACTGCTTTGTTGCTGTAAGAATACCACACTCTTCAGGCCCTGAGTGTGGTGCCGCAGTTCATTAAAAAGCCAGAACAATAATGTCTCATAACAGAGTTCGGTCCATGAGTGAACACCTTAGAATCAACATCCTCCTGTGTGAGGCTGATGCATTAGCAACAAATATGACAGGTTTCACGTCCCCGATTACAAAATGAACATTTCCCTATTTATTTATGTATTTTTTTTTTAAATTTTGGTTGGGGATATTTGTCATTAAAAGGCTCAGCATTCCTGAGATTTTTTTTATTGTTGTTGTTACTCCATAGCGTAGCTTGTGTGTGCCTGTTAAGCCTGCATTAAATTTTTGTTTGCTTTTACGAAGTTCCACTGTATCCTCAAATGATGCTACAGCTGTTTTCAAATTGCTGCTTGTGTCTCTCATGCAGGTGGAGAGCAGAGTGCACGCCGAGTTTGAACTGGAAAATCTGCTTTTGGAAGGTGTGTAGAGTTGAGATTTAAATGTGCCCAGTGTACGGCTTGGATTATGTGTGATGCCATAATGAAGCCTTTTGCTTACATCCTGATTGCTGAAGGCTCTTACACTTGTTTCCTTTGTACCTTCAGGCATCGTACTACAAGCTCTCTCTGTCTGTCAGTCTCTCTCTCTCTCTCTCTATACATTATATATATATATATATATATATATATATATATATATATATATATATATATATATATATATATATATATATATATATATATATAATGTATAGAGAGAGAGAGAGAGAGCACAGGAATAAGCACAGTATATTTGACTGACGTTCCGGCTGGTCCACCAGCCAAAACGTCAGTCAAATATAATGTGCTTATTTCCCCCCACCCCCCCCCCCCCCAACGTACGTCGTACTCTTTTTCTTCATTTTACTACCGGGGCCAGCATGATTTCCTCAGCCATAACTATATTATATATATATATTTCATGTGTATGTGTGTTTGCAGTCGAATCTCAATATACCAAATATGTAAATCATGGCATATCAGACATAACAAAGTAAACTTAAAATTTGGTTGGCCATGCTTTATTTTAGTGAGAATTCTACTGCCATAATGAAGCAGACATTGCTAGATTGGTGGTAATGGCAGTTATAGTGAAACGAATATTTGTTCACTTGGCAGCTTAACGTAAGTATTCCAGCAGCGAAGACCCCAAACACTCAGCAAGACCAACTTGAAATGGCCCATTCTGAGCCTACATGTGCATTTCGGCTATTGACTTGACTTTGCGTGTCCTCAACTAGCATGCCGTGTACTGATCCTGTGTGATCACACTTACACATGGTTGCATATCAGCAGTGCTGCAAAGCACTTTTGTAATTTAGCATTTTTTACATCCCACATGTCAAGTATCAGCTTGACATGTATAACAAAGGCGTTTCTGTGTTCAATGAGACATTGTTGTAACAAATCCAGCTTGTCAGCTTTGGCTCTTAAAATATTTAGGATCATGCTCCAAGTAGTACTGAAGGCTTTCTTTAAGGGTGTGCAAATAGCAGTATGTAGGGTCAAATAGAGTCAACATCCAATTTTTTGCACTCCCTAGGCGCCGCGAAAAGATCCAAAAAATGGGCAGTCCGAAAAATTTGAATGCGTGCCTTTTACTGCTCCCAAAGGTTCAAATCGCCACAGGCACGTCCAAAATGGCCCTGAAGGCTGGCTAGTACACTTATTAGGTGTATCGGTGCTTGTACTGTGATAGAAGATGGTGAGTGCACGCACGTATAATCAAGGAATACATACCGTAGCCCATGACAATTGCCCCTTCCCACTCTTGGTATACTTAACTGCAATGCTTTGTGTTTGCTTCACCGTGTACCACTTCTGCATTGAGGCGAAGGTGCCCGTCGGGAACCGGCATTATGCAACGCATCATGCTTTCCGATCTTCGAAGCCATTGGCGAGGATTAAAAAGGTGGATGGCGCCATTTCTAGCAGTGGCGAATTGTTTCTACGAAAAACACGGCACTGAACAGCAAGAATCTTGGTAGCGAAGTAGCTACTTGGTCGAAGTAGCTAGGCCTAGCGTTGCCCCGGTGGTGGTTATGGCTGCCAGCATCAGGATCTGCGTGCGAGGGCTCCGGTTCGAAGCGGCGAGATAATCAAAATGGCGGCGGTGGTCGCTTTAATCAATGCCGTTCCGGACCTGCGGTCATGGCAAAAAGTCTGGAATATCGGAAGGGGAATGTTTTTTTCTGTCCGAAATTTCAGATAATCTCCATTGACTCTATGGGGTATGAGGTGGTACCGTGAAGGCGTCTGAATTATCGGACATGTCCGGAAAATAGGGCATCCAGAAAATAGTTCGTTGACTATATTGAATATTTTCTAATAGTTTGCAAAGAATGTACAGCCTTCTCACCAATAATATGAAACAACAGAAAATTTCTGTTATTACATTGCACGTTATAAAAGATGCTTTACTAAAAGCACAAAGGGAGCATTAGGAAGAATTAAGCAGATTATTCGCAAACTCAGGGCGCTTAGGAGAGTTTGCTGTCATGCATTATCATTTTATAAAAGTAACTTTATCAATGGTGACGGCGGAGTGAAAAAGAAAAGCATGTTTTCTCTAGTTTGAATCGTCTCGGCAGATGGTGCCACTATTTTAACAGTATGCTGCAATTAAGCATAATATGATTTAATCTGATGAGAGGATTGATGTGCTGCTTTATAAATACTAGTACCAAACAATACCCATTGCCAAATACTTTGCACAACAACATTTTATTGTGAGTGATTTTGTTTAGCCGAGAAAGTCCGACTAACTGAACAATGCAGCGTGCTCTAGTACATTATCTCTAATGTGGATTGGAATAAAATTATGGCATTTATGCTTCAATTTCATGTTTGATCATGTACAGTCAAAGAAATAACATATTCAAAAAGTATTTGAAAAATACTTGATTTTTCAAGTTGTGACTATATTCGTTTCGAGGACTTAATCGTCTGAACCCAGAGAAACGCCAAATGGTCCTCATGGAGGGAGATTTCACAGCACATTGTGCAATCTGTTACCATGGTACACACCTCAATGGATTTCTTATGCTTTTCATTCCAATTTTCCTGAAGCTATGGCTGCATTGTAGATAACTTATTGGCATTATGATCATTGCAGTTTCTTTCTTTTATGAGTCGTCAAAAGCCTCCCTTCGCATTAATTCCTTTGGCCATATATGTGCAAAATGGTGTGTTTTGTTGTTGCCTGAACTGATATCTGGCCACAAGAACAAAATTGGAACAGCTCTTTTTAAAGCAGTGTTTCTCTTGACTGTGGTCTTGGCAGACCACTAAGATACTTGAAGGAAGTTGTAGGCAACACTTGGTAGTTCCCTCTAAAGGTACATGATTAACAAGCGCATTTTATTAAACAAGAGGGTACATGAAATGTCATTCTGAAAAAATGGAAATGTATAACATTTTTTTTTTAAAACTGCGGTTGTACCGAGCACAACACTTAGCTTTTTGTGCAGACGTATAAAGAGCCCCTGAATAATCTGTGCTCTGGTTAAAGTGCCTAAGAAATGTAGATCAGCAACCCCTTTAGTTTGCTTCTTCCAGTTAAGGTTCTCACTTATTTGGGCTTTGCAGTTAGAATACCAAATTTAGTACACTGGAGAAGCATGCCTTTGCATCCCTGTGAAGATGGCTTCTTATGATGCTCCTCTCGCTTGCACTGTGGCTGCAACAGGGCACTGCTTTGAACAGTCAAGTGGCAACCCGCCGAGGGGCCTGCAGTTTATCCTGGGCACCCAGAGCAACCCTGCTGTGGTGGACACCATTGTGATGGCAAACCTGGTGAGCTGCTGTCGCCCTTGGCCAACCCATTGTTGTTTTAAACAAAAAAAGTGTTGGCTTAGTCTAGTTGTTAGTGGCTTACATAGAGCCATGTATAGAACAGTTAAGAAGTAGCTGATGTGAGATGGCAGACGCCAAAGTGAACAAAAGTTCGCCTAGCTATAGCAGCTATACTTTGAATGCTCCTTCTTGTCTGACTACTGTGCAATGTGTCTAAGGCGGAATCCTTCGTAATCCAGACCATGGTAGGCAAACAGATCCAGCCATGGACCAGGACCCTGGTTAAAATCACTTGCATTTAAACTTCCACAATTTCGTTTCTTGTTATTATATGTTGTGTTGTACCAGTGGGACATGGTCGTAAATTCACAAAAAACAGTTTCCATTTCTATAACTAAAAAACAATCCCCTTTTCTGTATGCTTACTCCCTAGGTTCATCTACAGTTAATTATGTCGATAGCTACAAATATTTAGGTGTAATGTTCACTGCCAACCTCTCCTGGAATTCACACGTTCATAACATTTGTTCTTCTGCTTTCAGAAAGTTGTGCTTCTTAAGACACAAGCTTCGTAATTCACCACCAAATGTAAAACTTCTATGCTATCAATCATACATCAGACCAAAGCTAGAATATGCAAGCATAGTACGGGACCCTTACACAAAACGTAATGTTGATAAACTCGAAAGAATTCAAAGAAAGGCTGTTCGATTTATCTTTTCTAAATTTCGTCGTGTGGACTCTCCGTCGGAACTAATGACAGCCAATAACATACCCCCACTTCAGTACAGAAGAAGGCAATTTCGCTTGGGCTTCCTGAATTCTCTCCTTAGCCAGAAATTCGCTATTGACTCTTCATTGTATATATCCCCCCTATCAACAAGACATACACGACATCAACAACCAGGATCTTTAACGCCATATTTCACAAAAACAGATGCTTATAAATTTTCCTTTTGCCCGCACACAGTGTCTCAGTGGAATTCTATACCAGAGCGTGATCGTCTTGCCATCGTGTAGCATTGTGTACATTTGCTCATTGTGTCCATTTTTGCTATTTATTTGTCTCTGGATGTAAAACACAATGTATGTTCACCCTTATACTCAATGTGATTTGTTAAAAAAAATGCCCGTCCTGCTTGGACCATGTTATGTGGTCTGCAGTATGTATAAGTAAATAAATAAACAAATAAATAAATAAATAAATTATTGTGTTGCACAACTGTGTAATAAATGAATAAAACAAAATAACCTTGTTGACTTCACAGCAACTTCGTAAATGCATCTGCAACTTGCAGTAAGTACAACTTGGTGCAAACAGCCATAGGTTATCATAGCTGGCTGCACTTGAGAAAATAGGCAATATTTGTCATACAAAGAAGACAGTTGCAATGGGCTTGAAGGTATTGTGATGATTTATTACCATGCAGGTCTCTAGCCACGGGTGGGCTACAGGTCTATTGGCATCTGCTTGTTGGTGGAAAATTAACTCATCCTGGTCAATAAGAAGTGCTTTTATATCAGATGTGCAGAAAGCTCACTATTTTAATGCATGTGCATTAGGAGTATCAAAGTAGAAAAAAGTATGTGACGTGTGGGAAGCCGGTCTTTGTGGTAGAGGCGTATGTATATATCGCTTCGTATGTCACTCAAGATGGCTACCGATAGATGACGCCCTTGCCTGCTTCCACGGTGCAAAATATTTTTCTTCGATAGACCTGCGTTCGAAGTACTGGCAGATGGTTGTTGATGACATAAACCATAAAAAGACCGCCTTTATTACACCTGACGGCCTCTATCAGTTCAAAGTAATGCCATTTGGGTTACGCAGTGCCCCAGCTACATGCGACCACACGATGGATGCTCTACTTCATGGCTTTAAGTGGTCAATCTCCTTGTGCTACCTCGACAACGTAATTGTCTTTTTGACGACTTTTGAAACACATCTTGAGCGTCTCTCGACAATTCTTTCTGCTTTCTGCAAAGCAGGTCTCCAACAGAACTTGTCAAAATTCAGCTTCGGTTGCCGGCAACTTAATATTCTCAGACGCCTTGTCAGTTCTTCTGGTGTTCACCTTGATCCCGATAAAGTTCATGCAGTCAAGGATTTCCCTGTGCCGACCTGTGCCAATGACGTTCAAAGCTTTGTGGGCCTCTGCTCCTACTTTTGCAGATTCGTATGTAATTTTGCTAACGTTTCACGCCCTCTCACAGAACTTCTCAAAGACGTGCCGTTTGCTTGGGGTCATGAACAGGCTAGCACATTCGCCAAGTTGACCAAGGGACCCACGTCGCCGCCATTTTTTGGCCATTTTGACATATCCGCTAACACAGAAGTGCACACAGACGCCAGTGGTCACGGTAACGGCGCTGTTTTGACTCAACGACAGCACAGTTGCGACCATGTCCTTTTGTACACTAGCCGTCTTCTGTCCCCAGCAGAACGCAACCACTCGATCACTGAACATGAATGCCTTGCCCTTGTTTGGGCAGTGAGCAAATTTCACCCCTACCTGTATGGATGGGGGTTTACAGTTGTGACCGATCACCACGCTTTATGCTGGCTTTCGTCCCTAAAAGATCCTGCTGGTCGTCTTGGTCAATGGGCTCTATAACTCCAGGTGTACTCTCACAGAGTTGTGTACAAGACAGGCTGACTACATAAGGACGCTGATTGCTGATTGCTTGTCGCGTCATCCGGTCAATCCACCAGGACTTCCTGACAGTGACGAGTCTGCTTGTGTGCTGTCACTTACCGCATTTATCAACCTTGGAGATGAGCAACAGCGTGATCCATACGTGAGAGACATCATACGTAAGCTGGAAATTTCAGTCTCAACAACTAATGCTCCTCTGCGCATGTTCATGCTCCAAGACAGTATTTTATATCGTTACAACATGCACCCTGATGGACCTGAACTGCTTCTTGTCCTTCCTAGGCACATGCATCAGACCGTGTTCGACATCGCTTTTTCTGGTCCAGAATAGACAGTTCTGTTTGTTGCTACGTTGCTTCCTGCAAATCCTGTAAACACCCCAAGAAACCATCCGCTCTTTCTGCTGGGCGCCTTCAGTCCATTGAAATTCCAGCAGAACTATTCTTCAGGGTCAGTCTTGACCTCCTTGCCCCTTCTCCTCTCTGAGTCAGTGAAAAGAAATGGATAGCAGTTGCTACAAACTACACCACCCGTTATGCAGTTACGCGCACTCTCTCTAGCAGCTGTGCAATGGACTTGACTGACTTCCTGCTCAAAGATGTAATACTTCACCATGGTGCTCCTTGACAACTGCTTACCGACCAAGGATGGTACTTTCTATCACAAATTGTTGAGAATACCTTGCTACACAACACATGTGCTACAACAACTCCTGTGCTACACAACACAAGTTTACAATGGCGTATTACCTCCAGACCAACAGGCTGACAAAGCGTCTTAATAGAACCATCACAGGCATGCTTGCCATGTATTTGTCCGCTGACCATAAGGATTGGGATGCCGCCCTACTTTTTGACGTTTTGTAACATTTGCCTACAACACGTCCTGGCATTATTCTGCAGGTTTCTCTCTACTTTTTTTTTATACGGTTGAGACCCCGCATCTCCTTTCGACACGCTCCTTCCCACTGCTCTTCACACGACGTCAGAATACGCCCGGGATATCATCTCTATAACTGTAGATGCGTGTGAAATTGCCTGTTGGCATCTCAGTGCTTCGCAGGAAAAGCAACGACGTGTCCATGACACCTGTCACCGCAAAGCACATTTCAACCCTGGTGACATGGTCCTTCTCTGGACACCATCACGACGTGTTGGTCTTTGTGAGAAGTTGATTTCGCCATATTTTGGCCCATGTCGTGTCTTGCACAAAGTAACCGACGTGACATATGAAATCAAACCTCTCGATGTCACCATGGTGTGATGTGCCTCTGACATCGTCCAGGTCACAAGTCTAAAGCCACTTAAACCCACCAAGCACTGGGACGGCGCCTTCTCCGCCGGGGGTCATGCTACGAGGTGCTGTCAGCGACGAAGATGAAGAGAGAGAAAACGATGCTCTGTGATGTTCGCGAGATTCAGTAGCCATCTTGAGTGATATCTGAAGCGTCCTTCTGGATATAACCTGTAAATAAAGTCAAGGGTTCAGCGGAAGCCCGTCTGGTCGGGATGATACAAGAAGCAATAAAATGACAGACAGGTGCGTGCATTATTTAATGGCATCAAACTCGTGTTAATTTGTACGTAAACGTTTGGCTGCACACCAGTTAATTCAGACAACACTCAGAGCACGGCAATGCAAAAAGCAGCACTAACAGCCAACTCAAACGAAGCTGTGGAGTCTGCAACGCCGTAGTCACCAATGGAAACTGAATGACAGAAATGCCGAACGCTTATTGTCAATTTCTGCATTTATATGTTTACTGCAACACAAGACACGCCTTCGGCCGCACATGCCTTCAGAAATGCATAGTCGCCACTTGTGACCATGTCAATAACGACCGCAGCTTCGTCCGAGACAGGTGCAGGGAAAAGTTTCGTTTTAACTCAGTGCGTGCATTGGCTGTATGCCTTCGGAACTACGCAGTCACCATGCATGATTGTGTGGATAGCAACCGCTGTTTCTGCGAGCAGTACTGTTTTGATTCAGCGCAGTGTCCGAAACATAGCAGAAGCTGTTGAGGATGGGGTCTGATTCTACCATGGCCCGCATGCTGGCACTCGCAGCTATATCGCAATGAATGGACAATCAGTCGCCGACCTGCTCATTGGCAAGAAAATATTTGGGTTGTGCATGCAGTAGTAAAAAGCATGTCTACTGAGATGAAGACGCGGGTCTTGCTCTGCAGCGAAACAGGTCACACTGGTGACGAATTTGCAGGACCCTCGCCACTGTGAGCACTAATCAGTCACGAGATGATAAGAATCGCCATTTTTGCATTGGTTTTGTGCGAAATAGAAGCAGGAGTGGCAAAATTATTTAGTAAATAAAAGCGGATTGGTGTAGCAAGCATTTATTTGTTTTCTTGATACCCTTAATAATTTGACACTCAGTTAATTCGGCCATTTTTGGTCCCGTAAATCTGAATTAACAAGGTTTTATTGTATAGCTATAATGCAACTGACAGTGGTCTTCTCCAGACCCGCGTCAGTTGCACTTCGCTCCTCAAAGAGATAGGACGTATGTCTAGTGAGCCCCTGAGCAACACTTTTCAATGTGATGAACATAGTTTAAATAATGGATCGGGGACCTCAAAGAGGTGTGACGTAATGCCAACGCATCTGTCTTGTGTTTACCACTAAATCTCCACTGAATTTTTTCCTCATGTAAAACTTGTCATGGACTATTCCACTGTGACCTGCTAAGTTGCTTTCTTTCAGATTCTGAGTCCGCGTGATATTTTGTGTGTCAGTCTTACATGTGAACCCGTCTCTTTCTTGTGGGGCTGAGCAATAAACACTCATCGCTTTTCCTTCTTTTTTTTTTCTGTCCACTTTTTGCTTGCTAGGGTTACTTTCAGCTGAAGGCTAACCCTGGTACTTGGACTCTGCGCCTGAGACCAGGGCGCTCCAGTGAGCTTTATGACATCACAAGGTGAGTGCTTGGTTCAAAGCTGGTACACTGCGCACTCACTTCATTTTTCCTACACATCGTAGGACAGTTAGCAGGGAAGAAGTTTCAGAATGAGACATAGGCGAAGCTATATCTGGAAGTCCCAACAGGATTAAACTGAAAGTATGCTTGCAGTCAAGTTTCTATGAGCCTCAACCGTGATGTGTTCCTTACCCTTTGAGCTGCCACAGTAGCCCATCTTTGTGCTTTCTGCAGTGGTTGGGATCATGTTTAGACAACAAACAAAATGCCAAGTTAAACAAACCTTTGCACTCTTCAGTCAGAGTGAAATGCCTTCTTTAACGCTTAGTTTCAGTTTTGATGCGTCTTCTGAACTGTATTTGTTTTTTCTTGGCAGCCATGAAAACACCGATTCTCCACAGGACTCAAGTGATGTTCTAGTCGTAATCAACAGCTTCAGAAGCCATGTTCTGAAAGTGAAAGTAAGTAGCACGATACCATCATGTGTTTACATCATGTAGAAAAATCACAAACTGTAATTTGCAGTAGTGATTAAGCTTATTCATTGCCCAGTTTCTGTTCTTTGCTACATTGTGCCTGAATTGTCTTCATGCTGCTTAACCAAGTCATTCTAGTGCCTTTCAATTCATATATATATATTGGCATCATGCAAGCTTTTCTTTCTTTTTTCAAAAACAAAAGTGCATGGAGGTTTCCGGTGTCCCCCACTAAGAGTTGCCTGATTATCTTATTGCATAAGGGTCAACTAGCTGGTATAGTATACTTCCGCAAAATAGACTTCGGATAATTCAATTTTTTGGTTAATTCGATCCAGATGGAAGATCTTGACTAGCGGCCATGCATTTAAATGTTCTCAAGCTATCATTATTTCAATCCTAAAATTGCCCTCCACCCAATAATGTGTAGTTGACCAGTCAGCATGCATGCACCTATTCATTATAGTGACTCCAGTAGCGACTCCTGTAGTAGCAGCATATGTCTCAGCAGAGCTTAGGGTACAATGAATGCATGGGAACACGTCATCTCCTGTTGAAAATGCCTGTTTTAAGCCTGTCCTAGGAATATTTTCAAGCAATTATAGCAGCTCACGATGTCTGATTACGGTATTTACCCGATTCTAATGCATGCCTCTTCTTTTTCTTTTTTTGCCATGGAAATTAGTCCAAAAACCGCGTTTGCGGTGTTTGTATGCTTTGCCGCATAACACGGCTGCACGGCGAAGATGACTTCAAAACCGTGCGGCAAAGCTGATTTAAAAAACCGTCTGCCACTCTGCAACACATATTAGACCCGTGCCCATTTTTCTTTCCACAAAATCGGGTGGTGGTTAGATTTGTTTTGTGTTTAAAAGCTTTAGTGACATCTCTACATTAGTTTTCTGCTACGGACACATAGAAAGGGGGCACGCGTCTTATTCGGGGGCGTGTTAGTATTGGGAAAACACTGCCAAATCAATTGGTGGTGCATTTTGACGTTTCTTTTTTCTGCATCTTGCTTAATTAGACCTACCGGTAAATTCAATCTCTCGTCGATACCATCAGGGTCAAATTAACAGAAGTTGACTTAGTTCACATTAGACTGAACAGGATATTTCACTTCTCACCACTGTTGTGTTGCAACTAACCGGTTTTTCAAATCATGTTTTCGGCTAATATGTAACAAATGTTATACACACAGCTTAGAAGCATGAAGGCCGCTTTTATTTTTGAATTCATTGTAAAGTGCACTTAATGTGATGCTTTATGTAGCGTGACACGTAACGTGAGCTGCCTGTTCCACTAGGTTGGCAAGAAGCCTGGAAAGCAAAGTGAGGACTTGCTTTCTGATGGAAGTGAGGATGAAAATGATCTGTGGAGTTCATTGTCACAGTGAGTGTATTTTTTCTACTCATTTTGGTTGGGCACATGTTTCAGCCACGTAGTGAATAATTTGCGTTTGTTGATACTTTGTGTGGTGTAATCCCAACTGAATGCCTCCTCAATGTATGCCTGCTGAGAAACCTTTAGTCATCGTGTTAACTGCACTCAATTGGCTCTCTTTTCTTTTTCTGTTCAGTAGAGATGAGTAGGCATTTATTATTTTTTTTTTTCATGTATTTGGGCATTTTCAGAAAGCTTGAGCACAGTATCAGGTTGCTGATAACTTGAGCCAGAACATGTTGCTGAATTCACAGTTTTTCGTCCATGTTGTCAGAACGAAAAGAAAAAGGCTGCAATGCATTAAAATTTCTCGCACAATGCCCATCATATGGAATATAGGCTAGGTCATGTTTCGTCTGTAGGTATTGGGTACCTGAAGTAAGGTGCACAGATCTAGTCATACTGTGTTCATGTCGTACTATATGTTCAAGTGGAAAGTAGAATTGATGTGCAGCTTTGCTATTGTGGCACTTGGTCATGCCATTTGCTCTTTGTTTACAACTTTGAAGAGTAGGCTTTCCCAAATCGCTTTGTTGCACTTGTTCAGTTCTGCAAGTCTTTATTTTTTTAAATTATTATTTCTTCTTTTCTTTATTTTTATGGCTTTATTTATTGTGTGTGAAAACCACTAATGCTGCACGGACCAGGAAAATGTCAACCAAGTGTTTTGTGTGCAAGCATAGTGTAGCAGACTCTCTGCTTTTCTAGGAAATTTGATAGCGTTTTTCAAGTGTTGTAAACATGACTAGGACAAGATTTGTGTGTGCCTTCTGACTTGTGTGTGCGTACCAGCATTCAGTGAAGCTACAGTGCTCTTTCTTTTCATATGTATGTGTGTGTGTGAATATATGCCTTACCAGGTCAGTAACTAATAAGCCAATAACTAATGCAGTGACAGCTTAATATTGCTTTGCTTCCTTGCGGGTGCTCTTAAATGATCATTGGTTAAATGATCATTCGAGCTTATCACACCAACCACACACAGCACAATGGTGCTGCAGCTCGGCAGCAAGTCCCACAGCTCTGAAGGCACCAATTCCTCCTGCTTAAGGGATGATATAAGCATTAAGCCCGACTTGATGCCCAAACCTTAGAAAGAAACATTAGGATCTTCAGGTACACTTGTACCACAAAGGACCTTCCATACTTTTTCTGTGAACAGCAGTTGTGAGCTAGAGAATGGCCTGAGCTTAAAATTTTTATATAAGAATGTCAAATAATTCTTACAAAACATAATTGCATGTTATTGCGGCGAATCGAACCAGTGCTTTTGTGACTTTGAACAATCTAACCACTCCACGGCAGCCTTTGACTGCGCCCATCTTCTATAGTGATAAGCTAGAAAATGGGCTGATTGTGTCCATGCCGGCCTGACCGGATTCCTTGAGTTATGCAGAATGATGCACTATAGGTAGCAAAGAGTTTTGGTACAATGGGTGTGGGTTACAGATGAGTCTTAAAGGAAAGCTTCATGCTGGCTCTCACTATCAGGGCATTATGCCACCACGGAAAAAGGAGACACTCGTCATTGGATTGTACAGTGGACAGCTGCAGCCAGGATCATTGCACAACTGCTGGTTCGCAATAATTGAGTTAATAGAATCAACAAGTTACTGGATTCTACCAGCTTTCTTTTTTTTTTTTCTCCCCTCACAACTCTAGACTTCTGGTGCATGTCACCGTGTTTAGTGCCTCTGAGTGGTGGCAGCTTGTTGCCTGCTGAATAGACACATATTGTACAGCTTGCTTGGAGTTTGCGTAACATGGTTGCAGCACCCAGGCGTTGCAAAAGCATCTCCTTCCTGTGCGCTCTTTTTTTTGTTTCCCTTTCTCTCTCTCTCGTAAACAGAATACCTATAGTTGGCGGCTTATTAACGGAGTGGAGGCAGATAGGCAGAGCAGTCTACAGGTCAGCCAGCTTTCTCTGCTCATTCTTGTGCTCAGAAGCGAGCTCATGAGAGTGTCTTCTGCATTGCCAGCCGCGAGCATTGCTGTCCCTCTCTGGGTTGTTTTTTGTCTGTGTCTCCAGGGAGATTTTTTTTTTTTTTAATCTGAGCTTATTCTTTGCAGAGGGTGGTCCTGACTTTGTTGGTGACAGTTGAGCACACTCCACTTGCCACCACTTGACATTACTCTAGACACAACACACCAGGCCTTGCTTGTTTGCACAATCGTTTGGGAGCAGATGTGTTGCCTTGGCTGTGTGCTCATTTGAGAGCTAACACATTGTCTTAGTTGTAATGCATAGGGCAGGTAATCGGTGGATGATTAGAGTTACAGAATGGGCGCCTAGAGAAAGGAAGCGCAGTCAAGGACAGCAGCAAAACAGGTGGGGTGATGAAATTAGGAAATTTGCAGGTGCAAGTTGGTATCAGCTAGCGCAAGACAGGGTAATCAACGATCACTGGGAGAGGCCTTCATCCTGGGCAGTAGACATAAAGATAGGATGATGATGATGATAACGATGACGATGATGATGATACCATTGCCTTGGTTGTAGGCTACGGTCCACAGTAACCATGAAAGGGACTGTGAGGTGGCCATCACGAGGTTGCAAATATACAAATTTAAGAGGAAGAAAAGCTTTATCTCTGGGAGTTCCCATCTCAAGTCACCAGAACGGGGAAGTTGTTTTGCTTGGCTTTCATTGAACCAGTTTTAATGAAGCTTCTTAATCTTAAAGGAGAAAGTGAAATCCTACTGACTGCTGGGAGTAAATATTTTTATTAGGCTTAATGTTTTTGTAAAGAAAGCTGCCAATATCAGCAAACATTTGTTAAAACTGCATCAGGCTCACAACTTCAATCAAGACATGTTACAATGCTACCATCTGCATAAGTTATAATATCCAAAGTAGGCAAAAGGAATATACTTCCCCTTGTCATATGCTAATAATATGTGAATCAAGCTTCTGTAAAAAATTACATGAAATCTATCTTTTATGCAAGCTAGAAGATAATGCATCGTATTTGTTTGCTTAAAATGCTCTCATAGGCGCATTTTACAGAACTGCACTATTTGTTCTTGGAGTGTAGAAGTTGTAAATCGTTTTCATGAAGTTTTCTTATAGTTCTAATGATTTTTGGCAGTTCTTGTGCAAAATTTCAGGCCCAAGTCAAAATTCTGCTTTCAGCAGTTGGCTTGATTTGCATACACCTTTGCACCCTTTTACTCCCTGTCAGTGTTTTAATCATGACAAGAAGGAACATTGTAAACAACCCTTGTGACAAACCACCCTGATATTCACTAATTTAGGGGCACATTAAATGATGGAGGAAATGGCATCCACAAAAGACCACACAAGAAGCAGCCGCACAAATTTTTTTCTCTTTTGAACACTGTTTGACAATCCTTCATGCACCTTAAAAGCGGGCTTCTTCTATCGAACAAGTTCTTGAAGTACTAATCAGCCTTTCTCATGCACATACACTAGGTTATTAGTTCAGTCAATTATTTATTATTTACTGCCTGTAGTAAACTACAGTAGGCTTCCATTAATTCGACTCTGGTTAATTTGATTTTTCGATTGATTCGATTCTGACCCAAGGTCCCAGCTGGCACCCATGTGTTTCTGTGGGCCCAAACTTTCTATATTTTGAACCTAAAATTGGCCTTCGCCAGATAATTCAAGCTTGACCAGTTGGCATTTGCATGACTGAACCCTACAGTGACCCCAGTAGCAACCCCATTAGTGGCAGCATGTCTCTGCGGAAATTAGGGGACATTGAAAGTATAAAACGCATGTCAATTTCCCATCGAAAAAAGCTATTTTCGATCTGCCCTAGGAACATTTTCGAGCAATAATGGTAGCTTACAATGTTTCTTTATGGTATTTACCGGATTCTAACGATCCCTTCTTTTCTTCTTCTTCTTTTTTTTTTTTCTTTAACCAATTGGGTTGAAGATTGCCCGCATGGTGCGATCGGACACGAACCCAAAATATCATTTGTATGCTTTACCGCCTAACTTTACAGTCTTGCGGCAAAGCTGACTTCAGAATTCCTGCCGCCCATTGCGCAATGCGAGTCAGACCCTTGCCCATTTTTCTGGCTAAGAAATTGAATGCGTGTTAGATTTCGACTTTGTACGCATAGAAAGTGGGAGTGTATTTTATCTTGGGGTGCATTACAATCAGGCAAATAACTGCCAAATGAATCAGCGTTGTGTTTTGCCTTTTTTTTTTTTTTCTGCGTGTTGTTTAATTCGACCTGCTGCATAATTCATTCAGTGTCATCCATACCGTCAGGGTCAAATTAACAGAAGTCAACTGTAGTTATTATTCAGGAAGCTTTCTCGTGGGCTCAATTGATAAAAAATAAATTATTGGTCCTGCACAAAATCTGCTTATGGTGTAAGCTCAGAGCATTCTCTGACCGTCAGCACGCATTCATTGAGGAACGCATTCTGTTGGTCCTGCAGACAGTGCTTTCTTGTCTGTCACGTGGTTGTACGCTTACAAATGCTGCTCAGTACCATGCCTACTTTCTGCCAGTACCTACGCTAATGCAAAGTTTTACTGCACCTAACCGAAACCCAACTGTCTTGCCTTCACATTTCCAGAGAGCTTTTCGGTGATAGGTGAGATACTTTCCTTGCCTGGCATCTAACCTGAGCAAGCAGCTTGCAACTAACCTGCTGCTGCTGATGCGGCTGCTTTCTGTGTTGGATGCCGCTTTGCCGTCTGCACTATGCAAGAAACTTTCTTTTTCTCTTACATTGCACTGGGGTGGGAAAAAGGAAAAAGGAAACCGGCAGTGTGCAGCTTTCAGTGGCTGCAGCGCTTTTGTCTGTGCATGTGATGTGCTGCTCTCTGTTGGCTTTTCACCCAAAGTCAGGACCACCTTGTTGTTATGATGCTTGTGTGCTGTGTTGCTCTCTTTCCCAAAAACCTCAAAAAGCTTTTTATCGTTATGTGCATGCTTTTCTCCTTTCTTTTTTATCCCGGGGCTCTCAGTGTGGTTGCTTGCTGCATGTTTATTGTTCCTTCTGGACTTTCCTGTGAACGAGATGATTTCTCATGCATTCAGTGGTCTAACTCTATGTTTTCTTTGCTCGCCTTCACTTGCGCATTAGCTCCATTGTGGGCGAGCCAGCGAAGAAAGATGAGGAAGAGCATGATGATGTCATCAACATATTTTCGCTTGCTTCGGGGCATCTCTATGAGCGACTCTTGAGGTGAGTGACACATGTACTGGCGTTTAGCTTGTGGTTACTTTAACTGTGGTGCGTTAGGCTTCGTAGCTCTTTTATGAAGTTGGTAGGCAACTGTGCGAGATTGATGATCAATTAACACAATGCACTGCGCAGAGGTGGGGCCCACGAACGAATCGATGCATGTCGCTTTAGCAGGCACAGCTGGCGTGCCTCAGGCTTTTAGATGAGCCTTCTTACTGTCATTTGCTCAATCAGTTCCATTTCCCTTTATTGCACTGAATCGAGCTATCACCATTCACAGAACCAAACAGATTGCCATTGAAGGGTTCTTTTCTTTGCCTGATGACCAATTCTGGAAACAAACTTACGTTATGTACTACAGTGAAGGGGGTGGGGGGGCCATATTATTTCGACCTGTATTATTCATTCAGAAAATTAGATAGTTCGGACTTGTCTTCCGGTCTCTGAAAGCGTGCACATCATTTAATGGCATCAAACTCACGTTAATTCAGATGGATTGTCACACATAATTTGGACATCCCTCAGGGCTTGCCGAGCGCCACAGAAGGCCAAAAGTGATGCTAGCGTCCAGCGAGACAAAGCGGCGGAGTTCGCATCATCATAGTCATCAGTGGTAATTGTACAAGAATGCCGGAACACTTCGTGCCTCTTCGTCCCTTTATAGCCTTTATTTTTGCGTTCTACCGCACACATGACACCATGTTGGCCACATACCTTCAGAACTGAATTTTCGTCATTCATGACTGCATCGATAGCGACCATGGTTTTGTCCGCCGAGGTTGCGGCAAACGGTAGTCTAATTTCGACTCGGGGTGCATGTGGCCACATTCGTTCAGAACTGCGCGGTCGTCATCCATGATCACATCAGTAGCAACTGTGGTTTTGTTTGCAGTAGTTGTGGGAAAGAGTCTATACTGCTTTTGAGCAACATGGAAACGGGATTTGTGGATTCATTCAGTAAATAAATTGATGTAGTAAGCATTTGTTTATTGTTCTCTTAATACCTTCGATAATTGAGCATTCCGTTTGTTCAGGCATTTTTTCCCAGTCCTATGAAATTCGAATTAACAAGATTTTACTGCATTGCAAATGGTTTTTCAAATACACTGAAATGGCATTAAATGAAGGGTGTGCTTGTCAGGTGCTGTCAGCATAAATTTAAATGCAAACAGCAACAAATGCATTTTGCACGTAATTACATGGAAGTGCAGTGTGTAATCTCTCTGTAGCCAGATTCTAAGCATGTAGTAGTCCCAAATGTACATTTTGGAATCTTAATTAAGCCACTGTTTCAAATGCAGGTGAAACTAGAAACAAAATAATGCTTTGGAGTAGCTTCGAAATTCATATTTTAATTTATGCTGATAGCACATTGGCATTGCATTATCAGAGCTCTGTGTGTTGCTTGTTAAGCTTGTTATAACAAAGTTGCATTCCACTCTACATTACATTAGTTATATTCGATATTTGTTATAAGCATGTGTTAATTACATGACAATATCAGTGAGAAAAGCTTTAGTTTGTTTTATCCGATGATTAGTTATGCTACCCGCATTTATTATATCAAGGTTAGACTGCACCAGTAAGGTGATATAAAAAGGTTGAATTCAGTTACGCATAGATGTGTCTAATGTTTGAATGTTTTCTTTCCCTCTCTTTCTTTTTTTCAGAATTATGATGCTCAGTGTGCTGAAGAATACAAAGACGCCTGTCAAGTTTTGGTTCCTCAAAAACTACCTATCCCCCACATTTAAGGTGACTTTACATGCTTCATGTCTAAAACGTCATTATAGCAACTGATTCGAACAGTTGCATATCTATAAAGTAATTCTCTGGAAGCACTTTTATTTAATTGGGAACAAGGTACCCTGTAACAAAATCTATTTGCCTCGGTTTTTCCATATGTGTAAATGTTAAGCTTTACCATTTACATAGGCTAGCCTCCAATTTTTCACTATGGATCCACTGTAGCACTTCATTAGCCATGTTAATGCAATGTCTCACTTGCTGAGCATTGTGCTGCAGCATGCTGAAAGATAATGTAAAAACGTGCACATAACGTAGACTTTTGTAACGTAGACACATAACGTAGACATAAGGCACAATTTTGTAACTCTCAAAAGGAAAAAAGAAAATATTTGGAGCAGATCACCACCCTGGTCCACAAACATGAAAGGCCTCTTGAATTGATGCTTGTGTCATCCATGTTCCACAAGAAACTTGTATGACACTCTATCTTTTCACTGAGCAGCATGGGATTCCAAACTGGAGATGTCTGCACCGTCAGGGTCTTGATGTATGCCAGGGACTTCCCGCGAATGACATTATACGGTGTTGTGAGTGGCCAAAACTAATTCGGCACCGACCCCTGCTTCGATGGGTCTTTACATTGAAGTTTGGGTTTAATTAAGGCACCGCACATCGCATACGCACTTCGTGAAAAGATTATTGCGGCAGTGGTGCGCAAGACCCATTCGCGAGCTTGCAGTTTGCGCTGAGTGTGTTTCATTCGTGCTTGCAGTGTTACACCCGAGTGGAAATGGGCTCGGTTGTTCTGCAAGCTCAAAGCCACTTTCGAATCTCACAGCATGTAGTATCTGAAGTCACCGACACGGTAGTCGGAGGGGTAGGGCCGAGAACAAATGGAGCGCCGGAGTGCTGAGTGGCATGCAAGAAGGGATGGCTGGACAAGAAGCGATGACAACTGGTTCCAACAGGAAAGGAGAGCGGGAAGCGCATCGAGTCGGTTCGGAACCCGAAAACTTGACAGAAGAGTCTGCATGGTCGACACATTGCCAAAGTGTGAAGATTGGCTATTTAAACAGCGTATTGCAATGTCGACCAAGCACGTTCACAAGCGATTTGCTGTACAAGTGCACCGATGGCAGCTTGGCGCATATGCACGCAATGTGGTTTGCTTCTGCACTGTGTTCCATTTCTGCCTTATTCCGAACAAAAAAAAAAACATATGAAGCACTTCAACACGCGCAGGGCAAACTGTGGCTTCGCGGCTGTGCACCACGAGTTTTAGGCTTATCATTACAATTAGTGTGTCAAAGACCATTCTGAAGTGGGAACGAGTTCTGGCATTCGTGTGCAAAAAATAAGCAAACTTTTGTGCATTTGGCACAGCCTTCCAGAAAGGAATCAGTAAGTTGTCGCTTCTCATGGTCGTAGGAAACTGTGAGACATACGGAGGTTTTAGATAAGCTTCAGATAGGCCAATGTTTCATTTTGAATTATCTATATATTGAACTATTTGCAATCCCTTTCAAGTTCGATACTGTAGAACCTCATTGACCTGATCCCGTTTCCTATTTTCCGGCACGAAGGTTCACGATCGAGAACACACAAAAATGACCCAATGCAGTCGCACATCTTTTTTACCAGTTAAGACACTCCTGGAAAATTTGATTTTTTTTTGGCACAACATTCACTACATCATCAAAGTGTGATCATATGTTTTCTGGTTGCTAGAAGGTCCTACATGAACAAGTAATGGCACGAGGCATGCGCAATCAAGAGCACTGGGCTCCCGCCACGGCAGCTTCCCCATAGTGCAGTCAACGACCGATCATTCAGACATGCTTGATTATTCAGACAGCCCTGCAGCACTCCCACTAGCATCATAGACTCACTGTACCGTATTTACTCTAATCTAACGCGCACTTTTTTCTCGATAAGACGGGTCCAAAAATTTCGTGCGCATTCGAATCGAGCGTGACCCTAAATCTGTGTTACCATATTGCCATAGGCATTTCAAAATGGCTGCCCCATACGCGCTTTGAGTCTAGCTGTCGTAGCTTCCTCCATGTGCTATAGTACGTGTACTTAGGTTAGTCCACCATCCGTGTTCCCGTTTTCTGCATTTGCTTTATTAGCATGGAAGTGCTGACTGCGAAGACACGCTGAATATTCGTCATGATGCCGCAAATCAAAGGAAAGTGATCACGTGTGCGGGGTTGGGCAAAAATTGGGCCACATCACGGGCATTTGGAGTTCTCTAAACTTGCGTGCGGGACTGGTGCAAACAGGAGAGGAGTTGTACTTCAGCGGCTGATGCCTAGGCACGGCCGCGTGGCCCCTATAATGAAAATGATCTGCGATGGAGACAGTCTACGCATCTAGGCGCACTGCGCTGTGTTCTCGTCACCTAATTCACGTTGAAGCAAGAGGCTGCACAAAGGTCAATTCACACGTTCATGCTACTGCACTTTTTCACTCCAGCGTTTTGATAATAAATGGAGTGAGACGTGTTCATGTTTGCTTGTCCACGCTTGTTAATTTAGTTAGTAAGCAAATGTTTAATCATTTGTACAGCCGACGAAACTACTATCCTTACTTCTCGTATTGCTGTCTACTAATTTGCTGTTGTAATTGATGCTTCTCCTTTAATGCGAAACTGCGACTTTCTTTTTTAATAATCGCAACTTTAGCGCATTGGGAGTAAATCTTTGTCTTTCCAAATAAGAGAACGTTGTATTTCTGTATGAATTAATGAGGTACACAGTACTGTGAAGGGCCTTTCCTTTTTTTGGTCACGGAAAATGGGTGCACGTTGGAATCGAAGGCACATTAGAATCGAGTGAACATGTTATATGGGGATGACCAAAATTTTGGGCACCTTACAGCGCATTGTGTGATAATTCGGACTCCAACTGCACGACCATGTGCTAATGTGGCCGCCGAGTCAAGCAGAAATGCCGATATTTACATTTTGTGACACCACAGTCGTGGTCTTTAGCCATGTTGCTGACACTCTTCAATACTGAGACTAGCGAAGCCTAGTCAGTCTAGTAGTTGCTGATGATAATTTGGTGCATGAATTGATTGTATTTCCATCTATCTGTAGCAACAGTGTAACAGTGGTTGAAATATGACCCGCTTGTTTGTAGCGATGCTTTCCACTCGATTCTGTGCTACTCTTATCATCCATTTTTCATGGCCAGCTGATCTTGTTGATAGCGTGAGGAGCATCGCTTTGACCCTTGACAAAGTGCGAAAAGCGTGATAAGGAGTAACATAAAAGACATTGCTAGAAGATGCGGCCACGGAATGTCTAGGCCAAAGGCAAGCAGTATGCGCATGCAGTAACACACATTGACAAGCTTAGGCCGTGTTCTTGGACGGTCACGTTCAAAGATACCTTTATTTTCACGATATCTCACATGTCTTGGACTGGGCCCATCGATGAGCGGCAGCGTTTCTGCACTGTAATAATATAGCATGCTTGACACTGTGCCAAGAATAATGTCGCTCGTAGACGCTGATGCACCTTGTGCCAGTCACGCAAAAGATAGTGTTCTTGGCAGTGTGCCAGAAATACTGTCGCTTGTAGACGGCGTAGCACTAGTCACGTGAAGTTGAAGGCATCTCCGAAAGTGACCCAATCTGAGAATATCGCGCATCTTTTATGTCCACTTGTGGAATAAAGTCACTTATTTTCAGGCAGATCTGTTATTTCGAACTCCCGATTATTCGGACTTTTTAGCAGTGCTCGTTAAATCCAAATTATTGGTTGGCGATTCTACTCACCCGCCCATGTCACATGAAAATTCAGGCACGCCCTCAGCTTCCTCTTCTGGTGCCAGCAAATCTCCTCATGGGTTGTCGCACATTGCATTCACAGCTATCACTGTGAACCCTATTGCCATAAGCATCATCACCTATCAGTTTCACAGCACATGTGGCACAGTGCTGTTGAAAGTGTACTGCGTGCTTTTAACCCCTTGACTGCCTATGATGATATAGCTCGTCATCACAACAAGCGTCCTCTGATGCCGATGATGTGTTAAATCGTCGTGAATTTTTGGCAATTTCTGCAGTAAATTCCCCAAATGTTAGAAGAGAATGGCATAAAATATGCAGGTACTTAATTCCGCCCTTCTATTTTTTTTTTTCCTTTTAATTTGTCACAGCAGTTAAACGGTTAATAGGCGATAATACAAACGTACCACTGTTCCCTGCTGCAGATGGTGCTAAGCGAACGTCAAGTTTCGCTTTGGCGGCGTCGTATTCTGCTTTGCCCACTAACTCAATTTCGTTTTGGTTTCACTTTGCCATCTTAAAACACTGCGCTATAGTAAAATGACAAAGCACATCTTGGGGCCCCACAGCTCGATGTGCGTCAGTGTCTCGTGCCGCAACGATTCTCGCCGAGTGAACACATCAAAACTTCCCACTAAAATGCTCCACCTGAAGAAGCTGCTAACCCAGACCGGCTTCGAGGAGTGCAAACATAAGCTTGCAGAAGCCGCAAAAACAGCAAAGTGTGTCTTGGGCCACTTGGGCCCCACCAGCTCGGCACACACGGATATCTCGTGCTGTAAGCATGAGATATCCGTGCAATAGAAATAGAAATAGCACAATGCTTCATGTTACGTAGATGTCAGCTACAGTTGTCTGACAATTTTTATAATGACTATGGATCATACATTTTCCCGATTAGTATGTGTCTTTATACATATATATATATATATATATATATATATATATTCCAGAACTAATGAACGAGGTTCTACTGTATATCTGGGATCGACTGTACTAGTCTGTGCTTTTCACCAATTTGGCCTTGGTGAAGTGAAGGGCTTTAAATATTAAAAATTTTATGTAGAGGTTCGAGATTACATTAAATTGAGCCATAAATCAACAGTAAAATGGCATAACTCAATATTTAAAACATATTATTAGCACTCAAAGCACAAGTTACAAATTTCTCTTTCGGGTCTTTATTTCTTTCGTCTGCGTCCACATTAGAATATCATTGCAATAGAATCCCAAGACAGAAGTAACAAGCTAGGTATATGTTCATGTAGAAAGTGTTTCAACACTGTATAAAGAATAAAGAAAAATACTAACTAGCATTGATTCACATGGCAGACATGCAACACACTTCAGTGATTTCAGCCACCTTGAATGAAATGTGTTAAACCCATTTCCTGCAGGACGTGCTCCCTTACATGGCCAAGGAGTATGGCTTTCAGTACGAGCTAGTACAGTACAAGTGGCCCCGCTGGCTCAACCAACAGACCGAGAAGCAGCGCATCATTTGGGGGTAAGTCAGTGCTGCATCCTGATGGCATCTTTTAATCTCTTTACGTTGCCTATACTATGTGACATTCGAAGTATTCAATAGAGTTGAAACTCAATATTACGAAGTTGCATACAGCATAAAAATATCTTTGTTATATTCAATATTTGTTATGAGCGTATATTCATTACAAGCTGATATTGACGAAGCACATTTTAGATTAGTCTTGTTAAATCTGATAGTTCATTAAAATGTGTTTTCTTATGTTGAGGTTCTGTTACAAGATCCAACTGCAAAACCACACTGCATTTGCTTTTCATGCTTCTGCGCACCTAAACATAGTTCCCAAGAGACTCCAGTTTTGAAAGAAGTTTGCCTCTGCTTTGGCATCATGGAAATGAGTAAATTTAATTGGCTGGCACATCTATACAAGTTCTCTGAGTTGGACAGCTGTGTATTTGCCATTCATTCTTAAATTCTCGTACATAGTAGCACTGTACTGAAGTTCCAGCTGCTTCCAAGCTTGTTGCTGCTGCTTTGCGCTCCTCTGAAAGCAAAATTTTGGAGGCAAGATGATAAGTAGTAAGACGTAATACAGTCGAATCTCAATAATTCCTACTCGAAGGAACTCGAAAATTTGTTCAAATTGGAAGAAGTTTGAATTAAAAGGACTTGTTTTTGAAGTATTTGTGCACCATAGCACGATGCACAAACGGTGTGAGTTGTGAACTATCGTGGTGCGCAAGCACCCTGCGAGTCAGGACCACGAAACTGCCCATGCCAGCCAACGCTCGCTTCCAGACAACAGCAGAAAACGAAACTTTAAGGGGCGGGCTAAGCTGGCACCGGCCTGGCAGGGTGGCGGTGCCAGTGCACGCGTGCAGACCATCGAAAATGAGGGAGTTGAGAGAGAAGGCGAGGGGAGCGCAGTTGCGAGGAACGCCGGGAGGGAAGCAGATTTGCTTTCCCGCCAGCTTGCTGGATGGCACTGACGACCTCTGTCACCTACTTCCACCGTAGCAGCAGATTTGCCCAGGCCAGACTGGGCCTCCACTGCTGCTTCCATTCTGTGTGCTTGCATCTTTTTTCCTTCGTCTGCTGACAGATCGGCACTGTGTTTACCTTCTTCATCCTATGTTCTTAATGCAAGTCACGTCTTATCAAGATGACGAAGTCACTGCCACTGATCATAATTGTGTTGGTGTGCTCCCTTCTGTTGTGGCGTTGCTGCATTCGAAAGACAAGGAAAATGAGGTACTGGGTATCGCCTTCGCATTCTTGTATTCGTGGTCTGTCTTGTTGTACAGAATTGAATGTGGTGCACTGTCTCCAACAACCTTTTCATCAGGACGTCTCAGTTTAGATGCGTCATTGTAAAAAAAACAAGCGCAACAGAGATCAACCAAGCCAACCAAAACAAGCGCGAGCAAGTGCTGATGCGATAGTGCGAAACAAGCGGTCCGGCTGAACCAGTTAGTCTTCAAATAGAGCAGTTGAGCAGGTCCCCATGATACCAGTTTCACACGTGTACCTCACTGTAGGGGCCACTCTTATTGGTCTCCTCCGCTTGCAACTTGCTTGCCGCCACGGCAAGGCCCGAAAATCGGCCTAGGACCGATCCCTCCTGCGGCACGTGTTTGGCGCTAGTGTGACTGGGGTATTACGACGTGACGCAGAAACAGTGACCTTGCTGTTTGAGAGAGGGTGAAATTTCCACCACAGTTGTTGCTTTTCGTGTGTGTGTGTGTGTGTGTGTGTGTGTGTGCGTGCGCGTGCGTGCGTGCGTGCGTGCGTGCGTGCGTGTGTGCGTGCGTGCGTGCGTGCGTGTGTGTGTGTGTGTGTGTGTGTGTGTGTGTGTGTGTGTGTGTGTGTGTGTGTGTGTGCACGCACATTGTTGAGGGGTTTCTGCTAATCCTTTCCTCTACGGCTGGGTCAGAGCAATGCTAGTCGGAGGTGCCGCTGCTTGATTTGGCGCGCTGCTGAGAGCATTGTCGGAGTGCAGTATCATTGAATTAACCATCACAGATGCTTGCATGTTCGAATGACCGGGCATTTTCACCTATTGGAATACGCATAACTTTGACGGGACCACAACGTCGGTTCGAATAAACCGGAAGTTCGAATTAACGAGAGTCGACTGTACAAACCCTGCATTGCCTATCATTTTGTCATCTGTTGCCTTCAGTCAAACTGAAAATTGCTCTGTGTTTTTGATTGGCCACTGTGACTACTATCACTTATACTGTGTGCTGATTGACAAAAGTAACAAAATTGTGTGTGATGGTAGAAACTAATATCCTCGCATCACAACTGTTTTTATGTCATATATTATTCTTACTCAGACTGAAGACACCATCAAGTGAATACACATAAGTGATTGAGTAAAAAAATAAACAGCTGGCTTGTATATAAGGCCACCTTGTAGAAGGCAGCAGTGAAGTACAATAGTATGGTGACTTCACTTACGACTGAAGTGGCAAACACTTTATTTTAATATGTGACACGTAAAAAACGTTATCTCGTCACAGAATGTCACACATCATTGTATGAAAATGGCATGTCTCAATTCCATGTCACTTTCTTTTTCTCAAAGTTTGCTGCCCTCAATTGTATAGAGTGCACTTGAAAAATTGAACAACACTGTTTATTCACACAGTAAGTTTACATTTTGGTTTTCATTGGCTTTCTTGTCCTCATCTTTGAACAGGTATAAAATATTGTTCCTGGATGTGCTGTTTCCTTTGGATGTGAAGAAGATCATCTTCGTCGATGCTGACCAGGTGAAGTATGATTTATAGAATCTTCTTTGAATTTCTGTGGTAGAACAGTGATACTTGCACTGAGTTTCAGGTTAACAGTCATGTTATCTTATCTCTAACTGTCATGTCTTATGTATGCACTGCATAGCCTCCATTTGCAGGGTTTATCTCGAAATAAGGTGCATCAAAAGTGAAAACTTTGTTTTAAATTAATGTCTTACTGTCAAACATTCACATGGTTAACTACTATTATGTTGCTTGTGCTATTGCTATTGCACCATGTAATAGTCACTTCAGCTGTGTAGTGTGTCTTGACGTGAACTGTGTTGCTGTTCAAGAAATTGTGCTCTTTCTTTTGGGATACTCTGTGCTTTTTGTATGCATACTACATACATTAGAATATCATTGATATGTTTCCAGTTCATGCTATTCCCAACTTAGCTACTCATCTTAGAGAATACAGAAATTATCACACTGAGTTAGACCCCTTTATTCACTGTTAAATATGCTCCCAGATGAACCAGTTTTCTGGTATTTTTTTAATTTGCCAGATATTGATCGTACTATATGCTTTGCAATCAGTGGAAGAAATGCTAATAAAGTAAATCACCATGCCTCAGCGCACTCATGCAGATAGAGTAGGTGCAGAACAGGATTGAAGTTGCCACGGCAGCTTTCCTGCTCTGCTCCACACGCCCACGTCAGATGGTTAGGCTGGTATGTGCTGTGGCTGGAGCATTGTGATGATTTTGTCAAGAAAACAGAAGGTCTTGTATTTAAAGGAGAGTCGGATATCTTGAGGACATGAGATGAAAATCTGACATTTCTCGTGACATTGGGTTACGTACTTGACTGTTCCTTGTCATCAGTGCATGCCAGTGCAGCAGCAACATTGGGGCTCCAGTACACGGACAGTGCGTTCGTAGAGTTCATTGTGATGACAATGGCCAGCATGTGACCGACAGAGCTTAGCGTAAATTGTAGTGAAGATGTGAGTGGAACATGAAAAGAATGGTGACAACGGGCAGTAGGTGCTCCTGATGGTTCCCAAGTTTCACCAATAAAATCAGCAACCTCTTAATCAGCAATCTCTCTTGATAGAGAGAGAGAGCAGAAAGAAGGAGTAAAAAAAAAAAGAAAAACTGTTTATCTCAGAATGGCATTGAAATGGATAATTTGGTCTTTCACTAATAGTGCAAGATAATGGTGCTAATAGTGCTGTGCTCTTGTATAATAAAAAAAATATACAAGATATGCTCTTGTGTAATTTTTCTTCTGAGCAACTTCAGATTGTGCATTTTTGTGTGTTATCCCTTTTCTTCTCCACATTTTCTTTATGCATTGACAAAAGTTGTGTGTTCATTGCTCTGATTCCTGGCCATCTTTAGGCATACAACTTTCCAAAATCTGTTAATATGGCTGTCAAACACTTAGAATTCTGTGAAAACCTGTAAAAAATTGTGACAAAAATAGGTGTTTTGTAGCGCAAAAATTGCTGCTTTTCTGTTTTAGTCAAAAATATTTGAATCCTATCTGTAGTAATTACAAGCAGTGCAGTACTGACCATAAACATTCCTGCCACGTCCAATTAAGGTGGTGAGGGCTGACATGAAGGAGCTACGGGACCTAGACCTTGGTGGAGCCCCATACGGTTACACGCCCTTCTGCGACAGCCGTAAGGACATGGACGGTTACAGGTTAGTGCAGCTTCCAATACAGCCGAAGTGGGTGCATTCAGATATAGGCCTGGAAAAAATGTTCGATTATCCGAGTGTGCTGAATTATTGAATGGACAAAGAAAATGTTCATGTACCAGCACATGTTGAAATCCATTACCCGTTTGCGTTTTAGCAATTTCAAATTCATTTTGCAATATCAATTTATAAACATTGAAACTTCAAATGTCAGATTGCAAGTTTGCAAAATTTTATCATTCTGCAAGTTCGTTTAGCCGTTCAGAATTTGCAATTTTCCTAAGTTGGTGTGAATAATTCAGCGCTCACAATTCACTGGGAGAACCCACATACAATTGTTCGGAATGAAGGCCTCACAACCTCCTGCCGTTTCTGTAGTGTGGATTTTCAAGTGCAAATGTGAATTACCAACTCCACACCCAGTTAACCTCACTACTTTGTTCATACAACTGCAGCGATAGCAATGCAACATGCATATATTCATCCAAATAAGTACTTCTTCCACTTATTTCGTCATCAGTGAACTGGCCAGCAAAATAATTACCCATCAGTGCAGCCTGTGAATTCAGTGTTGGCACGCAAGTTGCATTGAAAGTGCCTGTCATACTATTCTTCAGCAATTTCTGTGGTGTCTTTCACAGTGCACCATAGTCTTACCCAGCACAAGAAATGAATAAAATTAAAAATTTTTTCTGACTTATTATTGCAGCTGGTTCCACACACTCATGGTACAAGAAATGGAAAAAAAAAAAGAAGTGCGAAGTGTTGTTGCATTTTCTTGATGAAAAGTCATCATAGCTGTGCATGCTGTGTCACTTCATTTCAGTTGGCACATTTTTGCACTGCTCTGCACTGGTACTGCACTGGTACTGAGGCACATTAAAATTAGCCAACTGTGTGGCCAAACACGTTAAAAATAATAAGCATTTTATGTCATAGAGTGTTGTATACTATTGTCAAGACGACATGGCAAGTATGACTTGTCTGATTTGCTGAATTAACAAGCCTCTACTGTATCGCTAAGCATGTATGCTGTGACATCATGGAGGCTATAATTTCTCTAGCGGAGGATGCTTCAGAGGGACTTCCAGTCAGTGCATGAATGCAGGTAGCCACAGTCTCACGTAAGGAACAAAGTTTTCTTTGTCTGGATTGAAGTGACTGCTTATTCAACCTAGTTCTACTATTGCGACTGCCAGTGTGCCAAAACTTTATGGTGCAAGCAAGCACAGCTGTGACCTACAAAGAGTGTGTGTGTGAATTGAGTCAGCGCTTGAACGTGAAATGAGCTGATTTCTGTAGCCTTGTGCTTCTAGCACTCGCCAACAGTTGTCCGCTGCTTTCTCTTTTATCTTGAACTTTTTGCTAGTTGATTGTTGTTGTAAGGCATTTATTTCTGTAGGGTTCAACCACCAACATTCACCAATGTCATTTGTTGTAGAAGGAATAGGACAAAGGGCACAGAATCAGAAATAGGTGCTGAAGTCTCCCTCCCTGTGGAAAGTCCAGGAGGCAGATTAATATTCTTTTTCTACCTGCCATGGCTCCGTCTGGTGACATACACTCCTCAGAGATGTTGGACAAAGTTGTCTGCATATAATGCGTGCTTTGTGCATGGTATCGTTGTTGTGTTACAAGTAATGCTTCGTTATATTCTTGTGTTGCACAACACCTCATTGCACTGCTGATGTTTCTCTCTTCTTCCTTGTGCAAGGTTTTGGAAGTCTGGCTACTGGGCCAGTCACTTGGGAGGCCGCAGGTACCATATTAGGTGAGAGTCTCTCTGTGACATTTTGTCTCATTGCATTAATGTAATAAAGCTGTACACCCGGTGCAAAGTCTCTTCAATATGTGTGAGACTACAGTGTTTTTTTTTAAAGCTGTGGTGACTGGAAAATTCAACTTTAACAATAGGCATGTGTGACTTTTGTAAAAGATGCTGTGATTGCCAGTCACTGCCAGGCAGCCATTGTTTGAGGCAATGTACCATGCACCCTTAGCGATTCTACTTTGCTTGAATTAACAGAATGCATAGTGCGCCATCATTTCATCAACTGCACATTGAGAGGGTAACATGTCACAATGTCAGAAACTAAGAGGCCAGACGTGCTGATCCACAAGAACAGTAGCAAGGGCAATCTTTTAATACAGCATGCTAGTCACTTCCTCTTCTTCAATGTGTTTTCTTTAAATGCCCAAACATCTCCTAATCGTCATCGTTCTTACTGCACTACAGACGTGATGATAATGTGTGAATATGACGTGGGAAGGTAGCCATCGGATCTCGTGTGTTCTTGAACGTTACTGTGACTGAAGAGAAGGAGCAAGTGCACAACTAGTGCCCCATAATAAATGGTCTGTGTCACTGTTGAAGAATACAACATCAGGAATGGCTGTAAACATGCACCCTTAGCGATTCTACTTTGCTTGAATTAACAGAATGCATAGTGCGCCATCATTTCATCAACTGCACATTGAGAGGGTAACATGTCACAATGTCAGAAACTAAGAGGCCAGACGTGCTGATCCACAAGAACAGTAGCAAGGGCAATCTTTTAATACAGCATGCTAGTCACTTCCTCTTCTTCAATGTGTTTTCTTTAAATGCCCAAACATCTCCTAATCGTCATCGTTCTTACTGCACTACAGACGTGATGATAATGTGTGAATATGATGTGGGAAGGTAGCCACCAGATCTTGTGTGTTCTTGAACGTTACTGTGACTGAAGAGAAGGAGCAAGTGCACAACTAGTGCCCCATAATAGATGGTCTGTGTCACTGTTGAAGAATACAACATCAGGAATGGCTGTAAACATGCAAAAGGTGTAGAGCAGCATCATGGTCATGCCACTTCATTTATTAACGATAGCTTCTTGGGTTGTGTATTGTAAACGCACACCGGAAAGGCATCCATTGGGTCAAGAGGCCATCGTCCTGTGGCAGGAGTATTCAGCTGCTTCTTTGCCCACACATCACAATTTTAGCAGTCAAACAGGAGTCCTCTCATACCCTTTTCCCTCTGCCACTGCTTTTGTGAGCATTTGTGCATGTCTTGTTCAGAAGCTACACAGCCCTGCTTCATTTCCCTGCTCAAAACCAGCTAGCCCCTATAGTGCAATCTTTCATTGATTCCATGCTGCTGAATTTGCTTGCAGTGCCCTCTATGTGGTGGACCTGAAGAAGTTCCGGAGGATCGCTGCTGGGGATCGACTGCGGGGCCAGTACCAGGGTCTCAGCCAGGACCCCAACAGCTTGTCCAACTTAGACCAGGTGCGTACTACAGAGACTTGAATTCTTATGCTCTTTGATGTGCCATTTATTGCTATGCATTGCTTTTGCACCTCTTTACCCACTGACGAGGTCCATGGCATGACTACTGTATACAGTGTGGTTTTACTTATGCATCTGTTGGGGGCACTATCTCACAACACCGCAATGGTGTCAGCATCTAGTTTAGTGAACATTAAGTTTCAGTCTATTCACTGAGAGTGCTACTTAAGTGGCTAGATTGCAAAAGTTGTTGAAAACAGTGGCCATGTTTATTTTTATTTATTTATTTTATTTATACAAGTACCTGCAGCGCCACAAGGGCATTATTGCAGGGGGGGACAAATTGAAGAAAAGTGAACATGTGACAAAAACTTGATACAGCAGAGCACAGGTGGTAAGAGTAACAAAATACGTAACATAGATGAGTCATCTCGACGGCAAAACGGTCTTGTGAAATGCGGTGCAAATTTGCAAGACAGAAATGGAAAGGGTACACTATCGCATGAAGTGCAATGCCAGCCAAATGATATAAAGAAAACGGGATAATATACTACGACAGACTGCGTGACAATAAAGACAGAAACTCTGAACACGTTTTACATTCACCAATGCTCCTGGGAAGCCTATTCCAGTGTGCGGAAACATGCGGAAAAAATGAATTACGGTAGACATCAGTACGACAGCGCATTTCAAGGACTTTCAGCTCGTGATCACATCGTTTAGAGATGAAGTGGGGAGGGAAAATGTACAAGTTCTTGTTTATTCCTGTGAGATCAAAGTAGATTCGGAAAAAAAGTTCTAATTTTGCAGTTAATCGGCGGTGTGCTAGTGATTTCCAACCAAGGTCCTCTTTAAGCAATGTAATACTGCTACGGAAATTATAATTACCAGAAACAAATCTTGCAGCGCGGTTTTGGACGCGTTCGAGCTTTTCTATAAGTTTAGAGCTTTGAGGGTCCCATACCTGGCAAGCGTATTCGAGTACCGGATGAACATTTGTTATGTAAAGCTGTTCTTTTACTTTCTGGGGGGCGTTATAAAAATTACGTCTAACAAGGTTTAGTATGAGAGGTTTAGTATAGTTTGTTATGATCCGTAGTAGACAGTTAGTTCTTTTGCAGAGGCCAATAATGGATGATTGCAACAGTCTTATAGAGATTATGCTTTTTTTATTTTTTGATCAGGCAACAATTTTGTTAAAGCCACCCGCATAACCAGCTTTGTTTAAAGTGTGCCAAAAAGAGACATGTTTCTGCCACCAAGGCACTTTTGCTACCTTTTGCTACCTTATTGTTATTTTGTACAGGTATTTTAAGGTGAGAAAAGCGAAATGTGTAAAGTGTGCATATGTGATATGCTACATTGGTGGCATCGGCTGAAAGTGGTTAGGCAATGTGTATACACCTTTTTCTTTTCCTTCGTGTGTTGTATGTTTAACGTCAGCTGTATGATCTACCTGGAAATCTATGCACCCGTATGCATTATCAAGGGGTCATCAGCTTAGCGGTCAACGAACTTGTGTCCAAAGGTCACCAAGTGGCCTTGACCTGCATCCACTAAACCCATCCTCTGCCTGCAAATTTCCTAATCTCGTCACCCCACCTATTCCTCTGCCATCCTCAACTGCGTTTCCCTTCCCTCGTCACCCATTGTTTTTGCCCTAGTAGACCACCGGTTATCTACTCTGCTCTTTACATGATCTGCCCAACACCAATTCTTTTCCTTAACCCATTGGCTACCAAGTATTACACGTGCCATGCGACCTTCTGTTCCGATTATTCTTGGCCCGTAAGTGCACTACAAAAACTTCCACTGTTGCGCTCGTTATATAAGGTTCTACTGCAATAAACACTAAAAAATCTGCCAACAAAGTTTTCATTTACAATATGAAGCAGTATTTCTCACTTCAGAACCCCAACTGCAAGTAACTTTTTTGACTGGCATTTTTGTGTGTGAAAGCTTGAAACAATCTTTGATATGGAGAGCAGCATTACACTTATCACACCCTCACCTGTTGACTTTTTTTTTTCAAACTTTGCACTACCATAATGGTTCTTTTCCTTTTTTTTTCTTTTTTTTCCCTGGGTTTGCCGGAGTCTGACACATGAAAGGCACCCAATGCACTACTTCAGGGAGCACAGATTTCGGAACACGCATTAAACACACACTAACCTTTTGCAAATGTCAACTAAAAGTAAAAAAAAAAATCAAATCCACCTGAAGTGGGCATCTAGGGCCATCTATTGGCAATGTTTCTAACGTTTTCCAGCATATATTGACATTCATGGTATCTACAAATAGCCTTTTAAGCCATTATTACTTCCCACCTGAAGGATCGACAGCTTTGGCAACATGGCCCCAATTCTTTTGCCCTGCAATTTTCCAGCTTTGGCAGCCAATGGGTTAATCTATACTAGAATGTCATCCAAGCATTTTTATCTATAACTGTTGCCTATTTATCTCTTAGTGTTAAACCAATCATTTTTATCTCCACTGCCCATTGTGTGACCCTTAACTTCAAATTTATTTCTTAATTCTTGAAGTTTCACTCCCATGGGTATTCTGCCACTGGCAGAATACAGTGATCAGTAGCTGACTGATTTTTCAGGCTCCACAATTCTTTTTTTTTTTACTTGCTTTGGTATTCGAAATTCATTGTGGTACTGTACAGTGGAATTGTTGTAATCACTTGACAAGCACCCATTAATAAAAAAAAAGAAGGAAAGAAGGGGACTAAAGTTTGTGTCACTGTGACTTCAGCATGATGATGTTTTGTGGTGTGAACATTACTCACATTTGGCAGCACATATGAGCTGGCTCTTATGCTCATCTTTCTTTTCATTCTTGACATTCTTGTCCATGTCTACTCAGCACTATGACCTCAATTACTGCAACAAATCAACTAGTCCAAAAACCTGCACTCCTGGTTGAGATGTATCTACAGATAGTGCACTCATGTTGCTTGCAGGACCTGCCAAACAACATGATTCATCAGGTAGCCATCAAATCCTTGCCCCAAGAATGGCTTTGGTGCGAAACATGGTGCGATGATGACTCCAAGAAACAAGCCAAGACCATTGACCTGGTGAGCACAAACTGTTTTGGCAGTTAACTTTCTGCGAATGCCATCTTAATTAGAGCAACGCTGTTATTTTGAAAAGCTGCAGTAGAGTATCTCCACTCCATGTTGTCCATTCTAAATGTTGAGGAAAGTTTATGGAGAGAACTATTCAAGCTAGTTGAATGAAATTGTCAAGAGTAACATGTAGGAATAAGTTCTTGGGGTAATTTGGTGTGTTGTAGGAAATCACCAATGTTCTGTTATTTGTACTTGGGAGTGTTGCGGGGTAATCAGCCATGCATAGTATCAGAACTGTCAGGCATATCAAGATGAAGATTGATAGAAATAAAGTGCATCTTGGGAGAAGCATGGCGGAAAAACTTCAGATTTGCAGCCACCTTGTAGCTCTATAGCAAATTATCAGATTTGTGCCAATTAGTGCTTCTCTCGACACTTGCTGGGAGATTTATACCTTTTGCTATTTGTGAACTGTCAGACACGTTACGTGGAAAACTTTGTAAAACTAAGGTGCTCATCTTATGGAACATCACGGATAAATTTCAAAATCATAGGTTTGTAGATGTGTTGGACACATCGTAGGAAATTTCCAAAGTGTTGTGGGAGGCTTGAAGATGCTCCTTCAGGCAGTGATTTGAATTTTAGAGTTGTTGCTGTAAGCAAACAGCTCAACATTTGTGCTCGATACATCGCACGCACATAAGGGAGATCCTTTACACTTAGAATGAGCCATTAGAAGAGTCATTGTAAGATTCTAAGTGTTAAATTGAGAGCACCAATTGTATATGGCTGCACTTTCAATGCCATCAGCACTGGTGCAACAACTGTGGCTCTGCGGGGTACACGTAGATGGTGAGGTGGAGCCACAAGGGCTGCACAATAGCCCCGCAAGAATTGGAAACACCTCTTCACCTAGAAAATTCTCTCAGGCTGCAACAAGGAGAACGCCAGACACTGTCTGCTTCTCTTTTATCCATGTTGCGATTCTGAAAAGTCGCACAAGTCTGCTGAGGTTTTTGTATGTCACCTGTGAACGTTGTCAGATAGCATCTTGCTCCTCTTCCTGTACATTTTGGAAGAGGCACTGGCTCTTCAAGCCCAGATGTGGCCACTGTGCTGATTTATTTAATTATTTACTTAGTTTCTCTAAGTGCCAATGCATTACCAAAAGGAATGGGTAGTACGTACATAAAAGCACATTTTAGTGGCATAATACGGTTGTGTAAGTTTGCTACTAACGGCTTTCCTCAATGAAAATTATGGAAGTGGGAACATGATGCTGTTTGTGGGGAAGAAAGAATTCAAATGTAGAATAGCGTGGCAGCTGCATCTTCGTCAGCAACGCTTAGTGACTTAGAAGTGCATAGAAGAATACTAAGCTCTTAGTTCTGTACAGTAGAATTTCATTACAACGAACTTTGCAGGACCGCCGAATTTAATTTGTTCATTTGAATTATCGTAGTACTTAAAAACCAATACTTTCATGCCAGTAATGTAATACAACAATGAAAATTACATACCTTTGCAGCAGATGCGTGTGTTCGTACGTAAATAATAAACGAGAATGCTGGGCACAGTTTAACTGCAATTTATTGCTTGAAGAAGTCTAATCTTCTTCTGGCGAGCAGACAGCAAGCGCTGCAGGATGAACGCCTCCACATCCTCGACCTTCCTCTGAACGTCATCAAAGACATCTTTACCGCGCCCGAGGAATGACCGCATCTTTTCTAGAAAAACTAAAACATCCAAGCTGGAAACAGTCTCTTCCCCTTCGTGTGTTGATTCAGTGTCGGCATCGTCTTTGTCACTACTGCAATCTTCTTGCTCACGCCTTTTATTCACAATGTCTTCGTTGGTGAGCTTCGCGGATGTAGCCGTCTCTGTCAATGTAATCATCGAAGATCACCACCGTGTCGACAGGGAGCTTCTCGGTAAGCTCTTCCCACAGTTCTGGGTTGAGCTCCTCTGTGTCCTCGCAGTCTTGTGGCATAAATGAAGGCGTTAAAAGGCTTGCCTTTCGCGAGGAGTTGCTGATCGTGCTTGCCTTCACGTTCTACCATGACCCTGTAAGCATCTCTGCAGCTCGACGGTTGTTAACCTGTGTGCGCAGCTTCAGTTGAATACTGATCAGGAGGCGCTGCACAAGACGCTTCCGAAATTCGGCCGTCACACATCTGATGGTGCCCTGGTCCAAAGGTTGGAGCAAAGAAGTACAATTCGGGAGCGTAAATTCAAGTTGCACATTGCTCTATCGCACATTCACGATCTGCGCCGAGCAATTGTCAACGATGAGGAGAATTTTTCTGTCTTTCTTCTTCATTGTGTCGTCGAGCTGCAGCAGCCACTGAGTAAACAATTCTCGCGTCATCCATGCTTTTTTGTTGGCTCGGTAGTCGCAAGGCAACGAGGCATTTTTCAAGCCAAGCAGCAAAGCTTAGCATATTTGCCAACAACTAGCGGCTTGAGTTTTTCTGTGCCCATGGGGTTGCAGCAAAACAGAACCAATACGCGGAGATGTGATTTCTTTCCGCCCTTGCACCTGTCACCTTTGAAGTTCATTGTTTTATCAGGCAACAACTGATAAAAGAATGCCGTTTCATCGCCGTTGAAAACGTCATCTGGAGAGAAAGACTCGATGATCTCTTGAAGGCGCTCGTTCCGCCAGGCAACCGCACTCTCGGCATCTGCTGCCTTTTCTTTGCCACAAGCAACCTGCCACGCAATGCCTTTGCCGGAAGCGGTACAGCCATCTGGCACTTGCATCAAAACTGGAGATGTCCAAGGCGGCCGCGAACTGTAGCGCCTTCTCTTGAATAATTGGGTCTGACAAGGGCACATCATTTTGTCTGGCATCCTTAAAGGGAAGCTGAAGAGTCTCTCGAATTCAATAAGATGCTCATATACGGATGTGGGAACCTTATAAACCATGCATGTAAAATTTTGGGCAGGATTTTTCACTTAGGAACAACGTAATTGGCGTTAATATTGCGCTGTCGCTCCGCCCCCTGTCGAGCGCCGCGCGCTGCTGCTGACGCTGACAATGCGAGCGGAGACCGGAAACCGCAGCGTAGTGACGTCAACACTGGTGTTCCGCTCCTTCGCAGTCTCCGCGACCATGCCCGACCGCGCTTGTTTCTGCGTGCGTGCCGTCATAATCTGCCTCGCTCGAGCCTGCATTCCTTTGTTTGTGTGTACGTAGAGTGGTATGTGACATGCGCAGCATCAATTAAAGTGGTTGGCCAATCATGCCAGCGTTCTGTGCAGCCTACGGTTGCACGAACACCAGCGGCCGCGGCGATGTTCCATTACTCCCCGCAAGACAAGAAGCTTGCAGCTAAGTGGGAGGCTGCTGTGAATCGAAAGAATTTCAAGCGCTCAAGAACAACACCGCTGTGCTCTAACCAGTTCCGTAACGACGGTTACTACTAGAGTTTATCAATAATGCGTGAATGAGTGAGAGTAAGACTTTCTGCTAGCAGGCTTTCTAAACGCAGCGCGAGAAGGTCGGGGCAACGAACGCACAAAGGCAGGACGGGTGCTGGCGGACGGATGGTAACTGGTCATAGAAGACCTTATGAATACACAAACTCGTCCAAACCTGGATTTTGATTTATTGCTAACTCCTTCGTGTTAGCACACTGAACGGAAGGTACATGTTCATCTCCCGCCCTTGACGCAGGTTTAGTCGCAAACCGCCTTTAAATTTCTATTTGCAAGTGTGTTGTGAAACAGCAAACATGCAGCTACCATAATGGAGTGCAAGTGTAAAGTTTTCATGTGTTTGAAAGCCGGCGCACGCCCCGACGCTGGGCTCCCTTCGCGCACAAAGAGAAACCGGCTGTCTCATGTAGCCGACGGAATTCGCCGCCTTTACGGCTCCAGTTACGAGTAGCGTGCGGATGATGCGCTGATGAAGGCCACTACACGTGCTACAAGAGCCGGAGAACTTTTCCCGCATGTAAACCGTCTGTGTAGATTGCTGACAGCTTTGGCGCAGAGCACAAATGCTGACGATCGCATCCCTCCTAACGTTCCACGAGGAGGCATGCAGGAACATAACAGTACAGTTGTTTGCCCGGAAACAAACTTACTGGATCGCTGAATACAGCTTTGCAAAAAACATACTCACCAAAGAACATTTCTAACACGAGGAGATGCTAACACTTCACTTTCGTTCGTGTCGAAAGTACTGCTTGCTACCAGCATCTTTTGCTTCCTGGAGAGGCTGGCTACATATACATGTAGGGAGCAACTCCGAACTCCTCAGAGAAACGCAAGCTCTCGAAATTTACTGTTACCGTCTCGCCAAACCACCTTGCACCGTACTTCATGTGTGGCGGCAGCAGCCGGTCCGGATGAACACCAACGTTGACGTCATGAGGCGCCCGACCAATCACAGGCGGAAATGAGGCGCGCGAGCTGCCCGAGTGTACTGCTGCACTTTTCGTCAAAATAAAATCTGTTTGTGCTTTCTTTCACTCAATTTCGATGCGATATTCGAATTCGGAGGGTTGAAAACCATTATGTACAGCTCTCCACTCATTTTTTCTGGAAAACTCTTCAGCTTCCTTTTAAACCATGTGAGGATGGAGTCGTTGATGTTTTGGTAGTTGCCAAGCCACAAGCGTTTTCTTGAGGGAGCCAGCTGTGACTTTCGGTGTAATTTCATGATCTTTTCCCAATCCTTGAGCATCGTTGCCATTGCTGATGGAGGAATATCATGCTCCCTGCACAGGTCGACTTGCTTTCTTCCAGCATTCAGCTGTGCCAAAATGTCCACTTTTTCTTTGAGCAAAAACTGGCATCGCTTCTTTTTAACACGGGGGCCAGGAGAACTCATTGTCAGCAAAGCAAACGCACAACACAATCACAGCACCGATAACCTTGTAGCTCCTGCCCATCGCTATCAACGCGGTGACGCTAGGCCTACGACGTAGTAGGAGAGTCCGAGCATGACCACATGCGACGCTCACGCTGATGCCGATGCTGCTGGGGCTGTACCCGTTGAGACGGGTTCCCCGGCACATGGCTGCTGCTGCTACGGATGATGATAGGTGTAAGCCTCAGGGATTCAGTACCGAAACTTCAACGGAACTTCTTAATAACGAAGAATATTGGTGATTACGGGATTAAATTACGTACATTACTCTGACATATTCGGCAATCTGAAATTCATAGTACTGAAAGTTTTTACATTGAAAATGTAGGCATTTTGGCAGGGATTTAAAAAAAAATTCTTAAGTCTGAAAAGTTTGTTAATGTGGTGTTTGTAGTAACGAGATTTTACTGTATACTGGTTTTCATGCATGCCTGTGTTCTTCCTCCTCTTCGTTTTCAGTGCAACAACCCAAAGACCAAGGAGCCCAAGCTAGTGAGTGCCGCTCGCATCATCAGTGAGTGGAAGGACTACGATGAAGAGTTGAAGCAATTTATGGAGCGCTACGAAAGTGGTGTGCTTAGGCTAGATGCAGCTGAAGCTGACAGTAAGAAAGTGGACGTGAAGCTTGATGATGGTAGGTATCTTTTCTTTTCTGATGAAGCTCACAGGTCGGAAAGATTGCTAATGTCGCATTCTGGTGCCCTTGTTGTACAGAAGTTGCTATGGTTGACTGTCAACCATGATCAACCTCAATTTAACAAAAACAGTGATGTAACAAACTGACTCATTTCCTGATCCAGGAATTATTTAAAACTGTTTCATTTTTTCTGCAATTTCACCAATTTCATTCTGCAGTTTCAGTTTACAGTGAACTCTCATTAAGATGAACTCGGTTAAGCCGTATTCTCACATATTAAGAATAACATGGAAACGTTTGTTTAGTTTTCCATAAACTCAATGCAAAAGAAAATACTCTTAAGACGAACCGCCTCAGACCTACTCTTCGGTTAATACAAACATTCAGAATGACCGCCACCGCTACCCATCCTGGAGGCTAGGATGCCTCAATGCGCCGCACCCGTGGCGCGCTCATCGAGGCATCCTACTGGAGGTCTTAGGTGCACATTGCCCATGGACAGAGGCGAAAAAAAGAGGAGGAAACAAAAAAAAAAAGTGTAGTTTCACTTCGTGCACGCAAGTGACCTGCAAGCATATGGGTGCTATAACGCAAACGAAGCTATCAGCCCTCGGTGCACCTAGACACCTACACTGTCCGCGTCGCAGATTGTATTCAAGACAGGGGTCTCGCAGTCGTGCCATACGCAGCAGCTGCTGAAGTAGAACGCCCCTTTGTAAACATTCGCTTACTAACTAGATTAACAAGCATGGTGTCAGCACGCACAGGCAAACATGAACACATCAAACTCGATGAGACCATGAGTGCTCGCTGTCAAAACACTGGCGTAAGGAATCGCGGCAAAAGCAGCGAGCAAAGTGACCTTCGTGCTGTCTATCGCTTCAACGCAAACTGAGCAGTGAGAACACAGCACACGCAAAGGTACAAGCCATTGCCTAGGCTGTGCCCACAAAGCAGATCACTTTCAAGATAAAGTCTCCATGCCCCCTTCCCTCCCGGCCCCTGGTGCCATGCACGCGACAGAAGATAGTGCGCTTCCTCCACCCTTTCCTCCCTTGAGCACGTGAGATTGAGCCATAATCATTGGCTGACCGTTGCACGCTTTCACTGGCACACACAGTGTGCGGCTCGCGAGGACGATGTTATTAGGAGACGAAGCCGGTATGTCCGTATTGCAAACAAAACCTGTAGAAACTGCTAGAAGAGGTCAACCCAGCGTGCCTCTGCCTACCTTCCTCCTCCACGACACTTTTCCTCGTTTCTCCTTTTTTCTATTAAGTTTTCTAATAAATTCAGTTAAATAAATGCTTTTTATGCCATTTTCCCCCCTTCATAACTCTACTTCGTTTACCGTTTTGAAGTAAGATATTTGGATGCAGCTGGTCATGTTGCCAATTATTTTTCTGATAAGACGAACAAATTTTCATGGTCTCTTCGAGTTCGTCTTAAAGGGAGTCTAATGTAGTTCTTGCACATGGTGTCTTTGTGACAAGCAAAAGAAAAAAAAAAGGAAAAGCATCATTCGGTACAGATTTAATAATTTGCGCACAAATTTGCACTTGCAAGCATTGTCGGCGAGTGGCAATTGTGGCATGACAGTGATCTTAACCTGTTGAATTGCATCACGGTTGTAAACAAAAAAAAAAAAAGCAAGATAGCACCTAGCATTGACAAGCCTTGCCTTTTGGTATACATATATGCCTAGCGCAGTTTGACGCTACTAGCACACTAGGTGCAATTATGTCAAAGCCTTGCTCACTGCACAATTTCTATTGCATGCACCAGTGCTTTTGGTTCTGTAGTATTTCTCGAGCCATTTGTGAGATTTTGTCATGAATGCTTACTGACAAGATGCTAGCCACCAGGGTTAAATCCAGGAATGTGTTAGCCAATTTTTACACTGTTGAAATAAAGCTCGACCTAATTAAATTTTCAATTTAAGGAAGTTTTTCAGTGCAACTGCAACTTGACTGTATAGAAGTGTGACTGTATGTCACACAGTTGTTATGGCTAACGAAATAAATTTTTGCATCTGTAGATGCCTACGTCTGGTACGTTCTAAACAGCATTACGCAAAGTGGAGCTATCTCAGCAATACTAGTGCTTGTCTCGAAATTGTTAGTTCCTTTACCACTATGTTAATGAATGGGCTTATTAGTGATACTGCGCTGCCTTCATTAATTTCTACAATCATTTTTTAAAGCATGCAACACGTACAGTACTCCTCAGTTTGTATTATTCATATTCAGAGAGATGCTGCTTCTGTATTTAACTTTGCTTGCTTTCTTTCTTTCTGTTGCAGGCAAATTGCGGGATGCTGCCCATGTTGAATTATGATTTTCACTCATCCTTGTTTTGTACAGTGGTTGATCGCTCACACCTGATTTTTGTTTTCCTTTTGCCTGTTGTCATATACTTACACACACACACACACACCTCTTTGTACATGCTTGTGTGGGTCTGCAGTGCGTGGTGACACGTGTGGAGAGCATTGAGTTCAAGAATAAAAATCATCTCGCATGACAACCTCAGCGAGGACTCTCGGGTCTCCTTTACTGTATACTGCATAGTTTTCGTTATTTTAGTCAGAAAGTGACCATCTCACTGACATCCACCAGAACAGTCTTCCATGACACTAGCATACTTCAGGGCCTTGTTTACACTCTGCTATGTATGGACGCCTCGAGGACACACAGTAGGGACATATGCGGGGTCGCATGAACATGTATTATCGGCATAAATTCAATTCAAACGGAAACAAGTCTAAAATGACAAGAGTGTAGCATTGCGCTTCCAGGTTTGCCGGCATTTCTAAGTGTCGCTAAATTTAATTTCCAAATCGTATGGCTGGGCCTACGCAATTCATAAAAAACATCTAGTGATTACTGGGAACTTGTATTGTGATTATGCATAACATGTGTTCTGGTCTGCAGTCAAATATCTGTAGTATATAATGATGTGCTCGGGACGGTCAAAATCTTTCGTTATACATGTCACTTCGTTGGAAAGGTCGCACTACTGCATGGCTCACAGTAGAACAGGCTAAGCATGTACATTCAATTAAAGAAAACCTTAATCTAACCTTTCCTTTTTTTTTTTTAAGAGAGGCTGGGTGAAATAAGTCTCCAAGATTTTTGTGCACAATTTGTATGACAGAATGTGTGACTGCAGCCAAACATTTTGCATCGAGGTTCACAGCTCAGCGGTGAAGTACTGGAGCTGTGCAATGTAAAGCTATGGGTCATCAAATACTGCTGTCGCCTCCCTTGCCGTGAAAATTCATGGTTCATTTGCATGATCTTCATCCCTGTTGCCATCGTAGACATTTGCTTGCTTTCCACCCTAGGTGGCTTTGAAGATGTCGTCTGTTGTCAGTTACATCATCATGTCATCAAACGTTACGTATTCATCAGCTGTGGCACCCACTGATGCGTTACAACATGCAGCGTACAAGTCTAGCAGTTCCTGAAGCAGTGCAGCAGGACTACTTCCGGCATCGACACACTCGTCAAAGGTGTGGGTAGCACTGCTGTTAGTGCTAACGCAGAGTGCACTTCAGTGTCGTCTGTGGAGAGCAGTAACGGTACTGCTACGTGGCATTTGTTGTAAAGCAACAAATCAGCCACTAGGGACACCGAATTCCGTCATTGCTCAAGCAAATTCTTTGTAGTTATCTTCGTTGTAAAGACGTTCACAATATATATGAAACATAGGAATTCAGCCGAGACATAATCAATCCTTCATCATACAGATCATTTTGCTGTAGAGGCATTCGACTGTATTTTGTCTTCATGTTTCAATCTATGTTGATGGTACATATGGCAAATTTTTATATGTCCCGTAGGACTGCATACGTAATATGAGAGCTTCCTACTTCATATTCTATCAAAATGCAATGCCACAGGTGAGGTGTAATTCTGTAGTGCAGGGCACAGGAGTAATGAGACTTGCATGGACTTCGTAACGGGGTAATATGGTGCAGTTGTGCAATTCAATCTCGTAAAGGGACCCTGCGGTGCTCCTGAGAAAGCTCGTTGGGCGGTGCCGATAGCAACATCGCGATGTGGTGATTTCGTGCACTTCGCCTGACGGGGTTGATGTTGAAGTGTGGCACTACAATCCTTGGTTGAGTATGTAATGTGCAATTTACGTTTGTATAGTATTGCTAGTACACTGCAAAAAGAAAGCTGTGGCTCGTGACCTTATTTCATCCGTTCTGCATCACAATGCATTCCTTGCATTATCCTGAGGTAAATGCAAGAAGAATTACGCAAATTGACGCATGCATACAAAAGTTATTCAACTTGCAAATTTAAAATAAAGACCAATGAACAAGACTGGCATACCCATTCGCATTTCACTCACCCAGCAAGTACTTGTGCTGCTTCCAATCAAAATGCGGCTTCAAGTTGTAGAAGCTGACTTCCCTTTGTAGCCTTCCCACAACTTGTAGCCAAACTTTCCGACGGACAATGTTACCTTAACTATACTTAATGGAGCGCTGGTAGCGACATCTTCTGAGGAGTTCATCCACAACATTCATCATTATGTACGACGTGCCTCGTACTCAAATCATTTTTGGCACTTAAGACCCCAGAATTCAGTTCAGTATCTTATTACTGTGGAAATGCTGCTGCCTGTGAACGCGTCTGGTGCCAGTCACGTCACACGAAATATCGCAAAAATAAAAGGCTCTTTCAAAAGTTTGTGAATATGGCAGAAGTTTGGCAACACATGTTGCTGCACACACATACGCTTGCCCTTGGCTGAGACATTTCGCGGCGGCAATTTTACAGCAGTGCCTTTTATGTAATCCCTTTTCACCATTTTCGCGCTTCATCAGTGGTCAGAACGATGCCCTGCACGCGTTGTCAGTGGGGTCAGCCTGCCATGAACAGCGGATGATAAGAGTGACGCATAAAATCGAGCAGGATGCATCACTACAATGTCGCGAACCATATCTCAACCATTATCATGCTGTCGCTACAGATAGACAAAAGTACTGTCAATGCAAGCTCATGGGCGACTGCTAGATCGACTAGGCTTCTCTGGTTTCAGTTTCGCGGAGCGTCGACGACCATGATGACGACATCGCACAATGAAAACATCGCTATTTCTAGCTCGACTCGGTGGCCTATCAGCGCAGTATACTCAATGTTGGAGTTCGAATTGCCGCACCACACGCTATAAAGTGTCTGACATTTCTATCATCCTTGCTGGGCCTCTTTAACGGTGAAAATTTCTCTTGTGGCTCCCTTAAAGCTGCCTTTTTTTCATCGTCTTCATCGTATCCAGGGGCCTTTTCAGCCTAGTAAATTTTTTTTCTGAGCATTTTGTGTCTGAACAACTTCTTTCCCTTGAGTGTGTCTGCACAATCTATAAACATTGCATTTATAACACAGAAGTAACGCGGGGCAGCATGATCATCATTGCCCTATGTGTGTGCCATGCACACGTACTGCACAATTGAACAAACGTTAGCATGACCAGGGACATAATGGAAGGAGACTGTTGACAAATTGGGACGTGTAATGTCCCATTTTGCCCCATTTCTCATTTCACTACACTTTTGCTCCTTCGCAGACCCTCATGTGTGTCTGTATTCTCCCTGAGAAGACGTTGTTGCTCTATAGCTTGAAATTGTAGTGTTGAAGGAGGGGGTCGAATACCTTACTTTCATTCGATCCATGCATTCAGATATTTAAAAAAAGAATTCATTGCATTAACGAGGAGTCCATCACACTGGCACTTTCATATTTCATCTATTTCCCATGTTTTTCTTGGCCCTTCTCGTGAGAATTACACAACACGGTAATTTGAAGCACAAAATGTTAGTCTCTTGGGAACCAAGTCACTGTGAGAGTTGTTTTATCTGCAACAACTCCTCAATTGAGTTGTAAGCTGGATTGGATGCACAGAGGCTGGCTGAGCTGATTCTAACCATTGATTTAGATTCAGTACTTTTTAGAGGTTAGAGTCTGGAGCTAGCTGCTGGTTTGATGGTTTTGCGAGACATTTGTATCTAGTGTTGCTTTAATTAGTGATGATCATTTCTTGTGGCTGAGACCAAATAGTTTCCAAAGCCTTCTTTTCTATTACTATTTTTTTATAACTGTCTTATTTGCTCACAACGGCAGCTTTTTTTTTTTTTCCTGCTGGTGAACACCTCGGTATAGTATAGTTATCGCAGTACATGTTGCGCTTACGCCTTTGTGCCTCAATTGGCTGGATGTCATGCTTATAACAAAGAGTCAGCACAAGCAAGTAATTTGGCACAAGAAAGACCAGAAGGGAATTGAGACAGGCATGGCTCAGCTAGCATAAGTTTAATTCTCGCTGAAGCTAAGGCGTTCAGCTTGGGTGATTTTCTACATTAGAAAGCCTCACATCCAGGGGTCAACTGCAATCTGTTCTTGCCAGCTTACTTATATTTAAGAAAATCTGTAAAAAGGCAGCAGATACGGAAAAATCAAACTTCCATAAAGATTTATAGGACATAATGAAGTAAATCTAAAACGTCTCGCCAATATTAGCATGCAACAAATACACATGCTTAAAACAAATATTGTATATAATGAAAATGTAACTACCAGAAATGAAGTACATAGCACACCGTTTATGGTAAATATCTTTATTGATTCTATGAAGTAAATACACTTCTCATGGACAACAATTTATACTTTCTACAGGACGTGTTACAAGCTGTACTAAAAAGAGCCAGAAAACCATGTTTGAGTGCTGTTTAGTACTGTGGCACTTGTATGTAGCTGCTCTACCTCTATGACTTGGAGTAAAGATACTGCAAGTTCTCTACGCCTGGCTTGCAAGCCTGAAAATTGGTTATCGGCTGCACACTTCACTACCACTGAAGTACGCTGTAAGAATCCCATGGAAGATCAAAGACGACAAGCTGGACTATGCTCTGAATGGAAAATCTTCAAAGCGCACACAGGGCAACCCCTGTTTAACGAGAAACTCTCCTGGCCAAAGATTCAATTTGCCCACGCTAAGTCTATGGCCGAAGATTCGCACAGCGCAGCATTACTGCGCAACCAGAGCACTAAGTCATGACAAGGACTACTGACCAAGAAGTGGAACTTCAGACCTGAGTGGTCCAAGGGATAAAGTTGCACTCTTCCACAGGACAACCAGCAACAGAACAAAGCTGCATATCTTAGAACAACATCACGCGCAAATTATCTGAGAAGTTTGACGTGTGCTCGTGATGGCTCTGTGGCACAACATATTATGAACTGACAAGCTGTAGCGTCGCTCCAGGAGTTTCGCTTACTACACAAGCTCCCTGTAACCTGACTGTGGCAAATGGGAAGGGGAAAAAAAAGAATAAATTTGGACAGAAAAAGAGAGTATCGTCTTGAATACATATATGAATCGGTAGAACAAAGCTGTAAGTGACATAGTTTCATTACCCCTTGTTCTCAAGAGGATTAGCTGAGGAAATTTATACACACTGAGAGCACCTGCCATCACTACAGCACATATCGAAATCTCGCAGTTAACCTGCAACACAGGTAAAGATGCTCCAGGCAGTACAAGCGTCTCGTTCAGCGCACTGGTACATGACATTGGCACACCACAAGTTGCACTAGAAAGCCAGCTGTGCGCCCCGACCTTTTCAACACCTTGCATTGCACAACAAACATGCCATCTAAATTTACATCAAGCAGCAAGTCTTGGCTTTGCAACAGTAAGCCTTGCACGTTGCTTCTTTCCTGAAGACTGTGGATACTGGGAGTAAAAGTATGCCTTGAATGCCAGAGTGTACTTAAAAGGTGTGAACTAGCAGTTAAACATCGCTGCTTAGTTTTGTGACACCTAATGTGACAACTATCAGAGGGTGCGCCACTGCCATCACTTTTGTTTTCATTATTTGTTTTCATTCATGTTCATTATCCAAGGTCCTGTCTGGTGCACTTGCCAAGGTGCCAGTTCACATTTGCTAATTAGCAATATAAAATTGCAAGTGTTAGTACTTTTGATGTGCCACAGGTGGTAAATATTCATCACTAATAACAAATGGCAAGAGCTTGTATCATTGGTGGCAAACATCAACTCTGTTTTCATTCTAATAAATAGAATAGCAGATAGAGAATTGTTGTATTTATACATAATAAGCTTTTGTTTTGTCAGCAAGTGCCTGCTGTGACACCAAATATTTACCAATTGTAAACACATGTACCAACATGCGTTTCCCAATAACACGTTCCAGCACAACATAGAAGCTAACTAGACTTCTCATTAGCTTGCTGTAGAGACATGTCTAAAAAACACGCTTTTCAAAAAGCAAATGTTGAAATTTTCCTGCTTCAGCAAAAAGCACAAGGATAGGGTCAAATAGATTACTGCACTAGACAGCGCTCGGCACCATAGTCCCTCTTTATGAGATATGGCTGCTTGGCTTTGGTAATGCATATAACTCAATAAATGGCTGTGCAGAGACGGGAAAACTCGCATAGTAAGCCGCATAAGCTGGTTTTCTTTCTTTTTTTTTCTTTTAAATGTAGGCCACCGCTAGTGCAGGTTACCAAGGGCATACAAAAAATGCACAATATGACTCTTGGGCAACTCATAAAACATGACTGGATGGATTACAGTTTGCTTGCTTGCAAATGCTTCTTTTTTTTTTTTTGGACGAACAAAACATCTGCTCAACACTTGCTCATGATTGGCTGCAGAGTGCTACATACTCACTGTGGTGGACATTGTATTATTGAAAACATGGTTTCAAAGTGTCAACAACAGTGTATAAACCTGACAAACAGAAGAAACAAGAACACAACAACATATTGCACTAAACTACCACAGCACATGCCACATACGTACTACATGTCAACAACCAACGGAAAAATGGACCAACGACGAGAACGCGTGTGTGACGCCACAGAACATGATGGGTCCTCACTGGTTCTTCCAAACAGCTTTGTGGAAAAATGCAACGGGTGCTCTGAGAAAACAAAAATGCTTGGTGCAGTTTCAGATGTGCTAGACTCATTTTCAACCTGTCTGCGGCCTGAAAGTGCACCTGGAACGTCATTACCATGCCTCTGCATTGAATTTTGTGTTGCAAGCGCTCAAACACCGCCTTGTGAAGGAAACACGGCCTCGTGTGTTGCATTTGTGTGTCAAAGGACAAGGGAAGGAGATAAGTACAGTCAAGCGTGAAAGACTCATCACATGGCGGCACGTTGCAGCTTCAATACAAAGTGCTAGATTCTCTAACAATGCAAGAACGGTTGCTTAGCAAGTGACCTATGCCCAAAGAGCCTATGCTTCTCTCTAGCACAGAACAAATGCATGCAAGTGGGGGTTAAAGTCCACACCTGTTGCGCAAGCTTGATGAGGGAAAAGTGATGCAGGCAGTCGATGCAGCCTTTCAATATAACCAACTGTGACTTGTTAGTAGTCGCTACAAGCACGCTCAATATTGACATGTAATAAAACCCCCTAGCCCCATTCGCACGTAGATTCGCTGCAAAGGCAAGCCCTTAACTATTTCTAATCTTTCAAGGGGACTGCCCTAGTCTTCTTCTATGTATGAGCACTTCCAGTATGGGGGGTATGATGATCGAAGGCTATTAAGCTAACCTCAAACAGCAAATTTCTAGCTCTTACGTCAAAAATTGGCTGTAGGAAACTGCTTCAGCATTAAGCGCAGCATTTAGGTAGTAACAAAGACAAAACAGTTGCTCAACAATTTCCTGTTGCATCTCCTAGTAAAGTCCACTACCAAGATGGGAACAAAGCTTTCTGCTGCCCTTGATTTTTCTGGCCAGCACTAGACCTTGCAAGCACTTGTTCAATGTTTTTTCATTCCTACAGAAATATAGAACACAGACATATACATCAGCACTAAATTTTTTGCAAACAGGACTTGCACCAAAATATTTACAGGAAAACTAGAAATGCACTGAACATTTAGGAAAGCTTCTTCATGCCTTGCTTAGGCCAAACATTGTTTGTGAAGATGTTGGTGCAGCTAACTACAATACTGGTTCAGCTTATGCTTATCACTGCATGCACATGAGATGCATGTGACAATTTTGACGTTAAGTACCCATAGCTAATGCTATAATGATTGCTGCAGAGCAACTAGCTCTATGCAAGAGCAGTTCAATTCAACAGGTAGTTTCAGAAGAGTGAACGCACACTTCAAGAATGTGTTTTAAGTATGTGGATGGACCAGCTTCGTTCCTCACTCAACGCAGGCATTACCAATGGTGTTCTGTGTCTAGAAAAGCGAGACCACCGCACTGACGCAATCGTCGAACAGCCCCCTCTCGGCAAAGTCATTTTTAATGCGCTGTGATTTATGTGGGGAACAAGCTTCCTGTCCAAGAGTCCTTATGTGTCAACATTCATTATTTATAGTACGAAACATGTCAGCAGTATTGCCATCGATTGTGCTTATATAAAAGGAATTACTTCTCCGATTTGGAGAGGGGCAAGCAGTAAGTACAAAATTGTTGCATGTGGACTAAATATAATGACTATTAGTGTGCAGGTCCTCCAAGCTGCTCTGGTAAAATCTGGAAGCGCATTGCTAACATTTCTTGTGAAGCAGGGTTTGTATAACAATGCGTCGTGCACTCCAGCAGCCATGTCGTGCAGGCACTTTCGATGCCTAAAGAAAGGTGTCGGAAACACCTACTGTACCTGGCACAAAGTAGCTACAGAAAGTGCAGATATTTTGACCTGGCACTAAAACTGCTGCGGCTACACTTTAACTCGGCGAACAAATAGCACTTGTGTGCTTTGTTCGTGCCTTTCCTTTGCTTGTTGCCTGTCATGTATTCACTATTCAATTTCATTCAGATTTATGCCAGGTTGAGTATACTGAGCTTTAGCTTTAATTTCATTGTCATTTTTCCAGTGTGAACAAATGACAGACAAGAAATTGTGGCCCTTGATGCAGCCTTGTAATTTTCACTTTATAAAATGTGCAACGGTGCAGGCACATTCAAACTCTCTCTACATTTCACCCTCTGAGAATGAGCATGTCAAAAAGGAAATCCCAAACTCCACCTGTTACTCATTCACAATGTTCTTCAGTGCTTCTGTTCAAAATCCTCATTTATGACATTTATAAAAAAAACAAAAGACCTGCAATAAATGATAAGGATTGGCTAGCACTTGAACCTTAATGTGACTATGTACGATTAGAGATGACAGTGGAAATAAGATGTGATGACTGGAAGATAAAGTCTACATGCTTCAGTGCAATAATATATAAGCTGGGCAAGCACATAAAGGGTACAAATTATGAAAGTAGGAAAGAAATGTACTGTTTGAAAAACATAATTATGTTATGCCAAGACATTCAGGCTATTTTTACCATAACTTAACAGATTGCCTTTTTTATTTTTTGTGACGTGCAAAGACCTATGCAAACAGGTGTGTGTGCTTAGGACCAACAACATGGGTATTGCCTTCAGGACTGAAAAGGGCTGTACTGGTTGATAATAAACTTCAATATCACATCACCTGCCCTGGCTGTGTTGAGTAGACGCAGTGCAGGCAGCAACCAACTGCAATGCATGGCAAAGCATATCTGCAATGCATAAAATGCACTGCCTCACTAACACTCATAGTAGACGGACAACCACAGTGTATATATTTGGCATCTCTAGTCTCACGAGGAAAGTAGGTTTCCTTGCTTTCTTGTGTAAAGCATTTATAGGGAGGAATGCATGCAAAGCCCAATTGCAGAACATAGGGAGGAGTGTGCTCGTTCCGAGAAGCAGTGTGGAAATTGTATGGTTGCAAAAAAGAAAAAGAACTATACGCCATTTCCCTATAAATTACGTGTGAAAATCACTGAAATCCAACAGAGGTGTCAAACTGCTGGTAGCAGGCAACAGCTTACGAGAGTCAACTTCAAGAATCAAAGCTCATCGGGACTGCACCGTTGCATACTGTATGAGTGCCTGCCAAGGCCAGCATCTACTGCCAGGCCCCCCTCCATTAGGAGAAGCTATGCGAGGAGGGGAGAGAGAGAGGGCTGTCACGCGATCGCGCCTCGGCGGTGGCACAAGAGGCGGTGTAGGTAGGGGATGGCGGGCAGCGTCATGCATCTGAGTCGGATGCGCTCGACAGCTCAAGCTGGGAGCCCCACCAGTCGTGCACTTCACCAACCAGGGAGCTCATGCGGAGCGCCCGGTAGCCCACGGCCCCATTGTTGTTCTCCTCTTCGTCAGGCGTGGGCGACGACAGCTCGCTGCCCTCACTCACGTCTGGCAAGCCCTTGGTGCCTGCCAAAGGCACAGACAAACCAGACATCATTATCGTCATCCATTATCAAAACTAAGTCGACTGTAGGACACAGGCTTCTTGTGCTTTCCAAATAAGCCTGTCTAGCATCACCATGTGCTCATGACGTCCTCTTTTTCACTTTTTGAACAAACCATCTTGCTCCTGTTTCTTCCACAACATTTTCATACAGCTAGTACAACAATACTCCCTTGGTAGAGAGGAGCTAACAGGTTTCATAAATTTTTATGTTATGCAAATGTAGCAGACATATATATATTGTTAAAAGCAAGATGAGATTTCACGTAAATCTCATCTAGTCATAGAAAAAAAGAATGAAAGTTGTGTTTTCAGATGGGAAGTGCAAAGAACGCTCCGAATTTTCTAAAGACAGAAACCAGGAACATTTCATCTCGCATAAAAAGAAAAAGAAGAAAAGTGGCTGCAGCCATCATCATCCATACAATGCACTGTCCAAGTGGGAGATGTCTCCCACTTGTGCATAGTCTTTCTTTACAAGCTTCTCATGTATGCTTCAGAAAGTGTGAACTTCTCTGAATAAGCACTGATGTCACTAGGCGGGGGGGGGGGGGGGGGACACCTCGTTTGAAGTGTTCAGAAGGGTGCAAGTGGGTAGTGAAAAGGGGGGGTGGGGGTGAAATGGCAAATAATTATTCATCAAAGAAGCAAAAAGGTGCCAGGTGCCTTTTGCTGAGTGGAACAGTGGCACTATGCGTTGACTACAAAAAGAATGAAAACTTGTAAGAGGGTGCCCTTAGCAGAGCTTAATGACTTAGGGTGCTTTAGAACATGCAGTTAAAATAAAATATACATTTAAAACGTTGCCCCCCGAGAGGTGCATAATATGCTTCGCACATACACCCACATAGCACCCGTTGTAACTGCTGCAGAAATACTTTCCCAACGGGTCCGACTGCACTAGCGGGTAGTGCAAGGTTAGCATAAATTTGTGCTTCAATTTTCATATGAAAGCACCTTTAAAATACAACTTGTTCTACTGAGACTACTGTTTTCTGCCTAGACACCTACTATTTCTGGCTCGTCTTCATTTTCCTTTCCTTTCACATTTCTTCCTTCCGAAGTGCATCTTTCAACTTCACTTAAAAAATGTGGATAATCTATTCTTGTATATATCTACACAGCTACGTATGCAATGTGCACCGCACGTGGCTATGACTACACTTATCACTACAAGTCTTTCTACATGCTCAGTTTGCATTTCTTGTGTTTTACATGCACATTTAAATTTACAGTGTTAATCTGGGCATTCATCTGGTGAAAACTGTTTGCTCTGTTTATTTGTTAACAAAGAGTGTTCTTTTGTGAAATTGAAAAAAAAAAATTCCACACTCCTGTTTTTCTGCCTGTTAATACAAAAACATCTAAATATTTGCTTTCAGTGTAATATCTTGCTAAATTTGGAGTTGTGTAGGGCACTCATTACTTGGGATATTTCAAAAAGAAATGAAAATAAATAGTTGTTGGCTACAGAATGAACTCTGCGCTGAAGCAAGTCATGAGGATAAAATTGTGCTTCATTGCTTGAAACGAGAGAAAGAGGGAGGAGAGAGGCACTGCCCCAGGTGCCACTGACTAGTGACGCCGCCGGGTACAGTGCAGTCCAATGTTAAAGGGAACGTATGAGTGTAAAGCATGCATGACATTTAGTACCATCTGGCATGTGTGCGATTCCCTGGCTTTGCAGCAGATTACTTGTGGTTAGTGGTGCTGGCACCTTTCTACACACCTGTGCACTGCATTGACGTAGCGCCAGCAGGTGCTTGCAGTTACAGCACCAGCATGAGTGAGTGCCACGCATTAGAGAGTTCCCTCCAACAGTGGAACACTTTGTATATCCTCCATTTGAGATTCTTCGATTAAGCACCGCCCATGTTCACATTGAACCACACAGAAGTGTTTCTTAAAGGGACACTAAAGTGAAAAATGATTTCTTCTGCATCAATAAATTACCATACTACAATACCAAAAACACCACTCTTACAAGGATAAGACGTTTGGTAAGCCAGAAAAAGTGCAAGAGTGAAATATGGGTGGCGACACCTACTTAAGTTTCCGCACCTGGGGGCTGTGACGTCTTGGATTTTGATGGCATCTTCTAGGACCTACTAATTACATATAGCAGTACAGATTGACTACATTGTGTTTTAAAGGAACCAAATATTAAACATGGCAAGTTTCGGGAACCTTTATTCAGCCAACGCGGCCCAAATGCGAAAACATACTTCGGAATCCCTGACATCACGCTGACGTACCGGCGCGAAATTCAAATACTGATACTTGGACCTTCATTTTCTCATCTAATAATCAAACTATTTTTTTTAAATGACTGCCTGCAGGGTTCTCAAACAATGCTTCATTAGTCTAAACTGATTTATTGTTTCGCTTTAGTGTCCCTTTAATGCCATCCTGCTTGTCCTCCACTTTTAACAATGATAGCCATTTTATGCAGACTTTCTACGTTGAATGTGCTGTGCATTGTAGGATAAAGCATCGCAAATTGTAAGATAATTTAACTCCTTAGCTTACCAGCCGAACACGAACCAATGTTGTGCCCCTAATATCTGCTCACCCCTGATATTTCAATGCACTATCAGCGGAATGAAGTTGGCATTCAGAAATCTTGGGGTTGGCTATGTACAAACAGACATACAGAAACTTCTAGTCTGGGATTGTGGCTCATACTGGTTATTGCTGGAAATGGTAGGAAGGCATGCACAATTGGCTTTTGGTTTGGCAGTTAGGCAGTCTTGCTCGATGAAACGAATTATGTTTGCCAATGCAGCCTGCACTACAACTCCACCAATGCATTACACACCCACGCATTAAAAGAAAATATATCAGGCATGCATACTGACCAACTGGGCGTGAGGCCCATTTCTTCATTTGGAACCTCTCCTTTTCAACTCTGTTAGTGCCTTCTGAGAGAGAAGGAATGAGAAATTTGCGGCCTCCCTGCAAATCAATAAAAACACTGCTTGTTAATCTGCACCATTGTTCCTGCCATGCACATATGACATTTTCAGAGAACTTGTGGCATGAATGCAGAACAAGAAAATTGAAACTTTTTTGTGAAATTTTGGGATATTAAGTATCAACTGGCCCAATATCTCACGTCACTCAACTTACAACACAACACAGTGTAGTTGCCACAATGTGTTGTTTGTTCATTGTGCCGACAACTGCACAATTAAAGCATAATCCAATTGAACTGTAAGCTGACGAGTTGCACACACATCTGCTCACTCAAACCCATTTGTGGGAACCAAGTCATGTGCACGAGAAGATGTCCTTACCTTTAATCTTTTGTATTTTGTCTTGAAAATGTGCAAGAATTGGTGAGAAACAAAGTTGTTTCCAAGTAATCTCTCACCAGAAGTCGAAGTGCCTAACCTTATCACTAAGTTGCTGCTAATTTGCTTCCTCCCAGCAGCACTACTATTGTCCATGGATTCATAACAAATATGGAAACCTTTCTTTCCTTTGAAGAAAGTGCCACACAATTGTGCACCTATTCTGTCATGTGACTGATGAGCACACTCTTGTTACTAAGGCTAAAGAAAGTTGTTCAATTTTTAAAGTTGAGCGTAAAAATGTTAAATTTATTTAATGCCAGGCTCAGTGTATTAGGAAATCCTTTGACTGTTCTTTACTGTTTTACCTGGAAACAATATCTTTAATAACCCTTCTGATACTAACTTTCCCACTTTTATCTACATCCATTTTTTCATTTGCTTCTGTTTTACAAGAACCCGCAAACAACACACAAGCAAAAGTTTCTTGTACACAGGTTCAGTGCATGAGAATGTGTATACTGAGTGAATTCAGGTTCGTAAGTGGACACGCACATAACAAAATAACATTTGCACAGGGACACCAAATGATGTCTCTACAATGGTGCGGGGAATAATATGTATGCATTAAATGTACTAGTGCTTTTGAAACCTCTCACCACTGCTTTGTATTTAACGCCTTTACCACAAGGCAAACAAAGGAGGCTCACCACTGGAGGTTTATTGACAATAAATCACATATAAATGGAAAAAAACTTATTCGCAAAACACAATAAAGTCTTACCAGAGACAAGACTGCAAGTTCAATCCTTATAAGCATACAGAAAGTGTGTCTTTGCTGTGTAGCATTATTGACGGCTCACTTATGTATGGGTTGCTACTTTTTTTTATCCGGTGTAACTCCGCTACAACGCAGGCTTTTTCGTCTTTGTTCTTCTAAAGAAATTTCCTGAAGCCTTACAAAGACTGAACTTGCAATCTTGTCTCTGGTAAGACTATCGCACCTTTTTTCTATTTATATGTGATTTATTAGCAATAAACCTCAAGTCACAAGTCAGTGCTCACGTCATGTCATTATTCCTTGGTGGTCAGTCTGCTTTCTTTATGCTGTAGGTAAAAGTGCAATTTTACTGACTCACCCAGCTAGCTATGGTTCTTTTGTAGTTGACAGGCAGCAAAAAAGATGAAAGAATTTCTTTGTAGCTTTCTGCTACCACCAGGTCGAGGAAAATTTTTCTCTTTCATGAAACTTCCTCCACCTTGCGGATTCTCACAGAATTGATTTTCCATAACAATCCGAACAAAACAGAGATTCACATGAGGCTGGAGACCCTGAAGGGAACAACAGTCGCGAACAAAAGAGGTCTTAGGAGCCAGCATATCAGCAAGAGGACTAGCCACACAAGTCCCCTTGTCAAAACGCTGACTCCAGAGGCATCTCTTGCTCAACAACTGTTCATCAACACGATAAGGATGAGAGGCCTGGTACCTGGTAAAGTGCAAACAACCCAGGACAGTTCGCGTTCTCATCTGGTGACTTACCTGCGAGGAGATGCTGTCTGAGCGGCCGCCAAGGCCCTTCTTGCGCAGCCTTAGGGACGATGAGGGTTCTTCCTTGCCCTCATCCTTGAGGGCTTCTGAGGTGGAGGGTTTGTTTGGTGCTGCCTCTGCACCTCCGCCCCCTGGAAACAGGGCCTCGTTGGTGGCCCGTAGGCTGTGGATCAGGCTGTTCTGCTCCTTCTGCTGAAATCGTTGCTGAATGGGAGGCAAAGCCTTAAGAGGTCAGTCCTTTGTTTCACAAAAGAAAAGAATAGACTCAAAAAAGTGCCTTCACATATTTTTTTACACATACTGCATTCACTAGTCGCCAAAGTTTACAGGTTAGGAATAGGCTTCCTTCTTTTCGATGTTCCACTAACTCATGATCAGCCAATGAAGACAACCCTTTTGGTTGGTTGGAAACATGCTGCTGCCTAAGGTGTTTGGTAATTTCTAAATAAACATTATCTTCGGTAGGAAATGCAACGTGCTAGCACAGAGCTGAGGTGACAGATAGAGAATGCACACACACCGCTTTGATCCTTCGTAGGCACTTGTCTAGCCACTCGCGGATGGTCTGCTTGGCCACTTCCTCTTCAATGAGGTACTCCAGTTCCTCCCTGGCCAGCAGCTCTTCCAGCTGCAGGGCCTTGCGGATGTCCACTGACCGGTATGACAACATGCTGCACGTGCGCAGTGGGATAATGAAAGTGAAGCATGTAAACACGAACGACAAGCAAGTTTCACAATTTAACATTACGGACAGTTTTTGTTCATTTTGATCTTTAAAGAAATACTAACACAGCATTTTCTATACTTCCTTTTTCCTGCAATAACTGAAGGTCCTAGACCTCTAATAGATCTACTCTATACCTCTAAACCACAGGAAAAATAGTGACAAGTCTCAGAGCACCCTAAATAATTTAATGTAATAGCTTTTTACAGCCAGTTTCAGTTTCATTTCCCAGGAGATTAATGTATCTTGACGTGATGACACAGAAGGTCAGTGGAACTTTGAAGGCTTTTTCGTCTTTGTTCTTCTAAAGAAATACACTTCCTGAAGCCTTACAAAGACTGAACTTGCAATCTTGTCTCTGGTAAGACTATCGCACCTTTTTTCTATTTATATGTGATTTATTAGCAATAAACCTCAAGTCACAAGTCAGTGCTCACGTCATGTCATTATTCCTTGGCGGTCAGTCTGCTTTCTTTATGCTGTAGGTAAAAGTGCAATTTTACCGACTCACCCAGCTAGCTATGGTTCTTTTGTAGTTGACAGGCAGCAAAAAAGATGAAAGAATGGGAGCAGGACATTGCGAAATTTTGACACTTGTTTCGGCTTGCTTGATTGCTTCCTATGCTGCTACTCGTTATAAAAGCCTACCTAACAGCATAGTAGACAATTGACCAAGCCGAAGTGAGTGTCATAACGTCACAATGTCTTTTTACCATGTGACCATCACCTGTGTCATGACGCCACAACACAGTAAAAATGAAACTGAAAGTGGCTGTAAAAAGTCATAATATTAAATTATTTAGGGCACTCTGAAGCTTGGCAGCATTTTTTCTACGGTTTAGGTACATTCATTCAATGAAAGAAAATTAAGCGTCAAAAACATCTTGCCAGTATGCCTTTAAAAAACGGCACTTATGGTTAATGCATGCTGTTGTGGGCTTCACCTGTGGATGTAGAATTAGTAGATGCCATGTATGCCCAGCCACAAATCTTAATGTATCAGATAATGCGTAAGTAATGGCAGCAGTAACACTTTCTATGATGTTTATTGCATTCTGGGTCAGCGATGAGTTGTACCAGGCATTGCTACTGTGCAACAATGAATATGCAGGTCAAGAAAGAGGGCCTGCAGTGAATGTGTTCAGTTAAATAGAGCAGTTATTCAGCTACCTTCCTACATAACGACAAGTTATGCCTGCAAGGAGGTGTTCTCAGGCCACACCTTCGCAAAATTTAGGCACTGGGACAGGCTAAAAGTGTAGCATCCAACTTAAGAACGGCCCTGAATGTCACTGAATAATGATGTGACCGGTCCGTTAACCCTTTAACTGTTGATGACGAGATAACTCGCCATCACAATGAGCGTCCTCTGGTGCTGATGACGAGTTAAATCATCATTAATTTTTGGCAATTTTTGCACATGCGTATGTGTTCAGTGCCTTGTAATTTTGACAAGAAAATAATACACAGTGACATATGCCAATTTTTTTTTCACTTTCAAAATTTTTTTCGGAAATAGTCACGGCAGTTAAGAGATTAAATAACTGTGTTAAATACTCAATAAGCTGATTTCACACAACCGAAATACCACCAACACATTGGCAAATCTCATGCCCAAAGAAGCACACAAGCTGGGGCTTGTGCACTGAGGGTGACGACAGGGAAGCAGCATGTGTAGAAGCCTTCGTTGCTTTGCACATGCTTTTAACATAAACATCACCTCGTTAGTGGCAGTGCGCAATATTAAGAAACCAAGTTCTTGCATATTATCTCTTGGCTGCTGCCTTCTAAACTGCAAGGCACAGCAATTGTACTCTTCTCAGTGGTAATCATCACATTCGTGGAAAGTTTTTGTGAAGTTTCATTATTACATGGAAGTTTAACTTCCACTGATGAGTTTTATTACACTCTGTTTTTTGCATATACTTATCAGCTATTAGTTGTCATGATTTTCAGCAACATATATTGACATGGTTCTAAATTTTCACAGAGCAAGTGTAATAAACTTCTCTACATTTCTTTCCTAGAAGCCAAAATGCAAAGAACGGCACCTACTTGAGCACATCATGAAACGTGACATCCTCTCCATTGTGGAGGCGCTCCATTTCATAGCACATGTGTTTGAAAAGCAGCCTGTCTTTTTCAGGATCCACTTCAAGACGACCCTTTGAAAAAAGAGCAACGCCACTTGAGTGATATGACCCAATATTTGTGTGAGCAAAAAAAAAATAAAGAAATACTGACTCTCAGTTAATTTCGCTTATCTGGTAAGCTAACCTAAATAGCTAACCTTCACTAAATAGATCTATGCATATGCAGCTGCTGCAAACCACAGAACCAGTTTTAATTTCTTTGATATCCACCATGTTCGCAATAACAGCAGAGCCTGATAATAAAGACACGATAATGCTGCATGAAGTATTGGAGCTCATGGTCGTCAAATAAGATGAAAAATAGAACAAAGAAGTGTTTGGGAAAATTCTGTGCTAAAGGAATCACTTACTTTTAGGAGCCTTAAGACAAATTTCACACGTTTTATTGGAATCAACCCCTGGAAGAAAGCAAAAGAAAGATGTTCCAAATGTTGCAACATTAGATGAGAGAGCCTGTAAGTAAGTAAATCAAAGGTCATTACCCTTTGCTGAATATCGACCATGTTCCACGTGTTCTGAAAATTTCGTATGTCTGCATAGCTGAGAAGTGCATCTTCTTCGTTGGAGTAAAACAAGGAAAAGTTCTCCATAATGATAGCTGGAAAAGTGACAAGAATCAGCAGAAATTCCTGGGCAGGTAAACTGTGCTTTGCGTGAAGCTCAATTTCGATTTATTTATTACATATAGTATCGGTGCATTTAGGTGTGAAATATATAAAAGTCTCAAAGACTGTAAGGGCAAGACCTCCTGTTAATACTTACAAGTAGAAAAAATAAGAATTCTTACAACAGAGGGCAAATTGTCACATGCATGATAGAAATAACTACATAATAAGCAAATAACTACATAGTAAGCAATAAACATTACTAACAAAATAGAAAAGTTACTAAAGAATGCCACATAAGAATACTTACTAAATCAATCTACACATGCTGCAAGAAAGTACGCAACTGCAATTCAGATGAACTAATGGCAGATTATTCTTTAAGGTTAGTGGGTAAGACATTTCATAATGAAGTTGAAGCAAAATTAAAATTGGAATTCAAGTTCAAATTCACAAGTGAAATTCAAGCACAGTTATTCTCATCACCTCATCTGCTTGCTTTTTGTTGATCATTTAGTATGTTATTAATGCTGCCACATACACTAACAATAAGCAAGAACAAAAGACGCAGTGTATTTTTCTATGTCTTCCTTAATTTCATTAAGAGGTGACCTGTTACATTAACATAGCTTTATTGGAATTTTCCATGCATAATCAGACGCTAGCATGTTCAATGGCAAGAAAATAAACAATATAGTAGATTGTTTAAATACCAGACAAATAAATTATGCAGGAATGTTGATGTAAAATGCACAATATTTCTTTTAATTCTAGTGTTTTATTTCATGCAGTCTGCTTCGTAAGAGCACAATCCAAGCTGACTGAATGTCACTTCACTCCATCAAAAATTAAGGCATCACCAAGGCAGTTGCACAAAGCACGAACGCCACAGTCGCATTCAGTAACTTGTTAAGCCTTTCACTCACCCACTAAAAGATTAAGCACAATGTAAGTAATAATGACATAAAAAGAGCAGAAGAAGATGAGACTCCCAGTGAAGTTCCCACAGTCCGTTTCCCAGTAGTTGTCAGCAAGGGTGCAGTATGGAGGACTGACCTGAAGAATGAAACAAAGGCTTTTAATTTCTCATCTTGCAGAAGGGCTGAAATCTGGGCCAGTTGGTACATACTTGAACGAAAAAACCAGTCAAAAACACAAAGCACAAGAGGAGAGGTTCACACCACAACGACTGGACTATCAACTGAGGTTTATTAGAATCGGTGTAGTCCCAGCAAGGCCAGCAGAGCATGCGCAACTGCATCATCGCTAATCACATAGCATGAAAAGACAAGAAACGCTTCTATCGTGACCAGTTGCAAGGCCAGCAGTTGCGCATGCTCTGCTGTCCTTGCTGGGACTACACCGATTCTAATAAACCTCAGTTGATAGTCCAGTCGTTGTGGTGTGAACCTCTCCTCTTGTCCTTTGCGTTTTTAACTGGTTTTTTCGTTCTCATCTGGAGCACAGTCGCAATTCTGTACTGAAATTGCCATGCATTTGAATAGTATTTCATGTGGTACGATTATTTCAAGACATTCAGTTTAAAGGCGTGTTAAAGCACAAAGAGAACACGACACAAGAGCACTGACTCTCAATTTGTTTACTCAGACATAAATCCAGACATTGAAAGACTCTGCGTCACACCTACGTCATTCTTGCGTCCTTCTACTCATGCACTAGTATATGTTCATTACATCACACCGACCAGCCCTGCAACAACTTTTGGTTATTCGAAGCTCGCAGCCTTGTACAAAATGTTGAATGTAATTAGTATTAGGGTTCATTTTCAGGCTTTCAATATAATGATGTTTCAGAATAAAGAATAATTTTCCCTAAAGTTAATTACTTCCAAGATTTCTCTACATGGAACTTCCAGGTTTTCTTTTCTGTTTGCATTCAGTTTAACAAAGAGCAAATGACGTATAGCTGCAAATTGTTAGTGTCAACGCTGATTTAAGAAAGTCCGCAAACTGGCCATGGAACTCCTGTCAGAAGGTTTGCTTAATGGCAAGGCTTTTCCTTACACTTGTAAATTAAATTGTGCATTATAAAAAAAGGAGAAAATAAAAAATAAAGGTATAAACATGTTTTGTTTACCATTCAGTGTCCCCCCTCCCCCTATTCTTTTCTTCCTCTGCTCTTTAGAAAAATATTCAGCTCTGGACACCATATCCGAAGCAGGCATCTTCTAAAAATTTGGAGGACGCGCAAGCTTCACTTTTAAGAGTGGAACGCAACAAATTTCAAAGATCCCTGGCTACTTGTCATGCTTCCCAGCAGCTGCAGCTTTCTTGCGGTTGCATGGAGGCGAGCGTGATGATGTTGTTGCAAAGAACTAAGCGGGCCGCCCCGCTCGGAAAAGGGGGTTTGTGTCTGGGTTTCTGCGTAACAGAGTTCTGTTTCCTGGTCTATTCCAATTAAATTCCAATGCTATCATTTCTGTAGGTTGTATTTAGGTCGTACTTTACGATTTTTTTTACATATTTTACTTCCAAAGAATTCAATTAGTTCAGTAATGCAACAGCGCCATGCGGAGGGCCTGCGTGGTTGTGGTTTGGAATGATTTTTCGCCAAGCGATGTCCAACGCCGGCATCGGATTTTTTGCGCCACGAAGCCCTTAACGCTATCGCATTAAAATAGTGATCTCTGATTCTGTCTGATGGTTTCACTATTAAACGCACGTAACAAATTATGCACACAGGTTCTTACCATGCAGTCGTGCATGATTTTGTTCCAGTCTTCTCCCGTGACTATCCTGAATAGCATAGCCATTCCATTGGGGGCTGTTTTAAAGTTTGCTTGCCTGAACCAGTATACATGAAAAGAGAAAAGGAGCTCAAAAAGTATGCCAGTCATAGTTAGCAGCAAACAAAAAAGTGCAAATCCCGCAAGACTGCGAAACAAAAAGCAGTTGATAACAAGATGCAGGCCTGTAATGACCAAGACTGCTAGAAGGAAAGGGGAAGGGGGAAAGAGGTAAAGCGTGGTGTGCTGGTTAGTTGGTGGCACAGTGTTAGAAAAAACTGAAACTGTGAAAGCGGCAAACTTGAACATTGCAGTCAAGGCAATCTACGCGTTTAAGCTGCTCCAGCGAAAATAAAGGCTTTACTAAACATCTTTCTGCATTTCAACATAAAAAGCAGGCTCACAGTAATGTACATGAAAGAGCTTTGAGATATTATCAATAAATTAAAACAATATAACGTAACGCAACATAATGAAACTCTGACATGTGATAACAAGAAATCAGGTTCAAAACACTGTTTGAGGTTGTCCTTTCTGAATGAGAAAACAAAGAGCCTGTGAGAAGCCTTGGGTCCCACTGATGCAATGGCAGCTGAGCAGATCTTTAGAGGTTGATTCATACACTGGACCAAATTGTAATGCATTCCTTAAACTAGGCATAATGTGGCTCAGTAGCACAGACTTGCACTACGATCGGCTAGCTTTCAACGCATTATTGGATGATGGAATAATTTGATACTTCTGAGCCATGTTGCGATCACTGTCAGCAAACTGAATTGTCAGTTTGGTCTTTCATGTCAATTTGCCAGAAGAGAAAATTTGCTGCAATTCTTGGAAAGCCACTGCTTCTAAGGAGCCTGTTGGTGATTTATGCTTGCCGTAGGTTGAGTATATACAAAGTACAGTGGGTTCAACTGGTTTGTGCCCCAAAACACAATTAAAACCAAGTAGAACCTGTTAAGACCAATAAGGACTAAGTTTTTATTGGGGCACAAAAAAAAGTTGAATTGAACATATTTTTTTACGATTATAAGCATGGCACAGCACGTCAGTAGTGCCATGCTGTAGTAGTGCCAGTAGGTAGTGACAAAGGCCAGCTGTAAGTGCATTTGCACACATGAAATTGGTTTGTGTTTGAAACTGGTTGCAACTATGTACTATAAGCAAGCAGCGAGCTGGTACGTTTCAAGATTATGGCTATTCCAGCTTTGACTTCCACTCATTTTATAACTTCAAAGCTGGATTCGGCTTCTATTTTCTGTACTGGCTAGAAATAAAAAAGCTGGATAATTTTATGCAGGTGCATTCCCTGATATATATGGTAATGGCTGGAACAACTGCTCTCCCAGGATTTGCCAAAATGCAGTCTAAGTGTTGCCTCCCATGAACTCAACATAAGCACTTTTTTATGAACAAACAAACAAACAAAAACATGACATGCTCTGAAGGCTTCCCGTTTCTGTGTTCAAAGGTGTGCATGTAAGCTGCATGCAATGATCAGAAATGTCTAATAAGGATAACTAGCCCTGTGAGAGCCGGTAGAAGCAAGTTCTTTACACTCACCTTCCAATGTGTTCCCCAAATTTGACATTGCCAAAGAGAATGACTCCAGTCAAAGCATAAAACAATATGAGAAGAAACATGCCCATGATGATGAAAAAGCTTTTGTACACGGAAACCACCACAGTCAGCATTAACATCTTCAAGGTGGCCTGAAAATATTCAAAAACAAGGACAGTGTACATTATAATGCAGTCAGCACACTGTGTCCTTGCATTTTGCAAGTGCGTGTAAGTTTTACTGCACCAACAAAACATGACTCATTAGATCAATTTCAATTCAATGGCTAGTGTTGAACCCTAGTATTAGTGTGTCCTCTGTCCTTCTTGCTGTGGTCCTGCATCCATTAGCACTCGCTACAGTTCCGCAATTTCAACCTACGCAAAAGCTAGCAAGGTTGATGCACACTGTGTTGACAGTAAAGCAAAGCATCACTATTCTGCCAAATTTTAAAAGGACAGTAAAGGAAAATATTAAGCCAAGTTAGATTGCAATAATATTCTTCTAGAAGTCTATCATTTTCTGCATGCCAATATATGACTTTGTAGTGCAGAAAATTGGTGCCAAAGATCCTGCTGCTACTCCTCAATCTGGAAATGCGTGCCAAAACGTAGTCGCCAAACTACCTCTTTCTGCCACTGTCTGTGGATCGACCAGTGTTGACACCACATTAGAGGTACTGTAGTCCAATACAGGTCGCGCCACACCAATTTTCCATATTCGTCATATTCCCACTTACAAAAAATCCATTCTCATCACAAATGATGAATTCATTATTACAGAAGCAGCCGAGAAGCCAAACTTTTAAATCTAGCTCGACTTAATATTTTCCTTAGCATCCTTTTAAGTCCACTGCGGACAAAGACGTCTCCCAAACATCTCTAGTTACCTCTGTACCAAATGTCAATACCCATCATATACACTCGACATTCCTGATCCTTCATTCAAGCTAATTCTCTACCACCCTTGACTATACGTGCCATCCGGTTATGTGACCTCTGTCTTCAACTGCAGCCTTGCCAATTATTTTCGTCAAGTTCTCATTCACTGCCTCCACGCGCTGTCCTCAACCTCTAGTCTGGAGAGGTGTGCTTGTTTGCAGACAACAGTCTGAATTTCTGTGCTCCTCTCCTTTCTGGTAACAGCAAAGTGCAAGCACACTTTGAGAAGCAAAGTTTTATGCACTTTACTTGTAGACAGCCTAATACAGCTTGGCATTTTTTGCCAACATAAATTAGTAATATTTTGCTATGGCTTAAGTAAGTAAGGCAAAATACTCACATGTTTACCAGTAATAGTGAAGAAACGTAATATAACTACAACGAATCCAAATGAGTTGCTGAAGTCATTCTGTAACAGGAAATAAGCAAGAGGCACTTAACTTCAAGGTTCTGAGCACACAAAATACTCTGGAGCATTAATCAGCAAAGAAGTCATAGAATCTTAGAACCAGCTTTATCACCTTCTTATCAACTTATTGAGCAGATAAATGTATGCATTGAAGTTGTGTGCTCACCATCATCATGAAATGCATTATCACCCAAATTACGCCAAGAAACGTGACGAACAGATCATATCGATTCCTCCTGCTTTGCCAGTATCCCCTGGGTGTGAAAGCAATGTTCTTCATGGTAACCTGCAATGATAATCAAAGCACAGCTTGTCAACAAAATTCACATGTGAGAGTATATTTTCCGGTTAAACTGCATCACAGCACACTTTTCATGCTGCTTGAAAATAACTATATTTTGTTCTGATACAAAATTTCTGTAGAATTACGTGTGCTTAATTTTCTTTGTGTTAGAGAAAGGAGTTTTATTCAATGTAGTGATTGTATTTTTATGTTTCTGCCTGCCACTTGGAGATAAAAACAAGTTCTTCAAATTTATTTATTTTTTTCCTGCAACATTTCTTTGCACTTTCAGACCTAAAATCTCGAAAGTATTACGATTTTCACACCGCAAGGGGCAAATTTGCATATTTGAGGGTCTGGCTACAGTATACCCTCACTACATACACTAACCAATCAAAACTGAGCAAAACATCTGACCACATTAGGAGCATTTTATTGTAAGCAGAGTCAATCCAGACACTCATTTAAACGAGCAGGATAGCCCTAAGACTAAAAGAAAGGCTTATTATTTCATCAATAGATGGCATAAAGTATACTCATCAATTACTTTGCACAGAAGAAGCTGGTTATATGACTGTGCCTCACAGATGCCTTGTGCTTTTCACTCAAATGGGTGTTTTTCCCCTATTTGCTGTTGGGACTACATAGTTATGACCAATGCTGTTTCCTTACCAGTTTGTTATCATTCAAAATGTTTACGAAGTGCGCCTTTTGTACAAACAATGTGCACTAGCCATCTCCCCATACCAATGTCTCATCACAGCAGGAGAATTGCACAAAGCACAAACGGCACTAAGCTTGCGCAAAGCATAGCTGAGGTCTAGCAGATGCACAAGAACTGCACTGTTCATTTTTCAAAACCCTTGAAACACACAAAGGTTCAATTTAAGCACCACGGTTGCTCCTACAAGGTATGTCTCTGACTAGAAAGAACACTTCAGAGGTTGCTAATTTAGATGACGCCTACTGTGTGAGGGTATTTTTGTCACGGAACACATAGGAATTCAGCTGGGACTGACACTTTCACTACTGGTATAAGTAAAGTTTCACTATACCCAAGGTTACAACAACAGGGAATTAACGTCATCTTCTTGAATTTAAAGGTGCTCTCTTTTTTTTCTTTTTCTTTTTTCCAGAAACGAAGAGGCTACTCACCTCAACTGTAAATAATATTGTGAAGCCGGCAGAAACTGTCGCAAGCGGGATTGTATGAGGTTCATCCGATTTCCACTGCAACCAGCACAAGAGAGACCAGCTCAACATACAAAGAGACCAGGGAGACACAGAAAGATGGAGACTTGATTTGTTCAACAGTGGGCAAACAAGATCAGTGTTCGGCCAACATTTTGACAAGGGCTCTTGTCTTTTGCTTAGGCATTACTGCCAGGGTGTCATGGCTGCCAGGCTCCCTGACACGTTGGTGAAGTATGTATGTGACTGTAGCTCAACAAAGACAACTCCCTCTGCTGAAACATTGGCTCTAAGGAAAGGGTTGCCTTGTTTGGCCACTGTTGATCAGTTTAGCATAGATTGCATTAATTCATGAGTTGAAAGAGAACTAGCGGCAAATTTACCTGCCAAACAAAGATACTCACGCTGACGCATAGTAGGCTGCTGTTGGCCATTACAAGCATGGCAATGGCTCTTTTGAAGAGCAGGTTCTGGGTGATGTCGTAGATGAAGGCGCGCAGCTTGTGGTGATCTGGACGCGGTGGCAGGTGGAGGGGCTGCGCAATCTTGAGTCGTTTCTTCAGGTCACACCAGCGGCGCTGGTCAACTGTCAGAAGTGCCGTCCCCTGTTCGTCAGCAAGGGAAAAGAAGCAGCGGACACAAAAAAACATATCAGAAATTTCGTAGGCGTTGCATGTCATCCTATAAGCACAAAGCTGCAGAGGGCCCACAACACTATACAAAAAGACAAAAAATTATGCAGATCCAACACACTGTGGGAATAGATGCTATGTGAAGCATTGCAGCTAGCTGTCTATCCAGCTAAAAACAGCTAGCCACAGCCTCTCTTATATGCAACAGCAGCTACGTGGGAGCCATCACTAAGTGCAGACAACCAAGACTGCACTCAAACGCAGCAGCGGCAACCGCTGCTGTGTTTCAGTCCGAAGAGTGTGAGAATTTGCTTATACAACTTCGGCTGTCTGATGTATTAGTTGTGAGATTGGCATACATCTGTGAAGGAATTTTTCTGTTATTCATTAAGGAGACTCAAAACAATGCGAGACAGGAACCTACCTACCACAAAGTGCCTGTTACGAGTGAAGGAATGCTTTGTGTTAGGAAATGGCAACCCTGACAATTTGATTTCTTTTACTACTGAGAGGTGTGGTGTCAGTCACCATATGTGTGGCCTAGGCCACAGAGCCGGATAGCAACAGATGAAGTGATCCAGGCGAGCACTGACAAAGGAAAGAAAGCTTATTGTTCATGGCGCTCGTAAATACGTCGCATGCATCATTCATGTCGATGGCAATAGGCAGGAGTAAATCATAAGCTCAACACCAGAGGCTTGCAGTGACTTTTGTATGCACTGACATCACTGAGCCACTTCATGGCCAAGCTTTCCCCCTCTGCTTTGTAACCACTCTGCATTCCATGCACAGGTGTTTGGAGCACAAAGAAGCTTGATTTTAATTTAATAGTGATCATATAAGTCTTAGAAGCGTTTGGGTGTGAGCTAGTTCATCATCAGCCTGGTTACGCCCACTGCAGGGCAAAGGCCTCTCCCATACTTCTCCAACTACCCCGGTCGTGTACTAATTGTGGCCATGTTGTCCCTGCAAACTTCTTAATCTCATCCGCCCACCTCACTTTCTGCCGTCCCCTGCTACGCTTTCCTTCCCTTGGAATCCAGTTCGTAACCCTTAATGACCATCGGTTATCTACCCTCCTCATTACATGTCCTGCCCATGCCCATTTCTTTTTCTTGATTGAGCTAGTTGGTACAGGTCATTCATTTTAAACAGCGCCAAAAAACACACAGACAAGGATCAGTGCTGGTCCCATGCTTTCCCTAGCCCATGTGTTTTTTGGTGCTGTTTAAAATGAATGACCGCGTAAGTCAATACACACTGAAGCTATGACACGCGTAGAAAAATTCAGTTAAAAGGAAAATTGAGCTGCGCATCACCTACACAGGAGAGCACTAAATGTAAGCTCTTATTCGTATTCACAATAAAGAGAAAAAATGACGGTGGAAGAAAAGGAAACTTGCAGCCAGTGGGAGCCTTACTCGCAGCTTCTGCATGATGCACACGGTGCTCTACTAATTTAAGCTAAGATGACAGCTTTTCTTGGTAAGTGAGCACATATTTATGTAACCTAGCCCTGAGAATGCTAACCAGTGTCGCTTACTGTCATGGTACTCTTTGGTATCGGTGTTTATTGACTTTTTATATGGTTGTTATCAGTTTTCTGTTGGCACTCTCATTAGGCTGCTATCTCCTGTGTGCACTTGTGCCTGCATACCAGTAGGCTCTGAAGGACAGCAGCAAGAAATAGCGAATGGTACCAAAGAACCGAAGAAGAGGTTTGACCACTGGACTTACTAGCATCTACAACATTTGCACTGACCTCAGTGGAGTTCTTGGCCTATGTACCTTAAGGGGCCTTGAAGAAGCTATTTCAACTGAAGCCAGAAGATATAACAATAAAGCAGGAGACAATCTCCTTAGGTTACATGCACACTGATCAAGAGAGGAATTCAAGTACTTGAAAAAAAAATTGACTAGAGTAAAGTACAAGGTATTTCAATAGCTACTTGCTATTGCTACCGCCAGAGAAACACCAGACAAGCTTCTCACCTTGTTTTCACTGTAGTTTGCAATCACAACACCGACAAATAGTGTCAGCCCAATCATACAGCCAAGAAATACAAAAATGTGAATGTAGATGGCATGAACCTGAAAAATAAATATAGCTTCATTCCTTTTACCCTTCATTTATAAAATTAATTACATTTTTTATCACAGTACAAAAATAAAATGTCAGTACTACTTATAGTATTGAAGTGCAAGCTTGCATGAATTTTAGCAAATGTTTTCACTTGTCAGAAAAATGTCTCTAGTTTATTGCATGAGACACTGTGCCTGTATGATGATGTAACAGCAGTTGGCAATGATATGTCATAATCTCTGCATTTATTGGATGCATAGAGCTCAGCAGAGTAACGTCAGCAGCTTTGAACGTGGCCATGTGTCTGCGTGCAAACACCAGGGTAAACCTCAATATTTGTCGCGTGTTTGGAGCGTTGCATAACAACTTACTCCGTCAAGGCATCATTGTGCTGCAGAACTGCTTTTAGCAGCCATCTGACATAACGACCCTCAACTCAACTCAAGAGCATCCACAGTTGACCTGGGCTGCTACCTTGTATGCATTCGAAAAGCCGATATTCGGTATCGCGTCACGCGATTGGCCTAGATTACCTAAGCTGCAATATCGGCATAGCCTGGACAATCACGTGAGGTGAAACTGAATGTTGGCTTTTCGAATGCGAAAAAGAAAGCGGCCCTCAACTGTAGTGACTTCAGCTAGTGTCCATGCAATGACAGCCTTGATTGCCCTGGACCAGATGTCTTTAATCTACAACTCCTGTGGTGCATAATTTTCATTTTGGCTCTATCTCTATAGTGGGTACTTATATGCAGTGTCATGTTCACTGCTGCTCATCAACACCATTGCATGTTGTTTGCGTGTGGTTTACGCATGACTTTGGTTATAAGACGCATGCTATGTACAGAACATAGCCTAATCTGCAAGAAGGTCGGAAGCCACAGTTGCTGCTCAGTTTGTGGGTGCTGTACCCGAAAAGTAATGTACAGAAAATGGCATATTGATGGCTTGCGATATGAAGGAATGCCCTCGTCACTTTACGGTTCACTTTCTATAAATTGGTTAAGCCCACTTCTTATGGTATGCAGAGGTGCCAATATGACTCTTAGCTAACATTTTCGTCTCAAACATCAGAGCATAGTGTATATTAAAGACCAGGAATGGGGACCTTTGTTAGCCTAGGTAGCTGTAAACTGAAAATGAGATGTCTTTAACCAGCTCTAATAATACTAATAACAATCAATGTTTGACAACAGTGATCATAATACTAATGGCCATTATCATCATAATGATATCAGCAGTGGCTTCTAAGAGAGCAAATAAAACAATAAATTTCACCAACAAGAAATGGACAGAGGTCACGTTTGCACTTATTATAGGATGCAATTGAGTGGATTTTGAAGAGCTGGCTGTCAGTTACCTCGTTTTTCTATTGGCCTGCATAAAAGAAGATTTCAACATTTCATGCTAGCATGAAAATTATCATTCTGCTGAGCAAGCATGAGGGCAAACCCTACTACTGCAGTAGCATATGTGTGTATCTTGAGCATATCTTCAGAAATGTCATAGCCACATGCAAATGCTAACAATGTGTTAGTTATGTTAAACAACTAAACTGTGTCTAGCACAAAAGGAAGAGAACAAGCACTGGAGCAGAGAAACAGATAATAACTTCTCAGGTAATGCACATCAGTGCTACTTTTTAACATCGATTGTTTGCTTATAAAAAGAAAAAGAAACGCATAAAGGTTGAATATAATGAAAACATTTTTATAGCATTAACAAAATGCATGGTACCATTGGCAATGTCACAACAGCGTAGAAAAGTAATATTTTAATGAAATAAAAGTTGCAGACAAAAAAAGTGAGATGTCCAGATTATACCAATAGCATTTTGCAGCAGTCCTAAAGATCAATGGCTAACAAAGAAAACGTAGGTGCAAATGACTACTAAGAAATGTATGTGTGAAAATTTTTTTGCTATAGCAGTTGCCACTTGATTGGGGCCAAGCTTTGCTGAATCAGAGCACAAGCATGCTTTTCTACATTGCAATAGTTGGGCAGTGATGAGCTTTGAAAAGAAATTGACATACGAACACATGAATGAAGAAACAGACTTCTGCAATTTTTTGTTCTGTACAGGAATGCTAAACTACTCATTGCAAACTTAATGCACAGGTTGGTAATGAAATTAACACCTCCCGTGCCAGCTACTATCCAGAATTCTGATCAAAAATGGCCAGATTGTTTTTTAAGACCTCAGTTGCCGACATGTTTTATACTTCCTCAGAAAAAATAGGTTCACTCCTGCTCATGTTGTCCTATGGATTATGTGCTGCCATCTACCAAAAACATAACTAAGCACTGAGACAAAACTGGGCTCGTCCATGGCATTGCTAGCATGTGCAAAGTACAGCTGATGAGCTGCTCTTGTCCTTGGCTGTTTTTATCAGAAACGCATGGATTAGCCCGGCTCGTCCAAAGCACAGAAGGGGTTAACAAACTTCAAGTGAGATTGTGAACCAGGCTGAAATTGCTTGGTCAGCATGTTGCAATAAAAACTTTAATTGCAGCATGAATTACACTTTTTTATGCAATGTCATAACATTTAATATGAAAACACATACTACAAAAAATATGGCTGGTGATGGCAAATGACTTCTTACAGCAGCCAGTTTTCTCACCATTCAGGCAAAAGTGCTATAGAATTACAATAACTGCAGCATTAGGTGATGTGCTTCCAGTTCTCCGGTTGTTTTTAGAAATCTACAACACAACTAATAACTGTTTGTTTGCTCTAAACTCTGTTTGTTCAAGTTGTGCAAATACAGGTTCTAGTTTAAAGTGACACGCAGAGTGATGACCACAGTTATACCTTGATATAACGAAGTCAGTGAGATTGACAATATATAGAAATTTCGTTATACTGAAATTCCGTGTTTTATACAAATAAGTAGTCGCCAATGCTTTTTTTCTTACATGGAAGTGGCCGCAAAACCTTCCGAATTATTAGGCAATCCAAAAAAGCAAATTTGAATGAGAAGAAACTTCTTTGCGCCCACTCCGCTCCCATGGCTGACAGTGTCGCACACAGTGGAACAATGCCATCATGAAAAGCACGGCAGTGGAGAGTGAATGCTTCACCTGCCTCTCGCTTCAATGCGCCTCCAAAACTTGAGATTGCGCAACTGCCAGCAGCAAATGTGTGGGATGCCAGTGCACGGAGCCATGCCAACTCAGCTTGTCCCAGTAATATTCGCACGTGCAGCAGATTACCTCTAGAACAGAGCGTGCGCACAGGCTGCGCATGTGCTCAGCCACACTGGCAACCATGCCTAGCCAGCCTCCTGCTAAAGTGCCTCGATATGCACCTCCTCCACCGCTTCATGCAAGGAGCGGGCGAGAGCGGCAGGCGAGGAGGACATTGAGGCATCTCTTCCCTCCCTCCTTTCCCTTCACTCACAAGGAGGAAGATGGCGCTGATCAAGCCACGAGCCTTCTCGGCTCACCTTCACACCCTTTCACTTGCATCTAAAGCACACAGCGCGAGGGGTGAGATAGAATCTTAGAACATTTCACACTGTTCCGTTTTGGCGGCGCGTGATTTGAGGTGCATTTGCAAGCAGACACACGTAATTCAATCATTTGACCAATTGCATCTGCAGAAGTTTTCATTTAGTGTGCCAGTATTCCTTGGCGGAGGCAGTGAAATTTCGTTATATTGAAATTATGTATAAGCATAATTTCTTATAGACAAGAAGCTACAAAAAGTTAAATACTTCGTTATCTCAAGAATTTCGTTATGCTGAAGTTTATTATATTGAGATTTAACTTATAAGCAACATGAATGCCTTGGCAAAATGCACTGAATGACAAGTTGCACATATCGATAGCAAAAAAGAAAAGAAAGGTACATTTACAGTGCAACCAGACAAAGCACAAGAAATGTATTCTTGAATAACCTGGCATTGGGCTAGTTGGTGACCATCATAAGTGAACATGCTCTGCGCAGAATGGACACCACAAAGAGGAAGATAGACAACAATGGATTGCTACTACCAACCGTTGGTAGTAGCATTCCGTTGTCAGTCTTATTCTTTGTGGTGTCCATTCCACGCACAGTATGCTTATTTCTGCACAAGAAATGGCTGGGACACAAGACTGCAACCTGTCTTTTTCTTGTGTTCTCTCTGGCTGTCTGTCATGTTCTTTTTTTTTTTGTTTTGTTTTTTACTATCAGCGTGAATGTGCTAAGTGAGGATGTGAGTGTTCAAGCTGTAGAGACTTACTGGCCCCAGCCTGTGTAGCAGAACGTCACGAATGTCTAGCCATCCTTTGAAAGAGAGCACCTCAAAGAGGGCAAGCATAGCATTGCCAATACTGTCAAAGTTGAACCTGCGAGGGTTTGCCCTGTGGGCAGGGAAGACAGCAGCCAGGTCAGGGAAGAGAAGAGGCACGGTAAGCACACTGGAGAGATAAGGGGCTCATCTCTCTTCGCCTAGAAAGCACGCAGTGAACTAGCGCAATTAACTACAAGTGCTAGCTAGCACCATGCTCTCTCTAGCTGTGCCACTACCATCTACTCGATTTTCTTTCTTGTTTTTTGTCTGAAGCACAGTGTCGACTACATTGCTGATCATTGGGAAAAAAAAGTGCTGATTGAACTTTTAAATGCACATAAATAGCTGCTAACGAGCACATGCGGTGGTAGAAAGTTTCAGTCTCTGCACGTGCTCAATGCCTTCAATCTGCATGTGCTGTCGTACAGCCTGCAAAAACATGAGATGCAATTACAGCTGCAGGCAGACAAATAATCACATTTGACAAGTGTCCCTGTACCATCAATTAGGAAATGCGTGAGCTTGCACTACAAATTGCTGTAGCTACATCATGGAAGGTAACTGTCTACTTGGTGCCTCTTTTCACAAAAGCAGTGAGGCATTCCTTGTGAGCTGCCACAAACAGCAATGATCGCATTTTTGGCTATCTGCACAAATAACAGTCTAGGCTATTGGTTGAAGCCTGCAACTGTAGCAATGTATTACCAGCAATTTTAAAATACACACTGCTGTGAACTGCTCCTAGCTGCAAAGTCCACTTCTCTATTGCTCCGTTTCAACTTCTGTAGCTATCTCAGCAGTCCACATGCAAAGTAGCTGCTTATTTCCTCATAAAACACCCCATGGGTTCCTTAAAATAGAGCAAAAGTTCACGTTACTTAGTTTATGTAAGTGATAGGCCCCTCGGTTAACCCTCGGTTACAGGTTAACCTCGGTTAACCTGTAAAATCGGGCCCCTCAGTTAACCCCTTTCTTCTTGTTTAGTTATCTCTGGCACTTTTTGCAGTGTGCTCTCCTATAACAAAATTTCAAAGTATAAAAAATATGAGTCAAGGAAAAGCTTTTCATTAGCAGCTGCAAAGGTTTTAACAGGTCATCACCCTTCTAGTGCTAGGGTTTTACAGCTACTAGCATAACACTTATGCTCCTATGCTTTGACTTGGGTTAATTCACTGCATTCTGTTTGCAAATATTGCTGATGTAGAACACAAAGCTCAAATTCACTACAAATTTTTCAAGAAGGGACTGTCTATTAAAGTTGTTTTTACAGCACGTAGGAGCAGCAAAGACTGCAGAATTCCGTGGAGAATTTTCCAAGGACAGCATAATAAGTGGTCAGCATGAAAAATAACAAACAGTTTAAGTATGCAATAAATCGACTGCTGATACTGCTACTCACAGCTTTTCCTTCCAAACAATCTGTGCAGCACACAGTATTTTGCAGCTAAGTAAAATGTGACAATAACTAAACACATTTTCGAAAGATGTTAGTTCAAAGAGCGTGAAGGTGCGGGCACTGGTCTACATCTGCAGAGAGTGCAGTTAGTCCCGAGTGGCAAGATTTAGTCAGCTTTTAGAAGTACAGAGGTGCACAGATTGTTTTTCCTTGCTTCTGGTTGCAAGTAATCATGGGCACCTCTGCCGACTGGATTCAAGCAACTGCAGTTTCTTTAAAAACCAAGAACACAAACGAAAGCTAATATTTTATTAAGGTCTGCCCGAGGTGCTTTTAACATTATGAAAGATGTAGGCATGGGCTCAAGACAAATATATATATATATGAGTTTAGATGTGGTCTGTGGTGCTACTTAGAAGTGGGACATGTGCAATTTATATTTCCAATTTTTATGTTGCTGTTCTTTTTCTTCTACACTCCAGCCTGAGCTCACAATATCCCAGTTCTCTTGCAGCAACAACCACACGAATGCATTTCCAGAATATTTTTATTGTTCGGTTTCCTGGTCTTCCAGCATCTATTTCTTGTTACATAATGACCATGCTATAATATACTGGATAAAATGTGCTTCATATCGTGACAGAGTTAAACGAAAATGGAGTGACCACCTGCTGCAGTGTTGCCAACATAGGGCTATGTCAAGTCAAAAATATGTCAGACATGTGTTTCTTGTGTTTTCTATCTAAAAGTTCTGCTTCTGTGCTTAACCTTTCTGATGTGCACCATTATATTCAGCTGTGTATTTCAATTAAACAACATGAATAAATCCTGGCTTTCACACCGCATGGAGAATGAAAACGCTATGCCTAGATGCATCACAATAGTGCATAGAAAGGTTTTATACAGGCACTTCATTTCAACATTAGACTTGATTAAACCATCCTGCTAGGCTTTCCAGTTGAGATCACATTAGTAGCATCCTGCTGATGTCACACAAGTGTGCAAAAGCGATGTTAAAAGCAGTGGACAAAGGACCAAGTCGCATGGCCGTTCAATATGCTCTGCCACAGCTGCAGTTGCTTAGCCAGGTCGCTTTGCAGTCGGTTTAGTGATGGCGGTTTAGTTGCAGTGTGCACACGGTGCATGTGTCCCAGGGGACACCACACGAATGGAGTCATGCTTGTGCCTTGCAATCCCTTGTGCAGTCGAGACTCACACGGCTCACTTGCTCGATAATAATGTCTCTGACATCGGTATAGCCTTCTAAGGAGAGCACCTCAAATAAGGCGAGCAGAGCGCTGCCTAAGTTGTCGAAGTTGAAGTTTCTCGGATTAGCCCTGAAGGTAGAGGAAGCAATGAAGGGGAGGGAACAATTTCAGTTTACCACTGGTGGCTTCACAAAGAACCACATCAGATGACAAGCTGTACATGGCAATGCAATGTCAGCCTTGTCTACACGTGCTTTGTATTTCGGGCATGTCTACAATAGGTTAGGTAAACAAGCTGTGGCTTGCACTTCATAAACAGAAAGCAGCTGTAACAAAAAAAAAATGCTCCTTTGACAGAACTCGTTGCTCTACCTGTCTCTGCAAAGCCAGCAGTCTAGCTCAGAAATATTGATCGAACATGAGTATCAAAATAAGCTGAATTTCCTCCTAGCCAAGGCAAGCAATGCAGAACTGAGAACTGCACTCAGCACCTAGCTGTGTGTGGCCACTACATGGGGCCTTTTAACTCTCAGCTGCTTGCCTGCAGCCTGAGAGAAAATTCAGTTATTTCATGTTTTACAACTGAAAAAAAACTTTTCTGGCAATGGCACACCAGAACTTGACATCCAAGGAGCCAATGAACTATTGTAGTTTCAGTGAAAAGCTCTTATTGCTGCATTTGGCGCCTACCCTGTCTATCACTGACTGTTCGCAACAGGAAGCCCTCCTCGATCACAATCTGCCCTCCCTCTCAACACGCAGCAGTGTCGTGCTGCGCTCTTTGGTGCTTGCTCTCCTTCCCACCGAGCAGGCCCTATGTTTGGAATATGCCGCCAGGTGATGCCACCTTTACGTCACATTCACAGAGGATCAGGGTAGCAGGTTCCCAGCTCAAAGTGAATTTCATCACAATTGCAACACATTTATTCTGGTGCCGCAGAATGCCTTGCCAACATATAACCACAAATAAATCACAATGTATACACGTAATTTATTTGCCTATGTGTTGTCAAGTCGCTTCAGCTGCATCATAACAGCTGTTAATTATGTGCTTCTGCTGAAAGTCGTACTGATATCGCTTAATTTTTTGTACATGGCTTTGCATGCTGTCCAATGTGCTGACTGTTTATCATACCCATCTGACATGTGTAAAGCCACTTTCCAGCAAATCGTGCCCAACCTCATCAATCTTTCAATGGCTTGGACATTATTAAAATGCAAGTGGAAGGCAGTATCTATTGCAAAAACCAGTGCCTTCAGGACTGCAGCAAGAACTACAAAATATACCTCACATGCTGCACACTATCTTTCTGCAGTTGCTTTTTTTTTCTGCACATTTTTCACTGTGCATGTTCCTTTTACTAGCAAAACAGAAACGGAAAAGTTCTTATATAACAGGACAGCTGCAACTTCCCTTAGTGTAAAGTTGCGCAGAAGGAGAGTGCACATTTTTGAAGGACCTAATTTACTACAGTGCACTACAGTGTACCATATTATCAGCGCCAAAAGGTTGGGTTAGATCAAAAATTTAAATTTGTGCGAACTTTGCGCACACAGCCTATATATAAAGCAACAGAGTGATGCTTTTGTTGCACGCACTAGCAGAGACGACAACAATGTAGCCTCTGCTACATTAGTTTACAAAAGAATTTTCGTGAAAATATTTTTAACAACAAACATGCCCCATATATTTTGGTGCCAACAGCAAACATTAAAAGAGCTTTGACAATGCACAGTAAACTAAGCATGAAAAATTTTGCATAGAGTTAAGTACATTTTACACTAAAATATGTAAGATTCGTCATTGTACTAGGCCTGGCTGTGCCATAATAAAACTGTTCAGTGCACTATATCTGTCTGCTGTAAAAATATATGTAAAAAATGAAGAAAAGCGTACCAATAGTGCAGTAGTAGGAAAATAACTTAATACAAAACATTTTGAAAACAAAATTGAGAGTGACGTGTACTACAATGCTGCCAGAACATTTCTTTTTTTTTTTCACTGTGCACCAAATTAGAAGGCTTATTGTATGCTGTCATGGGACACACAAATAGACAATTTAATAGTAAGTGAGAAGAATCAGAAGACGTACCAAACACGAGGCACCAGGATTACAGGGTAGGTGTCATTTTCTGCTGGCTGGAGCTTCATTTTGGTGACAAAGACCTTGCGCATAAAAAACCCAACGCACTCCCTCTGCAAAGTCAGATGGAGAGTAGGACGGTGGATTACCAGAGTAAATATGCCTGCAAACACTAATTTACTGTTTATCATCACCAGTCACCGGTCACCATCACCAGTCATCAATTACTGCAGATCTCGTTTATCAGGGCTTGAAGAGGAGGACAATGTTGTTTCACTTAGCCTAAGTACTATTCGATGGAACTACACATTGTTCTTCAAGTATCGCTGTTCTAGAAGTGTAAAGTATACTGGTAACACAATTCTGTGGCATTCTACATAGCATTTCATAACGCTTTTCTGCACAAGAATGTGCACATACTTGAAATGCTGGCATAGATTATCAAGGTGGTTAGCCTTCAGTTGTCGATGTGAGAATATCCGCATACTCATGACGCCTGCGGCAGAAAGGATGTTCCACATCCGCCACCAATGTTTGTGAGTGGTGGCGCTGGCTAACACTCTCAAGGTTAGTTCTAGTAGAAAAAAAAATACACCCAAGAGAGTGGATGGGAAAATGGTGCCTCAGTAGCTCATTTGGTTAGAGCATCGCACGCGTAATGCTAAGACGTGGGATCGTTCCCCACCAGCGGCTAGTTGTTTTTTCATCTACTTTCATTGCTGTTAAATTATCATTTCTTTAATTCAATTAGTAAGTACAAGTAATTTCCCCTATGCTGTCCTTGGTGTCTTTGTTTGTTGGCTTCTCATGATACATTTCACCTATTGTTACAGGTGTTTCTTGGCGTTCCTCTTTTCTTCCTAAGTGGGCTACTTAATGAAAACTACTGTTGCAAGTAAATTTACCTCTGTCAAGCACTTCTGACATCTACGAGGAAGCATCATGGTGCAGCTGGACCTGCTGACATTATCAACCTGGCCTTACATTTCACTACTATAAACATCACTAACCTGTGCTGATCGAATGTCACAGGTATTTCCATCTGAGTAGTTTAATGCAACCAAATTATTGACCAAGTTTTATACATGAAATAAACAGAAGAGCCTAACATGGCTGGTTTTTCACAGGTTTTACTAAATGCCTAGTCTAAATCTTTCTATAGACAAGCTGAGCCTGTCCAAATGTTTTCCAGACATGCTACTAATGCAGGAGCACTGTCAGTGAGCTAAACATTTGCTTTGACAATTGCAATAATTGAGCTCACGTGAAAACAAGCAACTCCTACTGGTAAGGCTTCACCGCAAGAAGGGGCTATGTTTATTCTCATTACAATAATTCCACTTCAGTGAATCTGCACAGAAATGCTGAACACAAATCGCCACTATTTGTGTGTAATACACACAGGCAACGCTATGCAGGCCACAATTATGTAGTACCATATGCATATGAACTGAATGATTTTCGCTAAGTCGTCTTTGGTTAGCTCATAGTTGAAGAAGTGGCACATGTGATGAGGCATTCTCAGCATTCACTAACACGGTTGAAAGTCTTCATGGTATCGTATCGCTGCACCAAATGATAGAACGAAACCCTTTTCTTTAGCTGAAGCACACCATATTGCGACAAACTGCAGCTGCACACACAACTCCACCTATTTGTTTGTTTTGTATGCCCAAGGCTAATTTATGAAGAGTCCACTGTAATGTCGCTGAGAATAAATTAACAACTGAATAAAAGGCAGGCAGGCAAGCTGATTATGAAGTGCAGCTAGGTCTGGAATTGATTACTTACCCTTGTCTTGATATCCGGATCATTGCAGCGTGCCAATCGGCCACCAAACAGGTGCACGCCATAACACGCAAAGACAAACATGAGAACAATTAATAGAATGGAGACCTGTAAGGAATAGAGAGCCTCAAGTTAGCAACTGCACTCACATTTAATGCACACAGTAAGAAATTTTCCTTGTCGCACCAAGTGATTACCATGGTAAGCATACAGCATTGCAGTTAGAAAATATAGTACTAACATGCATGGTAACAGCATTGTTTGCCATAAGCTCATGAACTAAGCATTTTAAGCATATTGCACATATTGTCCATTGGTCATTGGCCATGTTATGCCAAGTACACCAGCACTAATTAGATCACCAAAATTAAACTGCGGCATGTCTCATGATCATACGGTGATTTTGGCACATAAAACCCCAGAAATTTTTTTTTTAAACAAGCTGCACTGCACTTATTATATTAAGTACTTGGGAGGAAGACTACCTGGGAACACTGAGTACTGATGGTTCCCGTTATGCTGGAGGATAGTTCAGGTTCAGTTAAGGTGTCCATTGATGGAGGTGCCCTCCTAACCCAATGCTAATTAGCAATGCTGTTACAGTGACAGCAGTTGAGCTCGAAACTCCATTTGCTGTGTCTGTTCTTCCTTCCTGTTACGCCGTTGTCATTATCATGTCATTGTAAGCACGTCATCAGGCTGGCCACTTCCTTATTATCAGTTTTACTCTCACCATATGGCAGAAGAAAAATCCTCAACCCACTGGTATGTAACCTGTTTGTGACCAAATTTTGTTGTCCCATATGATGAAAAAACAAGGAGGGAGCACTGTGTCCTAATTCTGGAGGGTGGACAAATTAAAGTTAAAATCAAAATTTACCGCATGAAACATGTGGCATGTTTATTTTTATTCTTTAATGCAGGCAGCAGAGAGAAGGAGCTTCTTGCTTCCATTGGCCCATGCAACACATGTCATGCTTTTAGGTGTCACTGTGAGAATGTGCCAGAAATAGTACTATGGTACTAGATTCAATTGCCACGGCATTGTAAGCAAAAACAAGTAAGAGCAGGTGTTTGCTGTGGGATCAACCAACTCAACTAAAAGGATTGATGCACAACACACCTATAGTGCACCCCAAGGTATCTCAATCACTCTTCATAACCACAGCCAAAAACATCCAAACCTACCAGAAGTATTTCCTTGAATCCACGGCACAGCTCACAGACCACCTTGCGCATATGAGGCACAAGGCTGAAGATCCTGAGTGGCCGCACGCAGCGAAGCAGCAACAACAGCTGCGTGCCTGACTGTGGTGGGACTTGCTGGGGCATCCAGCACAGAAAGACTAGGCTTACCTGAACAAGGGAAAAAGGCAGACATCTAAAGCAATGGAAAGTTAAGCTTAACTCTGCGGCATACGAGGCCTTTATTACACTGGAGTCACTAAAGTCCCTAAAGTCCCTGTCCCTGCCATTCCCACAGACCCCTTCCTCAGCATGGAGTAGCAGGCTAGAGGTTCGTCACTGAAGTTAATCTCTCCACCTTTCCCTCATTAAACTTCCTCATTCTCTTAGACACTGCATCATGAACAACACAGTACTTGCAAGTGTCACTGTGAAGTCAGTTGATCCTCACAGTTGACTCTGCAGCATGCTTAGTGGCACAGTAAAAGGAGTGGCACAAAAATGAAGAGAAGAATTAACTGACAAGGGACAACTAACCTACTAGGCAATTATGCTAGCTTCAATCTACTAATGCTAGATACAGAAGACATAGAGCTTACAAAAGTGAACTGCTTTGCAATGCATGAAAGTGTTTTGTCATACATTGTCTCAGCAGCACAATTCTTTATAGTTGGCTAAAAAAAACTTCTTGTTTGTATATTTATGACCATTTATGCTGCATGTTCTTTAAGTATTATAGCATTAGTTGCAGTTCTATATGCAGAAAAAAAAAGGAACGAATAACTATTGCTACTGCATTTTTCATCAACTTTTCGTTTACGGGAGATAGCCCATTATGAAAGCTCAGTATGAAAAATTGTGGCTTGTAGTCTGTGGCAAATATGCTCAGGCAGCCATCTATAAATAAGCAGGTATAGTATATAATGATAAATTTTTCAGGCAGCATAGACAAGAAAAGAGCACACACACTCTTCAGCTGCCACCCTTCTGCATCAGTGCCCTTGTTCCACGTAGAACTAATTATGCAATAAGCAAGGAAATAACTCGGATGCAAACTATTGAGAACCATAGACTGCCCTTAATATCAACATCAGTTTAGTAACTTCTATTTAATTTCCTGGTGATCTAGTGCACCTAAATAAAGCTGAACTTCTGATCAGACAGAGTTCCAGAGTCATTTTATGTTCATCCTCAAGGAGAGTCTGTATACAAATCACTGGGGCTTCAACCAAGCACCCACTAAATGTTTAGGCCAGCACACAGCCATTACATAAGAAGCTGGTACATAAGAAGCCGATCAATGAGTTAGCGGTAAGAGGGAAAATAGAGGAATTCCAGATCAAGCTACAGAACAGGTATTCGGCTTTAACTCATGAAGAGGACCTTAGTGTTGAAGCAATGAATGACAGTCTTGTGGGCATCATTAAGGAGTGTGCAATAGAAGTCGGTGGTAACTCCGTTAGACAGGATACCAGTAGGCTATCACAGGGGAGACGAAAGATTTGATCAAGAAACGCCAATGTATGAAAGCCTCTAACCCTACAGCTAGAATGAAAGTGGCAGAACTTCCCAAGGTAATCAACAAGCATAAGACACCTGACATAAGGAAGTATAATATGGATAGAATTGAACATGCTCTCAGGAACAGAGGAAGCCTAAAAGCAGTGAAGAAGAAACTAGGAATTGGAAAGAATTAGATGTGTGCGTTAAGAGACAAAGCCAGCAATATCATTACTAATATGGATGAGATAGTTCAAGCGGCTGAGGAGTTCTATAGAGATTTATACAGTACCAGTGGCACCCACGACGATAATGGAAGAGAGAATAGTCTAGAGGAATTTGAAATCCCACAGGTAACGCCGGAAGAAGTAACGAAAGCCTTGGGAGCTATGCAAAAGGGGAAGGCAGCTAGAGAGGATCAGGTAACAGCAGATTCGTTGAAGGATGGTGGGCAGATTGTTCTAGAGAAACTGGCCACCCTGTATACGCAATGCCTCATGACCTCGAGCGTACCAGAATCTTGGAAGAACGCTAATATAATCCTAATCCATAAGAAAGGGGACACCAAAGACTTGAAAAATTATAGACCGATCAGCTTACTGTCAGTTGCCTACAAACTATTTACTAAGGTAATCACAAATAGAATAAGGAACACTCTAGACTTCTGTCAAGCAAAGGACCAGACAGGATTCCGTAAAGGCTACTCAACAATAGACCACATTCACACTATCAATCAGGTGATAGAGAAATGTGCGGAATATAACCAACCCTTATATATAGCTTTCATTGATTACGAGAAGGCGTTTGATTCTGTCGAAACCTTAGCAGTCATGGAGGCATTACGGAACCAGGGTGTAGACGAGCCGTATGTAAAAATACTGAAAGATATCTATAGCGGCTCCACAGCCACCGTAGTCCTCCATAAAAAAGAAAGCAACAAAATCCCAATAAAGAAAGGCGTCAAGCAGGGAGATACAATCTCTCCAATGCTATTCACCGCATGTTTACAGGAGGTATTCAGAGACCTGGATTGGGAAGAATCGGGGATAAAAGTTAATGGAGAATACCTTAGTAACTTGCGATTCGCTGATGATATTGCCTTGCTTAGTAACTCAGGGGACCAATTGCAATGCATGCTCACTGACCTGGAGAGGCAAAGCAGAAGGGTGGGTCTAAAAATTAATCTGCAGAAAACTAAAGTAATGTTTAACAGTCTCGGAAGAGAACAGCAATTTACAATAGGTAGCGAGGCACTGGAAGTGGTAAGGGAATACATATACTTAGGGCAGGTAGTGACGGCGGATCCGGATCATGAGACGAAAATAATCAGAATAAGAATGGGCTGGGGTGCGTTTGGCAGGCATTCTCAGATCATGAACAGCAGGTTGCCATTATCCCTCAAGAGAAAAGTGCATAATAGCTGTGTCTTACCAGTACTCACCTACGGGGGCAGAAACCTGGAGGCTTATGAAAAGGGTTCTACTTAAATTGAGGACAACGCAACGAGCCATGGGAAGAAGAATGATGGGTGTAACATTAAGGGATAAGAAAAGAGCAGATTGGATGAGGGAACAAACGCGAGTTAATGACATCTTAGTTGAAATCAAGAAAAAGAAATGGGGGCATGGGCAGGACATGTAATGAGGAGGGAAGATAACCGATGGTCATTAAGGGTTACGGACTGGATTCCAAGGGAAGGGAAGCGTAGCAGGGGGCGGCAGAAAGTTAGGTGGGCGGATGAGATTAAGAAGTTTGCAGGGACGGCATGGCCACAATTAGTACATCACCGGGGCTGTTGGAGAAATATGGGAGAGGCCTTTGCCCTGCAGTGGGCGTAACCAGGCTGATGTTGATGATGATGACAACCATTACTGCAGTCGAGACAGGTTATCTGCACATGTTAAGAGTACCTAATGCCTCAGAACATGATGCGCCTGTCGCTAGTCTGACAGTGACCTGACAGGACAATGCACACAAAAGCATGCATGCAGGCAATCACCTGTACAATGGATTTTTTTTCTCTTTCACTAAGGCAGTAAGTGCCACAGCATTTCACTACAAATACTGATTCAATGAATTCTGCAAGTCATGGCTGGCATGAAAGACATTAGCAGCAAACCAATCAACTGCACCAGCTGGTCTTCCTTTCTTAACACTTTGTCTGCACATATTAAAGTTTGCATGCCTGCTCTTCTAAGTACAGCAAGCACCATAAAATTAATGTGTCTTCTCAAATTTAAGCAGGTAAGGAACCTAAGCATCTGCCCATTTTCTTAGACTAATAAAAAATGCATTAAGAAATGTATGAGCATGTAGTACTGTATGTATTTGCACCTGAACGCCAGATGCCAATGTTCAAGTCCATGTTGCAGTGAAGTCGTTTGGTAAGTGCTGCATTTAGGATTGCCAACTCTCTAGTGGACAGGCTGGCAGTGCGGGGGGCTGGTAACAACTGACCTTGTCAGTGCCAAGAGTGTCCAGTCTGTACATTCTTCAGTGCTACCATGTCACAATTTACAATACAAAATATGCATTAGTTGCCTTGCTAACACAGCTACCAATAAGCACTAATAGGAACACAGCTACCAAGAGGTACTGTGAGCAGTTAGGGCCTCAGACACAACTAGAAGAATGTTATGTTTATGACAGTGTAACAGAACACAAAGAAGAAGAATGTGCAACAGAGCTGCCAGGAATTATTAAAAGGGAATTTGGTTTATTGATTGTTATTCAGTAGCAAAAATGAAAAGTCAGGGAATTTGGCTGTGCTGACTGGATCAAGTTGGGACTCTGGACATTTAATAAAAAGTTGGGACAGTGAGCAAGCCTAGCTGCATCACAAATTGTCTCAACAGAAGTTGGTATAATCTGTTTACGATGTAGGAGCAGTGGGAAGAGCAGCTTAAAAATTTGCATTGAGGATTCTGTGTACATTGACTGATATTGTAAAGGAGTGACTATAAAAACATCTGGTGAAATGTCAAGAAGTAATTTACCCAGCTGGCTGTAACTTCTTTTATTTCTTTTGAAATTACTGTTTACAGTTCAATTTCTAGTTTCTGTGTAATGAAACAATACTTCTCACAGGGCCTTTATAATACTGCTTCTTTGTTCTGCTTCAAGCACAACTGCCTGTTGTAAGTTTAGTCATCGTAGGTGTGGCGATAGCGTACGGTGCACCATACTCTATTGCCAGACCTCCCTTCTATTTTTTTTTAAGCGGGCAGAAAATATGGTCTTTATTCTCCAGCAAGTGGTTATATAACATCCACTCGTGAAAGACCATCATCCAATCTATCGTGTCAACAATTCACGCGCAGTGTGCCGTACGTTATCACCACAGTGAGTTCAAAAAGAAATATTAGGCACTAATCACTCCCTTTCTTTACTTTTATTTTCTTTTTCAGAATATACTGCTAGGTTGTTTGTCAGTTCGAGAATACACAAAAATATTGTATGTCGTATGATATTTAAGAAGCTACAGGATAACTCGTCATATTAACTAGTACTTACAATGAAAATGAAAACATCTCCAATGCCTCCTATATCCTTGATAAGGGCCTTTGGTGTGAAAAATAATCCGTCAGCAAGAGTTTTTAGGGTCAGTTCTATGCTCATTGCTACCACGAAAACATATTCTGCAATCTGAAAAAGAAAGAAAAGAAAAGGCGGCCATGGCACATTAACATTAAATCAACACTGCAAATACAGCATGTTTAAGTTCACTGCTTATTCCAAACATCAATGTAGCTGTCACAAAATTTTTCTAAGGCAACAAGATATTTTACTTCAGTCATGATAAAAATAAAAACATCCAAAGGATTCACTAGAACATGCTAAGCTGTTATAAAGTTTAATGCCGTACCATGAATATTGTTTTTTCTTTCAGTGAAAAACATAGAAAGATATACCCTAGTGTTTTGAGTCAAGAAATTACTACACTTCCCTAAGAATAAGAAAATGATGTTTTAGACGTGTGTGCATAAACTACGGTGATGAGACGTCCTGATTTAGGCTGGACACGTCCAGCTTTTACCACCATGAACCCCCTGTCCAACGGCTTACGTGTGGAACAGTGTTTTTCCTGCTTTGGCCTCTCAGGACACTGACTTGTACCGAAATGCCTGCGCTGTGATGGCCGAATTGGCTGTTCACATCTTCGAGTGTGGTAGTGCCACATTTAAAAAAAAAACTTGAGAGGCAGTTGCCAAGGCGCAACACTTCAGGAAGTGAGGCAATAGCACCTGCAATATCATAACAGTTCAGAAAGCGATTCAGAAAGCGAACTGTTGCCTTGCCTTTGGGTGTTGGTCACAATGGCACTTTTGCTGTTGAAAGCACAATTCTCATCAATCACACGAGGGCAAGTGAATGGCTCGCTTTTCACACTGTTGTAATAGTGCGCCTCTCCTGGAGTGAACAACCACTCATGCCTCGTACATTTTCTCAATCCAGCTACAATAAACTTACCTATGCACTGGCTAACGAGCTGTAGAAGCCAAAGTTCATGCTATCTTGCTTGTAACACATGTGGTGTTGGAAGCGCATGCAGTAATGCCGAAACACAAGTGCAAATTTGCTGAACACCTTGGAAAAGAGTTCGGTTCAAGCAAGCAAAATTGAAATAAATCCAGAATTTCTATATTCGATCCCCCCCCTTCTCCCGTACTGCTTTGGCGCCCAAGGAATTTTGTCACAGTAGCATAAACCTAAGATTTAAGATTTTAAAGTATACTCCTTTTTACAACATTCATTCATGTGTATTTTAATGTAAACCAACAAAAGCATATAAAAAATATGTCAAATGCACAACTACATGCGTGAAATCTAAAATAGTAAGGTGCTAAAGTATCCTACTGGTATTCTTTAGTCAAGAATTAAATGTTAACATGTATATAAAAATCCAGTGAAAAAGATCAATTGATTCCTTTTTAAAAATTGCCGGTTGGAAGCAGTTAGTGAAATTACGTATGCTTTGTACTTGGTGATTCGAATGGCACCAAATGTAGAAGGGACAAATTGAATTGATTGATGATGTACACTCAGGAAGTGTGATGGTTTCTCAATGGTTTCACTGGCACTTGCTTCGACCCATCACTGCCACTTGTTTTCAGTGCCTTACTACTGTGCTTCAGAAATTCCTAATGACAGCGCTGCATTTTCCATCTCTTTTGAGTCGCCACACTTCAGGGTTCTCTCTGGAGCACCTTTCGGTCTACGCTTGATGGTGATGTACCTTTAGTCACTGCAACGCCATCTTTCATCTACACTTCCTCAGGCAGCTTGCTGTTTCTTCTTGTTGATGCTTCCATCAGTGCAAAAGGCATATCCCCACTCTGAGAGATTGACCAAGAACAAGAAGGTTGTGCTCTCTCCTTCTTCTCTTAATTCTCAGGTAATGATAATCAATAGTTTGTCATAATGCAGCATGAGCATACTGCAACATAGTCAATAAGTCAGCCTTTAATTGCTCTCTCATTTAGTGAATGGAACCTGTCTTTTGCACTTTATTACAACTATATCCATTCTGAGCTCGTAAATAATGTGCAGACTGCTTATTGTAAAATTTTTGGCATAACTGACAAATAAACATTGTTTATATGTATTGGTCCCACTCAAACAATGAATGGGGTTGTTTCAAGATATACCCAGCAAACTGTGATTACATTATAATCAACACTGTCACATCGCCATAAACACTGAAAAGTGACCCTCATACAGACCTCATTATAAAAATATTTGGTCCCGTGGACTCCTCTGACTGGTCACTGTAGCAATACCAGCTGTGCCATAAATAGACCATCGACTGTTACAGTTGGTGCCATATGAGCCGCATAAAAATTAGACTGCTCCAATCGACACCAAGGAATGTATTCTCGGACGATCACTTTCGGCGCTATCACCTCCGCGTGACGTAGTGCTCAACCAGCCAATCAGCTCATCCGGTTTTGCTCAACCAGCCAATCAATGTGCAGCTGATGGCCGAGGCAATAACATCACCGAAAGTGATCGTCCCAGAATACGTCCCCAAATGAGCCTTGCAGGAAGTTTTAGTGTTCTGCTGGCATCACCAGTCAAACTAAAATTCAATTTCTTCTAACTGAGCTGGTTTGGTACGGCCAGCTCACTTTAATGTTTTGTTGCACAATACCAAAATAAAAATTTTCATCCCAGTAACAGGTGAGTCTCACTGGCTTCTATAAAAAATCTAACTGCCTTTTTTTTTTTGATAAGAATAGCAGAAAACAGTTGTGAAAAGAACCATACAGTTATCTAAAATCTTTACAACACCCAAGCAAAACTGGCCGTAATAAACAAGTTCAAACACAGGTTGTGACTAGCCTTGATGCACACATGTCCAAATTGTGCATGCAGTGTTTTCACCTGGAGCATTGGTGTATTCATAATTCGCTGTGTTGGTGTCTCCATCATCATGGACACACATGACAGTGTGGTGACGAAGATCATCATCCAGTCGAGGTATGTGACAAGTCCAAGCAGGTTACTGCAAAAAAAGTTCAGCTGATTTGTTTGCTTTGCTTTTGTATGTGGAACACACACTCTAGGGCTCACATTCCAAGTCGATGCTGCTTCAATTTCAGACATTGGTGCTTTTCAGATGGGAAGTTTTAATGTGACATGCGAATGCAAAGTGGTGGTGTCACAGAGTCCTTATTGTTACGTGTGCACTTTCTGCTACATGAAAACATAAAGTAGACCTTTGTCATAATGAACCCGCTATGGTGGCTTAGCGGCTGTAGCATTGTGCTGCTAAGCACAAGGTCATGGTATCAAATCCCAGCCACCGTGGCCCCGTTTTGGCAGAAGCAAAATGCAAGAACCTCCATATCCCATGGTGCATTGAGTGCACATTAAAGATCCCCAGCTGGGCAAAATTAACCTATATATATATATATATATATATATATATATATATATATATATATATATATATATATATATATATATATAAAGTGTCCTACATGTAGTACAGTTCTTTCGTTCAGAGTGACTCCTCATATCTGTCATAGAAAAGCTTGCGGTTTTCAGCCTGCATTCATGAGGTCATAAGTGTTCTCTGTGAAAACTGCCGGAAGTGGGTATCTAGACGTTTCCACATAACGACTGCTGCAACGTCGTGTATTTTAGAACTTGCATGGCATGCTACACTGTGGCGGGCCTCATAATCATATTGTGGTTTCGGGACATAAAATTCCAGAAATTAAAGAATTTTAGTTGTCGTAATGGCCCCATGTACAGTTAATTTCAGTGCACTTCATGCTTCGTACACTGCCAAGACAAAGTGGGCAAGCTCTCTTCCTGGCTATGCTTACAGGGCATTTACTTATCAATAGAAACATACATATATATACAGGCCTTGTTTACAATGGCAAAGTGTATGTATCAAGTGTCTTGGCATGGCAGGTGAGTTATATATTGCACTCACGAAAGCCCATTAATGCACGCAAACAAAGTGATTGCATGCTCCACCACAAAGAACACTTGCTTCTCTTTTCTAGGAGCTGAACAGCAAATAATACTGTCACAGTTTGAAAAGCATAGCATCAATATGTCTAAAAGACAAGATGTATTAAAACTATTACCGTAAAATTCAGCTCCAACACACAGCCTATAGAGCTGCTCAGTATTTTCTAACAAGAAATCTACAAACAAGCTGTAGTGAATAGCTCGGCTTTTACCTTAATTTCTCAAGACAGTATAAAATCCGAGTGTTTCAATTTGCCGATAATTCTGTTATAAGTATTTACTGTTCACAAACATTTGTGCCTCTAACAAGCAGTTTCCTGCTTTAATATTTCACCCAAACTGAAGCTGGTGCTGAAAATTATAAAGTTTGATCGTTTCTGTCAAAGGAATATTTTTTTCCCTTAAGTTCTGAAATAAAAGCCAATAATATAATCTATAATGCTGAGAAAAAACTCAGTGCACCATTTAAAACCGACCAAACATCCAATATGCCAAACACGGCCTACTTAGCCTGATAGCTGCCCCGCTGACTATGCAGAGAAAGCAACAGAATCTCTTAGCAATATTTTTCAAGCTTCTCAATAACTATCGGAGAGCACATATAAATGTGAGAAGGTATACCTTACACGAGGCATCATTACCTGCACACCTGTGGCACAACCAGACCACATCCCTCGGGCTGCACTACAGATACTCACTGCACGGCCTTGTACTTGATTTTGCGTTCCTGTCCGGTGACAGGGTCCCTGAACCGGGGGTCATAGCGGGCATACACGATGGTTTGGCAGATCTTGCGGAACTTGCTCTCCCTGCCCACTACAAACAGAGGCGTATCAAAGTAGGGGTGGTTTTCGCGGAGGTCCTCTTCTCGTTGATTCCTGCATTATGGAGTGTTTTCATTCACTAATGCACAGCGTGACTTCGTTTCTACAACTGTATACTCAGATTTCTTTAATGGTTTATGGCTAAGCTCACCTAATCATCAACCGTAACCCCTTTTTGTGGTTAATAGCAAGCTTTTCTCATCATGCATCTTCCGGAATCTCTTGTGCAGTTTGTGACACTACAGTATTTCTTGTCATGCTTTCCTTCCTTTGGATGGCATAAATTGCAGTCTAAAGCAATACAATATACTAGTATTTTGGTATCCTTCTTGGCAAAAGCACAACAGTAAAAACTTTTGTATCTCAAAGCAATATTCACGCAAAATTCTACGCGAGTTACACAGATTTAAAAATTTATTACACACACTGTCAATACAGATATTAGATCTAATTTTTTTCAAACTCTAGCACCCCCTTAACTTAACTGCATGCTTGTTACCTCGTCTTGCAGGTGAGTAAGCCCTCAATATTTAAAGCATCTCGTAAGTCACTTCGCATGCAAAGCATTGAATTGACGGGTCAAAGCCTATTAGCCTGAAAGCAACACAAAACAAATAACAATGAGTTTTTTTTTATCAATAAATGTTTTCTATGCGTGATATGAATACATAAATAAGGTATCCTGGCATACAGCGGCATGTGGACTCTGAGATAAGCAATATAACTGTACCATCACACCATGGTCAAACTGTTTATTTCAACAAGACAGACCACTTGCACAGGCCATCTTGTGAAACTGCTTAATTTTTATGCTAATGTACTAAGCAGTTCTTATCCAAGGTGCATATCAGGTTATGACAAGGGCTGTATTTATTTGATACTCACAATTAATAAGGAGTTAAGGTCAGCAATGTGGCTCAACAAAGAAAAGTTTCCTTGTAGAAGATAGATAGAATAAACTTTATTGTTCAACGAATAAGGTGATCTACTCACCCCCCGACACACAGGTCAGGGGGCGAGTGCCGCCGTCTCAGATGCAGGGTGGGAGGTCTTGGGTCCCAGCAGCCTCTTCAGCCAGCTGGACGAGCCGGAGCTGGAGCTCAGAGTCCGAGCTGCGCAGCAGGGTCTCCCAAGTGTCTCTACTACCTATTTTGTGCGTTCCCCCGGGAGAGTACGGACATTCCCACATTATGTGGTCGAGGGTCCCTCTCGCCCCACAAAGATTACATCTATCGCTCCTGGCCTCGGGAAACACGTGGTTCGCCATAACCATGTGCGGATACGTATAAGCTTGTAGTCGTCTCCACGCGACTGCTTGACTGTTGTTTACTTTTGGGTCTGGCGGGGATACCAGTCTACGAGTCAATCTATAATGCTGCGTGATCTCCCCATATTTTAGCATGCGCTCTCCGCTCCCTCGGTCATCGAGGGGCCCCGTAGCAGCTCGGCGGTAGAGATCTCGAGCCAGCTCGTGGGTCGCCTCGTTGCCGGGGACGGCTTCGTGCGCCAGAGTCCAAATTATCAAAATTTTTAGATCTAACTTTCTCTGGCCTAGGATTCTGGCCGCTAAGGGCGAGATCCTTCCCTTGCTAAAATTTTGTAGGGCAGTTTTGCTGTGACTGATCACAAGTTTTGCGTCCGTTCCAGCGCAAGGTAATGCGATCGCAATTTCCCCGGCAACTTCTATGTTGCACCCGCGCAGAGTGACAACGGTCACGGGAATACCCCGGCCACTGACGGCCGTTGCCACCGTGAAACTGCCGCTACCTCCCGCCGCGTCTACATAGGCCACCTCGTGTTCCGAAATTTTACCGAATCTAATTTTTAATGCTTCAGCTCGTTTATGCCTCCTGTCTTTGCTGTGCTCCGGGTGCACGTTTTTTGGCAGGAGGGGGGGTAATCAAATTTTTCTCACTTCCCTATCTACTTCCACCTTTTGGGTGGGGCCTCTGTCTGGATTTATTCCAACTTTGGCCAATATGGCTCTTCCTGTCCTCGTGGTGCTAAGTCTCTCAATTTGAGAGGTTCACACCGCTTCCGCCAGTTCTTCCCCTGTGTTGTGCACTCCTAGAGCCATCAGTCTCCCTGTGGATGTGCACATGGGCAGTCCCAGCGCTGCTTTTACGGATTTTCTCATTAGAGAATCAATCTTTTCTCTTTCCACTACTTTCAAATTGAGATATGGCGTTGTATAGCTCACCCGGCTGAACATGTACGCCTGTATAAGTTTAATCAAATTTTTCTCCTTTAGCCCTCGGCCTTTGCTGGCCACCCGCCTAATTAGGCTCGGGGTCTGTATTGCGTGATTCTGCAGCATCTTGACGGTCTAGCCATTGTGGCCGTGTGACTGGAGAATCAGGCCCACGATTCTAATTCTAATAGTCGATTACGTGGCCGAGAGAGGCCTAGCATGCTCGCCGCAGAAATCAGAATTGCTTATATACAATCCGAAACACTTAAGGTGCAAGGCACCATCGGAGATCCTTGTAGAAGAAAAAAATGTAACATATGTCATTTCATGCTTCTATAGTCAGACAAGCATCACCGATGTCATAAGTCGCCAAAATGCCACTGACCTCTTCATCTCAGCCTGCTGACGCTTCTGCTGCAGCATTTTGATGTCAAAATCGTGCAGGCTCCTGCCTGACGTAGCGGCATTGACAGAACCCATGTCTCCGTTTTCCTTCAAGTGATCGTAGGTCTGCTTCATCTTCACGGAGCCACGAACGGACCTCCGCATGCTCCTAGATCGGGAGAACCTGCCCAGGCACCGGAATGTGCATGTCACACTTTTTAATACGTACAATGGTGCCATCAAGTAAAATGCTTTCCCACGTATAAAACCTGCACACAGTTAGACCTTCATTCATTCATTTATTTATTGCAGTTTCATCCATATCTGATATTCGTTATAAGCATATATTCGTTACGCACTGATACCAGCAAGAAAATATGTTTTTACTTTGTTATATCTGATAATCTGTTATGGCCATATTTATATCGAGGTTCAACTATAATGCAAGCAATGGGAATATAAATGGCAGCCCTGCATGACTTCGCTATACGTAATCAACACAAGCATTCACAATATATCCATGTTCCTAATCATTTTTATTGGATGGAATATGCTGTTTTTCAGTTATGCAGAGCTCACAGAAAGCATTACGAGTGATAACAGAAGAGACAGTTTTGTGGTTGTCCGTGTCACATCAATGATTCACGTGGACTCACCTACGATCCAATCTCATGGGTTGCTTCTGGGCCTGCTTTTGACCTTTGACAGTCGTTGGGAGAGGTCCAGACTCCCCATCCAATAGTCGCTGGTTGTTGGAGTCACTGTAAAGAAAAGTTTTTAAATGCGACACGATTCAGTGACTTTGACAACTGGCTGGCTGGCTCCTACTTTTCCTTGCTCAACCTTAGTTGCCTATCAGCTGCAGCTACATAAAGGCATACTGAATTGCTCTACTCAGTTATCAATACCTGAAAGGAAACAAATGTGCACAGACAAAATCGTGGCGAAAACAATAAGATGCAAAATGTAGTATGGTATCCAGGCAGCCAGCGTTCGTTACAACCGGCAGACTGCAAACAGGGCCTCTAGTGGCAAAGTTGTTGATGCAGGAATACTGCACAAGCAGATAACTGAGCTGGTCAGCCTTTGGGCACCTCACAAAGTATAAGCAAAACTACAGAAGGCCAGCCCAGATTAAGGGGCACTTGTGCATCATGCACAGCTCATTCATCTGCAGTGTTCACAGGTGGCAACAGCAGCGCAGTACTACCATCTTTTGAAAATGTTTCCCAAATGAGACTCGCCAATACCAAGTTACAATGCAGTACAAATTACTACTGCCAGAAGTTCATTTATGTATGATGAGGCAAACTGCCTATGTGTGAACAATTTCTGCAGCTGGACTGGACAAGGAATATACAGTGAAATATCAGTAAACGAAAATCGCTTAAACGGAACTGCTGCTTGAACGGAACCCCATCCTTATGGTTGGTTGGTTTTGTATTCATGCAATGCTCTCTGCAATGTCTCTCAATAAATGGAAGTCCTGATAAATGGAACCGATTTTCCTGGTCCCTTGAGGTTTCGTTTAAAAAGAGTCCACTGTAACAGCAATGACATAATGCTGCACTACTATCCAACACTATAATGCTCTTTTCTTTCTAGTATTTGCAGCATATAAGTGCAGAATGTATTTGTTTTGTATAGTTTTGTTGCACATGAAGATGTGTTGTTCTAGGAGAACACATTTTCATGTGCAGCACAACTACACAACATGAAAGCATTCCACACTTCAATGCTACCATACTAAGGTCAAGGGTGTTAGGTGTTGGACAGAGGTGCAGCAACATGGCAGTACCACTGCGTGATCTTGACAGCTGCTACAATCTTACTGCTACTGCTAATGTTTATATATGGACCGACTTTCAGCCTATTGCCAGCTAACATTACACAGCCCCTGTAAATAAAGCTAGCTGCAACAGCTTGCATTGTTTAGGAACATTTGTTAACATGCACACTGAAATGAGTGTCATGGGGTCAAAAGGTTCGCCACATCATCTTTGTAACAACCTATGCTCGTTATGATATAAAATAGTGAAATCTATTCAAGGGTGACACTGAACTGTGGATACAAAAATAGGAGCATCAGACATTGCTGCATTTCAACATGGCCAACTTGAAAATTCAGGCACAGATGCCCTTTAAAACAGCCAGCATGGTGCATTGAATCGCTCACACCAATAAAACTCCCTCTGTATTCTTTGTAACACTTCAATGCTGAGCACTGTCAAAACCATGCATTGCCTATTGTTGTGAGTGATCACACTCATGACCGAACGTAGCTGTGCAGCCTGCACAGAGTGAAAATGTGGAGGACAGAGCTAGGACTCACAGAACAATGCTGGTGACACTGACTTTCTTGAGTAGACTGGCAGCATTGCGGCCCTTGCTCGGTGAGGACAGCAGGTGAATGGGTGGCTTTTTGCGGTATGTCACGAGGTTCTCGGGTAGATCGGCAGCGGCCGCCTTCTTCAGCTCCGAGCACTCCTCGGGCAGCTCCTCCGCAAACTGACGCATAAAGCTCTCCCGAACCTGGGAGCACAAACCCGTACATGATGGTGCACTCCGAAGCAGAGGTGCACCATGTCAACAAAGATCGTTGAATATTGCTGGCCTACAGAAGTACTAAGTGCCTGGTATTTGAAGCAGCAGCTGGTAATAGTAATTGAAATATGTGAGATCTTCACAGTTTCGACGGAGTTACTCAGGCTTTATAATGCCACGCAGCAGAAGTGTCCTGACTTGACACAAACAACAGAGTGTCTCCACTTCACACGAAGTTCTATAGTTTGTATGCAAAAGTGAAGCTTTCTTTGGCTCCTCCCCACCCCCCCCACTTTGCATAAACACCTGTCTGACCAGGTAAACTGGGCTGATCTGAGAGACAATGTAATCGAAGCTCAGTCACTCCTGAAAATCGTGTAATCAACGCTGGTGACTTGGTGGGCCAATGCATGATGTGTATCCTCTCAGAATCTTAACATGGTTCGTGATGCAGGCCAATCCTGGAGGCAGTGCAATGTCACAGCACCTACACGTGTCATAGCATTGACCAACAGATTATAACCAGTCAGTATATTCAGCAACATATTTCAGTAGGTCTACTGGGAAGCTATCACATGGCTTTGATGATTATCCTCTGATGTTTTCTGCTCAATTTCTTTCATGCTTAGCCTTTGTCATACTTACTGCTACATTTGAAGTAAGCCAACAATATCAATAACAGACACAGAATTCTCAGCTTCATAGTGGTGAGCACAGAAAAACGAGTTATATAACATCCTTACAATAAGCCAGAAGACATAATCGCATGAGTGAATGTAGCTCTTACATATTTGTCCCAAGAATGGCCTGACTGAAGTCTTAATGGTCTTGTTAATGAACTCTATATGTACACAGCTGACAGTTTCTTTGGCGCATGCCTCAAAATAGAAGCGCAGCAAGAGGTGCCAACTGTTGACCCATTATAGTGTAAGGATCATCATGCATCTTTCCAGGTCAAAATCTTTCTATTTTGTGATACAAAGATACAAAACACCAAGTGTAAATCTTACTGAATTATCGAACAACCTGATCACTCGTGAAAAAGTCTGTTCAAATGTAGCTTAATGTAGTTGCACATCAGATGTACTTGCACAGCAAGTCTAAAAGCAAGCACATATTATAGAACAGGAAATGGGTTTGTCACTAATTACCAGTACCACACTTGCTTCAAAAGAATGCAATGACTCCATTTAATGACTTTGCTTAGCACAACCTTCAAGTCTGCTAGGCATAAATAATGCAGCGAGAAACACAACAGCTTATCAGACTTGCCTTGGGCACGCCAAACTCCGAGGGTGCTCTATGGAGTCGGGTCATTTGTGGACTATCGGCAAACCTTTCAAAGAAGCGGAGCCGTATAGGTAAGCCATCAGTGATGCCCGCACTTTGTTCTCTTGCTTTAAGCTGGAACATGCCGACAGTGATCACTATTAAAAATAGTTTGACAGAACAGTGGCATGGAAATTCACAATGGTAAAAATCTTGGCTTGCTGCTCAAAGCTAGTCTACATAATGAAGGTAGCAGACTTACTGCCAGTAGCTCCAAGACTTAATACTTAACTCTATGCAAGCAGCTTGCACAGAATCTATCAAGCAATGGCCGCTGGGCACTTACTTGTTTAAGCTTTTTTATGTCTTCATCTAATTCCAAGTTGTCAAGAATGACAGCTACAAAAAGACTGAGCACAATCTAGAGGAATAAAACAGCATAGAAGAATGGTTAGTGTACACAAAATTGTCGCATTCTTCTCTTTGTTCAGACAATTTGTTTTCTTACCAAAGACACGAAGAGGTGATACAGGATAAAATAAATGGCCACAAGTGGGCCAATCGTCTTGCTTGTTCGTAACATCGTTTCGTTCATCACCTCAACCCAGCCTTCCTGGGTGAGGATTTGGAACATCGACATAAATGCCTAAAGTAAAAAAGAAAGAAAATATGTGTTCATATTGATTCAGTCACTTCATTACATTGATTTAGTACTGTATAATGTTATAGAGTTCTCGATGCAAAAAGCAATATACCAACTCCATTTTCATCTCTAAACATCAGTGTTCCTATATAGAGCCCCTCCTCCACAATTATTAATTGCAGCTCCTACCCAACAGCAAGTGTGTGTCAATAATAAAAGATACATTAACAGGGGGCAAAGAAACTAGGCTATTCAGTAGTACAAAGGGAATGCTATGTCTCATATTGCTGTGTCTTTACTGCTACCTAAATTCTATGACATTAAATGATGTGCCTTCTGGATCTTGCTAAGAATGCAACTAAGCTAGATGATAATATGCCTTCACTTTTGGGGCCTAGTTAAGCGATCAGTCATACTCAACAAATGGAAATATGCATATTGTTTGCTTCACCCTGTACTAAGCTGCATAAAAATTCTTCAAGGATAGTCAAATTTTACAACATCTGTACCAGCGAAAACTAAATCATTATGAAATGTGGGAAACAAGAATGCCCAGGAGACAACAAAAATGCATGTACTGTAAGCTGCCAAGAGGGAAGTTTGTTCACAGTAAGGGGTGCCAACAGAATTTGTTCGTGCAACCACCAGCATACTTTGTAGCCCCGATTCTTAAGAAAGCTTCTTAGGTCAGAAACATTTCACCTTTTTCTGTCACTTTCAGCGTCCTCATTCCCGCACTTTGTTATGCTTTCAAAAAAACCAAGCAAAAGCGAAACAAAGCCATAAGTTTTGAAGTGAAGTCACAGGCAGTGCCCTTAGCATTATTTGTCAAAACAAAGCATTTAGCAATTCCCAATAACCTGTGAAATGCAAACAGAATAGTCATCACAGATAGCTATGACTCGATCAGCCTATGACAAAATACCCTACTAATGGTATACTGACTGGCCCTTCAACATGTTCCTCTAGCATGATGCAGCTTGCATAAAGCGACACAAATCAATCAACTGACCAATCATGAGACACGTAATTGTGCACCAATCCTCCAGCTTACCTCTGGAAATGATTCAAATTTCATGAAGTCTGAAAGGCAGCAGAATAGCTGCATACTGATGCTAGATGTAATCAGCAATAAACACATGGTGAATATTATAAGGCTTCCCAATTTCTTGCCAGGACCAAAAATCTGAAATAATAAGTGAAATTTTGGGTATGAACACACAAATTGCACAATTGAATGTATACAATAATAAATAGACTGAGCATGCTAGCTTGTTCTGTCATCCAGATAAGGAAGAGATGGAGCATCTTACCTTGTAAACAAAATCTTCAAGCACTGGCGATGCTTTAATAAGTCTGACAATCCTCAGAACCTGCACAATAAAATGCCACAACTGTTAGCTACTGTTAGCAACCATTCAAGCAGTATAAAAGCTCCATTTGTTTTTCTTTGATTCTAATCTTCTTAATTCTGCCATGAGACAAGCTTTTCTTAACTGTTCTAGCCGCCTCTCTTTCCTGTGGTTTGCAAATTAATATCAAGCTTCAATGCCAAAGCAATCACTTTGTGGCGTGACCATCCGTTGTGACTATGTTATTATTTATAGTCTAATCAAGCTACATATCTCAATTCTTCAAGATTCACCCTATATTACTCTGAATTTAAGACCAGAGCTACCTGTCATTCTGATGAATGCATTCTCTGAGTCAAGTTGTTGCAATTTCTTGTGCCAGCAAAATTCACGTTTAGTAGGTTCCCTGGTTAACTGTCCGAACAAGCAAGGTGCATAGCAACAAAACCCGTGAAGTTGAATGTGACGCACCTGAAAATAAGTCAATTCAGAGGTGAAGAAGTCAGGCATGAGATGCAGTGTAGTCCCAATGGCAAGGATGAACTCGAGTTTGTGCAGAGAACGTTTAATGTACCCATTAAAACCAAGGCACCAAATCTTCAGGAGTACCTCCAAATCAAAGAATATTGTAAAACCAATCTGTAACGAGTGAACAGGTAATATATGATGAGCAAATCAAATTTAAATTTACATCAATTGAGATGACAAAGATAACAAGTGATGAAAGTACATCTGCACAGTCTCCACATATGAAAAATGCTTTTGTCAGCATGCGTAGAATTTCGTGACCATGCTTACTGCTGAACTTACTGGCACTTGATCCTCCCACTTGCATAAAATACTATTCCCTGAAGTTTTTCCATGTGTTTTTCCATTCAGTTTCCCATGTTAAATGTACTCGCTAAGAACAGGTGGTGAGTGTTTAAGGATAGCCTTCATGCAACTCTTGAAAACAGTTCACTATGCTTGCATGCTTTTTTGCTTACACATTCTTTATGCCAGTATACATAAGAAGTGATAATCACCATTGAACTTTTTTTATGAACTAAAAGTCACTAACTTACCTTCTAAGTAATAACCTTAGTGGGCGTGTCGTAATTGGGAAAGTGAAGCAAATTATAATGAAGGTATGTCGACTTATTAGGAACCCAGTATGAGTTAATATTCTCCAAAATCTCACCTGAATTAATCTTATTTTCCACATAGTTCTGTGACACAGCGTACAAAAACACTTTGTTGAGCTAAGTGGAACACCAATGCATCTCGTTGAAAGTGTCTGAACGAACATCTTCAAACTGGTGCTATATTCAAGGAGAACGTTCTGGGGCTATGAAAGGAAAGCTACGGAGGCAAAGCACGCACAAGTAACAGCGCTCCTGAAAAAAGTCCCACATCCTCATCCATGTTTAAGCAGTGGAATGGAATACAGAAACATCTTATTTGCGGCATCAAAATAAGACAAAGTGGATCAGTGAGTGTTAAATTTGACTTATTTTTCTGCTTCTGTCTTGTGCACTCGGGCATATGCTAAACCACTGCACATGGAAGCTACACTGATTCAGCATCTGTTACAAGAAAACGAAAGTGCTGTCAAACTTTGCCAGACTACTTGGCGCCGTAACGCATGTACAGAAGCTCCATCCCTATAGCTTTCCCATCATTGCCACAGAGAGTTGTCCACAAGCGTAATCTCTGGACACTGACAAAGTGGGCAGCACTGACTCGTTTTAATTTCACTATGGCAACATGTGCTTTGAAGTAATGTGAAAAAGTTAAATCAATGAATTTTCTTAAACCATAGGGTAATAAGTGATACTCACACAACTCATTATGTCTGCCTATGCAAATAATCTGTTGCTCAAAAAATTACCTTGTTGCCTCCACTGCACAATTTCAAACAATTACTCGACATAAATACCTAATAGTGCAGCACAAATACCTGGCTCTTGACAACAGAAGGAGCTGACAAAGCTTCAGGTCATCTAAACTGATTTTCCATTCCTTGCTACAGTTTCTTCCAAAGTGTAGATATTTGACAGGAAAAGCTCACAATCCTAGACAATATCAATGCTGTTTTCTCTCATGACAGTAAGCTAGCTCCACTGTGGGTATTTCCCGATTTGAGACAGCTTCATTGTTACTTGCTTCAGTGACAGAAACACATTCTGGCTGTTGAGAGCTGCTCCCTTAAGTCACCATTCTGTGCATCCGAGACAGAAGGAAAATGAGGCAGCAAATTCTCTATATGAGGAAGGGAAGGTGAAAGAGCCTACACTGCTTAATGAGATGTGATTAAACAAAGGCAGTTATGAAAATAAATTATCAAGTGAGAAAAGGTAACTACAAGTGAAAGTAGACTGACACCATCTTAGGAGATACCAAATATAACAGTGCGTAATGAACTACAGAAAAAGTTCACTTGACACTTCCCAAAGATTTCTATACTTGTCTACATGGTTCCTGCTTTGTGAATGAGTTTGTGTCACAAGTTTTGAGCAGCTAATGAACATCAAGACCAATTTTATTGAAGACTATAAAACCAATATGCAGCCACAGTGACCATACTTGTTGCCAATTGTGAGTTTTTATTTAAACATAACATTTACTGCAGAGGAACAGAAGTACTTTAGACTTTGCTGACTCCCATTTCTGTAGCTTTGTTTTCGATGTGAAAATGCTGTTTCCTATCACCTCAACTCTCCTCACAGTTGGCTGCAGTTGATGAAACTCGACAAAGATTTCTTTACGACGTCCCTGAATTAGTCTAATATACAACAAACAGACTGCGTTCATATTTTTGAATTAATTCTTTAAAAGATATGCAACCGTTTTCTTTAAGAAATTTTAGTGAACACCAGACCTTTAGGCACAATAGATACCCGATACCCAAGCTAGAAAATCTGCACCTGCAGGACAGAGGACACACCTCGGCAAAGTAGTAGGTCTTGAAAAAGTCCTCCCGTGGTCGCTCGTCGTGCACGAAGGAGATGCTTGCGGCCACAAAGGCATTCGCCACATTCACCATCATGACAATGACCTGAAAAGCAGCCGAGTGGATGGCCACTTGAAGGCATCGCGGAGCTTTGCCACGGCCTTTGCTCTCGTCTACCGTAACCAGCTTCCAGCCAGTGTCGTCCCCTTTCAGCACCTGCACGCATGAGAACACCAAACCGTCATTAATGTCATGCAGATGACAAGCAAGACTCCTTAGCCAGGAGCCCCAAACAGCTACGCATGTATCAGACACAAGAGACTTGTCAGTGCATACAAAGACCATGACTGTAGATGACTTGGTCATCTATAGTAAATGATGTTTTATACCTTGGCTTTGTTTGTTACGTTTTTCAACAGTTCCTGTACATAGTACTCTCATTAATAAATCCAGATGGTTGTAAGTCAGTACATTGTGTGCCCCTTTGCTGTGGCATGTGTGAACATGCTATAAAGTTCTATCCTCTGAAATTTTGTACTAGATATTTCAGCTTCAAACACAGAGGACTAGCAGTAAGAGAGCCAACATGGAAGTCACAATATAGTGTTTGTGGATACTTCTCTGTTAGTTCATATTTTGCCCACATGATAAAGCAATCTGGCTCGCCCTCTTTAGAACGGAAATTTCATGGCTGTAATACACATGTCTACAGCACTCCAATATATATATATATATATATATATATATATATATATATATATATATATATATATATATATATATATATATATATATATATATATATATATATACGCAGTCGACTTCCGTTAATATGACTCTGACGGGACCATCGAAACTGATTGAATTATCCGGCGGGTCAACTAAAACAACATACTGAAAAAAACATCAAAACCCACCGCCTGATTCATTTGGCAATATTTGCCTGATTCTAACACGGCCTCGAATCAAACATGTGCCTGCTTTTTATGTACTCGAAGTAGAAAAACCAACGTAGAGATAACATTACAGCTCCTACACAAAATAGGAATCTAAAGTGCATGGTCGGTTTCCTAATGTCAGCTTCGCCGCACAGTTTTTAAAAGTCCGCTTCGCCGCAATACAGAAATGTTATGTGGCAAAGCAAACAAACGCTGTTAATGCGATTTTTGGTTTTTAAAAAAGAAGAAAAAAGAAGTGGGCATTAAAATCGGGTAAATACCGTAATCAGACATTGTGAGCTACCGTTACTGCATGAGAATCTTCCCAGGACAGGCTGGAAATAGGCGCTTTCGACGGGAGATGACGTATGCGTGTTCAATGCATTCCATGTCTCTGAAGCTCTGCCGAGACTGAGGCTGCCAGTAGCTGGGTCGCTACTAAGTCGCTATTGGGGTCATCACAGCGGTCAGACATGTGTGTGCTGAGTGGTCAAGTTCAAATTATCCAGGATCAAAATAATTAGGATCAAAATAACGAAAGTCTGGGCCCACAGTTTGGGCCCAGACCAGCCAGGGCCTTCGCTCGGGATCGAATTAACCAATAAATCAAATTAACCGGAGTCAAATTAACAGGAGTCTACACACTGTGGGCATAGCTTGCTGCTTCCCATTGGCAGCGTGAAGCGTGCTTATATGCTCACACGCCAGCGGTTCACATGTGTCGACACAGATAACAATGGCGAGCCAGGTGCGCAAGGCATCCATGAGGGGGCGCCCTACAATACCAAAAGCACATACCGTACATATTTAATATGCCACACGTACCACATTTACCTGAAAGCACAATAGTAAACCTTAATGATGCAAACTAATGCAGTGCATCACGTTTATGACTGCACACACAGAAGTGAACCCACTTACTGCTATATAGCTAAGCTCAGAACTTAAAAGCGCCATCCAGAAATATTTATACAATTATGCTGGGTCAGTGTATTCTAGCCATACTGATAGCACAGTAAGAAGTTAGCATAGCACAGCTCCTGAGATGGCTTAGTAATATTTTGCTGCCTGTGGGAATATCATCATAACAAAAACCTTGCTAAGCTTGCCCTGCTGCATTGTTCAGGGAATAATGCAGGGTGTATATTTAAGCAGAAAATTAGAATAACCCAGTGGCTTATGATTGTGCACACGAACTCACTTAATTCCTCATTCAAGAGCTGCGTTAGGCATGAGTTCATGTGGATTCACTAGCTAATATCACTAGTCTGATCAGCGTGTCCCTGTGCTTAATGCCAGGTTCCATCGAGTATTAGAGTAATTTTACATATATTTAATCTTGCATCCACACTTTTATTGAAAAGAAAAAAACATAAATAAACGTGTGTCACATTCATTTTACAAAATGCAAGCTCTGTCAAAAATGCCTCAATGTTCAAAAGCAGTATGGCACTTTGGTAGGTAAATGTTTCTATAAAATGGAGCTATCTTGTGAAGTACGCCCATGAGATGGAAGTTGTATGTTTGGCGTAAAATTGGCATGCATAAGGCGAGGACATTCCCTAATATGCACAGATGTTTATATCAACCATTGATTGATTAGGGTAGCCAAGGCTTACGATGGTCAAAGTTGATTGAAAGCTGGTCACTACCTGTCTCGTCTATGTCTTTAGAATGTTTGCTCCCTTATTTATGTTTGCATTTTCTACAATTTCATCTTACTAAGATTCATAGGATGCTCTTTACTATAGTGGCATTCAGGTCACTTGGAAGTGAGTGCTTATCATAATATTTTTACTGCATGACTAGGATATTTCATATCGTAGCTACATATTGCACGTGAAAGCTTCACTTGAATGGTGTCGATATTTGTGTACTAATTGCAGTAATGGATATTCTCTGCTGCTAGAAAGAAGCAGAACAGAATTTACAATGCCTTAAGCTGATTGGACATCCTGCAGATGGGACACCGAAGAAAAAAAGTAAAGGGCATGCTACTTACATACGAGAAATAAAACACAAAAATGTCTTGCTGAGCACTACCTCAAGGGATACACAAGTGGCTATCATGTTGCAATGCAGCAGCCTGCCATTTACCGAGTGTTGCTGTGCACAAGGTAGCAGTTCAGAGCTCTGTTTGCACTGACAAGTCAGATGAAAGTGTGGTTGTGCAACAAGCATCAGGCGTAGCTAACTTTTCATTTGCTAGCATAGTGTAAAATCACGAGTGCTAAGGCTCAAGTGCTGAAAGCTAGGATCACAAGTGCTACAGCTCAAATGCTGAAAGCTAGGCAGCAGCAAAGCATGTATCGTACACTGCTTTCTACACAGCTACACACTGAAGGTCATCACCATGTGCAGTCGTGGCAGTCCTTATTTTCTTTTGCTTCTTTGGTCACAAGATTCCTGGTTTAGAACTATAGACAAAGCCCAGAAGGAAAGGAAAGTTACTGAACCTTGCACATCAGTAATTGCATCCACCTGTCACAGTTATAGACATAGGTTATTCCTATTACCATTTTAACTTGATTATAAGGCACTTTCATTTTTCTAAAATAATTTACTACAAAATGGCATGCTCATTAGAATCGAATACGAAATGAAAAGAGCAACGGTGAAGAGCTATTCTCACTGTCATTAAAAATGGATGTAGCTCAAATCAATCCAAATATCCTCTACAGCTGCGTTAATGTTTGTGCACCCTGCGTAAGCTCCTTAGGCTGTCAGGGTATGCAAGGCCTTTGTTGACAGTGACAACAAAGCAGTTCAAGGTCCACTATGGCTGTATCGCAATATATTTTCTTTCTGCAAGCACGAACAAATCACCATTAGTTTCACTGTTATGAAAATCTGCTGAGTTAAAATTCAAGCATTATATTTCTTTTTTTTTTGTTAAATATGAAGATCAAAGTGGGTGTTACAATCAAGGGCACTGCATTTTTCATTTCTGGCTGTGAAAATTGGGTGTGTGTTATGACTGAGAGAACGCTAGGATCGAGTAAATATGGTATATCAATGTAATTGCAATTGGGAGAATTAAAAAAAACGTCATGAAATAATTTTCACTTGACAGACTACAGTAGGTGTCCAAAATCAAGCACATTAAATGATGCAGTTGTTCACCAGCATCCATATATGCTTTATAACAATGAATAATTTCACAGCACGATTGAAAATAATTTTTTTTTTACTTATAAATGAATGCATTTCTCACCTGAGGTGTTGATTCTGTTTGAATTTGGACCCTTTCTCCCCACATTTGCTGGAATTGTACTCGAATCTCATTGAATGTTTCTGTGATGACCGCAATGAAAACATTCTGCAGAAAAAAGAGCATAGAAATGCTTGAATCAGAGAAGAAATGAAGCGTGACAGTGAAAGCCAACTTTGCACACTGTGCATGCAGGTATGGTAGGCACATTCCCTCCAAGATAAAGTTTGTGGTCATGGTAAAAATACTTTATTGACCCTCAGGGGTGTTGCAGAACATAGCACCACATATCAAGGGCACGACACAGTAGCTAAAGGGAAATTAGTCAAGAAGACACAATTTGATGCTAAGTTCAGTGTTACAATTCAGAACGAAGCAAACCGGTTTGGCAAACTGCTGAAAATGGCTTGATGCACTGTAATGAGTATCCACAGCATCAGCGAAAAACGCAACTGAACTGCGCTGAATTTAATGCCCAAGATATCGCTAGTACACTTGAAGCATGCTGTAGTATATTGCTGTATGGGTTAGGGCATGTGCCTATTTTTGCAAAAGAAAGACGCATATCAATATATTCTCCTACCACAACAACGTGCAGCATACCATAGCACACCAGGCAAACTACCACGCTAATGGATGAGCTACAATGAGAGCAACTAAATCAGACCTCAAGGCTGATTTACATGCAGACTGTAGACAATGCTTTAGAAGTTAAGCCCAGATCACGTGGGCTCTAATTACAGTTCCATATGTATGGTACTTCAGGCTATAATTGCTGTGGAAGTTCTTTGCTGTAAGAGTCCCAAAATGGTGCTGCTGTGATATTATAAAGTGCAAATGACCGTCGTGAGTTCACCACATGAAAATTGGTGAAAATGCACTGCGCAAATTTCACCAGAACTGAAGAGCAGAAGCAACTACCATCACCAGTTTTCGAAGATTGAGCACCGCCATAACCATGGCATGCAATAGCACATGTAGCTTGTATGCACATGGTTTATTTTTCCGCCCCATTGCAGTAGTGCGCCATTTAGGACAATTTGGCATACTGGAGTCATGTTACTGCTACCATTAATAGACTGCCAGTGGCACAACTGCACGTGCATGGGCTTTGGGCACAGTGAATGTACACGCCCGTGCAGTGGATGGGTGTGCCATCAAACCATGTGAAGGGGACACCTCACTACTTTAATTAAGTTTGTGTTGTTTCTCAGACAGTAAAGACTGTCTTAAGCATGTGCTGTTGAGTTGCCTTACTTTTCCAAACTCACCATGGTTTCTAAATATTTCTAAATATGATTCTAAATATTTTGCACCATGGGTTGTGGACATGTTACAGAACAATTGTGTGTATGTGTGTGTCTGAAAGGAAGCTCACCCTCTACACTAGCTTCACGCTCCGTACAATATGTTGACAAATACAGTTATCCAAAGTTTGCAGTATTATTGAAGAGAACACATCTCTCTTTGAAGTAATAAGGATGCAAAACTAGCCCGTCAAGGACAACCTGTTCACTGAGAAAAAGGTGCTGCTCCATTACTCCTCCGTTATAAAGCAAGTAGCTGCCACAGTGTCATGGAGATAGTTAGAATCTGGGAGAAAGGACGTGGTACATCCTCTCTACAATCTCTTGGGGATGCTGTATGCATTTCCTGGTGCGACTGTCTGCTGGTATGAATTTCTGAATAACTGCTGCGCAACATTAATCTAACAGGCTCTTGAGGAAGTCTCTTTTGATTACACATGCATCAAGCTGATGCTTGCAACAACTCTTTCTCTCACATTTTGGTCACTGTTGCAATGCTCTTGATCATTCACCTGGCCTGACAGGTGCACCAATATATATCCTGTTCTCAATTTCTCTGCACAGTGACCCTTGTATAACAATGAATTTATTTAGTCCTATCATAAGAAGCCAACAAACACTGACACCAAGGACAACATAGGGGAAATTACTTGTGCTTAATAAATGAAATAAAGAAATGATAAATTAATGGAAAATGAAACTGGATGAAAAAACAACTTGCCACAGGTGGGGAATGATCCTACAACCTTAACATCCCACAACCTTCGCATGCGAAGGTTTCATTTCATTTATTTCATTCATTTTGTTTATTAAGCACAAGTAATTTCCCCTATGTTGTCCTTGGTGTCAGTGTTTGTTGGCTTCTTATGATATGACTAATAAAATCGGGCCCCTCGGTTAATCCCCTTTCTTCTCGTTTAATGAATTTAATTAGCAGAGCAATTTATAAAGATATCAGTAGTCTGTGCATTTTAAGTGGTTCATCTATACTTGGAGGGTATCCTTGGCAATTTATGTAAGCCAAGGGATTGGCCCAATTTTAAGAAAGCATGGGAAACATGCACACATTAAGTCACACATTGGCTTCTGTCGATCAGATTTAATTTTACCACAGCCAGCCGACATATGTGCATGCGTACTGTACATCATCGAATCTTGGTATCCCACCAAATCTAAGCACTGCCCCATTCTCAGAATGAATGAGCCAGAAAAAACACTTTTTAAAGCGTGTATGTCAATGTTTTATTTGCCTTCAGTTTAGCTCTCCCCCACTATGGTCATCAGGGGCACAAGAAATGGGAAGTGTAGATCCAGGTATCACACACTAACGAATAGAGACAAAATGGCATGTGACTCACTTTGACCAACCATGCGAGAAAGAATATCATGGTGGTGAAGTAGAAGGTGGCTCTCCACGCTGGAAGACTATCCATGGCCTGGTACATGAGAATGGCCCATCCCTCGGGGGAGGCTGCTTGGTACACGGTAAAAAAACTATGGGCTGCAGCGGAGAGCGCGGCAAAGGAATAAAGCTTTGATTAGCGTGGAATTTCCTGAGTGTGCAGTCAGAAATCGCTGTCATGAGTGACCTGTAAATCTCATCACTGGCGAGCAGAAGACAGAAAGCATGTGAAATGTCCGAACAGGCAGGAAAAACCTTACTGCACAAGTCTAATAACGAAAATTATTTGGCGCATCGGTGCTGAGCGTAGAAGCTTTGTTTACCTTGGTCACAATCATCTTGTTTAGTTTGTGGTTTTGTATGTTATCTCAAACATCCAGAGTTGGAAAATTATCACCACAATCCTCAAGGACCTCTTTGCATACAATGAAGAAATTCTGGGGAAAAACAGGATTGCGAATTAAAATGGCTGAAACACAGAAAGACATTTACTGGCAGACGACAGAACTCATTCCTGTGGTCACTGCTAACATTTACCTGATGAATAACTGGGGTATTCTGCATAGAAAGAAATATCACATTATGGACAAAATTTTGATGTAAAGCATTAACATATTTTTTAAATTTTACTTTACATGCTTAGAGGTTATGAAGGCTTAAAGCACCATCAGGTTATAATTTTATAAGCAACCGAGAACTCGTAAGTTTAATTATTCGTAACAGTAACACAATTTCTGCTAACCATGTATGTGACTGATTGCGTTCTGGCAGAAATTTATTGTCATCTGCTAGCAAATGGCCTTCGGGCTACTTTCTCATGGACTTTTCGAAACTCGCTTGCTGGGCTGGAAAAGCAAGACGCCGTCATGGTACCTTACAAACAAAATTTGTCCGCGCTTCAAATAGACGAATAATTTAAAACTACTAACTAAAAATTTCCTTTTTTTTATTTTGCATTAAATAAGAAGCAATGATAAAAAACCTGCCTTTCCATTCACATGCCGCTCTAAAGATAAGCAAAAACCTTTATGCATAAAACTGTTTACCCAGCAAACTTAGCACTGTCTTCATTTTTTATAACTGCACATTGATTATACGAACTACAAGCAAGAGATTAATGGTGCGATCCAATTTTCGTGAATATTGTTTTTTACTGAAGTATATAAGTGCCTGTCTCTAGGCCTCCAGAAAAATACCACATTCATTCATTTGATAAATGTTAGCAACGACCACAAAAACGAGTGCTGTCATCTTCCAGTAAATGAATTTCAATGTTTCAGCCTTTTTATTTTGCAATCTTGTTTTTAGTGCCGGTATTAAATTGGCAGGCACTTAGATTAAAGTTGCTGGCGCTTGGATTAAACACGTTGGCACTTGGATTAAATTCACTGGTGCGCATCCTATTTGTGCTGGTGCTGAGAATAAATACGTTGATCTAAGGATTAAATGTTTAGCACTTGGATTAAATAGCCTGGCACTCGGATTATTTCAGCTGGTGCTAGGATTAAAGTGAGCAGGAAAACCTGTAGAACTCTGCCACTGGCACTGCCAAATAACAAGAATGGCAAGGCTCTTTCTCCTTTAGTTCTGGGATCTATCAACCACGTAGGCGACCACATAGTGCCTACGTGGTTGCCTTGTGTCTCCTTCCTTTGTCCGTTGTTTTATCTGGCGCCTTCGCTGTAATCATGCATAACCAACTCGCCCACCAGCATGTGCTCAAAGGTGTAAAGATTTATCTTTTTCGAAGGTGTCACGTAGACTATACTATCCGGTTCCTCAGTAGGGACTCTATAAGAAACTCCTTGAAACTTGCTGGCTGGGATATTCTTTACAAGTGTGATATGCGATGCCTTTTGTATTTGCATTATGCTGTTTCTTTTGCTAGCATAAGCACAGCTTGCTGCATTTGACTGCAGAGACAGGATTTGCAATCGCAATGTGAGAGACGCAGTTCATGGGGCAGCTGGACCTGAATTTAGCCTTGCTTTTACTTCACTTTTACTTTCCTGGGGACCAATGTAGGGTATTACATTAAGGATGTGGCTTGAATAACACACACGAACAGGTTGCCACTTTTTTATGGTGCAGAGTGACTGGCAATAGCTTGCGTGAATATTTATGGACACCATACAATTGCTCTGTATATCACTTGCAAAGAATACATGCATGTGTATGTTACTGCTGTTGGAGTTTGTCAATAAACATTTCAGAGTCAAAATAAGTGACATTTCTCGTCAAGAAAGGCAGGCTATTTTTAATTTCAGGACCACTAATTCTATCTTCTTGGAAATCTGAACACGGTGACTACTTCCTACACATTCAAGATGATGCAGCACTAAGCAGAGAAAATGACAGAGGATAAATATTGTAAAAGGTATTTATTGTTATCGTAATCTTAAAACATTTCACGGCCTGCAGACTTATTCACTCTCTGCAATCTACAATGAAAAGCAGCTTTAACACAGTCAGACCACACACAATGCCTACAGTGTGATAAGGTACAACCTCAACTCGACATATCAATAAGTTTTCATGCCAATTACGCATGTATTTGTTAGACTTGATGAACTCATACCAATAGCAGTTCCTTGACACCTCTCATATAACTATAGAATCATATTTCCTCTTCAGAGCATTTAGTACCAATAGGTACTTCCAGAGGTGAATGTGAATTATGGAATGGTAGCAAAACATAGTAATTAGCAGTAACCGTGACATCATATTTGTACTCACTTTGAAATCACCTCAGGATATAAGTTAATTGATTAATTAATTTTGGTGCCTGCTGTTTATAAATGAGCATCAGCTACCTACTTCAATGCATCATAATAATCATCATCATCATTACAATTATACTGCACTTTTATGTGCTTGCATATGATGCGTAACTGCACATAGAGGGCCACATATTTTACATATGAGGCCCTCACTGCATCACATTGATGCATTTCGTAATTCCTAATCACATTTTCGTACACTTTAGCTTACACACACATTAACAAAACAGGTGGCAAAAATCCTCACATAATAATGATTCCTGAAAACTTTGCAGGAGCATCTAACTAACTTAAACAAACACACAGGACAATAATAATCCAAACACTATACTCAGCAATAGGTGAAAGAAAAAGAGGGAACCTACCGAAATCGTCGAAGCCATTGAACCCAGAAATGCTCTTTGGAAGATTCAGATCCATACACACCATTCCCTGAGGACATTCATACCCGGACTCTTTGTCCATTGAACAGTAGGCGTCTGGCACTGCAAGGTCGTTCAGTGTGACCCTTCTGCAAAAATAAAGGAACTATTAGGACACAAGCAATGTTTGGCTATGGAGTCTTATGCATCAAGGCACAGTGTAAGCAGTGGGCTGAAAATCCTCTGACAACTAGGCTTGTGATAATGAATATAAATCTCTTCCACACTGGCTCAGAGGCCAGAGTGGCAACAACATGAAAATTATTTCCGATGAGTTTCCAGTGTTCTGTTGACTTGTATAGGGGCATCCATTTCACATTTCACGATGACTGCACTGTGATTTTAGACAAAATGTATTCCATGGAACTAAAGGTGACAGCAGGTACCCAAGCCACAGATTTGGTTCTATTGGCTGCAGCAGCCACGTTTTGACGAGGATGGAATCGTAATAAAAGAGTGCTACTAATCTACCAAGCTCCATGTGCACGTTCAAGATCACCAGGTGGTCAAATTTATTTCAAAGCCCTTCAATATTATGTCTCTCATAGTCCCTGTGTTGATTGGAGACGTTACGCTCAACCAGTTATCAAATGTCATCAGTAGGTGCCCCATGGTACTCGTTTCAGCCATGATAACAGTGGACGCGTTCCTTACCCTCACTGTGGTAGCTTTGTGGCTATGGCACTGAACTGCTAATTTTGCGAAGGCAGGTTCAGTCCCGGCCGCACAGCTGCATTTTGATGAGGTGAAATGCAAAAATGCTTGTTTATTTATATTTAGATGCCTGTTAAAGAACTCCAAGTGGTCAAAATTAATCTGGAGTCCCCCCCAGTGGCGTGCCTCATAATCAGATCGTCATTTGGTACATAAACACGATAATTTAACTAATTAATTTTGCATTTGTTATGGCCATGATAACAATTAATGTACCGATACTGGTTGGCAGCATGCTCAAACTATGTTAGATTCAATTCCACATGTACTGTTCAGCACGATGCCATGGGTTTAGTTTCTAGAAATGGTGGTCACATTCCAATGTAGGTGGAGTGCAAAAATGTTTGTCAATCAGGCTTTCAATACACATTAGAGAACTTTATGTGGTCAGTATTAATCTTGTAGCCCTACAATAAGGTGTACTTCACAGAGCCTCTGTAGTTTATAAACTTAAGAATGAACCTATGATCAACATAACTGTCACTGCCACTGAGCACTCTTGAAGTTAGTTGCAGTTCTAAAGATGCTTTAATATACTGTTTCAAGCTCCCTACCTATGTTGTGCCACAGTGAATTCATGCGTGGTAAAGAGAGCAGCCTTCCTTTCATGCCATAAATGGGGAGATATGCGAATGCGGTATTATTCTAGGCCTGGTTGCAACAAACTTCTAAAGACGCATCACACAAGTTAAATTTCTCCTGTTATGTTCTTTTTTTTGTTGTGCACAGAAGCCAGGTTATCAATTAACCACACTCATACTCATGCAGCATATCAAAAACAGTTTAGAAGGGAAGCCAACATAGTATCTTTCAAGGAGGCCATAACTTGCGGCTGTATAGGTTTGTCAGCATATATTTACTTTAACCTTTCAAGCACAGACGTTTATTTAAAAAAATCTTGTTTATTCAACAACAACAACAACAACACAAAAATATACAGGAGATAAGAGACAATAGGAAAATGCTACTGAATTAAAAATAAAATACTTTTATAAGGACTAACAAAATTTGATGAAGTCACACAAATTTGATGCATCATTGTGCTGCTGTTGAGCTAGCAGAAAAAGGTTTTGCCCCCCCTTGCCACTGCAGAGCCATAGAGTTACCACTGCCCTGAAGTAAACGGTATAAGGTTGCAAAATTGTGGAGATTGTGATGACAAGGAAGGGGAATAACTATCACGAAGACAGAGGAAAACTAGTGAAATAATAGTCATCTGCTGTGGTCACCATGCTTCAAAGAGTTACCATCTATAGGGTGAAAATCCAAAACAAAAGAGGGGTCCACAGATAGATGGAGGCTTGAAATGATGAACAATGGTAGAACAAGAAATGGTTCTGGAGCCAAGGTTTATCGACAATGAGAATTTTCTTTGTCAGGACAACTACTGCTTTTGCAGTTGCTGTTTGCAGTTTGCAAGCAATTACCGTACCTACACCAGATTCTCTTTCTAACAATTGTTGGCAGCGGTGGAATACAAATGCACACCTCCGAAGAGACTGGTGCCTCAAAACAGTGCCTTTGGAGTTGTTGGTTCGTATGCCACCGCTGCCGCCAATTGTTAGAACGAGAATCCTGCCTCTTAACGCTTGTCAAGGCGTTGGCTTTAGTGACAGTCTTAATTATACTACTCTTCATCACCCATAGGGTGGCAACTCTTAGAAGTTATTACCATACAAATCACATCACAACGAGAGTAATGTCGCCAGAGTGCAAAAACTGAGTGCCTTGCACTATAGCAGGGTGCACCTTGAAAACAGTCAATAGACTCACTCTGCAATCGTTCCATTTCTAACACAGTGGCTGCTCATCTCGCCAAAAAACTGTACTCCCAGCAGACCATACAGAGACATGAAGAACAGGAAGAACAACGTCACATTGTATATCTGCTGGCTTGATCGCCTGCAGAGCATAAGAACAAGGACAAGCAAGCTCGATTAGCAATATGGTATTTCTGCACCAGATTAGCTGTGATTTGCAAGTGCAGTTTTTTAGGGCTCATTCTCCGGGTTTCATGAAATGACTGAGGAAAACTATGTTTGCAGTCAGTGATTAATTTAAAACATTTGCTGCTTACAATATGTACACACATAAGCAAAAAGAAAAAAGAAAGCTGATTGAGAAGAATTTCATTACACCCTAAATACATAGATGTGGGCAATTTAACAAAAGGCCAGCTGCCCACACGTGTCCTGCGTATACATATATAGAACTGCATGAAAACAAATAGGGCACAGTCGAAGGAATGCAAAGTAGTGTGCCACTCCTGTACCCCTTGAGTTTCTGAACTGTTCTCATACGTAAGCTCATCAACTTGCCTGGTGGTTTTCTGTTTTTGTGTCATGTGCAAAACATATTCCTTTGATTATTGTCGCTGTGAGAGATTATTACCTAATGAAATCTCACTATAGTACCATGCAAACAAACGTTCAGCTGCTCGCAGAAGTGCTCAGAACAATATCACTATGAAAAAAACAATCTGCTTGAGCCTTGTGTGTTTAGCTTACACTCGAGTGCTGAGTGCACCCCTTAATTTCTGGCTGTATGCTTTAGCTCTTGTCACTTTTATGCTTCTAAAACTTTCATTAGCTCCTGTGTGTATCTTCAAACAAGACAGAAACATTTTCTTTAATTTTTTTTTTTACTAGATAGTTGCCTGGACAGATACTTTAGCTCAGAAGTGTCAAGTCAAGCATATTGCAGCATGCATATTAGAGTGCTAGATGTTGATGTGTGTAGTTGCCATTTTTGAAATAAACAAGCCTGTGTGCAACTGGTGCATGAACACACTTGTGAACATAGACATCTTTCTAAGGCCCATACTGTGATTACACTACACAGGTTACAACAAAATCACTCCGATAAAAGACAGGACGAGACACGAAAACAAGGTGTATTTTTGTGCCTAGTTTCACCTTTCATTCATGTTATTTTTTTATAACCTGTGTAATGCAACCATTGCTCAGATATAAAGACCAACTAGCCCTATGAATTATCAGCATTGTGCTTTGGTTATTTTACCTTGTTATAAATCACTTCTGTCAGAAATAAATTTATCTAAAGAACTCTTTAACTTCGACAGTAAACAAGATTTACTGATGATAGCCGAGTGGAACCCATCCATTTTTGCAATAAATGCATTTACACAAGCCGCTTCACCATGCATGTACTATGTCATTTACAATGTGTTGACACCATTTAGTGATGTGCAGATACAGCTCATTCCGTAGTGTCACGAGAGTGGAAATACTGGCGAAAAGAAACAAAGTGGACAGGACAGACGCTCTCTTACAACTCTTTCTGAGTTGTAAGAGAGTGTCTGTCCTGTCAACTTCACTTCTTTCCTCCAGTATCTCCACTCAACGACACTACATGATGAACCACCTGGCCCAACAGTCTATTCTTCTGAACTGTTCATTCACTTTCTTTAAAATGTTAAAGTCAATTCTGATGACAACCCCAGGAACATGAGTGCTTGTGAACAATCTGCATAATGGCTATCATCATTAAGGTGCAGACATAACAACTAGTGCCAAAGTAACATGTTGCACTCACTTGAAAATTTGGTTGATTCTGGACTTTGGCATTGAGAACTTGAGGAAGACTCGAATAAATCGGATCATGATAAGCGGTCGAGGAGCTCGCAGGATAGACAGGTAGGAGAACTTGGGAACCACTTCCGTGATTTCGAAAACCTACCAGATGAAGCCAGAGACAAACGTTACTTTCAGTATCCATCTCTGCAAAATACCCCATGACTGATTTATGCTGAAACATGTACAAAAGCTACGCAATCTTATGTGCTGATTAAAGAAACAGTAGATACTAGATGCATGCATTTTATAAGATCCGTTACATACAAGGGCTACAAATATATTGGCTTACGGAATGATTTGAAACATAATAAAATGGCCATAATCCTAAAAGTAACAGAAGGAACAACATACAGTACAGTCCCCTTCCAACCATACCACATATCATGGTAAATTGCATGTAATAATTAATAATTAAGTTGTTCTCCCATAGCAACACTTTGGTTTGAGTTAGATGACAGTTTGATCTGTTATACCAAGATTGTGGCAAAAAGATACAAGGACAAAGAACATTTGGGATGATAGCAGCTACTGTAAACCAGAGTTAACCGCATGCCATTAACGAGTGGTACGTCTTTTTTCAATGCTTCACCACTGTGAACACAAAATATTGCAAGCTGATCAGCCATTAGTACAAAAATTTATGTGTGAATGCTACAATTGTAAATCCAGCAACTAGGAAGCCACCTTACTCAAGTGTGTATGCATTTTAACAGATTTTAAGAAAATGTGGCATTTAGCATCCTGAATATACACAGTGGGTTATGACGGATTATTAATTTCAACCATCTGGTTTTCTTTAGTGGGCACCTAAATCTAATTACAGGAGCGTTTTTGCATTCCATACCTTTCAGAATGTGCCCACAACGACCGGGAATCAAACTGTCGTGGAGGCAATGCGACAGGTCTTGAAACAACATATGGCAAGACTCGGCGCAAGTGCCATTTGTTTACAGTGAGCGAACTAGCTTGTGAATAGGGTCTATAAAGATTTTTGTGGGACAGTTTTGAGGTCAGTCGATCAATATATAAGGATACCTATATACAACAACATTTTCAGTTTGGTATTGTGGATATATAACTGGGCAGCAGTGAGGTAAGACTGAATACTACAAACAGACTATCTTGTTTTCAATTAACTCTACCTTCCTGTAAAGCTATAGATGTGGTAAAGCACAGAATCACTGTCATGAAACCTACCTGAAGAATAACTGATATCCAAAGAAAAAATACCATTGTGGCATCAAATTGACACCACCGATCTTTCAGGTAGGGTGACTCTCCCTGAAAAATCAGAAAAAAAAGGTATATATAAAAAATCAGAAAGTCAGCAGTTTCGTGACTGTGGGCTAAGAAAATGCAGAGTAGGCAGCAATGGCAAGATACTGTGATGAAAGGAAATTATGTCATTGGGCATTTAATGAATCCAGCTATATCTTCCACAACTTGTGCAGTGCGTGTCTACCAGGCTTAAGTTTCCGAATTCGCACAGAAATTGTTGAGATATCAAACATATGTGAACTGTTCACATACTGTGATGAGCCCACGGATGTGCATCTTGGCAATCATCTCTGCTGTGAAGAGCAGAGTGGCAAAGATGTCCCAGAAGAAGGTGACGTACACAAGGGGCGGGTGCTTCTCAAATGTTCGTGTGGTGTTGAGGCTGACAGAAACCAAGGACAGAAGCGCGCACATACGCAGTACTCGTCGCACCCATACCTGCATAGAGCAACCACAGCTGACATGCACAGACAGCTGGAAAAAGTGAACAAACAGCTTTTGCATATTCTGCGTAATGTAGCTTTAATCACAGACATATATACAGGGTGTCCCAGATAACTTTAGCCAAGCTGTTCAACGAAAAAGAAGATTAACAAAACACGGTGCACAATACAGTTATAAGACGTACACTATTCGGTCTTAAAGTCATGTCTTTCACAGTTCTTTTTCAATCTTTTTTTTCTGTTGAACAGCTTGGCTAAAGTTAGCAGGGACACCCTATATATTACAACCAAACTATGTGACTTACCATGCTCACTGGTAGTATGGTGGCCAATATACAAGAACCACTAAAGCTGTATCATCAAATTTTGTCAGTAAAAAGAAAAGCATGCATAATAATCACCTAGTTAATAAGATTACATTAGACTACTATATTTATTAGCTACATTTTCACTGTGTACAACTGGGTACATATGAGCTGTCTGGTTCCACATGAAAAGAGAAATCGCACATTGCAGATCACCTAAAGTGATGTTGGTCAGCCAGAACACCAATTTGTTGTAACTGTATATCACTGTAGACAAACTTATTTGAAACAATTACTGTTGTATCATATGACCCAGAACAAACAGACAACATACAGAAATTTTGCTTAACCAGTCAGGTTACAGCTATGAGGTTTCTTTCCTATGTGCTCTGCCTATTTTTTGAGACTGTACACTGTGATAGCTACAAAGCAAAGTAGCTAAGAAGAAACTACCATTGTTTTAAACGTTTTAAGGTAACCACACAAGCTATAATTTGGATAAATGAGGGTACTTTGCTTTGAAGTAATAGTTCTGTGGAAACCCGCAAGATGGAGAGAAGTAATTAATACTTTGCTCTGTTCACAAATTTTGAGTAATTGTTTTCTATACAAAGATGCAGTCTGTGATATCATTTCCTGTTGATTTCATGTTGACAAAAATATACAAAGTAGCTTTTTCTCGCTTTCTTCATCCATAATATGTTTCTAAACTAACTGACTGGCACAATTAATGCACCTGACAGCAATAAGAGACCATCAATCTTTTTATCAAATGTGAAACATGGGAAGTTAAGCCACAGATAAGGCCAGCTATGTCAAAATCATAATCATAAGTGGTAAAAAGAACAGACAAATATGATAGTAAAAATACAAAACACTCCATGTATATACGGAGGAAAAAAATGACGAGGTTGTGAGACTACAAGAACATTTCTAGCATAGCAGAAGTAGTTGATTCTTTAGAGATATCTTGGTGATGTGCATCAATGAACTAAGATAGTTCTCAAATATAGACATTGGCAGCATGAGAATTAAATTTTTAACTCTTCAACATCACTCTGCAGTGAATGTGTATCAGTAAAAGTAAGATATTTCTTTGGTTTGCTAAGCAGGGCAGAGACTCAGTAAGAATTATCAATTTTGCAACAAGCACATGGATAGATGGATGGATACAACTTTCTTGTACGTCCGGCAAGGTTTAACGCGACCTGAGCTCAGGTTTCCCACGGGGGAATGTCAAGGCCCTGCCTCAACGCCGCCTCACGGGCTTGCTGGACTGCCCACATCTGGATTCCGAGGAATGAGCTGCGCAGAGCGGCGGCCCACCTCGACGACAAGGTCTCCGGAGTAACTGCCATCCCTCCTATAACTACATTGCACTCCCATAGCATGTGTTTGAGTGTTGCTGGTCCTTCCTGGCACAATTTGCACATGTCGTCCTGATGCTTATCTGGGAAGATACGTTTCAGACGGAATGGATTAGGGAAGGTGTTCGTCTGGAGTTGTCGCCAGGCGACGGCCTGCCTCCTGTTCAATTTGGGACTCAGCGGTGGGTATATTCTTCTGGCGTTCAAATATGCACTGGTTATGTCGTTGTATCTGGTGAGCCTGTCCCGCTCTGCTCGAGAAGCGTTCGCTATCATGCGAGAGGCGTTGCAAGCACAGCTCTGCATTTTTTAATGATGAAGGTTGGAAGCTTGTTAAGCAAGAAGTCGAGAAGACGAAAGAAGACTAATGATATCTGCAGAGGGCTACTGAATAAATAAATTTTTTCTCTTCATCAAAAGAAACTTTTGAAATAAATGTACTTATTGCCTTTAATTCTAGTTACCTCAAAACAAAGTCTTCATGCATTTCTCTCACTATACTAAAAACCATAAACATTACAACAGTAATGCTTGTCAAGCTTGTAGCTTGCATATAGTGGAATGCAGCAAGTATGTAGGAGTTCTGCTTTCTCAAGACGTGTCTTGCACCAAACACATTGATTTGCCATGCAACTAGGCACTTAAACAACTTCATTATCTAAAGCATCCACTTTACGATACTATCGCCTCAGCGACAGTATCACTGAAGTGAATCGTTTCAGAATACGGCCCCAGGAAGTAAAAGGCCTACCAGTTACCTTGACTATAGGACTTAGCAGATATGTAAAGGCAACCATTATAACTGCACACTGTTGCAGGTGGAATGCACTGTGAAAACTGTCATCACGCATTTCAAATTCTTATACATGCTTACGTATCTACTAACTTTATGCATTGGTAAGAGATACAGGTGGTTTACTTTTAATTTGCAAAGCAGCAACCCCATGAATCGGGAATGTTTGCATGCTGTAGCACCTGTTAAGATCAGCAGTAAAAGCAATGTATAAAGTTGCACAACACCTTCCAAAATGTTTGTTGTTGTCTTTATGTTGAACTAACTTTTAAAAAATCAACATATAGAACAGCTCTTCATATGCTCTTCTACAAACTTATGTATGTATACAGGAGCTGAACTGAGTATAAGAGAAACTGAAGGTATCTTTTCCCGATCAACAGCAGAAGCTTTTGACTTTCAGCATTTTTATAATAATTGTTGATTATTTTGTTAGAATGGCCATAAGCTATCACAGCAAGATGGATACATGATCACTGATTAACCTTTATATAATTTTATATAGTTCTTAAATGAATACCCGAGGCAAGGATCAATATATGAGCTTGCTGTCACTTCAGATACGAGTGCCCAGAGCTGACAAATATAGCCATTATAGGCCAGGTTCAATGTTCTTTAGGATATATATTAGAGCCCTGGAAATTAGTAATGTGTGTACACATATATTCTATAACAACTATTGAACTTGTTCACTTATGTACATGCCAAGTAAATGCAACCAAACTATTCCAAATGGGCGGTACATACAAATTCTGCACTTTATTTTCACAACACCCTTGCTTTTTATACCCAAACAAAACTTTTCTGGGCAAGGGTAAGTGCAGATCTATATTAATGAGTCATTTGGTTGGTGCGAAAATGTGAAGATATTAAAAATTCTTATTCATACCCCTCAGTTCAATTTTTATCTGTGAGCAGAAGACTGATAAAAAAAAGAGACTGATATAATACATGTCATAAAAGAGGTTACTGATACTTACCTTGTTAACCCACTCGATATCAGCATTTTCATTAAGGCTTTCATCAGGTCCATAGTCTGCGAGGATTGGTTCTCCTCGGACGCTTTGTTTTCTGGCTAGCATTGTTCACGTATAGACTGCAAGAAGGCCCATTTGCCAAATTAATTAAGCTGCGGCAATAAGATTAGGTTAACAGTAATACACTGGATCTAATATACATATATATATATATAGATGCTTTATATAGTGAATCAGAAAAAGAAAGCATCATTAAAACAACTTAAGGAAGCAAAATACACACTCGCAAAATATCAGTCACACAAATGATCTCCTAAAAAGAAAATATTTGGACACTAAATTAGCGGTATATATATGAAAATTAATTACAGTTAATTTATGGGGCACGTATCGTATATGATACGTGCGGTCTCGCGAGCAGCTCCCTGCGCACGTGGAAGTCAACATTCACCGCGGCACTTTCCGACTCTCTCAAATCCTAAACTTCCTCGTGTTTTAAACGAGACTAATAAAATGCGTGCTTATATATACGCTTCCACGCAGTGCGCGCCTATATTTACACACACACGACACGGTTTATTTTTTCACTCGTTTACGTTTCACTCAGCGGCGAGATGGCAGAGATGATATTGTATACACAAACCGCGAGTGCCGTTTTCGGAACCGGGAGAAGGCGCAGCATCTGGCGAAGCAAAGGCGCTGGTCGCACGTCTCGTGCTCGAAGTGTATCTCTAGCTACGCCTAGGCCGCCGAGGCAGCGCTATATACCACGAGTCGTAAAACGCGCATATAAATGTGCTAAAACCTGGCGGCCCACGGCCGTTTCGACGCGTGCGAGAAGCGGGGGACGTAGCTGCCGGCAGCGAGGCCGCCATCGATTTCATGGCTACCTGTCATCGCGCGCGCGCGCTGCCGACGTGCGATGTTTGTTCAACGCGCGGTGCGAAAATAGGAGATATCTGATACGCCGTGATCGCATGTGGGGCGCTCACCTTGAAGGTCGGTGGCAGTCCTATTAAGAAATGATCAGGATAGGTGAAGAGGACGACGACTCGCAGTCGCATTTTCCCCGGCCGGCCTGATCATTCCACGGAGGGATGGATACGGCGCCTCGCTTCTTCGAAGAAGGAGCACCCAGAGCGGCGAGAGACGAGGAGGAAAAGCGCGGATGGAGCGCGCGGGAAAGGGCTGGCGCGCACGCCGAACCTCCTCTCTTCTCTTAAACATCCTCCGTTGCAGCCCGGATCAGCCCAGAGCTTATTTAACCCAATAATAGTCCCTTGTTTGCCTCAAACCTTAGAATATAACGTGTTGAGGGGACATTTGCGTTATGCTTATGGTAACGTCATCTAGCAATAAAAAATGAAACTATAATTGTTTAACGAAACATTTAGGTTTTGCAGTAAGGGGCGCTTAAATTTGTTGTTATTTTTTTAATAGGAGTTTGCAAGCTTTGGTTGAAACAAATAATTTATATTTATTATTTCACTTTTAATTTAAAAATGTGTTATTGTTTGCTGTATAAAGGTTGCATCAAATTTATTTTCATCGGTGATGATGGCAATCTTAATTTAACTCAACACTAGCGCCTAAAAGCAACGGCGGCGGCGACAGTTGTTTTGAAAGGATTTGCTCGAATACGGTGTAGTGGGGCGAGCGGCTGGGGCGACGAATGCTTTGCAATGAGATACGCGACGACAAAAAATACTGTGGCGGCGCTGCGATCGAAATGAATTGGGTTGCATCAAGGTCGCGCCGTTGGAAACTGCTGGTGAGACTTCTTGGAAGGGTCTTCGCGCGCTGGTTTATGCGTTCAGGCCGCTCAATCGGTGTTTATAATTGGATATCACATTTATTTATGCCTTAGGAATAGGCGCCTTTCTTTCTCTTCTTTATTTTTATTTTATTTCTTTAATGCCGCTCAATGATTGCGCCTGCATTGCGGCCGCAGTGTTGGCTTTCATTCTACTCTACGTCATTTGTACGGTTCCGTTTGTAGAACAGATATTTCTTTCTTGTTCTTCAAGCAGCATGTATCTCTCGTGTATATTTTTGCGCATATAGTTTTTTCATATCAATAGGTTCCGCGAGACGCAGACGGAAAAAACATGTAAAATTCTTGCATGCGCCCTTGAAACAAAGAAGACATATCTACCCGATCCGGCCCCTGTACTCAGATTTACGGAAAGCATTCTTATAGAAAAAGTTCGCAATTGCGCCGGAAAGGCGAAGTACCGATTGCGATAGCAAATTAGCTAGGTAGCTGTACAAAGTAAGGATAGTAGCTTTATCGGCTGTATGAACTTGTAAGCTCAACGAGGAAGTAGAAAGAAACAGACACACGGAGACAGCGCTGTCTTTGTGTGTCTGGTTCTTTCTACGTCCTTGTTCAGTCGCGCTTACACATTCTATCATGTATTCAAACCAACTAGCCCGTCAACGTGTTTTAAGCAATTTAACCGGCACGGTATCACGCGCGCACAGGTACATGAACACATCGCTCGATCACAGCGGAAACGGAAACTGTAAAAACGCTGGAGTTAGTAATCGCGGCAGCAGCCGCGAGCCAACTGACCTCCGTGCATATGTCGCTTCAACGCGTACGAAGCGACAAAAGTGCATACGGAGCTATACTGGCACTACGCGCACTCTACAAACATCGCATATCGCTTGCAAGGCACACGAGCGCCGGCAACGTGTTCGTATACGGCGCACGGCAAAGGCGTCTATAACGGCGTCCGCGATTCGTGGCCAACGCCGCGGTTGTCTCCACTCTGTACGGAGCGGAGGGCGAGGAGGACATCGAGGCACCGTCGCAGCCGCCAAGACATGCCCAACAAGGGCACGCCACAATGGATCGATCATCTCCCCGCGCTCCTATTCAACCTCGCCATGATGGGAGTCGCAAGGGCTCTGCAACAAGTTCCGAACAGTGGATACACCCTGTATGCGGACGACATTACGATCTGGACAAACACCGGCTCCCTAGCCGAGAAGGAAGAAACACTCCAAGCGGCAGCAAACTGCGTCGAAACCGAGGCCATTCGATGCGGGCTCTGCTGCTCACCCGACAAATCCGAAGTTATCCGCATACAGGGACACAACTACAAATCACCAGGCAACCTGAGCATCCTCCTAGAAGGGGCTCCAATCCGGGAAGTGCCAGTCATCCGGATCCTGGGTCTCTGGTTGCAGAGCGACGGAAAGGCCAACCACACAATCCAACTGCTCAAAACGACAACACAGCAGATCTCTAAGATGATCCGCCAGGTGGCCAGAAGCAAAGGCATGCGGGGGAGGGCACGATCCGTCTGGTGCAGGCGCTGGTCATCAGCCGCATCTCCTACGGGCTCCCCTACCTCCCCCTGCTAGCTCCGAGCAGACCTAAACAAAGTCAATGCGATGATACGCGTAGCCTACAAGAATGCCCTTGGTCTCTCGCCGTATACATCCAATGAGAGCTTGGAAGCTTTGGGACTACACAACACGTTCGAGGAAATTCAAGAGGCGGTCTTCCTGTCCCAGAGAGAACGCCATCCTTTCCACAGCGACAGGCCGACACATCCACAAGCGCATCGGCTACCCGGCGGACATTGACACCATCCAGTCGACCACGAACATTCCTAAACCGTACCCGGCCAGAGTACACGTGGCCCCGCTCCCAACAAAACATGTCTCAAGCTCACAATGAAGGCAGAATAAACGTCCGTGTAGACTACCTCAAACGCACAGTGGGACGGAGCCCGAAGACTGTCTATATATACGTTGACGCTTCCCTATATCAGGGTACATCGAACGCAGCAGCAGTCGTGATGGTGGACTCTTCTTACACACAAGTATCCAGCATCTCCATTCCGCACTGTACGGTCACGGAAGCGGAAGCGGCGGCGATCGTGCTGGCTGTTCAATACGGGGACGCGACCGACCGAGAGCTACAAGTAGTAACCGACTCCCAATTAGGAGCCGACATCCCGCTTAAGCGGCATGTCGGCTCCTTTTAGCAGGCAGAATACTTCAAAAATTAGCTAGATTCACGAATAATCCATTGGCTACAAATTCATCACTCAAACACCAGATTACGTAGGCCCCGGGACACTCGGGGCTGGACGATATAACGAGGTCGCGGACAGGCTAGCTCGAGGGCACACAAACCGAGCGGCCACAATCCTCGATTCCACAACCACCCGCCCCGTCGCCGCGGCTTACGGCGCGAAAGTTCAATACCTGCGCAAACAACGACAGCTTTGCCCCCCACCACACAAGGGGCTAAACTCACAGGAAGCGCGGGACTGGAGACAGCTCCAGACCAAGACTTTCCCCAACTTACACAAATACACCATCTTCTCAGAACACTACAAAGACTCATGCCCCTAGTGTAACGAACAGCCCACTGCCTACCACGTCACGTGGGGGCGTACGGGCCCCAAACCGCCAGACATACAAACACAACAGCCGGTGTTGCGTACTCCAGGGTAGCGTACCGTACTGCTGCCTAGAAGTAGCGACGCCTGCCTATCGAAGCTCGACCGACATTACTTATTGGGTAGCGTGGCGTTGTCGGCGGGCTGCAGGCATCCGGTAGATCATGGCGACCAAGCAGGGGCGAGACGATTTGCTAGTGCGAAACTTGCACTGTTTATTCAAAGGTAGTTGAAAGAAAACAAGAAAAGCATGAAGTATGAAGTCTCAAGTATGAAGTCTCAAGTATGAAGTCTCAAGTATGAAGTCTCTCAAAGTACATTTCGGAGCCCCTTAAATAGGCTCTCTACAAGTTATGGGCGGGATCTTGCTTCCGTCGAATGACACGTGACAGGCACGGAGAGAGGGCCCCCGTGGGCTCCGGCTCAGGGGGGGGGGTGAAGGGGATGAGGTAAGCACACACGATGCCACGACCATAAGAGGCGACGGGGATGAGGTCGCTCGTGGGCTCCGGCTCAGGGGTAGGGTGAATGCCCTCTCGCCACGTGGTGTCAGACGCCAACCCTAACACCAGAGAAGCAGTGGGAGGCCACCCTGTCCAGCTCAGACCTAGAGACTCAGCGCGGACTGGTAATCCAGGCGAGAGCAGCAGCCAAGGCCACTGGAGTTTTGAAATGAAGACTCAAGACTCCACTCACTGTACATTTTTTTCTCCGTATTTCTTTCCTCTTTTGTGAATAAATGTTTTCTGCTATTACTACCGGAGAAGAACGCCTCTCCTCCCTCGCCTCACCACTCCCCCCCTGCCTCGCGCGCCACAGGAGAGGGCACGCATCCGGGCCGCGTTCATCGCTCGCGCACGCGAGATTGAACCGCATTTGAAGAGGTAGTTTAGCGCAAATAAAACCACGGACACAAGGAAGACAGACAAGGACAAGCGCTCACAAGCGGTTTTATTTGCGCTAAGCTACCTCTTCAAATATGGACGACCAACTAGCCCAACAGTCAACTCTTCTAGAGATTGAACCGCATTCGGCAGCTCTGCCTCACACGCTTTCACTCACACGGAACCTCACGGCGACGGCAGAAATCCGCCTGGAGTGTCCATATAATTGCAATAAAAAGGCTGCAGTGCAACATTCCATTCATGTTTCCGTCTTCCTCGCGTAGCCGAATGTGGATCGAGTAATTGTTCTTCTATCGCGGTCGGACCTAGGGTGCCGAAAACAGCTGTAGGTAGCCATTATATATGCTAATCTTTGGCCCGTAAGCCGTGTGAAATTTTTTGTCCAGTCCATGCATGCTTAACAACAACGAAAAAAGAGAAGCGACGCTGTTGCCTAATTAGTGCCTACATAGTGGACATCCATGACGTTGCTTTGTTAAGCTCGAGTTCACGTACGGGTTCAAACTAGGTCGTGGAATTCGATGGAACGAAATGGAGGAACACTCGTGTACTTCTCTTTAGGTTTAGAACTGAACAGGATTCTTCATAATCATATCACCAGACTTAAAACGCCAGAAATTTTTAAAATTAATATATACAAGAAAAAAGGAGGTAGCTGCGTCCTTTGCCTTTTTTCAGGTGTGTAAACGAAAGAAATAATTCTCGAGCCTGATTTCTGAGAAAAACGTGTTGCGCTTATCTCATATCATTCCCAACTGTACGTCCGCAGCAGCTTCTGTATTATAAGCTGCTGCTTTCATTTATCCGGTGCGCTTTCATAAGAACAATACTGAAGCAATTAATGAAACGGCGCATGCCTCACATACACGTAGAGATATTTGTAGATCTGCTGTGTTCGTTGAAGTGTGGTACCACATTGGGCACACAGTTTTAGTGGGTTGAAAACATGATGATACTGTCAAAAAATGTTTTCCTAGCCTGAATCAACTTAACAGATTTACAGACTTCCCGAAAACAGGCCGTTTATATTGAATGGCAGCTATAGGAACTTGTTCAGCAGAGCCGATTAACACACGTGCGTTAATTTTCTGAGGAGCTGGTGCGCCTCTGCGTAAACAGCCGCACCACAATCATCCGAAATAAAAGTCCTCACTTGCATATCGGCCCCTCACCTTCGAGATTTCAGAAGTGCTGTTATTCGAATTAAATTATGGGGTTTTACGTGCCAAAACCGCCATAAGGCATTACGTAGTGGGGGACGCCGGAAATTTCGACCTCCTGGGGTTCTTTAACGTGCACTTAAATCTAAATACACGGGAGTTCTCACATTTCTCCACTATCGAAATATGGCCGCCGTGGCCGGGATTCGTTCCTGCGACCTCGCGCTTAGCAATCCAACACCATAGCCACTAAGCAACCGCGGCGGGTAAGTGCTGTACGTTATGCGTTATATTCGAACGGAGACGGCTATGCGATAATTTTTATAGTGAAGTCTGAAGTCGAATACAATCTGAGTAGCAAACACCATTCGATTAGACTACATATGTTTGTACTTCATTTCACCTGCTGGCACGTTGAAGGAGATCGTTAAACAAGCCACGGAGATTACGTTGGCAAAGACTTTCCGGTCTCCCCGATTCAGACTGAGTATATAAGCAATGTCTTTCCCTAACACTACTGTTCATATTAACGTCCAATAATTACCTTGATTCCATATTTTTCGGAAAGCTCGATTGGTTCACCTGGGGCTCGTGCAGCATTTAAAAGAAACACGTTTATTCTGGTCGGGATATCTCACTTTTTCAATTCGTGTATTTACAATATTTGACAATTCCTCCCTTACATATATGTTGTGCATATATGTGTACGTCTGTGTACCCCTATGGATTTACCTAGATATGCATTGATCATCTCTGCATCTCTTCGCACCACGCAGTTAATAAACCTGATTTATTTCACTATATAGTATTGTTTTATTTGATCACTGTTCCCGATCAATATTCCACCAACAAGAAGCGCGCGTAAAATGACACGATATCAATTTTTCTTACGGAGCTACATGTTGCAGATGGGCGGCTTTTGTGGCAAAAATTACGTGTTACTTTGAGAAGACAATGTTAAATATAGCAGTTCACCTGACTAAAACTACAATTGGTACCGGTCGACAAGAGTCGCGGGCGCAGCAAAGCAAGGAAAACCATAAAAAAATTTACTGCACATGCTTTCTGCGAGAAAAACAGGGCGTCCGCTGGCGTCCGCGCAACCAAAGCCCGCTCGCTAGCAGACGACACACTTGATAACAACATCAAAATAGAAGACGCCATGTCTTACAACCCATGCCTCAAATATGTATACTTAGCAACATGGGGTCAATAGAAATTTGCACTTGAGATAAAGCGCCATTAGAAGAGCGTACGCACACAATCGGTCTCAACGCCCGCAGCGAAATTACATTGAATGTGCCGCGAAGCGCGGCTCCATCCCAATACAGTTCGCTCGCAGCGCCCTCGCAAGCTTTTTCCACACGCAGCGCCTCAGAGGGAGAGCACCGTAGCACCGTTCGTTCCACTCAAATTTCCTCCGATAAGTGCCGGACAAACCCTCATGACCGGGACCGCCGGGATGTTTAAACAGTTCAAACGGCCTGTACTCGCCCTTATCTGATCCCGTGTGCTCGTCGCCGTTTCAAATTTCGGCTGCGCGTGGGAGTTTTCTTTAACCATACTTTTTTCCGTGCGAGGATACCGCACAGCCGCCAAGATTGAGGAACTAGAAGCAGCGGCGCAGGTATGTTTCTGGGCGGCCCGTGTCATTTTCCCGAGTTGTGCGCGAGTTTCTTGATTGTCGTAGCTCTGAAAATTAGTTCTTCGTCGCATGTTTTACTACTTGCTTTACGTACTACAAGGAACTACCTAATTGTGTACGTGAATTCGGTTTCTTGTGCCGGCAGCCGGTTGCACGTCGTCGCTGTCGGCGCAGCGTCGCTTGTTTACGCGGCTGTCATCTTGAAACTTGATGATGTGCAGTGAGTTAGTCGGATGACGCCCATCGCGTTTCGCGGCCGCTCAGTGGTTCGGAGAGCGCGAGGGGCGGCGGTCTTGGGCTTGTTTCCGTTGCCGCTTTGTATTCTTACGGTGACATTCGAATCCCATCGACGCTTTTCTGTGAAGCTGACTCACCCTAGCGCTAGTTCCTCGTTGCTGTTTCAGTGGGCGCGTTAGTTTTCTAGCGCTAATCGCGATTTCTATCTGCGAGACATGTGTATTCTGTGTTTGCGAGCTACTTGTACGTTGAGGAAGCCAACTGCAGCGGTCCTTGCAGAGTCTCTTCACTCGTGTGAAGGTGCGCCAGAAGACGCCTAACAAGATGCCGCCGTCGTCTCCACGGTCTGCAAAACGCAAGATACAGGACGTGGCCACATCAGAAGCTTCCGCTCGTTCCGGTGAGAACACTGTTTTTGTTTTGATTCTGTCCCTGCCGCATACACATCGCACGAACTGCAATGTGCTATTGCTTTCGCAGCATTCTCGCGAATTATTTTTACTCGTTGTCCTTGGACGCTTGTTGACTATTGTCTGTGATTACAACGTAGCCTACATGATCAGCCGCGACAACTTTCTGACCTGGTATTTGCCGAAGATCGTCCGTTCTGTAATCTTTAATTGCGTGCATATGGGCAAATTGGTATAACTTGCGCTTATAGACTGCTTGTCACCCTGTAGCTTTGGTCAAGAGATTGCGTTATTTTTCTGTTTACTTTAGACAGCAGTACTATCTTCAAGAAGATCTGTGCAGTAGACCTGGGAGAGAGCCTGGAAACTGATAAGGATAAAGAGAACGACGCGCCCATGCCTTCAGTTGAGCAGAGTGAGTATCATGCTACCACATTTACAATTTGAAATGCGTCTTTGTAACGTGCCCTGTGTGAACTGCAGCAGCACGGGTGCACTGAACTGGGGAGCTGAACATGGAAGCATGACTATTTTTTTGGTTGGCAATTTTGTGTCATGCTCACGAGATCAGCATTTGATAACATTATACCCATTATGAAATTGCTGTGCTGGAAAATAATTGGAAGAGCAATATCCTTTTTTTTGTATTTTATGCCTTAAATGACAAGTGAGTAGCTATAATAGCGGTGTCGTACGACCACTTTTGGTCACGATCAAGCTCGATCCGGATCAAAATTCTCAGCTGCAGTTAGCTCCCTCGCGCAGTTTGCTCAAAGGAGCTGATTGAGACCGAGAAATTTGATTCAGATCAGGCTTGATTCAGATCAGGCTTGATCATGATCAAAAGTGTGCCATGTGACACCTTTATAACTTGATTACCTTGCAATCTAGCTACTCACGACCAAGGCACAGCTGTTGTGAACAGAACTGAAGGCCATATGTCAGCATTTTATATGAAAATGTTGTGTAATCTTAGCAAAGATAATTTTTGTACACTATGCAATGAGGTATGTGTCATGGGGACTTAGTGTTGGCCTAACTGTCTTTTGATTCTTTGTGCCATTTGTGAAAAGTTTAGATGGCATGCATGCAACACATTCAAATTGGCGAGTGATCACCTTGTTCACGATAGCAATCTTGTCAGATTTTGAAAGCGATACAAACAGTTACTATGCTCTTGATCATTGTGAATATCTTAATTAGGTGAAAATTGCAGAAGAAATTGCCATGACCAAGTGCAACAAATTGCTGTGGATGTATCTGCTAATAATAGTAGCTTTTTTCTTTGTTGTAGGTTTTTTTCTCTTTGAATTCTCCCTTGACAGCAATAGAGTTACCTGAAGTGTGTTGTGTCAGGCGTGGGCAATACCGTGGGTCTCCTGCACACTGTAGTAATCTGTTTTGCACACTGAGTCAAGGTTCTACATGACTAATTGCTAGAGAGAGAAACCTTATATGGCTCTTCATAGACTTTCCTTTGTTTTCGAGCCATGCAATATTTTGTGGCCACTTGGTTACATTGTACCTAACAGAAAAATGTCTTGAAATTGATAGATAACAGAAAGGGTTGTGGAAAAGTCCAAACCTTGTTAATTTTTCTACTTTTTATAGTCGGTGTAAACACATAAAAAGTTAAACATAAATCATACAGCAAATGTAATCTTTACAAACAATGCCTTCTCAACCATTCAAGAAACTTTGATACCAATAAAAATAAAATTGGAATAAAAAATGGTAAGCTATTCTACTCTGTGACGGTGGAAGACCAGCGAAGCTGTTTAGCACACGAGACAAAGGTGACATAAAATTTTGAACAAAAGTACAAACGTGTTCACTGCCCTGATCAGTGGTCATAGGGACGATAGGTATGCGCACACATTGTCGTATTAACTCTGTTACTAAATGCATCTGTCGCGTAGGGCAATGAATGGCTTATGCCCCTTTAAGCAATTGTTCATACCACTCTAAAAAAAAGAAAAGAAAAATGTTTCCAATGCGGACTTCCCAATTACGAAAGAGGAGAAATAAAATTCTATGGTGGAATGGTGAGCAGCAACAAAGCCAGCTGTGGAAGATGAGGATGCTCGAGCCATTCCTCAGGATGATAGTTGCTGATAATGATAGTTGATGATGATGGTGGCAATAGTTTCCTCTTGCCAATGAATGGCTTATAACCAGTTAAGAAAGGAGCGGCAATGGAGCCAGCTGTGGAAGGAGACGTCGACGAACGCGTGAGCAGTGGCACGATCGCGTTTACACCAAAGGACGCCAATGAGCTAGTTCGCGGGTTGTTCACTGACAACGGAAATGCCCAAGCCATATACTGTAAAAATTTTTTTCTTAAGTGACATTTTTGCTGCATCTGCAAAAACGAATTAGGCGGCCAGAAACTGAAGAAATTTTTTTTGGCTGGAAGTATGCTACAGAAGGAGCCACTTCTCACTATAAACGAGATAAATCATAATTTTTCAAAAAGAAGTTTGAGATGATCGAGTTCAATGTCTGGTGCATTTGGTGTGGAATGTCCCAAAACAATTTATGCCCTTCAGAAATGCTAAGATGCTTGTGGTGCAATCATCAGATTCCGACACCAAAATATAAAGGGAAAAGAAACAAGCACTAACATTTGAAGACTGCGGCTCTGTGTTCATGTGTGTTGAGTGGCCATGGTTTGTGCATGTGCCATGAAGAGCTGGGCTTTCTGTTGGAGCAGCTAGTGCAGATTGCCATTGTTTTTGTACCATTCAATTAGTGTGATTGTACAAGCCAGCTACAAGTAATCTATTCCAGTTACTCAAAGGAGGCTTTGCATGTGCATCATGGGAGCATTGACAGACAGGCAGACCCACTGCTCCCTGCCTCCCGCCCCCCTTCTTTTTTTTACAATATTTAGACCTGTGAAAGTTGGTTGTCCTAGTACCCCCCAATTGCCACCCCGTGCTTGGTGGAAGTAGCCCATAGTAGATAGTCAAAGGGAGTTATTGGATTGAAGATTCACTTTTCGAGGCAGTTGGCCTTCAATTTTCTGTTTATGTAAAACCAGCCCTCACTTAAGTTTCCTTTTTGGTTGTTTCACACTGTCATTGGCTGCAATACATGTCAGTGCAAACACCAGTTTCAAGCTGCTCGTGGTGTCATTGGTGCCAAGCAGAACCATACCTGCCAACTCTCCTAAGCTTTCATGAACTTTGCATACTTGGGCATGTTTTAGGATTTTACGAATGTTCCATAAAGTTATGTGAAAAATAAATTATGGTCACAAAAATGTCTTTTGCATAGGTCCCCATAGGTATATAAGTTTTCTGATGCACGGTGAAAGAAGTTTGTACAGACTAGTTCTTGAAACAGTTGCCGAAAAAGTCACTATGATCTGAATACAATTATCACTATTTGCTGTGCGGCGTCAGAAGTTAACTCATCTTTAATAAAGTGCATACGTATCCCTAAAAATGCTAGGGCTCAGGGCAAGTGTTTACAAAAATATTTGTGCTATGCCCTCTCTCCCCCTTTTCAACGAGCGATATTTTACGTATTTTAAAGCTTGCAGATTGACAGGCATGCAGAACACAATACAAGAGGATGGAATTGCATTTTCTGCTTGGTGCCTAAGACACCAAAATGAATCTGTGCTAGCTAACTTAAATTTTAATTCTTCAGTTTCATACTCACTGGTCGTGTAGGCGTTGACACAGTTTTATTCAAGTTTGCATTTGCTGCACCTATAATGTGTGTATGTTTGTTTGTGTGTTACCTATATAGTGCCACGAGGTGAACACCCAAAAGCAGAGCTCCCTAAGGTGGCTGCCCTGGGGGAAGCAAAAGGACACACACCCAATGGCACTGGCACTGACCAATCAGTTGTCACAATGTCAGTGGCGGCAAGGGCTGCCCTATTTGAGAGTGCGATCTCCAAGTCTGGGGGCAACAGTGGCCGGGGCACCCTTCCTCTCAAGAGACCGATTTCGAGACCCCCTCTCAAGCAGTCCTTCTCCACATTGAACGTGGGACGGTCACACTCTATAAGAACTGATGGTCCTCGCCTGAATGCTGCCGCCAAGTTGTCGGCCCTGTCAGCAGAGGAGCTGAGTGCAGGTTAGTAGATGCATGCATGGGATGGCTTAGTTGCTGGCAAGGAGTTTTCAGGGTGTGCTGCTGTTTGCGCTTTGCTTATCTGTAGGTATTGCGGTTTCATCACATCATCTTTCACTCCAGTGTGCAAATTTTGATGTACAACAGTTCCTTAGTAAAAATATAGCGTCAGCTCGACTTACTTGAATAATTGGAAGTGTATATAGTGCTGCGGTTCTACATTCATGTATAGTTATACTGCTTTACTGAACAGAGCTTGTCCTGTCTTTTTTGTAGTTCACTTTTTGCTATAATGTGGTCCAATTTCGCGCTATAATGTCTGTCAACTGGTCCAGTTTCTTGCTCTGCTGTAGACTAAAACAGCTAGGGATGTTTCCGCTGCATGTTCGGGTGGGTTTGGGTGTTTGCGTGGGCGAGTGGGGTCTCTTAAAGCAAGTTGGCGTGCAGTGACATGATAGCAAAAAAAATCTATGTAGTTGTCTTGCATAAAATACCGATTGTCGCGTACCTTGTCTTGAATTACCACCAGAAATTTTCGTCTGAAAAGGGCAATATAAAAGGCAATAAAAAGGGCAATAGGCCAGAAATATTGTAGGAGCAGACGGTATTTGCTAGAAAAACACTTGTTGGGTATTATGGCAGGAGTGCCAGGCTAAAATCCTGTGCACCAGCCTTGCCGTAGCTGCCAGCACCGGTGAGAAATTTCTGAGCAAGTAAGGCTGATCCTTCTGAATCCATGCAGTTCATTCTGTAGGTTGCACGAAATTGCCATCACAACAAGGTTTCCCCAAGAAACCAGTGATGCAACAGTAATAAACATAGCCTGAAGCAATGGGAAGGCAAACATTACGGTTTCTGTTTTGGGGGCCCTGACTAACACTACTACGTTACCTTGTAGATCTCCAAGCTGTGTCATAGAACATCACGGAAACACGATCTATTCATTGCAAGGCTTGAGAGTGAGCCAGTTTGAGATTCTATAACACCCATACTATATGGGCACAGAAAATGGCAATAACTTCCTAATGACTTAAGATTTAATGTCACTTGAGCGGTGCCACACACGCCAACCAAATGGCATTCACCTTAATGCCATTTGTCACTGAAGGCATTTGCCAGAACTAATTCGACTGAGAAATGCGTACTCTCGATGCTATAGCTTGCTTAGTGTAGTTTACTTAAATAATTTGAAACGACATCCTGTTGAGCTGGAAAAAAATTTTTCAAGTGTTTAAAAGGGGAGGAGGGAATGAGAAATAAATTTTTGTTTCTTGCAGAAAGGGCTGCAATTTGACACATGCATTGCAATAAAGAGAAAAGTCTAAAATTTCATTAACATATCTTCATTAGTATTTGTTTTATAAGAATTTACAAGTTTCTTGAATGTGGAAAGCCTGGCACAGTAACGAAAGAAGTTAGGGAACTGGGAATGCTTTGTATGTTTGCCCAAATGTGTAATCTACATAGAAAGTGTTAGATTTTTTTTTAGTGCTCTAATAGTTTTTTGCTCAACATGAGATTCATGTGACGGTGTTTCACTGCACAGAGCCATGTAGTTATTCTGAAATAATGAACTAATGGAAAGATAAACATTTCAAGAATGTATTGATGCACAGCACAGTTTAAGGCTCACAGCAAAATAAACTGAATCAAAATAGGTCCAGCCATTGTTATGCTATGCTTTCTATGAGCGAGGTGGCTGAAGGACTAGCAGCGAAGTTGTGGTGTGCTTTATCTGAATCGAGGCATCTGTGTGTATTATTGTTGTTGTTGTTGTTGTTAAAGGACACAGACAACGAATACATCTTTTGACATCTTTTGAGTTGTGCCATCTGGCCAACGTGCTGCACATCAAACTTGAACTACAAGTGCACCGTCTCTCTGCCGTTTCTCTCGCGGAACTCTGTCTCGTGCTACACTTCGACTCTCTTTCGTTGTTGAAACTATACTTTTCCTTGCACTTTTGATTTTCATTGGTAGAATTCTTGAAAAGAAGTCTATCACTTGATACTGTCCAAACGGAGAGAGGCATGTGTCCCGCAGTATGTTGAAGATGACTCTAAATAGTTTGTTGCTATACACAGCACAAGTCATGGGGCTGTTATTGCAAACGTCCACTCTGTCCACAAGCCGCAGGTTGTCAATTGCACGCTGCAATGATTCGTCGCTGCGAACATGGATACGCTCCAGTAGCTCGAGGAGGCATGGCCAGTGAACTTCGGCCGTCAATAATGTGAGGAAAGCTGTGGGTTTCCCGATCTGTCGAATCGCTGCGAAAACCTAGCGCTTTCACTCCATCCAGTAACTGACTGTGTTTGGCACACCCTGCATGAACACCATATTGTTATCGGTGGCATCCTGCAGAAAGTCGCCTTCTTTGTGTTTGCGGGTAATGCGATCAGTGTTGGCGTTTGCACTTAATGTCACCATGCACTTGACCATGTTATGATGAATGACTTTCATGGCCATATAAAGGACGTGGCATGGTTCAACGCCTTGACGATTGGAGTGCCTAATCTCATTGGTCGCCTTTGTGAACGGCATGGGGTGCGCACTCGTTATGTTAAGCGGCTGACCGATATAGATCTGGGGAAATGAGTTTCTCTGCGTGTTCATGATAGAGGAAAGATGGGCACCTGGTTCTCTCTGGGGCTATAGCTTGGTAATGCATGTTTCATCTAACCTGGCCAAAGCACCCCATTCGTCGTCGTAGACTAATGTGTGTCCTACCGCATTCATCGCTGCTGTACACTGCACCAGGTCCCTGACATCCTCCACCTCTACTTCATGTTCAACCTCATCGTCATCACCATCGTCCTTATCATGCTCCGGAATGGTAGCCATTACATGGTCATCAATAGTGATGTTATGGTATATGTACAAAGGCGTATTCACAAAATATTGTAACTACGCCTTTATATTCAATTTCTTGACTAGGCCTCGGCGGTATGTAGGCTTCGTCAAAAGATGTTTAATGTGAACGTCTATGGCGAGATCGTTTCCTATGTGACATGGTAAACAGTTCACCATGTCTTGAACATTGATAGGCACATTGACGACTTGACCCTTTATGCTGAACTGGTTGTTACTGAGCGATGTACCACCATAAATGGCAGGCGAAGCGCTATCAGCCTTTCTTTGACCACATTCAGTTTTGGGAAGTGTGTGTGAATCGGAGGGTATGTGTGGCCAATGACCGTGGTGAAGCGCGGTACGCCGCCATTGAACAAAGATTCGCAGCATGTGCCACACACACATGTGCCAGACACGCGATCCGATGGCAAACGCCATCCTAATGCCTTCACCGCGCACTCTCGCTGAGTCTCGTCGCACACGGTGTCGAGTCCGCTCAAGTCCGACTGAAATCACATACGTCGCATGTGTATTGGAACAGATTGTTCACAAACTCCCGCTGAAACCGAGCCGTGATGGCGGTGAAATGTTCAAGTGAGTTCGTGTATTGTCTTCGCTCTCCATGGCATCAGTCGCATCCTCTTCTCCAGCCACATGGCGGGCTTTACACTTCCACTCCGCATCTGCCGCACGCATCTCAGTAGTGGCGTTTTGTCTACGCTGTCGCTTACATTCTCGGATGCTTGCAAGGTCTCGTTCATCATGGATGCACCATAGATCATCTTCACCCAAGCCTTCGCTATAGTGTTCCTTAGCAGCTTCACGGCGCTGTTGCTGATATTCGCGTTGCTGCTCCCGTCGACAAACTTCAGGCGCATACAGTGGGACTCGTTGGTGGACCCGCTAGACGACATGGACTCGTCGATGCTCACACGATTCACCTATGCTGCTTCACGTCGCCGATATGCATATGCGCGCTGTTGCTCTCGCCGTCACTCTGCATGGGTGCATTTTTCCTCCTCCGTATGCTCAACATGCGTCCAGCCCATACCAGAGCTTTGTGGAAACTGCCGACAGTGTTGCCAGCCTCTGAAGCCAGTTTTCTCCAAACTTGGCTTTAATTATTCTCTAGATTTCCCTAGATTTTCACTAACTGCAGTGCAGTTTGCCAATGTGAATTCTGTACACAAATATGCTGTTATATAAGTACACCTTGAAATTTATGTTTAAGTTTATTTCTAATCTCGATTTGAAATAAAGTTTTACTGAACTAAAGCTGAAATTAAGTTGCTGTGCAAGTTGTTAGTTGAAGAACACAGCTTAGCATGGAAGTAATTCACCGGTGAACAAGTCAAGAAACTTTTCTCAATACGTAAAACAAGACTTTCACGGGACCTTTTTGGGATTCTGCGGAAGGTGGGTACCCTACCTCTCGTTACAGAATGTAACAGTGTCAATGCAGTGTGCCACTTCAAGACACCGACATAAAAGATGTGGATTAAGTTTTCTTGTTTGTCATGCACTTGTCTGCTGCTCAGTGCCAAAACTGACTTGTCCTACTCGACAGTATAGTATGTATCCGTTGTTAGAATCGGCCAGCGTGGGTATTGACCTTCTAGTCTTTCCTGCCCCACTGTGTTGAATTGCTTTGCGAAGCTAACAATGGACAGGCCTGCGGCGCCACCAAGGTGAGACACGTTTGTCAGACCAAGTATTGTTTGATGGTCCACTGTCGTCTTCATGGGCCAATGGGAGCAAGAAACTCCTGGAAAAGGGTGTTCTAAGGCATTTCATCATAGACTCCGGTAACCGCCACGGTCGTTTGACAGACGCTCCAGCTAACTGCGGGGTCATCCCAGGAACCAACACGCGCTAGCTTGAGTCAAGCGTGGTAATCCCTGTCTACAAAGCTCTCCTCCTTTCTGTATGTTCAGTGAAAAAAGGTGTGGGAGCGAATGTGCGAACCCCCGCCCTCAAACCAGGTCCTTCGATGACTTTGGACGCTTTGATTGGACCAAGGTGGGATGGCAGATTTCTCAGGCCTAGGGATCTAGGGAGCACAGAGGAGATTTAAGTGGACTTTTTCAGCTCCTCAATGTGCTTCAGTTCAGTCATGCTAGACTGTTGAGATATAACATTCTCAACTCCTCATGTAGATATTGCAAATAAACCCAGTACTCCTCATTCTCGACGAGAACATGTTCCTCCCTTCAACAACGTCCTTAGCATGGATGAGTCGGATGATGGCATGGGCCAGTTACCCCTTTTTGACATATCCGAACCCAACTCTTACACTGTCAACTCGCGCCGATATTTGCTGCATTCAGTGTTGCGGCATGCGAAAGTTTCGCAGGTGACAAATCGAAGTTTCCTTCAATGCACGGATATCCACAGGACAACAGCACTGTAATCGGCAAAAGCTCAAATCAATGCTTTGGTAACCAGCCAAGCTAGGGCATCCACACTCTGTAGTTTCTTCGTCAGGATGCGTTCACCAAACTGCAGAGCAATTATAAGTCACGCTTCGCAGTAATGAGATGGTAATTTGTGGTCACTGAAATAAAAAAATTATGCATGGCTCTGCTATTGCAAGCGCCAGAGACTAGTGGAGCTGGGGGACGGCCAATAAAGTAGTGCCAAACCGCACACAAGACGCACTAGCGCCAGCAACATGTTCCTGCGGTGTCTGCCAAAGGCGTCCACTATGGCGTCCGCGATTCGCGTTGCCAACGCCGTAGTAGACGCTGCGGTTGTCTCCACTCTGTACGGAGCAGCAGGCAAGGAGGACATCGAGGCACCCTATACTCCATTCCATATATAGCAGTCAATGCTGTGAAAGCTACGCAAGAAGTTCGGTCAAGAAAAGTTATCACTTCGCGCGTTCCGTCTATGCTTCACGGCGCGCCAACAGCGTTCGCTCGCGCGAGCATGTTCGTGAGGCTCCTCGCGACGGGTTGCAAATAAAAAATCCCAAAAGAACAAGAACAAAAATGATCTACAAAATGCTCTAGCTGCTGCATACCACAGTGTGTTTGTTTGTGAGTGTTGAAATTTGTTTTATTCAATACTGAGCCCATATAAAAACAGTTGCGCACAATTGTAGTAAAAAAATTGGTGAACTATATCCAAGTGTGAACGAAGCCACTGCCCCGAAACAAATTATATGACAATTAGCCCATAAAATGACTAATATTACGCTGACGTTTATCTACATTTAATAATTGCGTAGTTCACAGTGAAGTTGTAAATATTGTGGAATTCCCGTCTGCTGTCAATACATGGGCTTCTACAGGAAGGAAACGGCCAGTCCCATGTCTGTCCGCTAGAATAAAACTAGTCCTTCCAAGTTTAATTCACCTAATTAACTAGGAAGTATGCTCAATCGCAAATTACAGCTCCACAGCATTGACTGCTATGTATGGAACAGAGTATAGCAGCCACCAAAGAAGAATGCCCCTGCTTCCTCGCTTGACCCCCTTGCATCGCGCGCCACAGGAGAGGCACTTATCCAGGCCGCGTTCCTCGCTCGTGTGCGCACTGCTCCTTCTCCCCAGCTAGGCTCCACCCACCATTGCTGCATCGCCAGGCTGCGCGATGCTGTATTTATACTCTGCTTTCACACTCTCTCAGCTCTCTCCCCCAGCTCGGCGAAGTAGCGCACGTCAAGAGAAACCTGGCGAACTTTTAACAGCTTCACTGTAAAATTCGCCTTCACAGCAGCAGTTTCAGGTATCGGTTGCTGTGGTGCCGCAGAAGTGCTTTCTTAGTAAATTGTGTCCCTAAGTTTGGTCAAAATTACCTATTTCTCTGAAAAGCACACAATATTCCTAGATCTAAGGACATTTCTCTAGCGTTGGCAGCACTGACTGCCGATAAGCTCGTCTAGGTGCATATGACGTAACCACAACAAACAACACCCACTGTTGGTAACAGTGTGTATATGACGCAGGTGGCTGTTAAACCGAGCCTGGACGCGAGCGACCATATGGTTTGACCGGAGCGCAGTCACAGGAGGGCACGAAACAAAACACATTTGTAATTTGCGATTGAGCATACTTCCTAGTTAATTAGGTGAATTAAACTTGGAAGGACTAGTTTTATTCTAGCGGACAAACATGGGACTGGCCATTTTCCTCCTGTAGAAGCCCATGTATTGACAGCAGACGGGAATTCCACAATATTTACAACTTCCCTGTGAACTACGTAATTATTAAAAGTAGATAAAAGTCAGCGTAATAGTAGTCATTTTACGGGCTAATTGTCATATAATTTGTTTTGGGGTAGTTTCGTAAAACAAGAGTTACAGCCGTTTTTTGTAACTGTACTTCCTCTGTAAACAGCCACATATTGACAGCAGATGGGAATTTTTTAAAGGGGCCCTCACCAGGTCTGGCCATTTTGAGCTGACAAGCACAGAGTATACATTGTGTGATAACGATCATGTCTGCAAAGTATTAAATTGCTACACGTCGTGGATAGATAGGAAATTTCAAACCAAACGCCGTTTTTTCTTCTCCTTGCTGCTGCCGCTCTCCAAGCTGGAGGATGACCTACTCGCGTCCCTGCACCTTCATACTCGAGTCCACGGTGTGACGTCGCTCGTGGTGACACATGACTTCGAGAATTATTCAAGGCACCATCTGTTATTTGTGTGATCTGTTGCTTGAATTGACGAATTGAAGTTTAGAGAAATAATAAAACACACAAACAGAATGTCTGCGTGTTCTTTGTTTTACTTCACACAATACGATGCAAAGGATACAGACTGTTTTCGAGTAAGATAGTCCAACAACCATTGAACTGAGCAGCAGCACATGTCTACCAGCTGCGACAAATCGACAGAGGTCAAAAGAACATGACAAATAACAGACATGAAACAAGTATAGGCCACACCATGTACCATTCAGTCCCTAGAATGAATGGTAGAAGAGAAAGAGGAAGATGAAGAATAAAGGCACTGTTTGCGCGACCATGTTTGTCTCCGTCCGCAACCTCCCGCTCGCATCACACATATATATTATAAGGAAGATAACGAACGTGAGCACAGTTGGCAGCATCGGCAGCATCAGGCGTGTGGCAGAGGCTCGAGCTAGGGAACTGTGCTCGGTGCATCCTAGAACCGGCTGTCGTTACAAACCACAATAAATCTTCTTTATAAGTGGTGGAGCCACTGAGTAACGTTCCACTCTACCATCCTGGAACTCCGTTCTCGGACGTGTTGGGCTGCTGAGCACGAGGTCGCGGGATCGAATCCCGGCCACGGCGGCCGCATTTCGATGGGGGCGAAATGCGAAAACACCCGTGTGCTTAGATTTAGGTGCACGTTAAAGAACCCCAGGTGGTCAAAATTTCCGGAGTCCTCCACTACGGCGTGCCTCATAATCAGAAAGTGGTTTTGGCACGTAAAACCCCAAATATTATATTATCCGTTCTCGGACGCTACCCTCTGCCATGCCGGACACCGACCAGCAGACTCTTTCATCGCCACCGGTCCCTTGCGCTGGCACCGTTCACCAGCGGGAACCTCCCATCTTCAGCGGAACCGACGACGTTGTTGAAGAGTGGCTGTTGTCCTACGAACGGGTGAGCGTTCACAACAAATGAAATGGCTCGGACAAGCTGGCTTGCGTATCATTCTATGTTGCGGGTGTGGCCAGTCTCTGGTTCAGAAATCATGGGAGGGATATTCGAACATGGTCGGCGTTCAAGACTTCAATTACAGAAGTATTTGACCGACCCGCCATCAGGAAACTCCGAGCCAGGCAGTGTTTGCGTACACGCGCAAGGGACACGGGTGAGCCATTCACCAGCTATATAGAAGATGTTCTCGATTTGTGCAGGCAGCGTGAATGCTGCCATGACAGAAGCGGAAAAGATCAAGCACGTCAAGAAGGGAATTGATGGCGCGTTTCAGATGCTTCTGGCCAAGGACCCGCACACTGTTTGCGACGTTATCAGCTTGTGCCAGAGCTATGATGAATTACGTAAGTGGCGAGCTTTGGCAAGGTGACATCCCACACCAAATGCGGCGTCACTCTGCAGCCTGACCACCGGCCCTGAACAAGCCTCCCTGATAACCCAAATCAAGGATTTCGTCTGCGAATAAACCGTACGACAGCTATCTCTGGTGTCCTGTCTGTTACTCAGGAGTCTGCCAGCACTTTGCTGTCTCATCTCCGTAACGTGATCCATGAAGAGGTCGCAAAAGCACTGCCAGCTATTCACCAGCAGGATGCCATGGCTACACCAGTCACTTATGCTACAGTTGCTGCAATGGCCCCTCGCAGTGCCTGCACCGCAGCAGCCTGTGCATCGTCCTCCCCCTCCCGTCCCCTGGGCCACCACTGCCGTCGCTAACCCGTGGCGTTCGCCGGACAATCGTCCTATATGCTTTGCATGTAGGTATCTCGGTCATGTCGCAAGGTTCTGGCGCTGCCGATCGCAGGCGTTTGATGGCGTTTGACGAGCGCCCAATGGGGCTGCCTTATCCAAATGTGCCTTATGGACTCTTCAACCCATCACCAGCTTGCTCCCAGACTGTTTGCCGTCCTCGCTTCGAACGCCTCTGGTCACCCTCCCCACGTCGCCGATCACTTTCCCCTGTGTGTCGACAACCAGTGTCTAACGAAGAGGGAAACTAGAGGACGCAGTTCCTGAGGCAAGAAATGCTCAAGTGTCACCATGCCGAAGTCCTCCTCCTTTACCTGCCAATGTCATTGATGTGTTTATCGAAGATGTCGCTACAGTCGCCCTCGTCGATACCGGTGCCGCTATTTCAGTTATGGATGCCAGGTTTTGCCGTTCGCTTCGTAAAGTGACGACGTCTCTGTCTGGATTGTCGCTTCGAACGGCGAGTGCTCAACCCATTAGCCCTACCACTGCTTGTACTGCCCGTGTGACCACACAGGACGTTTTATGGACGATTGAGTTCATAGTTCTTTCATTGTGCTCCCACGCTGTTATTCTAGGATGGGATTTTCTCTCATGTTGCAATGCCATCGTCAATTGCGCTCGGGCTGAGATTGAACTTTCCCACCTTGGTGACCTGGCCTCAGTCGATGCTCATCCTGCTGCTAAAATTGTTGTGAAAGAAGACACCTGTATTCACCCGTGCTCTTCAGTATTTGTACCAGTCTTGTGTAGTACTATATTCCATGGGACGGTCTTCGTCATGCCCTCTCGTCACTTTGTTACCCGAAAAGCACTTCCTTTGCCCTTTGCAGCTCTTGACCTTGCCGCCGGTGTCAGCACAATGCCTATTTACAATCGTCTTTCATCGTCGCTATCACAGCTCCGCCACAAATGCCTTGGTTACATCAAGTCGGTTAATTTAACACGAATTGTCTCCATCCTCGACGAAGTACCTTATTCTGCCGTCCATGAACTGTCTCTCCCTCTCCCGCCCTGACTCAACATGGACTGGTGTGTTCAGCCCATTCATCGCCGAAGATCTGACACATTCGCAGCGATCTCCACTTCTCGCAATCCTTCAGCACTTCCGCCGTTCTTTCGATGTTGCGCAAACATCTCTTGGCCGTGCATTGACAGTCGAGCAAGACATCGACACTGGCTCTCGCTCACCGCTACGACAAAGATCATATTGCGTGATATATCATTTTGCGATTCAAGACCAGCTACTGTATCGACGCAACTATGCTCCAGAGGGACGCACCTGGTTACTCGTCATTCCGAGAATCTTTCGATCAGAGCTCTGCTCCTCGTTCCATGTCGACCCTCAGTGTGGCCATGCGGGAGCCTTCAAGACCTACAAAAGACTTCGACACCACTATTACTGGTGGGGAATGTGCAACTTCATTCGAAACTTCGTCCACTCTTGTCATGAGTGCCAGCGCCGCCAAGCGCCACCGCACAACTCCGCCGGGGAACTCCAGCCTTTACAATGCCCATTCTGACCCTTTGATCGTGTGGGCATAGATCTCTACAGGCCACTTCCGTTGACTCCTACCGGCAACAGGTGCGTAATTGTTGCGGTAGACCACTTAACACGTTATGCGGAGACTGCTGCTCTACCAAATGCTACAGTGCAGGAGGTCGTCACTTTCATACTACGCCGTTTTCTCCTTCGTCATGGAGGTCTACGTGAACTTTTAAGCGACAGAGGCCGCGCCTTGTTATCTGAAGTCATCGAACAACTGCTTGCTTACTGTGCTATTGTTTATCGTAAATGCAGTGCTTGTCACCCACAGACTAATGGTACCATGGAATGCTTTAATTGAACTCTTGATGACTTGCTCACCATGTATGTCTAACCTGATCACTCTAATTGGGACCTAGTTCTTCCGTTTGTCACCTACGCCTACAACACCGCGACTCGGGCATCTACCGGATTCTCACCCTTTTACCTTCTTTACAGCCGTAATCCTTCGCACACAGTCAACGCCATTCTGCCCTACCATCCGGACCCATCCGAATGCCGGCCGATCTCGGAAGCCGCCAGACACGCCGAAGAATGTAGCCAGCTGGCCTGCCGATTCACCTCGGACGACCTGAACCATCAAAAATCCGTTCATGACGCCCAGAATTCGACTCCCACTTTTCTCCTGGGTGCCCTCATCTGATTGTTAGTGCCACACCGCACGCCTGGGCTCACTTCAAAACTTCTGAAGAACGCGTTAATTGCCTGGTTGAGCTGCTAACGCCGCAGTCCGACATGCGACGTCATAACCGCGAAGTCGTTCACGTTCAGCTTCTCAAGCCGTATCGCCATTCTACCATCCTTTCAGAAAACTGTCGACAGGATGGCTCCTTTATTTTCGTGGGGCCATTATAAGGAAGATAACGAACATGAGCGCAGAGTCAGCAGCATCAAGCGTGTGGCAGAGGCTCGAGCTAGGAGACTGAGCTTGGTGCATCCTAGAACCGGCTGTCATTACAAGCCTCAATAAATCTCCTTTATAATATATATCTTTTTTTTTTTCGAGACTATCTGTAATTTACATTGTAAGGGTGGGGCAAAAGTTGTGGGTCATCATCATAGTGTCTAGCTTATAGGCCTTCTATTCAGGTGCAATAATAAGTCTGAAGCTACAGTTATGCCTTGTTTGGCTACTCAGCTACAGCAAGTCGCATGCCATGCCAAGTTTTCCATCTTTGGAGGCAGCTTGTTAAACTAGATAGTACTTGGTCCAGGCAAAACATTTTAGAATGGGCTCTAAGCTGCTGGCTGTTAAATGCTTGTTGCTATGAGTTGGCTGTAGAACACACGTGGCAACAATGTTTGAAGTGACCTCCTCGCTGTTGATGTTAAATGTGCATTTTTCATTGCCTTGGGTTAACAGCAGTGACTCCACCACCACCTGAGAACAGAGGAAAATCATTTGCTAGACCTAGCACTCCCAAGAAGCCTGAATTGCCAGGTCTTGCTATTATCAAGGAACCTGAAAGCGAAACCGCTGCTGCAAAAACAGGTGAGGGCTGGTACCCTGCTTTGGACCTCTTCTAAGTGTTCCAAACAGCTTTATGTATTACACGTGGATAAAACCACAGCAAATTGGTGTTTCTGAGCCCATTAAGGTCTCGCTTGCAAGTTATTTTCAGAATGTTTGAATGGATTGCACTTATAACTTCAAATGCTTAAAAAGCCATTAAAACGCACAAATTCGATTGCAAAGCTTTTACAGCAAAGAATAAGCACTTTTTTGCAAGAATGAAAAACCACCTTTCTTCCTTGGAACTTTCTGAACAAGGGATTGTTTTGAGTGACAGTTGTGAAAGTTCCAGTGTTCCTTCACAGTTCCCATGAAAAGTACTGGAGACTAACGGTAGTATGGTAGTACTCCCAAAATTGAACTTTATACAGTCTATGATCGTTACAACAGACCCGCATACAACAGACATTCAGATATAATGGACCATATTTCAGCCTTAGTTTGGTCCGCCTATTTTATTATTGCAACGAAGTTTGCTTTTAATGGATCGTGCTATAACGGACTATCTGCTATAGCAGACGAAATTAGCGGCAATTTTTTGAGAGTCGGGAGTATAAAACATACTTTTGCCGTGTCGACACGGGCTGGCAACTGGCTTGCGAAGGTCAGCCGATGATCGTGGCTCAATATCGTGCGAGGGAGGAAGGCGGGCCCGGTAACGTGCAGTCTCCTATCATGTAGGTTTCAAACTCTGGCGGCTGCTGCTTACGGCGCGGCTGCCGTATTTTCAAAGCGATCTGCGATGTGGACAAAGTGCACCTAGGGTCGGTAGCTCCGTATGTGCTGTGCTTTCTACGTTTAGTTCACATTGAAGCGAGAGACAGCGTGAAGGTCAACTCGCTCACTGCTGCCGCCTCGCTTAATTATCTTGCTTAATTTGCTATCGCAATCGATGCTTTGCCTTTCGGGCTAAACTGCGACTCTTTTGTTTGCTTTTTACTTTGGACCTTTGTCACTTACTCTTTGCAATAAAGTTGCTAGATATCGCGAAAAAAGTTTTGGAAGTGAGGCATTTCGGATAAAACGGACGTTTTTTGTCGGATCATCAAGGTTCGTTGTAACAAGAGTCGACTGTACTTGGTGTCATCCAGAGTGTCGTCATTTTTGCTGTCACTTTGAAGAGAGAAACACAAAGCAAATATATTTGTCACTTTGACTATAATTACCTGAGAGACAGAATGTTGCATTTTCACAGTGCATAAAAGAAGCTGTGCTTCTTTTAATTGTGGGGAAATCTCATGCAAGTAGGGTGACACACCATCACTCCAGGAATGGTTATTGCCATTTATCGTGGAAAATCTAGTGCTAAATACGGTGGTGACAGAAGCGATGACATTTGGACTTCTCAAAGCTTCTTCTCTATATGAGTACTTGCATTTTGAGATAATTCTACTGGTGTATGAGTCAACACTAGAGTATGGAAATTTTGATATTGGCAGGCTGTGAATTATTTAACATCTTGTTGTACATTTGAAGATCGTTCAGTGTCCTCCTTCGTGCCTATGTGTTGCAGGAAATGTGAAAAAATTTTACATTTTTGTTTTTCTGTGCATGACAAACTTTTTAGCAGCCTCATTTTTGACTGCTGACATCAGCTCAATGTTTAGTAGCTTTATCAACCACTATGAGCAGTGACCTTTGTTGTGTGTGTTGGAAGGGCTGTCTAGGTTTGAGAGGAGTATTTGGAACCTTAGAACCGATGTGGTTAGGCTCGACTGGTTGAGCATGGTAAGCGATACATGTGCTGTACAGTCCAGCCTCTGCACTATTTAACATGCTTGCAATGCCTGCACAATGTCTATAAATGCAGGAAAGACGTACTTACGTATTTTTACCGGAAAAAATTGCCCTTACTGTTTTGCATACTCTTTGGATGGCACTGTTGAACAAAAAGTATGTAAATATCTACGTGTTCATTTTTATAGTAATCTAAAATTTGGTGAACATGTTAACCGCATCATAAGTGCATCTTTTAATGTTCTTAGTTTTATATCCCGATTAACAAGTGGTTTTAGTGATTGTCATTTCTTTATTAGATTGTTTCAAGCTTTGGTTGTTAGTAAACTTTTGTATTGTTCAATAGTATGGAATTTCACTGACATTGTTCTTCAGGAGAAAATGGAAAAAGTGCAATGCACATTTATTAGTATACTCTTTGATAGCTTCATAGGTTTCTCATATGAGTTACACGAGAGTTCTTGATGAGTACAACATGAAAACATTGAAATGGTGATGAAAAGTTCAAGACTTCGTATTTTTGCAGAGGTGTATTCATGGGTACATAGTGAATGCCCATTTTCGCTTTAATCTATTTGTTTTTATTTCTTAGAAAGTTGATTTAGGCGGAAACATTCGTTCAGAGTAAATAAAATTAGTGACCTGAGACCCATAATTTGTTTGTAATGTTTATTTAATGTGAATAGCAATGACATTGCTGACATTTTCATAAATATTTGTTATTGCTTTAAATACTATTGAATTATTATTCGTAAATATATATTTATTTTGTGCATGTTATGTGTATTTTGATGTGTGTTTTGTTTATGACCTCATTTTGTCTTTATTTATTGTGCACCAAATTAAAGACTTTTATAGGCTGTTTTGGGCACATAAACACTTCAATTCAAAGGGGAAACTGCAACTTCAGCAGTTTGTGTTATAGGATACTTTAATACCAGAGTGTTGCATGCACTTAAGCACGAGCATGTCGTTGTACACACATACCTAAAGCTTGATCAATTTGGCGTCATGCTTTAATTGAGAGTGACTTTGTCATCATGGTTTGTTGTGCTTTCCTATAGACACAAAAGAAAGTGGCGTGCCTGTGAATACCGACAATGTTGAAACACTTCCTGATGCTCCTGTGGGACCTCTATCTGGTATGTTGGATGTCTGTTGAGGCTGCATTAATGAATATTAACCCTTAACATGGACCAGCTCCTAGCCAACTGATATGCTGCAGTAAGGTATAAGCTAGCTATTCAGTAACTAGAATATATACAGTAGGATCTTGGTGATACAATAAGACTTGATATGAATTTCAGGATATTAATTTTTCAGAAGTCCCATCCCAAATCGGTTAGCTTACAGTGTGCTAAATTTAAAATATTGTGGACTGCTTTTCGTGCTACGGTGGATTGTATGAACAATCGAGTCACTGCGCATTCCCTGGTGCACCATTAATGCCAGACACTGGCTATTCTCAGGCCACTGAACTGGCCACACTAATGCGCTGGCTGCATTCCTGTTGCCAGGGCAACCTTTGTCCCTCCTCCTTGACTCAACCATCTCCAACCCCCGCGCCTGCCTCCTAAAAAGAAAAAAAAAAAAATTGCTGTGTGCAGTGTCTTGCAACTTGTCGGCCATATTCAAATGCCTTGCAACTTTATCAGAAGCTGGCAATCACACATGACGCAATCTTCTCCCATTAGCTAGATCAGAAGCATTCGCTTCTTTGGGTAGCCCTCTGTATTCCATGCTGTTTGTCGTCTTCAGAAACCAATGGGCAACTGGCAACTTATCTACCTTTGCACCCATCAGATCACATGATAAAAAGTAGCTTCGCTACTTCGAAGACAGAAGTAGACATATTCCCATATCTTGTGCAAGTCATGTGCTTATCACCATCAGGCAGCAGCTTGGAAATGAAAATCAGTAAAAGAAACTTGAGATAACCAGGCAGATCTTGAAATGTCGGCTTCAGAACGTAAAGTGTACAGCTCACTGCTGCCAAAATGTGGGCCAAATGTGCAAAACAAGCGCATTCCCAGTGATTAACATTCACATAGTCAGTAGGAGTGCTCCCTGCGTGCCATGTGACTGCAGTAACGAATTGCAATGCTAGTTTTCCCTTTTCGCAATCAATTTCTTTTGCAGCGCTGTATCTCTGCATGGAGAAATAGGGCAGTGGCTCGCTGATTTCGTGCTTACGGCAATATCAATATGGTGGTACAGCGTCAATAGGAAACCATGCCCACACGATCAACAGTGCGATAGCATCACCCAAAGTCTGATTTTCTTCCCGATTTCAAAGACGACACAATAAAAATGTCCAATTTCTAAAAATTCTGCTGCATATTCCTTCCAGATATTTCCCCATAACATAAAGGAATGTCTTAGGATTGGGTAAAAAGATGTATTAGAAAATAAAAAAATAGGAAATCTTGAGTAAATTGTCCATTTTATTGCCGCATCCCCTTCACTTCCCCAATTTTCTTGCATTTTTGGGCGACACAAATTTTGGCACCAGCCCGAGACATTCGCATCATTGAGATTCCAAAGTAGATGCTTGATTACTCCAAGCTCTCACAGCAGCAAATAATGAATCGCTCTAAGACTATTATACCATGTGTGAAATGTTAAAGGGACCCTTAAACAATTTTGACGATTTTGTGCAAACGTACTGAGTCGTTCGGGCAGGGCCTTCTGATCATTAAGCGATGTATTTAACTGCCCCGCTTATAGTGTATAATTTATTATAAGGTTTTAAAAATGTGCATTGTTGCTGATCGCAATGGCGCCTCTCCCCTGAGTTTTCAGCCGCCTTTTTACAATTGACGTGGCAGCATAATTGACATCAGTTGGGCGAACTATCCGATTGGCTACCCAGGTCACGTCGCCAATAATTTTTCCAACATTATGATGAACAAATGTTCCTAATAGTTTGAATGTTGGTTAAAATGTTTGTCTAAAAAAAGTAACAGAAATGGAATACACAATGATAATGTATCACTACACTCAAGCACTTCAGGCACACAGCAAGTGTTGTCTGCTTGTGTTACAATGTATTCCGTGTTTACACGAGCTGCGAGGTCAATGTTGGTCTCGTGCTTTCTTTTCGTGAGCACCATGAATCACCCTTGTTACGCTGTGGGCTGTAAATCTAGCGATCGGCGACATGTTTAGCTGCGACATCGTGTCCCTCTGCAAAGCAACATGCAAGCAGAGCGGCTGCAGTGCATCAGGCTATTAATGAGCGATCGACACCAGGATCTACGCATTTGCAGCTGTCACTTCATGCCGGGGGATTACTGCCACAATAGAGAGTTTAAGCGTGTCCAATATTTTGGTAAATGCAGGTGAACTGGACATTTTGCCAGATGAGTGGAGGCGCAACATGAGCAGCCTGCAGGGTACAGCCACCTGGTGGCACAGAGCTAAAATAGCTGTGACCAAATGTATTCTATTTTGCTGCTGGTGTAAATTTTTTGCAGCAATGTAATCATGAACATGTTGTCTTCTTAAATGTTTAAAATGTTTTACACTTAGTTGCATCAATATTAGCTCTGTTTGTGGCTGGCTAAGCTCTGTGCCACCAGGTGGCTGCACCGTGCAGGCTGCTTAGGCCACTCACGTTTGCGCTGAATCCCCTTCACCACATGGTAGTAGTATGGAGGGGCATTAGTCTACATCTCCGCCCATCCGTCAAAACGCCCAGCTCACCTGCGTTCATCGAAATATTGGACATGCTCGGCACTGTGACTGAGCACTCGCAATGAATGCTGCTTGGATAGCGCTTGCTAGGGATCGACGCCAAGTGGCTAGTGAAGAGGTTGGAGAGGCATTGCACGATGGCTCCTAGGCACCAGAAGTAGACGACACGATGTCACATCATGACATATAGCCAGAGCCCCGATCGCTTGGCGAATGAATTGAGGAGAAAAACCATGGCTAGGGAAGAGGGTAACGTTTAATCTTCTGTTGCTCTCTTAATATAGGATGCTTCACTTAGACCACGGCCCAAATGTTTCGCAGTACCTCTACCCTAGGTGTCTAAAAAATTTGTCCGAACCATTTCAGGGACCCTTGAATAATGGAAGAAAATGCAGTTGTTTTTGGCTTGATGCCTTTCTTTTTATTCATCAGGGGATAATGGTGTACGATACTACCACCCATCACCCACTTGTTCTCCTTTTGTTTCTTGTTAGCATTCTGGCACTTTAAGTCATAGTGTACTTAAACTGCGAAAATGCGGGGGCATCATTATCATGTAAGGAATGCTTCTGTATTCATTTACCAAGCTACTCTGCTCTTATTATTCTACAATACTTTCTTGCAGCAAATTTGGATTGATGAGATTTTTTTCTTTTAATGCTTGGCGGTTATCCAAGAGTGGCATGGTGCTTTTTCACTAGCTCTGTCTTGTGTGCTTCCTGGTTTTGTAGGTGGCGACTGTGAGGACGCAGATGATTCTGTTTTTGAAAATGGCTCACTTTCCCTTTCGCACGAGGAAGCTGACGTCACACACGAGGTATTGGTGAGCTTGTTCATTTATTTATTCTTTCGAAACTGCAGGCATTATTTGCCTCTTTGTGCTTTTATATCTGCTGGAAAGAGAACGCTGCAATGGCTCGCCAGTTATGTTGTGCTGGGCACGAGGTCACAGAATCGCATCCCAGCTGCAGTTTGAAGTCTGTGTTGGGAAAAGAATGCAAAGAATGTGCAAGTACTTGCATTTAGATGCATATTAAATAAATCCTAAGTAGCCCCTCCTTTCTTTCGAGCCGAAATCAGTCTTAAGGGACCCTGAAACACTTTTTGTCAAAGTGGAGAAAGGCATTTGAAGTGAAAATGGGCTATTTCAGAAATACTTTCCCATGTCTCCGTGTAATGCGAAGACGTGGGATCGTTCCCCACCTGCGGCAAGTTGTTTTTTCATGCACTTTCATTGTCATTAATTTATCATTTCTTTAATTCAATTAGTAAGTACAAGTAATTTCCCCTATGTTGTCTTTGGTGTCTTTGTTGGCTTCTTATCATATGATTAATAAATATCGGGCCCCTCGGTTAGCCCCCTTTCTTCTTGTTCATTACTTAACTAGTCTCGAATCCAGCAACGTTGATGCCTTCAGGTATCATGTGTGGGTTTATTGACCAGTTGCGTTCCCCCACAGAAAAGATCACGTAGTGGTGACGCTTGCGGCAGAAAGGATGTTCCACATTTGCCACCAAGGTTTGTGAGTGGTGGCGCTGGGTAACACTCCCCAAGGTTAGTTACAGCAGTAAAAACATAAATACCCAAGAAAGCATATGGAGAAACGGTGCCGCAGTAGCTCAGTTGGTTAGTGTCTTACGCGTTATGCGAATATGTGGGACCGTTCCTCACCTGCGGCCAGTTGTTTTTTCATCCATTTTCATTGCCATAATTTATAATTTCTTTAATTCAATTGGTAAGTACAAGTAATTTCTCCTATGTTGTTCTTGGTGTCTTTGTTTGTTGGCTTCTTCAATGCATTCAATGCGTACTTCAATGCGTTCGCAGAAGCGTAGTTATTGGCAATCAAATGCGGCAGCTGCTGTGCTCCCATTCCTTCATCAATGCCTTGCACTGCGAAGGCTAAGGCGCAATGGGGCATGCCTGCAGCGCTCCGCCTTCTAAATGTTGCCATGGTGCACAGTTCAAATTTCATTTTGGATGTTAACGTAGATGCCACGACTTCCGCCTTTGGAGCCTACGACGCGCTAAATATAAGCCAAATGCGGTTGTCCTCACCGAACTGCAGTGTGAGTGTGCTTAGCCAATGGACTCGTTGCAGCACCCCGCGGCGGCCGCGGTATCTACGCTATGTAGCTGACTGCAGCTTGATGTCGGCTATCAGCCAACAGCAACCGTCTAAGGGAATGACGGAATAGTGCGTCAGATGATGAAATAGTGCATCTAGAAGAGAGTTAGGACCGAGCTTTCTGTTGAAAAGAGAGCGTTTGAGAAAAAGGTGAGTTGGTGATCCGCTTGCAAGCTTCACACACCACGTACAACAGCAAAACTTGACTGAGATGGTAACAGCAGCATATGACACCCACAGACTATGTTATTTAATAAGTCTAAGGTGTGGCTCAGGGCCCCTTTAAGTTCCCCACTACGACATCCTTCATAGCCTACTGTGTGGCTTCAGAATGTTAAACCCCATTAGTTGTTATCTTCCAGAAAACTACAAACTAGGCCCAGTGTAGGAATGCTGTCCTTACTGACTGCCTCATTAAGTTTGAAGGGGTAGCATGTTATTATAAATACAGGAATGCGTGCGGAAATATTTGGACATAGTTAATGGAGTGGAGCACAAAAAAAAAAAGCACAATTCGTTAAGATTGAATTCAGAATGTTTTTTAAAATGAGAGCGTTGCCTCAACATTTCTTTATTCAACGACAGAGATAACTGCTGCCATGATTGTCACCTCATTGCTCTCTATGAGAAAGGTAATAACAGGGCAGTCTACATCGAAATAAACTTGCACCAACATTTACACTTAATTCATCCGTGGTCCCACCACATTTAGCAGGTGCATGTGCAACTTTAGCAGTAAATCTGACTTTTTATTCTAGTTAGCATGTTCTTGAAAACTGAAATGCACATCTATTTATTAGAATTAATTGCAGTCCATGGGAGCATCTCCTGTCTGGTTTGCTTTGGGATGTTGTACTGAGTTAGTGGTCAGCTTTTATCACTTTTGGTAGGATTGATCCCACTTTTGTGGTGGCGATTTCACCATTTCGTGGTTATGTTTTGTTAAACTTCCATGCTCCTAGCTGCTGCCAAGCTTTGTACATTTGGCATTGCCAAAATGAGCCCATGGCAGTACTGTTTACAGCTACAGTTGGAGCACCCTAAAATATTAATGCTTTTGTTGCACTGTGGTTGTTTGCCTACGCATGTTTCAGGCAAACGAGGTTGCTGAAATGCATGAGCAGTGTACTGATGAAGGCACCTTTCAAAGCACGGTGGTCCCCTCCGAGATTGATCCAGCTGCTCAGGCTGCTACTACTGTAAACGATGGCAAGCCAGAAGGTGTCAGAGAAGATGTTGGGAAACCTGCAAACTCTAATACAGCAACGTCATTAGAAACTGAAAATTTTCTTCCATCAGCCACACAATTGGAAACTGAAACATTGTCTCCAACTCCGGCAGTAAGTTCCATCCCATTTTTTGTCCTTTTGCGGTGGGCTTTGAAATGTGTTGATAAAGCTCACTAGTACACTAGCCTTGTATTGGTATATATCAAAGCAGCCTAGCAATATGCACCATTTCTTTGCTTTGTATATCTCTATTGCTGCATTGGTGCTAGATATAATGCTATTGAAGGGAGCACTCATGTATTGTAAACAAGCACTGTTGTAAAGTTGACTGAGGTGTAATGAGGAAGGATAGTGGTTGTAAAAAGAGGGTGTGGTGCCTCTGATGAAGTAAAGAACCGCGCTGAGCAGCGGACTTAATTGCTGTTCATGAGAAAGCTTTCACCCTGAAAGAACTACACTTGCCCTTGCCATTGCGATGGCATACAAAGTGCACATATGCTTACAGAAAATAATGAGTAAGATGTGAAAGTGCCTGCTATTCTTAATTTTCTGTAGCCATTCGTCTGATACGAATGCCACCGTATTGAACCGCTGTAAACTTGACCGAACTTCCATACTTGTCCTTGTCAGCAGTGTTAATCATTGCTTGCATGTGAAGCATCGCAATGCTTTTTGATTTTTCACGAGAAGTTCATGAGAAATATGAGATAAATGGTGAACATTTCACTACTTTGTACTGCATACCAGCATGCACTAGAATGTATGGGACTGTTTAAAGGCACTTGCTTTTGTTAAGATGGACTGGATCATTGAAAAACATGTGCATGTCATTTTATGTGATTGTCTGTGGTCACTTGCTTTGCTAATGGTATTGGTACCAGTGGTCAACATTATTATTGGTATTGTAGTTATGCATTTAGCTTAATGGGTATGTATGTGCACTTCCTCTGTGCATGCTGCTGACACATATGCACAAAAAAAAAAAGTGGCTGGGAATAATTTGGTACTGCTATAAAACATTTCTATGCAGGATTGGTGGTTGAGCGTAAAGTATCATACTAAATCAGCATTTTTGTGTTGAAGAAAACCTGAGGAACAGATCCATGCAAACTTCGTAAGCATCCATCAAGAACGGCATCAGCGAAGATCGAACACCCTAAATGTGTGCAAGAATTTCCAAATGCAATGTCTAGTTAGTAGTGCTGAAGTTGTCGGAGGTTACTCAAGTTTACAGAAATCTGTATGAAGACCACTCGAAACTCAAAAAGCTTTCCACTGGCTGCTGTGGCATCTACCTGCTCCAAGGTTCATTGCACCTTTTATAATGATAGTTGTTATGAGTTTGCTACACATTACATATTTAGAGTTCTAATCACTTTCTACACAAGGTGTACTCACTTCCTGCAAAATTTTACCTCACTTCGTCTTCTTGCCTACCTGTGGCAATCATTTGAAAATTGCCTGTAGATTTCTGCAACACAAGCATGGGTGAAACATTTGGTACCGAAGTGATGATTCCAAACAGGAAACGACAGGACAAGGTTTCTCTGGAAGTCCTCTTAACTGCTGTTGCTGCAGAACTTCCCAATATTTTTTCCATGTAGCACCGATGATATACTAATCATGCTGCACTGGCTTCCTGGGCTGGAAATTGTACAATATCACCGTGTGACAATTCTACAGTAATATAATGTGCAAGTTCTGGTTGCATGATGCTGCGAGGACTGTGTATAGGGCAGTTACAGCCTTTTGAATTGATATATACCAAAGTAGTATGCAGTTCCTTTCATCTTTGTGTGCCTAGTCATTGGGCAACAGCTCAAGCTCCCTGCAGATTAAGCAAACTGTTTAAGACATTGGGACCTCGCATTGCCATTCACTTATTTTCCTCACTGTAGCACTTTTGGGGTATCATGCATGCGTCACTTATGTGATTGCTCTACTTCGCAAACTTGAATCATCATGATCTCCTCTTTTGCAACACTGTGCACTTTGTGCCCCTACCACAGCACACTTTTCATTGGCTTACCGAGCACATTATTGGTGCTGTGGTCAAGCTTGTGAGCCGCTTAGTGCTATGTTTGAAGCAATGAGTGTGTTCTACTTTAGCATGCCCACTTTTTGCTTGGCAATATCCTCTGCACTCCATGCACATGCCTTCGGAAATCTGCAGTCCCACTTCATACTGCATTTTCTCTTTCCCATTGAGGTGTATTCACACAACAGAGCACTCAACAGCGCATTTGAGCAGGCAGATGGTGTATCACATGATCATACACCACCCACTCCTGCGGCACTCCCCTGGTACTTGCGAAGTGCTTTGCAATATGCCTGAAAGCCAAATCACTGTTGGAATTTGAGCAAAAAGTACAAAAATGTTGATGATAAAACTCCTTGGTCTGATGACAATCATATTCCATCCAGTCCAAGTCGATAATCGAGTTGAAATGCATGCAAAAAATGCATATGTTACGGTGTTAGCTCAGTGTCCATAAATGAACATGCGCAGTGTTTCAATGCGTTTGCGCTGTCACCTATGCATTGAAGATGACGTCCGTCCTGTAAACCCAGCTTTAGCTAGGCTTCTCTTTTTGTCAGCCAATAGCAGCACTGAACACAGATTATGGGTACACTGTCCAAATGACTGTTGCCCTTAAAACAAATACAAAGTCAATGTAACAAATGGCATAAGAGGTTCTGACAACTGATTTACCTTGACTGCTGTTGCCAGTTGTCTACCTCTGAACTCAATGTGTGTCTTCTTCGCTCTTGTGCAAACTCCTCTTGAATGTTTGTATGGACACAAGTAGTGTTGCACTGTTTTGCCTCTCACAAGGTGTAATGGCACAACCACGGGGATGCAATCGTAAACTGACAGAAGAGAGTGCTGGTCCTGTTTTTACTGTGCTACTTTTTTTTGTTTGCACCTGATCTTTAATTCATGATAGACCAACTAGCCGGTTCTAAGGCTTTTCTGGCTTAAGGTGTTGTAAGTGGCAAAAATGTAGATACAACTGTGTTAACAGTAGCCACAAGTTTAAATGGGTTGCCTGCCATTTTATGCTAACTTCCTCTGTAATTGAGGAGCTGTTGCAATTGGCTCCTCATGGGAATGCTAGTTGAGGAGAGTTGAAAATAAAATTACCCATGTGTATGGGTGCCCTGAACTTCCAGCTTGACGAGACACATGGCGAGAAGACTGGTGCTTCACACCCTTCACAATATGGTGCGGAAACTTTGCCAAGCGCACCAGACACCGTATGCGACACAGTTAAGGACATAAGTGAAGTCCAGCACTGCAGCGAGAGCAGAGACTGTCTGATGACTGCCGAGGAAGCTGCAGTGTTTGATGAAATCGACGACATCTTGAATGATGCCATGGACAGTGAGTGCAGCGAGACAAGTTACAGCTTGGTGCAGCCTGTGCAGCTGCAGCCACCTTTGACTCCACCTCGAGTGAGTGAGGATATTCTGGCATCACTTTGCTGCTTGCAGGAATTTGTCAGTTAGCTGTTGCAATGACTCACTCGTGCAAGCCGTTTCTCGAACAGTGCCTAGTAATGTAACAATAAACAAGTAACCAGCTCATTTGGTCATTGAGGTTGACAGCTGGCAGTGGTCCATCTCCTGTCAAGGTTTGAAGGTCTAAAAATGTGGCCAATCAGCTAATGGTGTTTGCAGACCTGGCATGTTACATTAGGTTTATGTTTCCACAACCTTGCTGTTTGTAAATTGTCATTAAAACTCCTTTGTTTGCAGATACCTGTACTAAAGAACCCTTGGCATTATCATTTTTCTATGAGACCAGCCATTTAGAACATGATTGACATTACTGAAGTTAAAAACAGGTTTCTCTGGCAATAAAAAACAGCGCTAAACAACAGGACGAGTGAAGGGACAAAGACAACAGCGCTGACTAACAACCAAAAGGGGTTGTTAGTCAGAGCTGTTGTCTGTATCCCTTCACTCGTCCTGTTGTTTAGCGCTGTTTTTTATTGCTTGTAATCGTGAACCAACCAGCCCAAATGCGTACTCTTCTGCAGGTTTCTCTGATTTAGCATGTTGCAGGGAGTGAGATCACAAAATCTAGTTCAGGTTCGTAAACTTGTGGTGCAGCCTAAAAATCTATCTTTTGTGAGCGAGTTGTGCAAGTGTGCAAACATGGTATCTTGACTTGTCACTGCTGCAGCTGAACAATGGGAGGTGAGATTGTAGCCATGCGGTCAACTTTTGTGATAGGTTTACCTGTTTAGAAAAAAATTGTTGGTGTTGAACAGAGGAGCATGCAAGTAAGGTATGGCATCTTTGCATGCATAATGCTAGCTGCACATCCCTTCAAGGCACATAGCTTGCATGCGACTGCTTGGCTACTCAGCCTTGAATGAACGAATGCCTTGCACTTCAATTTATTGACTTTCTTGAAGTTTGCTCATGCATCTGATGCACGAAAAAAATAATGCAAGCACATTTGAGGTGCTGATCTTCTGCACGTAATGCTAAGTGTTATGCATGCTAATATGGTATACTGCATGCCAAGTTTGTGGCTTTGTGATACCATAAGGAAATTTCATCATTCCAGAGCGTCGAGTGTTTCTAGTGTCGTTAAGCAGTTCTGGCAGTGTTCATGTTACATTAAGCTTAATGTTTACCAAGTTGACATAGTCTCGTATTTGGTTTTCTTTGTCAAATACTTATGCCTAGCTTAGTGTTTCTTCTCACTGGCCATGGCAGTGGTAATTGCAAAGCATTGCAATGGACTGGGCAGTATTGCTTATGTGCGCACGGTTTGTTGTCGTGCAATGTTTTTGAAGGTGCACAATGGCTGAAGACGAATTGACTTTTCGTACGTAAAATTGTTCAAAGACATTAGTAAGAGCCTGTTGTAAGTGCTATTTATGACTCTTCTTCTATGATCCGTTTGCTGTGACCAGTCGTGTTTCTGGTATAGCGTGGGGAAACACGGGGAAGGCGGGAGGTGGAAATTCAAGGCGATGAGTAAAACGAGAACAAGGTAAAAGCAGAAGCCAATGTTTTGACAAGTGGACTTGTCTTTTTCAAGGCGTGAAAAAGATAGTATGGATACAACTGAGTCAGTCTGGATTAAACTTTAAGATAAACTGCTGTAAGTGACATTCCTGGCCCTATGCAAGAAGCTTATCATTTTGGTCCATTTTACATGCCTGCGAGCCTAAATGGCGTTGTTGCTTTCTTTTAAGAATTCACATGTAGTGGAGTGCCAGCAGCCCTCAAGTCATCTGATGTCAACACCAAAACCTGCTAGTCCAAAGGCTTCCACAGGCCAGCGCACAGCCGGGCTTCCACGCACAATCAGCTCCTTCCGCAAGCAGCAACGTGATGCCACGCCTCAGCACCCCTCTTTTTCCACACCGTCAAAGACTTCAAAAGACATTGTGGCGGGAGAAGAGGAGCAGTTGTCCCTGGATGACAAACTAAAGGCAAGTTATTCTTGCTCTTTCATTCCATCAGTTCTTTTTTTTTTTTTAACCTATTCCACGAACTTTCAGCATCCTCCAGTGGCAGTGTATGAAAAGCCTTAGGAATATTTATGTATCCCACTTTAGTCTGATGGGATTAGAACTCACTGTGTAACTCGCCACAATAGCTCAGTGGCTTTAGGCATTGCGCTGCTGAGGTTGAGGTTGTGCGTTTGATGTCGTATATGGCGGCCACACTTCGATGGAAACGAGATGTAAAATCATTTAGTAAAAACTCGTTAACTTTGCATTTCACAGGACTTCCCTAAAAATGTTTTAACTGAACGTCACATTACCGAAGATTTAAAAACTATAAACCGAATGCTTACTAATGAATAAACTCCTGCTTCTGTTTAGCGCGAAAGCGGTGTGGAAGCTGCGATTCTGTCATATTGTGACTGATTAGTGCTTGTAGCGGTGAAGGTTACTCACTTTCTTTGCAGTGCAGCCACGGCGCGAGACCCACGTTTTCATCTGAGACATGCTTTTCAATACTGCACACACATCCCGATTATTTTCTTGCCGCCATACATACCGCCCGTCCATCACTATGTGGCTGGTGGGTTTGATGCCAGCGTGTGGGCCACGGCAGAATTGTTCATCTTCGGCTACTTTTACCGTGTTTTGTGACATTGTGCACTTTGTACAGAGCCAAAATGAAGCTACAACCGCCGCAGACGAAACCGTGGTTGCTGTCGACGCGATCATAAATGGCGACCATGCATTTCCGAAGGCTCGGAGTTAACGCGCACGCTGAGTCCAAATGAAACTTGTTTGCCGCAAATGCTGTGGATGAAATCGTGGTCACAATCGACACGATCATGATGTATGGTGATTATGAAGTTCAAAGGCCCGTGGAGACTGTGGTGCCATCTATGGCGGTAAATACGATAAAGGATATAAAGGCACAAATAGCACGAAGCATCCTGGCATACCTGTTGTTCCCCATACAATTTACCCTGATGACTGTGGCTATGGAGACTCTGTCGCTTCATCTCGGATGGATGCTAATGCAGTTTTTGCTAATTTGCATCGTACATTCACGGCACTCTGCACTTGCCTCGCTTCAAGAGTTATCCGAATTAATTAGTTTGATGCCAAATATGTCCAAATTAAGAGTTTGTTGCCATTAAATAAAGCATACACCTGCTGGGAACAGAGGACAAGACCCAATTATCTTATTTTTCTCATTATCAAGGGCCGGATAAATGTGGTTTGAGTACTGTTTATACTTTTAGGTACACATTTAGGTACACATTAGGTATTTAGGATTTAGGCACACATTGCAGAACCTGTGGGAGGTGGTACGAAAAGGTAGCTGCTGTAGCTACGGCTTATTTAGCCCAGCCAGCAATGGTGCCGTGGGATCTCTGCGAGCGGCAGCTCCCACGCCCGCTCAGGCCGAGCATGCTAATGTTCTATTCTTGTGCTACATGCTTGTGCGCCGTCTTTTCCTTTACAGGCTCTGGAGGTGATAGTTGCGCTGCTGCAGGGCCCCCCTCCTAGTGCGAAGCACGATTGAAACATGTGCAAAAAGTTTGCCTTATCTTGTGCGTTGCAACTCAGCAAGCAGAATTCAGGCATATTAGCTGGTTTTGGGGGCATGCAGAGTGTTCAGGTCGTTAAGGGGAACAATATTGAAGATGGTGTTGTCGAACGGCATGCAACAGTGGAAGTGGCATTGGTAGTGTCATTGGTAGCAACAGTGGCAGTCGTTGGTAGTGTTGGGTTCCGCACTGCGAGAAAGATCTACCAGGCAGCATCGGCAGTGTAGGTTGTGAGTGAGGCGCAGCCACAGTGATGCCGTAGTGCGAAATTACGACCTACTGCAAGTTTTCGTAAATGCCTCGGCCTGTAGAAGTTGAAGCTCCAAAAGAAGACCGTCTCGCAGCTCACGACTTGCATGGCGATAGTGAAAGTGTTGTTCACTCATGTTGTTGGCGTAGAAGTGATTTTAGAGCTGAAGAAGCCAGATAGCAGAGCTGCTCCTGCAAAACTTCAGCAGGCCACATGTCTGCAGAATGTGTGGGCACAGAACATCGGAAAGCTCTCCTTCTGCTGCTTGCAGTGAAATCTTGAATGCCAATAGCATCACGGTTGCGGTGGTCACTGAAGGCATTGCCAAGGTTGCACTTGTGGCATCGCCGTGCCTGCGAGAGTGAAATTTGCACCTAGTGGAGCCGGTGGGATAGCCTCTAAATCGGTAATGAGTGAGGTGCCCCTGAACAGAAAACTTGCAGGAACGTCCAAGGAAGGAGATTCGTGCGCTGTAGTGTAGCCAAAAGTGCTTGCGTTTGACTTAGTGAATTCCTTGGAAAGAGGCATTGCCTTTGAAATGGGGAGGAGGCTCACGAACCGAGTAGAAGTTTGGTGCTGGGGCTGGCACGTGCTGATGATCAGCACGAGCGTAGCGCCATGGACGTAGCTGACTTCCTACTGTACGATGTCATCCTCGAACGTGGTGCTCCACGTCACCTACTCGCAGATCGCGGTCGCTACTTCTTGTCTCGTGTGGTTGATGATCTACTTCGATCATGTATTACTCATCACAACTTCACCACCTTGTGTCACCCTAAAACCAATGGCCTCGCCGAATGTCTCAACCATACACTGACTGACATGCTTTCCATGTACGTTTCTTATGATCACCACGATTGGGACGTTGCCCTTCCATTCATCACATTTGCATACAACTCATCATGTCATGACACTGCCGGCTACTTACGCTTCTATCTTCTCTTTGGCCGCCATCCCTTATTACTCTTCGACACCTTGCTCTCTTCTGATCCATCATCCATGTCCACGACTTCCTATGTGCAAAATGCCATCACGCGTGCACTAGTCGTGCGCACAGTAGCCCGCGCTCGGCTCTCGTCATCGCAGACTGCACAAAAGTCCCCTTACGATTGTCGACACCGGGATACTGCTTTTCCACTGGGCTCTCTCGTCCTTCTCTGGCTCCCATCTCGTCGTGTTGGCCTCTGTGAAAAGTTAATGTCGTGGTACGTCGGGCCCTACTGCGTGCTGCACCAATTGACCCTGTCACCTATGAGATAACTCCCATGGCATCCACTTCATCGATGGTCACAACGAAGTGACATCGTACATGTCTCCCGCCTCAAATGTTACAACTGTGATAACCTATTTTGACCACAACCAGCTCTGGGATGGTGCTTCACCGGCCAGGGATAATGTCACGAAAAGTGGCGAGGACAAGGACGTTGTAGTGGGGCTGGGTCAGTCTCTCCTGTTGGACTGAAAAAGACCTGCTAAAACCTGTGTGCCCTGTGCAGTCTTGACTAGCCAAGTGCTAGCTGTTTACTGTCAATCAAATACTCCTCGTAACAGTATCTTCACAATTACTGAGAATTGGACCATGCTTCGCTTATGCTCAAGGGCTAGCGGGCCGAACCGGGCCAGGCTGGGCCCAAATTTTTCAGGCCTGGGCTGGCTACCGGTCAGGTTTGAAACAACCTAGTCGAGCTCGGGCGGGCTGCCGCATAGGCCCGGACCTGGGCCTGAAAAACCTGCCCATGCAGTGCTCTACTTCAAGTCCTAGGTGGTCAAAATTAATTCGAAGTCCTCCACTATGGTGTACCTCATAATTGTATCGTGGTTTTGGTACGTAAAGCCCCAGAACTTTTCTTTATTTCACTGTGTACTTTTCTTCCCATTTCCTTGGACACAGTCCCATCAAACTCAAGCTTTTAGAAAGAAGCTGTCTTTGCCTTTTACTTTTATTTTCCGGCTGCTGAATGTGTAGTACCTAATGAAAGTGATGTCAACATTGTACCATTGTTGTCTGATTGGCTGGTACCGGACATTTGTGAAGAAACACTGCATATAAGTGCGACTTGAGGTGGCCTGTGGTGACAGGTGATGCAATTAAGCATGGACATGAGTTCAAACACAAACATGCTGTCATGTCATCATCTTTCTGCCATTTTCACTCTGTTGCTTCACTGCGTTATATCGTCGTCAGTCCATCATCATGCCCATCATTATTGCGATGTCGCCGCAAAGTCACCATCGTGTCGTCATGGTCGTTTCATTGTCATCTTGCCTTTGTCATCATAACGTCGTCCTTGCATCATCATTCCATAGTCTGCATTCCAGCTTTATCATCCTATTGTTATCGCGCCATCATCTGCATTTTAGCTCTGTCATTCCCTTTGTCACACTGCCGTCAGTCTGTGTCGTCATGCCAATTGTCGCCATTGCATCGTCATCATTATATCTTCGTTGTGTCTCAAAAATCGTTCCATCTTTGTCACCCCATAGTTGTCATGCCACTTTCTGTGTTCCAGCTTTGTCATTCCATTCGTCACACTGTTGTATAATCAAGCCGTTATAGTCATACCATCAGCATGACCTTGTCATCATTTGATCATCTCATGGTCCTCATGTCGGTTTCATGGTCATTCCAATATAATCATTATGTTGTAGTGATTCCAATGTTGTTATGCTGCTATTTGCATGCCATCATTGTCATTCCAAAAGCTATACCATTGTTATCATGCCATCAACATTCCAGCTCTATCATTCCCTTTGTCATACCGTCGCTGTCATATCAGTGGCATCATTCCAGCATCAGCATCATTGTTACGCCATCGTAATCATACCATCGTTGTCATCCCATTGTCATATTTTGTTGTTGTCATGCAGTTGATGTCATGTCGGTGTGATATTGCCATCGTCGTCATTCCATTGTTGTGATTCCTTCGTCCTCGCTCTGTCATCATGCCATTGTCATTGCATTGTCATCATGTTGTCATTTTGTCTGTGCTGAATTACACTGGAAGAAAGACATCTATGGCAAGACCATTTTGGTGTTGCGATTCGAGTGTTGCCATGCTATTGTGGTCAAACAGTTGTTATTCCATTGTGGTCATTCCTTCGTTGCCATGCTTAGCATATGCATGGTCAACCACAAGTTTATGTTAAGTGAGGTGTTTTCAAGGGAAAATGTGCTTAACTGGCTTGTAGTCTTTACTTACAGCTGGTCTGCAACTGATTCCCACACTATGTGGAATCGTCCACAGATTCTTACTGTAGTAAGCAACACAGTGTACCTCAGATTTTTCTTTCAAACGATAATCTTTTAATCTGTGATTACAATTGTATGTAAAATACTTTAAGAGTAAGTGTGATTGTGATGGCCATTTCTGTGCTAAATTGCACTGGAGAAAGGTATTTTAGAAGGAACATTTGTATTTGTGTCCCGAGTAGATGATGCAATGATCAAGCAGTTCTAGTTTTGCACAGCACAGCACCTGAAATATTGTGAACTATATCACAAGACCATTGTGGCATGAGTGAATATGATGAACAGTAATTCAAGTGTTTGTACTCTCAGCAGTGCAGCTATTTTGTTTGCTTCTCTGCTGAACTTTGCCACATAACAGCACTCAGCGAATGACAGGGTGAGTGGTGTGTGGAAAACACACACAACTCTGTACTGGAGCCAGAGTTCAAGCTCTAGTATGCAGTAACTTTAGTGCACCCAATCGAATAGCACTATGTCCTGTAAACTGATACATATTGTGTTATCAACATTCAAAATTATTGTTGTGCCAAATGAAATAATAATGAAAGCCACTATGAATAAAAGGGTGAATGGTTCTTACTGTTAGCACATTTATAGCTTTTTTGCCCTGGGTATAATTGCTCTGTTTCTTTCTTGCGGGTTTACATTTGCATATGACACATGCAAGCTTTCTTACTGCTTGCCATGTGCATAAACAGTGTGGAAGATATGTGCTTTATTCTTATGCTGGTATCATTTACCTCTAATGTGATTGCAGGCCTTACAGAATTGTATTCTGGCCCAGCAAACAGTCATAAGCCAGGCCACCCAGGCATTGAACCTCTGCCAAGCATCGGCAGAGTTCCTTGGCTCCTCTGAGCAGGTTGAAGGAGAGAAACTGCTGCTCGTTGCAAGTATGTGTGGACACCAGCTATTCACATATTGCTAGTCGTATAAACATATCAGCTGTTTAAAGCAACACTAAAGGGAAACATTATGCCAAGTTAAATTGGAATGCAGAATCTCTGAGGTCAGTAGCACATAGCTGTACATTATTTCCAAGAAACCCGGCACAACACAGAAATTTTGTGTTGATGTGTGGACGACATATTTTGATCCATTTCTCAGACAATCTGTTATCTCCGTGAAATACTCTGTATTCAGACGTTGCTAAGCCACCATTCTGTGCAGAACTTAGACTGAGAGACTTTTGGGGCAATAATGTATGAATCTAGTGAGACACATATACTAGGGGTGTGCTAATATAGATTTCAAATAAAATAAAATCTGAGGTACAGATAAAAGCGTGGACCAGGCATCGCATGACTCAATCAGTGCTCTGCACCGAATGTAGCCATCATCGTGTTGTGCCGTGTGGGTCAACTGCGGTTGGCACCGATCATAAAGAGCAGGTGCCTTTTCATTGTCAAGGTTGGTGTGATTTGCCACCTGTCAAAGATTCTTAAAACTGAAGGGTCACGGCAAGTTTATACAATGCTCCCCTCCCCCTCCATCTAAAGCTAGTCTTGCAATAGGTTGCTCGAAGCTACAAAAAGACTAATGTATGATTGGCGTTGGGAACGAAAAGCTGGCATGTGGTGTGTTGCAAAGATGGTGGTCGTTAGTGAACAACTTTGTTGCCATCCCGTACACTCACTTTCATTTGCGAGGCAGCTTGTTGACTTTTCCGAGTGTTGCATGGCTACTGTGAATAAATCCTCACCGATTTGGTACCAGACCGTAACTTTAGTCGCTGATGCCCAACGAAGCAGTGCCGATTAGGCCTAATAGCTGATGTAACGGGCTGCAAGCTGTCGCAGAATGCTTGCCGCTATGTTTGTACGGGTGGTTCATAAATGATTGGTCCTGAGATCACATGTACAGGTTAGATTGATGGCTGTTGAAATGGCTTTAATTTTATCGCTGCATATCCCACACGATCTTCGCACATGCTTTTGCACTTTATGAAATATGCCCTACTTTTGGTGCTGTTCTATCTGTCCATGTCTCATTATCGTGTCGATTGGTTATGTCAAGCTGTTCAAACCTTCTACTGACAGAGTCGGCCCCAGCTGACTCAGCTCCATCCTGCAGATTGCAGTGTTTAGGTGTTGTGTGTGTGGTCCCCGGATTGGGCTGATGTCAGAGAGCGCATTAGGCAAAAGTGCTTGCATTAAGGACCAGATTCCATGATTGGGTCAGCTGGGGTGAGCTGTCGGCAGTGCACTTGGCACTCCTTTTACAATGAAAAACGGAAAAACCAAATGATGCACTCACTTGCATGGCATCGAGCACGAGGGGCTCCGTGGCGCATATTACATGTGGTACTGCGCGGATCTCTGCGCCAAATGTGCCAAATATTCTATAAATAGAATATTATAAAAATAGAATATTAGGTATCGTATTCGTGAATCGAAGTATTCGAATGTTCAATATTTGTTTCGGTGGCATTTGAGTATTCAAAATACCCCTAATATTTACCGTTTAAGGAAAAATTTGTCATGTTTATGTATGTTTATTGGATAGATTTTGGCCAAGTATGCTGTAGGGCGTCAATTTCTCAAGAGTGCAACAAATAATTGTTTAGATTACCTTTTGTGTGATCAGCTAAAACGTAATGTCAAGGGCAGTGCGACTTTAGGCACAAAGCAGACTCTTTTCACTTCACCAAAACCTGATTGGTACATTAAGATTTGGCTCATGCATTAAAAATACTGGGTAGCCGAAAGTAATACAGTCGACCTGGCTCTGATGTAGCTGACGAACCTAAGAGTCAATGATTTGTATTTTTTTCCAAAGTTCTGTGAATGGCCTCTTTGTTTGCACCTATTCATACAGCCCAGAAGCGACTGGCCTACATCAACGAAATCCAGCGGCTCAAGGTTGGAGGCGACAATCCGGCAAGCGAGCTTCCCAGGGGGTCCGTGGTGATCAAGAAGATTCAGTTCCCCATCAATAAGGATGCCCTAAAGTCTTCCAGTTAGTGTGCATGCCATTCTCTCTCGAAACATTTTGTTGGCACTGGGCTCTTTTTCTGAGTGAGTTGGTATGAAATGCACGAGGAAAGAACCGAGGAGGGAGCACTTGAACGAGCGCTGTCATGATCTGCTCTGTCACCTATTTTCTAAGGTGTTCCTTCAGTGGAGTTTCTTGGAGCATGACAACATCCCAAGCCTGCCCAGCTCTTGTGCAGAGGCTGGGCGGTTAGAGATTGTTCACGTTGTGGGCGAGCACTGAATTGGCATTTGTATCACTCGCCGTGGTTGCTTAGTGGCATTAGTATTGAGTAGCTAAACTAGATTTGTTGAAATCGCATTTATTTTTGTTTCCCTAAATAGAAGAAACGCCCAAATGACAATATCGGCGAGCCTTGTCATTGCCACTGTATGTTATGCCACAGACAAAGTTTATTATTTATACATGCGTCACTTCACATTTCAGAGCAGTCACTAGATCATGACTAAATCAAATCGTTCATAGTCAGGCTTCAAGCAGCCTTGTGATGAGGCTGCTGAAATATTTTTTGACTGTTGTGTGTCAAAGCCATAGGAACACAACTGCGTTTTTTTTTTTACTTCGACTTGCATCAACACAGTGATTGTTGTAGTAGTCAGCTCATCGTTACACTGAGCTGCGCTCATCTAGCAGGAGACCTGTTGCTTAGTGATGTACATTCGAGGAACAGCAACATACGGCACAATATGGTCAGTCACACTTGCATGCCTGCTAACTCCCCCCAATTTACTGTAAAGTTTACAAATTCAGATTTATTCTACGGTTTTATAAATGTATAATAGTCAAGTCTTATGAAAAATAAGTTCGCTTTGGAAAAGTTTTGCCTGCTGGTCTCTAACCATACCCTTGAAAACCTTCCGATTGCAAAAGGACATTAGAGGGGCACCTGTGTCAAGTAAATTCATTCAGAAGAGTTCAGGCAAAATTTGCAACAGAAATTTCACTGAAAAAGACACTGTCATCTAAAAATGCCATGTTGCTTGTCAGTCCTTAATAAAGTGCATGCTATATATCCCCAAAACTGTGTGCTCTCGGGGCACACCTTAAAGGGCCCCTCGCCATGCCACATAGCAAATTTCGGTTATACACTGAAAGTCGTTACATGCCCTCTAAGGAGTGTTTTACCGCAAAATTTTTTTACCGAAAAAAATAACCGAAATAGAAATATTTCAGGGCCGTGAACCCATGATTTCAGGAGGCGAGCGTCACCACCAACATAAGTCTCTCCACTTGCCTCTGTCTGGCCTCCCCAAGCGAAATTCCTTCCCTATGTTCTCCCATACTGGAGCTGGAGGATCGCGAAACACATACGTCACGGGCCCTGCCCTCTTTATTTTTTTTCCTTGCTTTATTGCTGCATGGCGTACTTCCACTGACGGCCTCCCGCGTGAACTGTTGTGTTTGCGTCATTTCGCGCAATGCATGATTTTGCATGCTGTGCACGATAACACCTCACTAGCACTATAAGCCAGTGCTACACGAACACTGAGGCAGATGCAAGCGAAGCAGAGTGTGATCGTGTGCTGGAACACAGTAGAACATGACAGTTTCGCCTTCTGCACGTGCGACTGCTTGACATAGGAAGAAGCAGAAGTAACAAAAGTACATCTTTCTTGCTATGGTACGAAGTAAAATAAAGACACGCAGACATTCGGTTTGTAAGTTTCATTACTTCTCTAAAGCTTAATTTGTCTATTGAAGCAACAGATCAATCAAATGACTACTGTTGCCTTAAATAATTCTCATTCACATGCCACTATGAGCGATGTCACAGCCCTGCTGTGTACATAGGCACACTTGTGCGATTGATATCGACTCTCTGGCTGGGGGTGTAGTGCCTGCAAGAAGGGCAAACGACGTTCGGTTCGCAATTTAGGCCCTCTCTGCGGCGCATAGGGACGTAATACTTAGCAGATGCAATCGTTAGCATGCAGTGAATGCATTGCGCCTGTCAGCTCAATATTGTCAGACCTGGTGAGAGGCCCTTTAACAGTGCATTGCTATCCCCCCCATCCCTTTCTGATGTGTCTGTGGGATATTTACAAATACTGAAGTTCACAGGCTGGCAGGCATGCACTTGGCCTGCTACCAAGGGCAGCTGTTGAGTCCTGACCTTGAAGTTCTTTGAGGCCATGGTTGAGCTGTCTCATAGCTTTGCCCACTACGGTGTTCTTGGACATCAGATTCATATATGGGAGAGTTGCAAACACGTGCGGGTGGTACTGCTGCTGCTGGTGCTGCACTGCTGATCCTAATTTTGTTCTAATCGGTGGCCCCTTTTGGCTTTCAATTAATGCCATTGAGCATTTTTGTGTGCCAAATGGAATTCATTGGATTGTGCACTCCCCTTCCCAAGGTGCTTGTAGTGGAGCTTTAAATTTCATGTTTATTACATCTCAATATGGTAGTGACACCACCAACAATATTCTCTGTATTGTCATGACAGAAAACAGCAGGGGGATTCTTGAACCCTTATGCACATACATTACATATTGCCAATTGCATGTTTATCACATCGCTTCTTCTCTGGATCATTGGAACACACTTTTTTTTAACACCTTTACATGATTGCTTCTGGATGTGTTCCAGTGCTGCCACGGGATTTTAATGTTGAGTCAATGAGCTTGCCTTCAAAGGTAATTGAAAACTAGTTTTTAATGCATTATTGGATTTGCATTAGTATGATAACTCCGTATTCAAAAATGAATGCTTGATCTTGAGGGGAAGTCATGGTTGACGTGTCTGACAGGGCAACAAGCTTAGAATGCTGCACACACTGTGCACAGGATGCGAATAGGATGCAGTTCTAATACAAGTGCACTCGTGAGTAACCTAGTAGAATTTGGGTATTAGGAATCATGATGTACTGATGTATGGTTGTAGCACTCGTGTGCTAAAGTATCATGAGCACATCTATTTTTGAAGATTGTGTAACAGTGCGTATTGATTTCAACACCTTGTTTCATTAACTTCAACGCACATGGAGTAGCAAATATGCAACTGCAGCAAAGCATTCATATATTGTGCCAGCAGTTAAAGGCCAACTGCAACGAAATTTCACTTTGACCAAATTTGTTATAAATGCATGGTATATATGTACACCACTGAACCAATCTTGGCAAAGGTGCAGAGCTGGTAAGTGTATAGGTATTTTGCAGCCTTTAAGCAGCATCTAAGCACACAATTTCTATACCTGGTTGTGTTGGTATGATGCAAGTTCCAGCAAGTCGCATCAAAGTTTTCGGAGTGCCACGGGTGCAGACCTGTTGGGCTGACTCCCATAGCCACACCTGGAGAACCACAAAGACCGATTAGAACACGTGGCATAAAGGGCTTGCTGCAGTATCTGTTTGCTAGCAGCACTGTGACCTCTGAGATTGTGAAGGCCCTGTCAAGGATGCGTCCCTTCCGATGAGTGATAATTTGCGGTGCTTTTTCTAATTTCGGTATCAAAAATGGCTATTGTTCCAAGCTTCCTGTGACGTCCTGCTCACATTTAAAACATCAAACCTATAGTGTTTCACAGAGACTCCTTATATCCATATCATCTTAAAAGGCCCCTTACCAGGCCCCATAGCAAATTTTGGTTATACGCTGGAAGTTGTTACATGCCCTCTAGGGAGCGTTCTGCTGCAAAAATTTTTCAAATCTGCTCACGTCTATACCAAACCCGAGTGCGGAGCAATGGGAGGGAGTGCTCTCCAGCGATCGCCAGGTCGACCAAGAAGGTCTGATTCGGCGAGCACAACTGGCAGCAGCATCCAGCGGAGCCCTGGACTAAGGGCAACCGACCGTTGTGCTAGAAGATGGACGATTCCATCTGAAGACCGCAGAAGACCAGTGAATCTAGAGCTGATAAAGTTTTTCACTCACTCACACTCAAATCTGCTCATTAATAGTCGAGATAGAAATATTTCAGGGCCGCGAACCCATGATTTCAGCAGGCAAGCTCCACTGCCAAGCAAGATGCTCTCTCCACTCGCCCCGTCTAGCCTTCGCAAGTGAAATTACTTCCCTGCATTTTCCCATACCACACCTCGAGGATTGCGTGAGGCATACGTCACAGGCCCCACTTTCATTTTTTTTCTCCTCTTTTTTTTTTTTTTCGGCAATGCGCACTTCCGTTGACGGCATTGCGTGCGAGCTGTTGCAATTGTCTCATTTCGCGCAGTGCACGATTTTGCGTGCTGTGCACAAAGAAACATGACTAGTGGTATAAGTCAGTGCTACACGACTACTGAGGCAGAAAAAGCGTATCACAGAGCATGGTCACATGCTTGAACACGGTAGAAAATGAGTTTCGGTACCTGTGCACGTGACCACAAGGCCGTGGGAACAAGCAGACGAAGTGGAAGTACATCTCTCTTGCTTCGGTGCCAAGTAAAACATAAAACACACAGACATTCCGTTTGTGTGTTTTATTATTTCTCTAAACTTCAGTTCGTCAATTCAAGCTACAGATCGCACAGGTGACAGATGTTGTCCTGAATAATTGTCGAAGTCGCGTGTCACCATGAGCGACGTCACACTGCAGACATGACTACATAGCGCAGGGGCCCGACTACGTCACCGTCCGGCTTGGAGCACGGCGGCCATGAGGAGAAGGAAAAACAGCGTTTGGTGTGAAATTTCATATCTTTCTGCGGCGCATAGCGATGTAATACTTTGCAGACGCGATCATGTATCGCACTATGTATGCTTTGCGCTCGTCAGCTCAAAATGTCCAGACCTGGTGAGGGGCCCCTTAAACTAGACTTTTTATTGTGGGCCAAAATTATGTTGCAGTTGGCCTGTAACTAGGCAGTATGGTAATTGAATGTAATAAGTGTTTCAAAAACCTCTTTTACCATGCTTTGCTGTTGTAATTGACAATTTATATTCTGCAGTATCGTTTTGCCTTTCATTCATCAACCAAATTCCAGATTACAGAATGTCTTAACAGCGCTCCTTGAGGATTTTTTTCCCCCTCTTTGTAAGGCTGCTAAGGTTATCTACTGAATAGATTGGTTTACTAGCAAACATTGTTTCGGGGCGAAACATTGGCTTGCTTGTGTGCAAGTCTGTTGCAGTGCATTCATCAGTGTCTTCGAAACGGTTGTGCAGGTGGCTTTCTGTACCACTTCCTGTGCATGGTTCAGTGCCATGGAAAGGTGCATGCATCTCAGCTCATCTCGAGTGACGCCTTGCTGAGCAGCCAGCAGAGCTGTCTGGAGTTTGACAACGTGATTGAATATACCAACGTGGATGAGGACTTCCAAGTGCAGATCGACTTGTATGGACTCGTACGTACAGGTTTTCTGTTTGCAATGTAAAAGCCTGTAGTAGTATATAAGATCCTAGCACACTCTAGTACAATAGCAATTCTAGTACATTCTTGTATGTAATATGTAGGAATTATTTGTTAAACTTTCTCCAATATCTGTCCATGGCTGTTGATGGAATGTCCAAAGTTTGTGTGATGTGCTGACTTAGCAAAAGGCATGATTTCATGATTTCTTGCTTAAAATTCAGCTCTGTGACAAAGCTTCAGGGTTCATTTAGATTTCTGAATAGGCTTATTTCACTGTGCAATTGCATCAACGGCAAAAAATTTTTCTGCACATTTTGCCACATGGCACTTAATGGTTAAATGCATGCAGGCCTTCATCTTGAAGAAACTGTACAAGTGTCTTGTTAATCACTTGTGTCGATCACTTTGGGCAAAGCAAAACTTTGCCTGTAGAAAAAGCCGTAAAGAATTGTGTGCAGGTTAAAATAGATATTATAGTATGTGTGATGCTGCCTCTGCTATACATTACGGTCCTTAAGGATGCCTGAAATGAAATATTCTTATTGAGCACAAGATACTCAAGTAGCTAAAGAAACTTAAACACTGATTGGTGTAGTACTTAAGCCAATAAATGTCCAAAACCCTCATGCTAGCAATAGTCTATTTCTCTAAAATACATTAGGAATTAGCGGAGCAAGGTTGAACTGCCATCAAAAATAAATCCTTTAATTTTCCAGAAAACTGTCTCTCCTGTTGTACCTCATGACAAGAAGTACCACATAAAAAAAGTGAGTTTGCAACATCTTTCCTCAAATCTATCAACTTGCTCTTGGCGCTACAACTGTCAATGTTCACATGGTAGCTTTGGGTGATTGTGAACATTTAGTCATGGTATATATTAGTCATTAGTAGCACAACTTAACCCCATTATCTGGGAGGCTGTCTAGCTCTGTCAAGTGCAGGCTCTCTCCTTAACAGCAAATTTATGTCAAGTTTGTGCAGGACTACGGCATGCATACTATAGCGAATCAATGAACTGGCATGAGTTAACGCTACATGCCTTTGATATAGTATTTCGCACAGAAGGCGAAAGCCTGTCCATTTTATTTTTCTGTGGAAAGTGCAGGAACTGTTCTTCTTAGACTTTCTTAATTATATCAAGATATGTTTTTGGTTCCACATTTAAGGTGGTTTTGAATCAGCTGTATTTTAAGGCCCTTTATTTTAGTTTCGGTTTTTTGTTCTGAATGGCATACATACTTGCCACATGTGTTAATCTTTCTGAGCATTTGCATCTTGTGTGTAGATATGAATATAGTTAAATGGCTTGTCTGGCAAATACTCTCAGTTCTAAACTAATTCCTGTACACCTTTGAATTTCTAGGAAACAATTAGGATGAAGCTGTCGTCTCGGGGCAAAAAGACTGACAGCATATTTATGACTCCAGGTAAGACTTTTGCTTCACCTTGTGGTGCAAAGAGTATCGCTCCTTTCTCATTTGTTTTTGTATCTTCCGTGTTGCAGCGTTTATGGACAGCATTGGCTTCGAAAAGTAGCCCCCGATATCCGCAAGATGGCATGTCAAATTATAGTCAGCAAGGCAATTCTTGTGTGTGCATGTGATGGATGGGGCCTTTCTAAAAACATGGTTTGCATATAAAAGAGCCTTTGCAAATTCTGTTGTATAAACCACTGCTTCCATTGTGAATTGAGTTTTGCTGGAATCGCTCAGTAGTATAATCACATTTGACAGCATATATGTGTTGACAGTGCTTTAACTGTTTGGTTGCAGAAATTGATGGTCTGATAACCAACCAGTCGTTTGACGTTCTGCTAAATGTCTGAGGGAGAATTTTCGGAAGTAAAACTGTGCACACTGAGCCTCATCTGCTTGTCACGCAGCTGTAAATTGTAGTTGAAAGCTTCTTTAAGCCAAGTTAGGTTCTGTTCATCTTTTGGTTCTCATTCTAGCATGTACGACTTGTAATTTTCTTTCACCGTGGCTTGTATGTTTTGCTTAGTTTTCCTGCTGCTGCAATAGTGCCATCCGCAAGACAGAGTTGTACAATTGCTACTCAAACATTTGTGCAACAAAATAAAGATGTTTGCCTGATAGAATTCTTGTGAAGCGGTTCTTGTAGAATCAACATTGTAATGCCTTTTTGGCACATCTGCTCACAAATGTGAACTTTGCTTGCCGTTTTTCTCTTGTGGCAACTGCTGCCCTCCCTACAGGAATTTCCAGTCCAGGTGGTCCCAATGCTGTGCGTACCTCGTCCTTCCAGAGCCTTGGTTCTTTCGTTCTGAGCACGTCAAACTGTCACCAGAGCGCCTTTGCATTGTCCAAGGTGTGCTAGCATGCATCTGTTTCGATCTTTGTAAAACAACTTGTGAAAAATGACTGAGTAGTCCAAAATCGAAGAGCCAACTTTTTAGAGCTATAGCCAAAACGAAAAAGACTTGGGACTAAGGAATTGACATGCCATGCTATCAGTTTGGAAATGATTATTGTGGAGTTTTATTTGCAGAAACTTGTGCTATTTGTGGGGTTGGTGTATTTGCACTATGTGACTGAGCATGGTGCAAAGAGAGCTGCAGTTCAGGTATAACCATGTCTCCGGAACTGGCAGGGAATGACTTTTCTTTTTGTAGAGAGCAATTTTAAAATTCACATGCACTTGTGCAGTTTGTTGTTTGTGTTAAGTTCCCTGCAGTGAAACTGGCCCCTTTGGTGCTGAACATTGAATTGCTCATGTAATTAAATACAGCAATTATTTCAAGGTAATGTAGACAATGTAACACTTGAATTGCTGACAGCACTGAAGATAGTCAAATACTATAATCTTAACATGCCAGCATGATGCATTTATACATTACTTGTAAAGTCATGCACACAATAGGAAGCTTGGTGTGAGCAGTAGCTAAGCTGGCTGGTTCTTTCTAGAGTGCAATAATGCCTCGTTAATGTGAAGTCAGCGGGATGGCGATAAAATTTGTTATAAGCAGTAACTCGACATAAGCGACCACTCGAGAAAAGCTAAAGCAGTCGAGCTTTAATTGCGCTGCGACTGCGAGGAAGTCAAAGTAGAATGCTATTCGGTGATGCAAAACTTTATCCAGGTGCAAAAAAGGCAGTGAGCTTTGGCCGTTTCAAGTTCTTACTGGGCGCAAGCAACGCCTGCTATAATTTTACCAAGCATTGTACGAGGCAGTGATCGCCACCTGTGCATTCAACCTTATTTCGCAGCAAGCATAGGTCCTCCCGTGTCTGCACCATAGTTGCCACTTCACATGGCTCTTCGTCCTTATCTGGGCCACCGACAGTGTAAATTATCTCCGCATCACTCTCTGGGGCGACCATGGGAGCAGCTGCGTCAGCCAATGCGAATTTCTCGAAGTCGCATTCTATCTCTTGGCCATCACTTTTATGAATAGCCTTGTAAAGATTGCTGCAAGTCTGGTCATCGTCACCGCCTTTTCCCACTTCTTTTATCAGCAGAACTTTCTATTCCAAAGTGAGACACTTTCGCCTGGAGACTGACGAAGCCATTTATCACTGTACACCACAAAAGCACACACGAGGCATGCTAACGAAGCACTCGGAATAACACACAGTCACGTGGCATGCAGCACAGATCCAAATGCACGCGCTGTCGGCGCCAAAGTGACTGAATGCGGCGGGCAATGCAGAAGGCAGAAGCTTCAAAATGTTGTCATTGCATCTCGATTACCTCATCAGTGTGCGTTAGTGATGGCGACGGTTGCAATGGTGGGCTTGGCATCCCCATCACTTGTAGTGGAAGAAAGGCGATCTGGGTTGTGGAGACCAAGAAGTAGGAACTGTGGAAGAGCACCTGTTGGTGGGAGATTGTGCTTGGGAGGGCAGGCCAGAAGAGGGCAGCTTTGGAGGAGCAGTGACGTCGAAACTGGCAGCGAGGAGGTGAGTTGACATGAAGGCGAGTAAGAGGAGTGACTGGCATCCAAACAAATTGCAGACTGGAGAGCATATGAGGAGGGGAAGGAAGTGGCCACCTTATAGGGGGGTTGCGGAGGTCACGGAAGACTATGAGAGTGTCGCGCTAGAAAGCACCGCAAATGCCGTGGCTCAGTTGTGTTTGTTGTGCTCAAAAAACGATTAGCCACTCATTGTGGGCATGCAGCGCGATCGTGAAAACTGAATGGTTTTGCAGGAGGGGTTTGCGTGACCTATCAGCAATTTTTTCATGAGGTGTGCAGCCGTGAAGTTTGCAAAACGAGATTTTTTTGGCGCACCATTGTCAACAACACTGTGCTAATTCTACGGTTTGAGTGTCGGTTTTTGTGTACCGTTGCGTCCATGCCATTGACAAATGTCTAGGAACAAATTAAATGACCATACCACACGTTCGGCTGTTTGTCTAAAGTAGTATGGCACAAATCGAGCATAACCAGCTCGAGAAAATCACCGGAGCAACACCAGCTTGCGTTGACCTGCCATGTTGACAGCCTGACTCGCTGCTGGCAACTCGGATTTTTCATGTTTTTGCAACTTATTGGTTCATTTGCACCGTCAAAAGTGCAACAAAGCTAGGGGCAGCGGTTTATTGCGATGCAAGCCGATTTTGGCGGGCGGCGAGCAAATTTCTAGACCGGCTTTCCTGAAGTCATCTTCTCGATTTGTTAATATAGCTCCCTGCGTCGAACATGGGGACACTTCTCTTGTGCTTTTCGGCACGTTTCAGTGCAAGAAGTGCTCTTTAGAGCGGTAAAACTTTGTTCATCGAGTGCACCCCATGGGATGCTACGGTACAAGTCTGTCTGCGGTCTTTTGGCCACTTCTTGCCTTCCAAGAGATTGCGGTTTTCTGGCATCGCAAAGCATCGAGAAAACTTTATTTTCGTGTGGATTCTATAGATTAACGCTTCGGGCGCGCTACATCATTGAATTTGACAGCTTCCGTTCGCTCTGCAGTAAGAAGGCACCACTGTAGGTTAAATGAGGCGTACAACTCCTGCGGTGGCGAAGAGGTAGAGTATCCGCCTCGCATGCAAGAGGGCCGCGCAATTTTCCACCAGATAAAAAAAAAAAAGTCCATGTGTTGATAAAATTCTATAAACAGGCCTGGAGTGCAGCCTGATCCCGGTGACCAGAACCGGTAACGCACTCTATCACCAGAGCAGGATTGGCCACCCTGGTGCAGTACTTGGCCACAACCTCCTATATGAATACAACAATCAAACCCCGGCCCTCAGTCCCCAGCAGCCGCGAAGCAACTGACCTTGGCGGCGGTCAGACCTGTGACGCAGCAGAGGGTGCTAAGAATCCCTGGCTCCGGACAGGCCGCCATTGGAATCTGAACTTGGCAACGTTCAACGTTAGAACGTTATCTAGTGAGGTGAGTCTAGCAGTGTTATTGGAGGAATTAGAGGGTAGTAAATGGGATATAATAAGGCTCAGTGAGGTTAGGAGGACAAACGAAGCATATACAGTGCTAAAAAGCGGGCACGTCCTGTGCTACTGGGGCTTAGCGGAGAGACTAGAACTAGGAGTCGGATTGCTCATTAATAAGGATATAGCTGGTAACATACAGGAATTCTATAGCATTAATGAGAGGGTGGCAGGTCTTGTTGTGAAACTTAATAAGAGGTACAAATTGAAAGTCGTACAGGTCTACGCCCCTACATCCAGTCATGATGACCAGGAAGTCGAAAGTTTCTATGAAGACGTGGAATCGGCGATGGGTAAAGTCAAAACAAAATACACTATACTGATGGGCGACTTCAATGCCAGGGTAGGCAAGTAGCAGGCTGGAGACAAGTCAGTGGGGGAATATGGCATAGGCTCTAGGAATAGCAGGGGAGAGTTATTAGTAGAGTTTGCAGAACAGAATAATATGCGGCTAATGAATACCTTCTTCTGCAAGCGGGTTAGCCAAAAGTGGACGTGAAGGAGCCCGAATGGCGAGACTAGAAATGAAATAGATTTCATGCTCTGCGCTAAACCTGGCATCGTACAAGATGTGGACGTGCTCTGCAAGGTGCGACAAGGTGACCATAAGATGGTAAGAACTTGAATTAGCCTAGACCTGAGGAGGAAACGGAAGAAACTGGTACATAAGAAGCCGATCAATGAGTCAGCGGTAAGAGGGAAAATAGAGGAATTCCAGATCAAGCTACAGAACAGGTATTCGGCTTTAACTCAGGAAGAGGACCTTAGTGTTGAAGCAATGAACGACAATCTTATGGACATCATTAAGGAGTGTGCAATAGAAGTCGGTGGTAACTCCGTTAGACAGGATACCAGTAAGCTATCGCAGGAGACGAAAGATCTGATCAAGAAACGCCAATGTATGAAAGCCTCTAACCCTGCAGCTAAAATAGGACTGGCAGAACTTTCTAAATCAATCAACAAGTGTAAGACAGCTGACATAAGGAACTATAATAATGATAGAATTGAACATGCTCTCAGGAACGGAGGAAGCCTAAAAGCAGTGAAGAAGAAACTAGGAATAGGCAAGAATCAGATGTATGCGTTAAGAGACAAAGCCGGCACTATCATTACTAATATGGATGAGATAGTTCAAGTGGCTGAGGAGTTCTATAGAGATTTATACAGTACCAGTAGCACCCACGACGATAATGTAAGAGAGAATAGCCTAGAGGAATTTGAAATCCTACAAGTAACACCGGAAGAAGTAAAGAACGCCTTGGGAGCTATGCAAAGGGAGAAGGCAGCTGGGGAAGATCACATAACAGCAGATTTGTTGAAGGATGGTGGGAATATTGTTCTAGAAAGACTGGCCACCCTGTATACACCATGCCTCATGACCTCGAGCGTACCAGAATCTTGGAAAAACGCTAACATAATCCTAATCCATAAGAAAGGAGACGCCAAAGACTTCAAAAATTACACACCGATCAGCTTACTGTCCGTTGCCTATAAAGTATTTACTAAGGTGATCGCCAACAGAATCAGGAACACCTTAGACTTCTGTCAACCAAAGGACCAGGCAGAATTCCGTAAAGGCTACTCAACAATAGACCATATTCACACTATCAATCAGGTGATAGAGAAATGTGCGGAATATAACCAACCCTTATATATAGCTTTGATTGATTACGAGAAAGCGTTTGATTCAGTCGAAACCTCAGCAGTCATGGAGGCACTACGGAATTAGGGCGTAGACGAGCCGTATGTAAAAATACTGAAAGATATCAATAGCGGCTCCACAGCCACCGTAGTCCTCCATAAAGAAAGCAACAAAATCTCAATAAAGAAAGGCATCAGGCAAGGAGATCTCTCTCCAATGCTATTCACAGTGTGTTTACAGGAGGTATTCAGAGACCTGGAGTGGGAAGAATCGGGGATAAAAGTTAATGGAGAATACCTTAGTAACTTGCGATTCGCTGATGATATTGCCTTGCTTAGTAACTCAGGGGACCAATTGCAATGCATGCTCACTGACCTGAAAAGGCAAAGAAGAAGGGTGAGTCTAAAAATTAATCTGCAGAAAACTAAAGTAATGCTTAACAGTCTCGGAAGAGAACAGCAATTTGCAATAGGCAGCGAGGCATTGGAAGTCGTAAGGGAATACATCTACTTAGGGCAGGTAGTGACGGCAGATCCGGATCATGAGACGGAAATAATCAGAAAAATAAGAATGGGCTGGGGTGCGTTTCGCAGGCATTCTCAGATCATGAACAGCAGGTTGCCACTATACCTCAAGAGAAAAGTATATAACAGCTGTGTCTTACTAGTACTCGTGTATGGGGCAGAAACCTGGAGGCTTACGAAAAGGGTTCTGCTTAAATTGAGGACGACGCAACGAGCTATGGAAAGAAGAATGATGGGTGTAACATTAAGGGATAAAAAAAAGCAGATTGGGCGAGGGAACAAACGCGAGTTAATGACGTCTTAGTTGAAATCAAGAAAAAGAAAGGGGGGGGAGGGGCATGGGCAGGACTTGTAATGAGGAGGGAAGATGACCGATGGTCATTAAGGGTTACGGACTGGATTCCAAGGGAAGGGAAGCGTAGCAGGGGGTGGCAGAAAGTTAGGTGGGCGGATGAGATTAAGGAGTTTGCAGGGACAACATGGCCACAATTAGTACATCACCGGGGTAGTTGGAGAAGTATGGGAGAGGCCTTCGCCCTGCAGTGGGCGTAACAAGGCTGATGATGATGATGAAACACTGGGAGCACTCTGCACTCGCTTGGTACCCGTTACTAGGTCATTGGTCGTCTGTTTGGTACTTTCGTAGCCTGTTCTGTGCCTGCATGTGAGTAATTCGTTGGTGGTATTAATTTGACACTGCATGCGCAAAAGGGTCGCCACTTCGCTCTAAGTGAGTCAAGCTCTTCGTGTGCCTTGAGTGATGTGGCTTAAAATGGATGCATTTGGATCGGGACCATAAGAAATTTCAAATAAAGCGACATTTTGAGTAAAGTGATTTCATTATAACTTGGGATTACTGTCGCTGACAAGGAAGTACAAGGCTGTCTAAGCAAATAAGACTGCCATTTTAATATACTGTATTAAGGTAATTAGACCTACATATATGGCGTTCCTTACACATTCTTGCTGATTCGCATTTTTTCCCTCTTTTTTAAATTCGAACAAGTTGCCCTGCAGCATACCTTATGGGTACTTAAATAGAAGTTTGCGGGCCCTCCTCATGCAGAAGTTGTAGTGACCTAGTGAACTCATTGTCCATAAGCTGAACTGTACAACTGTCTTACTTATCATAGGTATATAGAGATTACTTAGAAGACTCTGAAACACTTTTTCGATATAGTAGTAAGAAAACACCGCCAATTTGTCATAGAGGCTGCTGTGAACATGCGAGCCAAATATTACTGCCCTGCATGCTGCAGGGAATTTACAATCTCGTGTCAGAAACGGTGAGAAAAACGCTTGCTCCTGCTTTCGTAACATCATTGTGCAGAGTCGCCCCAAGCAGTGATCCACCAAAGCTATTTGCTGATTTCATGATTGTGAGGCCTTTCTCAGTAATGCTAACATTGAGTTATATTAATCAAACATATAAAATTGACTCGCCATCCCAGCCCTGCAAAAGTCCATATCCAGCGACGCTGTTGGAAACCACCACTAGAACTGCTGAGGGGGGCATGCTATGCTTTATTGCTTTAGAGTAATGGTAGTACAGTGAAAGCTCGTTAATTCGAACTGCAGTAATTCCAATTTATGGATAATTCGAACTGTACGATTTGGTCCGGCCAAGCTTCACAGAAGTCTATATAAAAAAGCCCGTTAATTCAAACGTGAGAAGGTTCTGCCACGGATAATTTGAACTACGCGCCACCCTGCCGGCGGCTTGGTGCCTGGCACACGGCCAGAGAAACGTGCCTACTGCCTACACACAAGGCTGAATCGCCTCCGGAACGGCGAGAACAGCGAGAGAAGTCAAAATCAGGAAAAATCTAACCGGCGTGGGATCAGCCAGAAGGCAGCGGCGGCTGCCTCCTCTCTGTTCTACGTGACCTCCAAGACTTCTTGCCCGTCGCGAATCTTGGAGGCTTTGCAAATATTGTGTAGCTGCCAATGTTGCGCGGCAAATGGTGCGGCAAGCACCAAAACGCAGCGAATCAAGTGCGTCGCAGCTGCGCTTGCAATCAAGAACAGACTAATCGGGGCCTTCGCCACCTTCACATGTTCAGCGTCTTTGTCTTGGCAGTCTTCATTGGTTGTGCACGTCTGTTTTCAGCTTAGGATATACTGGCCATCGCGATTCTTTATGATGGTGTTAAGCCTCAGCTAACGTTCGTTTCGGTGGACATTGGTCGTGTGGCACAATCGGACCCAGAGCTGCGACTTGAAGATGACATGTGCACGCAGCACACGCCATCACTTCCTGACATGCCCTACTGCTTCCAAATCGCAGTGTACTGTTGTTCTCCTTCACTTTCGTTAGTTCGAACTTTTGTTAATTCGAACTGAAGCGGCTTCCCCTTGCGGTTTGAATTAACGAGCTTTTACTGTAATGGTAATTTTGGCAACACGCCATCTCTGGCCGTACTGCCATTTCTTTTTCCTTTTGCCGCTCCTTGTATTCAAGCTGCTTCTTGGGAGTGCTAACTATGCTTTGTCTACCCATGCTTTCGGTCAAGGCTTTTGCCCTCTTGGCTCCCCCACAGTGTAGCTTCCAGAATGCTAGAGAAGATGAAGAGGGAGAAAGTCAAGTATCAGTGTGATAACTCCAGTTACAGTTCAAGGATTTGAAAAATTTTTGTGGCATGAGATTCACGAGACAAGTTCCTTTAGTAGTCGGGACATTCCATGATTAGTTAGCAGAGTGTTCAGAGCCTCTTTGAGACAAGGCATTTGCCAGAAACCATTCTTATTTTCTTTTTAGGGAGCCACGAAGGAATCTACAAGACCATGTTGGTCACCTTAGAGTGCGAGATCTCTGTATGTATAGATATGGACAGTGCTTAGAATTAACTATACTTCTTATAGTTGCTAAGGTAATATTTAAAGAAAAATTTGTGGAATCCTTAAAAACATTGCCAGAGCCACCACTATATGCATAAGAAATTTTCAAGGGTTCTTTCAAGTCTTTAACCCTCCTCCTGGCAAGTATGCTTGCATTTAGATTTCACCAGACACAGCATTTTGTTCTCTCTTGCAATCTGTGTGCATGCAATCCATTTTCACAATACTTGCCAGCAGTACGCAAAGGGCAAGAGTTAAGTATGGGTGACACAGGGCACATGCCATAATGTGTAAATCATGCTTCGTCTGATGCTTGCTCAATTATGGATTGTTGCCAGTTCGCCCAATTCACTTCCACATATAACCTATCGTGGTGCATGTGGTTTTTTTACTGATGAGCACAAGGCAGCCCGCCGTAAGTAGTTCAGTGACGATGGCATGGTGCTGATGAGCTCGAGGTCGTGGTTTCGAACTCGGCCGCGGTGGTCACACTCTGATTCTGGTGGAATGCAGACGTGCTCCTGTACCACGCACTGGGTGCCATTAAAGAACCACAAGTGGTCAAAATTAATCCAAAGTCCCCCACTATGGTTTGCCTCATAATTATATCGTGGTTTTTCCATGTAAAACCCCAGAATTTAATTCTTCTTAGTGAGCACAAGGTCACGAGTTCAATGCCCAGCATCGGTTGTGGAATTCCAATGAACCTGAATCCAAAAAATACCTACATGTGTAGATTTAAATGCATTTGAAAGAGCTCTGTGTGGTCAAACTTGCATCTCTCCTGAAGCCTATGTCATAACCATGCAGTTTTATGGCATACAACACCATCAGTTGTTGCTATATTATTCGGATGATCAGTCACGTGCTCAACATTGCTTATGACAGAAGTGCATTCACCTGAAGCACTGCAAAAGTCGCTGCTTTGCTATTGCAAATAATATTCCTCTCAATATTTACCTCTGGTACCCGTTCATGTTCTGAAAAGTGGTCAAATGCCACAAAATGCAATTACTCTTCACCATGCATGTATGTACTGTATATTTTGGTTACGGCAGTCTGCTGTAGTTAGGGTGTCCTAGGTTTATGGTAACAGCCCATGTACCATCAGCACAAATTGAAATATGAAAAGTCAATAACTGATCAGAACGCCAGTTATATGTAATAACAAGGAAACACGGCATGTAATCACTCTGTAACCGGTTTCTGAACGAGTAGTCCTGAGTGCACTTGACATAATTGATGAGTGCTAAAATCAAACTTTAATGAATTGTCGAGCTCACTAATTATGTTAAGTATATGCCAACTAGGCCCCCAGCAAGTCCTTTTTTATACCAGATGTACATTCTGAAATCTGAATTAAGCCATTATCGCAAGTGAACCTTGAAATGTAACAACACATTTGAGTAGTTTTGGAATTCTTCACATGCTGATAGCACCTGTATAGCCAAATGAAAATATGTGCAGTTGATTTACATTGTGAATCTGGGCTCTTCTTTTTCAGGTCCCAGGCTCTTTCTTCATAGAAGGCAAGGCATTTGTGGATTTACATTTGCATGCTGATCATGGATTGGAACACCGGGGCTTCCTGGTGTGTATCTTACGCCATGTCATTATACTAAAGTAATAGAGCTCTAAAATATTTGTGGTAAGCTTTTACTTTTGTGCCTTATCTTATGCTGTTTCCTTGCCAATATTTATGGGCCTATCGTCGCTGTGAAAATGTCGACTCACTCTGTCTGAATTTAACAATGTAAGCACAAAAAGACTCTGCAATCTTACAAAGGTTTTGACCACAAGAATCTGAGGAAAGGGGAATGGGTAAACGACACGATCGAGCAGAAGAAACATGACAGAAACAGCTGGCCATAGCAATGGGGCCTAGCTTACAGATGTTGCAGACACTGCTGATGAAGTGATCATCGCTTGGCAAGGATTTGTGTGGAATTGGCTATGACCAAATCAGTTGGTCGAATGTTGTAGCTTGTAATAGTAGCCTGTGTCACAGCAGTTGTCCTTCCCCCTAAATTTATCTTGCTACGCAGGTTGCTGCAGGCGATGCCTCCTCCAATGAGTGTTGAACAATGCTATAATGTTAAAGAAGCAAACTATACTAATGTATCCAAGCTATAAACATTGTAGCAGTAGAACAGTCTCAGTAGGCATGCATGAGGATGTGAAAGTTGCTAGAACTGTCTCTGGTGACCAGGGCTGGCACTATATAGGAAAGGTCAAGGGCATTGTGGTGGAGTGAGAGTAGGCATGGCCACTGCTCTGGTGGTTTTGTGTAGGGAACAATGACAGGGAACATTCAACAGCTGGAGGTGGCGTGAAAAGGTAGCTGCCACGATCACAATTTATAGTAGCTGTCTTCCCATTGTGTGAATGATTCCCTGCCCTGGAGTGGTGGTTGAACACAAACGTGCACTAGCCGTGCACAAAACATGGCCAAAGCAGTCACAAGCAGCCACAAGGTCATGCTTCGTGGAACAGTTGTATCTTGAGTAGTTGGGGTGTACAGCTTGATCACTGGACATGAAGGCACCACTTGCAGCAGTGATGTTGAGAGAGATGGTTATCCAGCAAACTTTGGCACCTGTGACATAGTTGCTGATTCAGTACAAGAACATGTGTGCTGCGCTGGCAGAAATCAGCTCACCTGCTGAGTGTTGCCAGAATAAGTGCAAGGCAGTCTTACCAAAATCTGAGGGAGTAAAATTGTGTTGCATTGGTTGGGGGTCTAGCAAAATTAGATTAACTGGCATCGGCAAGTATGGTACGTGTGCCATAAGTGGTATGAGCATTGGTAACGTTACTATCATTCAAGTTGTGGTCTGGGGGTTTGCATAAGTTTGGGGCTTAATACTCCAGTTCTAGTTAGGTTGTCATAACAGCGAGCTTTGAGCCAAGCATGCCATCTTCAAAAGGGGCTTATTGGGCTGGTGTTGTATTCCTATTGGAGGTAAATATCATTGAAGAGCCCTAGTACAATTTGCCTGGAGGTCAGCGACTGTGAAATACTAGCAGTGGCATGCTGGTAGCAGTGTTGAGTGAAGTGGCTCACCCACCCCAATGTGTTGGCACAAACATGCATATCAAGGAAAAATGGCGGCTGGCATCCAGACATAATGTAGAGACTCTGCAGAGATGTCGAAAACTGAGCCGAACTAGCAATTGGCAGTAGTGGGACCAGAAGTGCAGAGCTGGAGTCCTGGAGTGGACAACAACGTAGAAAACCAGCATGGGCCACTTGAAGGTCATGTGGGCAAGGTCAAAGCATAAGAGGTTAGAAGCAGCACATATGGTAGGCACAAATCATGCTTGTATTATGTGCTGGTTGTGTTGAGTGTGATAGCTACTTCACTGCAGGAACTTTGAAAGTGGTGGATCAGACAGGAGGCTGTGGGAAGTCTGTGCAGCGTGCCCTGCTAGCCTTTGCCCAGGAAGCTATGAAACATTGTGTTTCAGCAATAGTTGCCCTGGTTGTTTTTGCACAATCTACACTGCTTGAATTACGGATCTTTAGTAGAACTTAGTCTATCAGTTGAGCGTCAATATAGTGAACATGGTTAGGTAATGAAATATCATACTATCTCAAAGTATAGATATAAAATGCCTCTTTCCAATATTAGCATCTAATGAACTTGGATATAACAAAGGTGTATTCCTTTCTGGAGCATGACTCCGTTATGATGTGCCTTGACTGTAATTTCTTTTACTCCTGTTTGCATGTTAAACTGAAGACCTTGTTTGAGGAAGTGGGTGGCTTCGGTGCTTGGACGCGCCTGTGGTGCATGCTCAGGGGAAGCCACCTGGTGCTCTGGAGGTACCCCGAGGATGAAGATAGCAAGGTGAGCAAATGTCCAGCAGAAAAGTGGCGCCTAGCATCTGACGAAAAGAAAGTGCCTGAATTTACTTCACGTCAATCATTGCTTAGAAAGGAAGCATGGGAGCACATTATTCTTTTTTTTTATACCTGCTTCTGCGCATCGCATTCTTGCAGGACTTGTGCAGGACTGCAGGTACAGCAAGCACTCATTTGATGTGCTTCAGTGTGTGCCATGTGGTATACGTTGCATAAACGGCTGGCTAGGAGATCTGCTGTACTACTAGCATGAAACTTGCTGAATTCATTGCAATGGGTTGATACTCTGATAACGAGCTCGCCACTGACAAAATATTTGTGAAACTTGCCGAGTTGTGAAATTGTTTATTTGGATAAATGTTGATGCACCCTGCATGGATGCCACACTGTGATTGCTGTGTGGCCTTTGCTTTAGTAGAACACCAAATACAGCTTCTCCTGACAGTTTGCAAGCACCAAATCATTCACATAAGTTTAGATACTTGTGCAAAACACTAAGTGTTAATAGATTTCACTGCTACATAACATATGCTTGTACAAAAAATTTCGAATGCTTGCTTAGTCTATTTGTATAGCCATTTGTATAACTCCAAATTTGTTTTCTGAAATTTATCTTGTGAGATATGAATTGATGAAGCCTCTCTATAGCTTCAGCAGGAGCAGCTAATACTTGAAGGTGGGGAAGTCTGTGAAGAAGTGAGCAAATTCTTTTTGGTGTCGAATGGTGGATGCCAAACATGAATGTTTTTATCTTCATAAAACTTGCATGTTATTTTAAACGTGCTTGACTGAACAGCTTCGCACAAAGCTCGCAGCATTTAAAGTTTTCTTGGCTCCTCAAGAGTACTTGGGACAATGTTCTTGCACACATTGGCCTGCTGTAGAAAGCTTAGCTATTACAAGGATGTTAACCAATGCGAGTCAGTGATACTGGTGCCTTGTTTATAAATTGCTCTTTTGTGTTCGCACTGTAGCAAAAATGCTGCAGGTAAAACGAAAACTAAAAAGAGAGCTAAATTATATGTCAGTTACTTTTAACTGAATAAATATTCTATGTTGTTCAGGTTACGCAAAGCTCGGTGGACAGTTACTTGCACTGAGAGGAGAGGCCACAGTGTCTTCTACAATGTCGCTGGCAAGCAGCCTTTCTGAATGCAATTATTGTTGTGCACGCTGTACGTTACAAAACTGCAACACTTCAACACTGCCCTTTCCAGAAATGTTTTTCATAACTTTCTCCCATTAAAATGTGTGATGTCCACAATGACACTGTTACGTTGTGCCCGCTGGTTATTATATGTAAATACTACCGGGGGATCATATTTAGGCTTTACAGAATGTTGAGTAATTGCCTGCGGCAGATAACATAATTCTAGTCCTTGAGCTCGATTAGTATTTAAATTATTACTTGCACAAAAAATCAACACATATTCAAATCACAAAACATAATTCCTAAATGAATTATTTATGGCACATACTGTAATTTATGAATTGCAGCCAGTGAATTTGAAGGCAGTACACAAATATGCATTCAGGATAACATGTTTCAATATATTCATTGGCAAAGTGGAAAACGAAATACATGGGCATTCCAGTTACTTTTGTGTTTCAGTGCATAGAAGACCATTTTGTTAAAAAAAAGTTAAGGGGAACAACGGTGCACTTTAACCCGAGTTTGATGACAAATATATGAAAACCTGTGCCATCCTCAAAATTTGTTCCAAGTGCATATGCCTTGCAAACTCACCTGCTACAATTCGTTATTTTCTGTATGTGCCATCGAGTAATTAAGTTAATTAGTGAATTTCTGTCAATTGATTGCATTTTCATTTCTCATGCAATTAATGTCTGCCTGTTTGAATAATCCAGCACAAGGACTAGAACTATTCCTTCACAGGTGATCTTTGAAAATTCTTTAAGCCTATAATGTATAAACCTGTACATTCAAAGGCTGGTGAAAGAACCCAAAGCGGTGCTGAGGAAGCTGCTTGCCTGGCAGAACTCGGTGTAGGAAAGGTGTTGCTTACTGCTCACTTGGAAGCCGCATTGTAATGGGGACAGAATGCATAAGTGCTCACACCTAATTAAATTTATGTGTACATTAAAACCACACATCACAGTGATTAATGCGGCCCCCACTGTACTCTCCTGCATATAGCCACCTGTGGCTTCAGAATTTCAATCTCCATGATTTATTGTGCAGCGATAATAGGCATGAGCCGAGGAGGTCTTTCCTCTGGCATTACCAGACAAATTACATAAGTTCAGGGGCTGAAACAGTTGTAGCCTAGCACCATATACACTAAACCCTCTAAGGTAGCTACTTGGGCTTGTTGGTATGCCATAAGTGTGCAAAGTGTTGTATTCTATCTTGTGTCCGTGTCCTTTATGCGCAACACTAAACCTACTAAACCCTCGTTACGATGGAGTAAACCTCTGCTCCAATATCGCAGTTGTATTGACTAGAAGAAAGTCCAAAGTGATTGCTTTGAGATTGTCAATCTTCTCATAGCTCAGATAGATGTTGTTTTAGCGGTTGCAGACCAGTGAATGCTGACACATTGTTACTGCAGATTCATGTTATTGTAGATATTCACTTGCAAATTATACAGTTAAACCTTGATAAACTTCAATATAACGAAATTCCCTATATAATGAGGTAGTTTTCACAACCTCCTGTCCATATAACATCATGTATTTACCGTAAAAACCCGCTATAATATGAGGTATTTTTCCTATTACTAGCGTGCCACATTTTCACCTTGTACTATATGCGGATCCGAACAAAACGGCTTGGTTTTGTTATTTCTGCGTGACTACAGCATCGCTTCTTTATTGTTGAGTGCGCACCTTGGCAGCACACATGCAAACCATGCTTCGCAAAGGGCATCTTTTTTGTTCCGCATTGAAAGACCAAGATGTTCGGACCGCGAAAACAGTACTCTGCTGCTTTCAAGAGAAAGGTTATTTTAGCCACACAGGACATCGGTAACGGTGTGGCCGCGAGACAGTTTGGCGTCAACGAGGGAAGCATTCGCGGATGGCATCGACAGAAGCAAGCTGCGCATCTAGCTGTGAGTGTGGAGCTTATGCAGGCAAAAGCTAAGGAGCTTGCAAGAGAAAAAGGGCTACCGAGCTCAGCCTTCCAAGCGAGCAAGCACTGGATTTATCGCTACATGTGCCGTGCTGGATTTTCCTTACGCCGCCAAACTTCGTTTTCGCAAAAGCTGCCAGAATCATTAGAAGAGCTGCTTGTGGCTTTCCAGCGCCATGTTATTTCGCTGTGCAAGTCCAAGAACTTCCAGCTAGCGCAAATCGGCAATGCTGACCAAACGCCAGTTTATCTGGACATGCCATCGCCTTTCACCGTGCACGAAAAGGGCTCTAAACAAGTTTATGTCCGGTCCACTGGCAACGAGAAAATGCAAGTTACCGTCATGTTGTTGTGCGCGGCAGACGGACGCAAGCTCCCGCCCTATGTCATCTTCAAGCGCAAGACAGTGCCTAAAGGTGAAGAGCTGCCAAAAAATGTGGTCGTGAGATGCCATAAGAAAGGCTGGATGAACGAGAATCTTGTGCTCGACTGGATAAAGTCTGTCTGGTGTAGGTGGCCCGGTGCACTGCCGTCGTTCCCGTCCATTCTCGTGCTGGACGCATTTCGTTGCCATTTGGCCGACTCAGTGAAGAGGCTGTTGCGCGAATCGGGCACTGAACTTGTCGTTATTCTGGGTGGGATGACATCTCAGCTGCAGCCTTTAGATGTTTGCGTGAGCAAGCCATTCAGGGATGCGGTCAAGCGGTGTTACACAGATTGGATGCGCTCAGGTGAGCCTGCAGTGACTCCAACCGGGGCGGCTGAAGTGGGCTTCACCAGCCACTCTATGCAAGTGGATTTTGGACGCATGGGCCAGCATACCAGAGGACCTTGTGCGTTGCATATTCGAGAAGTGCGGCATCTCGAACGTGCCCGATGGGCACAGAGGATGAGGACCTATATGTCCAACAAGGAACTATCCGAAGAGGGCGCAGCAGAGAGAGGGAGACAGTGATTGAAATGCGGAGTGCAGTATAAATACATGTTCCCCTCGAATTTTCCTAACTCGTATTATTTTTTTTATTTAACTTTTTTTACATTTCACGCACCAAAAATTTCACCGCATACTATATGTGGGTTCATATTATATGCAGGCTTTTACGGTATAACCTCAATATAATAGTGTGTTTGTATGCGATTTCAATGTAACGTAAAGGAATGTTAAGACAATAAATGGAAACTTCGGCAGACGCAGATGGTTACTTGATTGAATTACAAGTGGCTGCTTGCAAACGCACCTTTCAAACTCCACGCAGTGTGGCAAGAACGACCGCCAAAGTGGAGCCGCATCATGTTCGGTATAAAGTCCAAGTGCGATAACATCCTATCGCGGCCCGTGCACTTCGTGCTTTAGGTGCGAGTGAAAGTGTGCGAGGGCGAGACAAGAAAGATGGTGGCTTCATGAGCACCGCCTTCCCGCACAAGCAAAGAGGGGGAGGAGAGCTTGCTTGTGGTAACGCGATCAAGCGCACGCCAAACTCCCTGCCAGTACGCTGGTGTGATGAAGAGCATTAGCAGCAGAGAGCGAATTTTCCTTTGTGCTGCCTCTCACTTCAACTTGAACTAGATGTGCGAGAACACAGTGCACACAACACCATCAGCTATCTCGTGTCGGCTAGCCTTCGAACCCACCACAGATTACCTTCAATATAGGTGCCCTGTCGTGCCATACCAAGCTGCGGCCAGAGTAGAAGCGCAGACGCGTGCTCCCCTGCTCCCCCTCCTAGTGTGAGCACATCTCCTTGCGCCCCCCCCCCCCCCTTGTGCACTCGAAAAGTTAACGCGTACTCTCTCTGCCTTCTTCCGCTGTTCACGCGAGCAGGCACCGCCGCACCGAGCCACTATGTTTCTTGACTCACCCTCGCAACGTGCTTTCCCTTGCACCTACAACATATGGCGCGCACCACAATTGTATCGCACTTGGACTTTATGCGGAGACTCGTGGCGAAGGCTGTTGAGATGAGGATGTTCGAGTCAATATAGAAGGTGCTGTTCTTTAGTAGGAGTAATTGATGAGGTACTTTGTTGAATGCATTAAAAAAATAATGAAAAAATTCTTGGAAGAGAACCTCGATCTAGAGTTGCTGCGATGTGATGAGTAAATAACGGAAGCTGTCAGGAATTATTTCAAAATTTATGTTGGCAGGAAAAAAAGAAAGGGCATTTGAATGACGATATGGGACTAAGTTAAAGTAAATTACATGCCCTAAAAGTTTGCATGGGATACTGCTAAAAGAAATAAATTAATAATTGAGAGGAGAATGCGTGTTCCCAGATTTAAACAGTGGCATTACTTTCCCACCCTTCCAATCTGATGGTAGCCCGCTACATTCAATGGACTGTGGGAAGAGGTATGATGGGAAAACTGAAGAGTAAACTTTTGTGTTCTTCAGAAACATCAATTTAGCTATTCGCAAAGTCGACTACAATTGCATCCATAGGAAAGAAATCGGAATTACTCAGCTGCAATGTTACAATGACAGTTGACTGAGTAATCACACTTAAGAAAACGTCATTCATGATAGTACAACCATTTACTATACTTACTCGATTCTAATGTGCCCTCGATTGTAACGCGCACGCGTTTTCCATGACCAAAAAATTAAAAAAAATGAAAACCTTGATAGTAACACACACCTGTTTTCCATGACAAAAAAAAAAAACATAAAATAAAGAGAGCACAATACCGCGCACCTCATGCTTTCATATAGAAATACTATTTTCTCTCATTTGGAAAAAACATTTATTCCCAATACACTAAAGTTGCGATAAATAAAAACAAATGGAAGCGGTGTACCATGCCGCCAAGATTTTCACTGCACCGGTACGACCCGCATGGCGCAATAGATTATCACTAGTCGTTGCTATCAGATAACTCCTTATCACTATTAACAGACCAAAGCATTTCATCCTCAGTGCCGTCCGTGGCATTCTAAATCCCGCACTTTTTAAAGGCCTTGTTGACCATGGCAGATGGGATCGTGCACCATGCATCTTTCACCCATCCAACAAAGTCCTGCAGTGAGGCACGCTTCATTTTATTGGCGGGTGCAAATTCGTGGCAGCCCGAAGAGTGCCCGAATTCTATCTTTCGCTGGTTTCTTGAAACAAACATCGAGTGCCTGGAGCTGCGATGTCATGCCAACAAGGTCGGTGTTGCGTGCAGCCAGCTTGTCCTTGATGCATTGGTCAAGGTGGCACCTGAACACGTTGAGCACAAGCATTCCATGCAGACCCAAACTGCTGCCGGGTCTCTTTCGCCAAACGTTATCAATCCAGACAGCGACCAAGTCCATGGTCATCCAACCTTTTTCATTTGCGCGCACAATTACGCCACTCGGAAACACGATTCCTTTCGGGAGCGCCTTTCGTCTGAAGATAAGATATGGGGGCAGCTTGTGCCCATCAACAGTGCAACAAAGCATGGTGGTGAATCTAGTTATTTAGTGGCCGGAAGACAAAACGCACACTTGCTTCGCCCCTTTTATTTTCAATGGTTGTGGTGGCAGGCATGTCAAAGTAGAGCGGCGTCTGATCAGCATTTCCAATCTGTCCGAAGTGGTAGCGATTTCTATGGCACAACTTCAAAACGTACTGCTGAAAACTGTGCAATTTCTCTTCATATTGTTTGGGCAATTTTTGGCATATCCCTGTCCGCTTTCGAAGAGAAAAGCCTTTTCTTTTCATAAAATATGATAGCCAGCACCTGCTTGCTTTGAAGTCACTCCGCATTAGCCCTTTCTGTAGGGCTAACTGCATCGCCCGTACTTTGAGCAGATCGGTCGCCACAGGCTGCTGTGCCACTCGCTGCTCTTGTAGCACGTATTCCGCGAGCAGCTCTTCTATTTCGGCGGAGTGGCCCTGCTTTGGTCCACTGAAACCCTTCCTTGTTGCTTTGCTGGCGAAAATATTCTTCTTGTGTTTGCGCCAGTCCCGCACACAATTTTCGGGTACTCCAAACGCCCGTGATGTGGCCCGATTTCCACCAATCTCCGTGCACATAACTTTCCTTTTAAATCTGGCATCATGGTGGACTTGGCACGTCTTCGCAGTCGGCGCTTCCATGCTGATTGAATAAACGCAGAAAATGGGAAGACAGGCGGTAGACTAAAACATGAAGGTATGCACATGAAGGAAGCTACGGCAGCTAGGCTAGAAGCGTGTACGAGGCAGCCATTTTTCCAATGCCGATGGTGATATGGTAATGCAGATTTAGGGTCATACTTGATTCCAACGTGGATGCAACTTTTGGACCTGTTTTATCGAAAAAGGGTGCGCATTAGATTCGAGTAAGTACGGTATCACTGCACAGCACATGTATAGCATAGTCAAAAAGAGAAATGGCATGATTATTTGTAGTTTTAATAATGTTCCAAAATTCGGAAGGATTGATGGAAAGAGAAAGGAGCGCACTCTGCAAAAAATATTTGTTAGCGTGTTTGATAGCTATGCGTACGAGCACAAATATCTTCATATGCACATCAACATGCAAGGTTGTTGGTGCATATTGCTAAATGAAGTTTTTCTTTTCTTTTTTTCTTTTATTTACAGTAACCTTTTCAATGCGTTGTTAAACCAAGGTGCCTGTTGTTTGTGTGAAATTTTTTGTAGTGGTATTCTATTCCACTGTACAAATAAAAATTGAGGAATGCAGTGGTCCAAGAATAATTCAAGCTCCTCATTGACTTACATAATCTCCCTTTCTTGTGAACATCTTTGTTCTTGATGGCTGACATGTGGTGTAACTTGTTATAACAAAATGAATAAAGCTGTAGTCACTTAACCCAGGCATGCGTGAAATTGAGTGTATGAGACCAAGTTTAGTTGTTAAAATGAGATCAAGAATGCTAGCCAATGCAGGACCAATCGCAGTAGGTTCGGAAACGAGCTAAGTGAAGTTAGTCTAAGCACATAGCCGTGAAAGATGATGTGTTAAGTAATGTTTCAGATACAACTGTGGCATGTCTGGACCAGATAATTTTGGGCAGTATAATGTAACCCCGAGAAAAATAATAGTGAGCGTGGGAACTGTGATACCACATTGTTCAGCATGTCATGTAATTTTTCACAGAAATCCAAAGCAGCACTTGATGGGTGGTAGCATGGGCAAAAAATAAAAATAAAAATTTTGTGAGGGTTAAAGAAATACAAGCACAAACGGAAATTCCAAACCTTATTTGGTTGCAGCCATATGCAGTACAAAACAATTGGCTACAGCAATAAGCATGCTGCCATTATGTATGTCACACCGATCACAGTGATAAATCACCTAATTTTTTTCACATTCAAAAAGCTGAGCTATCAATTGATGATGATAACCAGGTTTCAGTAAGTAGAACCACGTTGGTCGAGCATGCATCTAAAATTGATGACAGAGCTTCACATTTATTAACATTGCTTCCCATATTGGCAAATAAAAAAGAATGTCTCTGTGAGTAGTGCAGTATTTAATTAGGATAATGGCCAATTGGAAGAAACCAGTGCAGAGGCAGTAGATGCATCAGTCATAACAGTATCATTGCCATCATGTCTGGTAGTGCCAATCAGATTTCTCATCCTGTATCTCCCTGTTGAGTGTTCTTCTATTTTGTGTATTTGGATTGATCCTCATACTATAATGCTGTCCTTGGCAGCCCCCCATTGACTCGATAGACCTGCGGCAGTGCATCACCAAGGAGGTGTCACGCCTGCCACGGACTGAGTGCGCCCGGGCCCACACCTTCGAGCTGGTTGTTGTGGAGCCCCTCAGTAACAGGCACCGTGACACCCTGACCACCACCCGGCATGCCACAGTGGCACTCACGAGGTAGGTGTAGTACCCACTGCCCTTTGGCAAGACTCTTCCTGCATTGCATTACTCTCAACTGCCATGCGAAATTTCAAAAAAATTGATGAGAAGTGCAGATTTTTCAAAATAAGCACTCATTATCCCCCTTTTTTTTTCTAAAATATGTGATGCTAGGAATGCCTATAGCGCTATTGCTCTTGTTAAAAAAATATATAAGAAAAGACAGCGGGACATTGTGTAATATTTAGTCATGTCAAAATTGCAAGGTATTGCAGCCTTTGTCATGACAAGATAACTCGTCATTGTCAGTTAAGGGACCTAATAGCAAAACTGTGATGGCTCAGTTATGCTAAAAATGAAAAGTTGTATTAAAGTTACGATTGTGCAGACTAAAATATTGAAGTGGCTTCAAGTGCCAAATTGAACACAGAGTACAATCTATTACAGCTGGATTAAATGGAAATCAAGAGAAAGCTTTTCCTTAAAAAAATTTGCTGACTTGTGCAAATTTGTGGGATCACGACCCAGTATAAAGTCAAGCTTTTTTTATTATCATCTTCTCCACTCTGAGGCATGATCTTTGGGGCATACAGTGATAGCTACGAGGACATCATCACTTGAGTACTTTTCTAAACATTGGCATGACCTCCAGAACATGCAACGATACTACCGCAGAGACTGTTGCCTGATACTTTTCTGAACACAAAAGAAATTTGAACAGCTTGCTCAGATTTCGCTAAAACGACTGTCTAAATATCACGGTGTTATGGCTATTTCTTCCCTCTTCGCTTACATTGGCTTGCTGACATTAAAGCTATTGTAGTGGAGAGACTGCATTTGATGCTTCCACTTCATGACTGTTAATTATTGTACATATACTATTATTCATAGTGTTGAGGTCATAGAACACCTTTAAAGTAGCTTCTGCTACATTGTTGTTCATACACGTAGTAAGCAGAAGTTCCAGATGTCACTTCTTTTCCATTGTGTTTCTCGGAGAGGGAGGCCTCTTGCAGTGCAGTCGGTTTAATTTTGTGCAGTGCTGGTCTCTTCACATACTATACTGTTTCAGTCACCTGCACAACATATTTGGTAAAGTTGAGTGAAGTGCCAGAGAGACTGGCATTCTTTTGTGTTCACATGCTGCACACACTTGCATGGAAAGCAGTTCACAATTGAGACCTTCTGCATTTGTGAACCACAGCGCACTATGTCACTGAGATGTAGCCTTCTTTGTTTAGTAATGCACTTTAACTTGGCATGTACCTATTACTATTTCTGTACAATACTGGGATATGAAAGATGTTCGTGGACACACATGAACTGGCGAGGTCTTGGGTCACTGTGTTCTCCTAAAGTGGGCATAATTCTTAGTGCAATGAGTAACTCTGTTCTGCATATGTGGTGCTGTAATAGGTGCCATTGGTAACATAATAATCACAAACGGTTTTCTTTTTCTTTGGCATTTTAATTAGAAGATTTGTGTAACACAAGAATATTTCTAACAAGTCAAGGTTGAATGTGCTGCTGCAAGATGTCACCACTTCTGTTCTCATCGTAGTCTTTGTTATTACGGTATAATAAGGTAACGGTAATGCATACATCAAGCTAAAACAGTAGTCAGTGACAGGCCTAAAATTTACAACAGACCCCCACCCACACACTTAGGAAAATGAGTAGCACCTCCTCTCCATTCCTATGCAGTCCCACATATAGTGTAGGCACAAAGGAGAGCCTTCCAGGCTTTCAGAAGCAATGAAGATGTCTCAGTCAAATGTGGCGTGCACAAGCAGCCAGTATAGGTAAGTGAAGTCCAACGTTTGATGCAGCCTGTGTCGCTGGTAATATATATTGAATAAGTGTGAAAAGATTTTCAATTATCTTGGTCAGTGTATCTCTTCGAACTTCAATATATTTAGGAAAGTGTAGGGACAAAGACAGGGCAACCGCACAAGCAGTAATATGGGGGGGTATTTGAAATGTTAATAAAATAATTGTCCCAACCTCCCATCTGAAGAACCTTCTTCTCAACTTTCTGGCAGACCTGAGGCACGGGAACAGGTGTGTGCCACAGCCAAAGTGATGCGTTACTGAATTCCGAGTCAATCTCATGGAGGAAGTAAATAAACTAAGGTGGAGCATTACGTCACGCGGCCAGCCTTTGCAAACCAACTCCTTGTGAGGGCCATCCCCATCGCTTTCTCTCTCGAAAAGTCAGCTGATCACCTGACCATGGCAGACTCTACCCAGTGTGCTTAGTTCCTGGTAGGTTTTGGCTAATGTGCACTTGTTTTGGTACTTCGCCAATTGCTATGAGCACATTTTCTCCCAATATACTTGTGCATTGGTCATCTAATGCAACGAACACATTTAACATCTTTGTTGCAATGTGCTAGTGTGGCAGTTGCACATTGCTGTGGCAGTCACTTTTTGGAAGGTCACGTGCTGAGCATAGCTGGCGCGATGGTGGAAAACATCAAAACTTTCCATGATATGATCATGAGTTGGGACAACTTCTCCTGGCTTTAATTTTATCCCTCAATGCTCCCTCCTAGTTCTTTCCTTCCTCCATGTTCAATCCTTCTCAGACATGAACATCATTTATATCGAACAAACAGTCCCCGCCCTTCCTTTGGATGTGGCAATTCAGCACATCGCAGTGCCTGAGCATGGTAATACTAGTGGGTATGAGCATTAGCAGAAGAGGAAGTTGAAGACATCATTGACTGCTGCATATGTGGTGCTGTAATAGGTGTATGTGTTTCCTTTACAGGAAACATACATTATTTGACATGTCGCTGCCTGGTGTCAGTAGTCTTCTTAGTACTTGCATATGAAAGAAATTTTGTGGGCTTGGGGCAAAAAGCATCTGTTCAATTCCTTGAATATTGGGCACATTGCAACAGTGTAAATTATATGGGAGCACTACTAATAAACCTGTGGTAGAGTGGTGACATACAAATTGGATTATCTCAGCTTTGTGGTTCTGGTCCACCTTGTGATAATGATACTACCTTGAGATAGAACAAATTTGGTGCCCAGCTGATTGCAGTGACCAGTGAGGCCACTGGTCAAGTACGTCTTGACTTGACATACTTTATCTTTTTGGCCCAACTGCCACGTCTGCAGTGCAGGGGTTGTCAGGTGTTGCTGTGACAGTGTGGTTGGAATGATGTTGCTTCAAAAGCACCACTACTGCTGCTGTAGGAATTACAGTAGTGAGCAGGCTGTACTCTGACATTATCTAGTGCTTTTATTTTTTCCAACCTGCTTTGATAGGAAATTCTTGCACGTTCCAGAGATTGGCGCTGGTTTGCTGAGGAAAAATCTTGTTTATCTTGCAGGCACCGGCTTTCTGCAGACAGCAAAGATGATCTGAATGCTTGGTGTACAGCCTTCAACAGAGTGCTGAGCTGCATTCGTAAATGGGACCCTGAAGCGTACAAAGCTATGGATGTCAAGCAGTTCGTGTGACTTCTATATTCTTCCAGCATCAGTTTACACAGCTTGTGGTACTACTCCGGATGTGCATATGCAACAATGTCTCAACTGAGTTTTCTTTTCTGTTGTGTGTGTGCTGTATTCAGTGCTTCTGTACATATCCCGGTGACTTTCTTGTCAAGCTATTCGCTAGCAATGTTTTAGTGCTTGTACAGTTAGCCAAATTCTTCTTGCTTTTCCGTAGATATGCAGCAATAAGATAACTTTTATATAATCAAGTGGCTTTTCTTTAAATCGTGTTATCACGTAGTCATATACTATTGTAGGCCTGCAGGAGGACTGTATTAGTACTGTAGCTGCAACAAAATAGCTTACCCTAGCATTCTGTGGGTTAAGATTATTGCATCGTGCGTGGCAAGGTGACTTAAGTACAGAGTGGGCTAGAATGGCTACATTGCGCACTTACCTTTAATTTTGGACAGAATTATATGTGGCAAATGACAGGCTATGGTAACTAAGCTCCTGTCTGGAACCAGTTACAGGATCATTGCTCAAACATAACTGTGCGGAAAATCTACTTCCTTGCTCAAGTGCCAAACTGAAGGAACAATTAAAGCAAGCATTTGTCTTTTGTCATTATGTGGTGACTGTCCATTGCCTCTGGCATTCTGTGTAACAATACTCTGAAGTAAGCTGCAAAGCAACAAGTTTTTTGTGACTCAGCCTTTTCATCTAGGCATTTGTGTATGCTGTCAATTCTTCAATTCTTTGTGTTGCACAGGGAAAAACATCTGGCTTGTTTCTGGCAGGTTCAAAATAAATTACTACCTAATTAAAGGGTCCCTAAACAGGCTGGACATCTTTGATAATTTGCAGCCCACGAGTCAAGAAGGCCACCAGCCTTCTCGTCTTGCACTCGCATGCTTGCCCTTGCACCCGCAGCAGATCATAAGACCATCAACATGTGTGGGTTGCTCATTCTTCTCCCACTTGGACTCCTTGCACTTTGACTCAAGGCAGTATGGCGGCAGCAACAAAAGTGCATCTCGTGTGTTCATATATAATTGCTATTGCAATAATTTGGACATGGCCTTTTCCAAGAATTTACAGAGGCAATGTCAGGGAAGGCCCTCTTCGTGCATGGCTACGGTGTGCGCTGTTCCAGCTGCAGTGCATTGCCGTTTGGCAGGTCCATTCGATTTGCCTGCGCCACTGTGAGCCAGCTCACGGCGGTGCACGAGAAGTTCAGAAATTGTACAGCTCGATTTCTGTGGCGCAGGCACAGCATGACACTTGAAATGAATGCCAAGGTGCAGATGCAGTGCAGGCGTTACATTTTGTCTGCCCAATGTGCACAAGTTTCAGTGGCCCTGAACCGTTGGTGTGATTGGCTCCTGAGGTGTAAGTACACCTGTGCCTGCGTAGACACGGCAGATGCGGGTAAGCATGGTTTCAACGACGTGTGCGGCCGTAAGCTGCATCATCTTCTGCGTTGCTGCTTCGCACCTGTGTGCATGCACCAAGTCAGCACCGACAGTAGAGAGGGTGAAGTAAAATCTTGTACCAGCCCTGCACCTTTTGAAACGAACGGCAGGGTTTAGAGTGCGTCATTGATGCACCGCTGAAATGAATGGCAGAGTGCAGCACCTCGTGAAGGGTCATGCAGGCAATCGATCGTACCTGTCAATGAAGTTCCACACCTGGATGTCTGCAATGCTGGCCTAGCAGTATTGTGCATCTATTTATTCACGCTGGCATTAAGTAGGGCTGGCCATTGACTAAAGATTTCAACTGGAATAATCAGAGTATTCAGTAAATTCCTTGGAATTGTGGATTTAAGTACAAAGCTAAAATAATCAATATACCTCACAATTTATGTACGTAACCATTGCAGAAAGACATCTAGCTATTTGAGCCCACAGTTGCCTTCAGTACCATGTAGCTATACTTTGTGTTTGTGGACATATCAAGCATATCAGGCTCACTGAGAACGCAAGTGAGGTTCCAGATGTGGAGGCAAAGAAGCTTTTCAATGTCCTCTGTCAGTGGAGAGTTCTTCTGCTCTAGTCCTGCCTGTTGCCCTAAGAAGGCAATTGTATTGTGTTGTATTTTCTTTTTGTGAACTCTAAGGTGGGTGGCACACGGGCATGTTCAGTTCCAGAAGATCCACTGGAATAATTTTATTGGGAATGTTGAAACTGAAATAGCTCCCGTCCCTGCTGTAGTAAGAGGAAGTGAAGCGAGATGCTGAAGCTTGCCAGATTTTGCTTATCTGACCTCAAGCAATTAATCACAATTGAAGCATTAAATACTTTGAAGATTACTCAATAAATCACCTAGCCATAGTGCTTGATGTTTATTGTGCGAATGCAGACTGTGACATGGAGATGCAGGGAAGGGCAGAAAGGGTGAATGGTTTGCAAACCTGGTGAGCTGGCTTGTTTATGGGCCAGCCAAAGAAGGCACCAATGAGCGGTACCACAGTTGTATGACGCGAGTGCATTTGCAGCAACGAAAGGATTGCTTCGGTCGTTCCCTTTGTTGTTGTTGGTTTCTTGGTGGTGGCTCAAACACACCGTGGTTACAGTTCATGTATTTGCATAAGCCAGAATGAACGCGACAAAGCATTTGTTCGGGTTGCTCGAACATTTGAACATATACACAATGTACATCAGCCAGTGAATTTTGCGAACTGCTATCGTGAAAATTCGTGTCTGTTGTTATTGCATTGCCTTGATTTAACTGTTCTACACATTCTAACAGTCTAAGATCTTAGCTAAGGTTACACCTCTAATTGATAAAGGCTTTGATTAAAGATCTCTCGGCAGTGACTCTAAGGTTGACTCAATTTCAGTTGTTACTAGTGCGGTAGCCATGTGCAAAAATGCTAAAATGCTAAAGTAGCATCGATGCGGCACAAATGCAAAACCTTTCATATTGTCGCAGTGTCGAAACAGGGGTTTAAAGCAGGAGGCACAGCAGCAGGTCGCCATTTTAACTATGTGTGCAACCGCGACTTCTTCTTCACTGCGCATTTACAAATACGCTCGGGCACACTCGACTTCTCCTCTTCTTCAATGGAGTACAGGCATGGCATTTGCGTCCCTCCGAAGAAAGCATCGTCCCGATGCGCAATTTAAGCGTATGAGGGCGGTGTATAACAGAACAGAGTTAAACACGCAATAAAAAGAGAAGAAAAGGATAAAAATCAAAAGTTAGTTCAACAGGTACCACATGCACCACCTCAGGCAAGTGCTTGCGGCGACTTGAACTATTGTCATTGTCAGGAACGACCTCGTAATTCACGTCACTCAGGCAGCGGATCACTCCATACGGCCCAAAGTACTGTCGTAGGAGTTTTTCGGAAAGTCCACGACAGTGTATGGGTATCCAGACCCATAGTTTGTCGCTGGGAGTGTAGAAAACGGACCTGTGTCGAAGATTGTATCGTTTCACATCTTGGTCTTGCTGAATGCAGATGCGTACGCGGGCAAGCTGCCTGGCTTCCTCGGCGCGCTGGGTAAATTTGTCAATGTCGGTAGGTGTGTCGTCAAACTCGTGCGGCAGCGTGGCATCCAGCATCCAGGCTTCGCAACCGTGGACCAAGTTGAACGGTGTAGTAGTTTCTTGTCGAGCGGTATTGTAGGCGAAGGTAACGTAAGGCAAAATCTGATCCCAGTTCTTATGATCTACGTCGACATATATGCAAAGCATGTCTGTGAGGGTCTTATTAAGACGCTCCGTTAGTCCGTTCATCTGGGGATGATATGCGGTTGTTTTTCGGTGGCTTGTACCACTGAGTCTGAGAACAGAGTCGAGGAGCTCGGCAGTGAAGGCAGTTCCCCTGTCTGTGGTGATGACTTTTGGGGCACCATGCCTAAGGACGATGTGTTCGATGAAAAAAATGAGCTGCTTCGGTTGCTGTGCCCCGCTGGGTAGCTTTCGTCTCCGCGTAATGCATAAGGTAATCGGTGGCAACAATGATCCATCTGTTGCCAGAAGAGGGTTATAGCGCCGAAAAAAACACAACACACAGCAAGCGAGACGGGACAGGTGCAACTTCCAACTGTTTATTCACCGCGTATGCGAATGAATATAAGGACAAATAAAGAAGGGTAGCAAGAACCACACATGCGCACGAGGTTTTTACAAAAAGCAGATAAAGATAGGTGAGGTACACATGTATCTCACGCCCGTGTATCTAAAAAAGCAGTTTCATTCTTATAAATGGAGATAGATGGGGCGCTAACACAATCTCTACAGTTTCTTTCAATATAGAAGGCCTCCAAAAGTTCACGCCTGTCCCGTCTCACTTGCTGTGTGTTGTGTTTTTTTCGGCGCTATAACCCTCTTCTGGAAACACGCACCAACTAGTCCCCCAACAAGTATTACTCAGTTATTCATCTGTTGCCAGATGTAGAAGTTGGAAATGGGCCCAGGAAATCCATTCCAACTTGGGCGAATGGCTGGCCTGGTATCTCGACCGGATGTAAGAGACCTGCAGGCTTACCGGGAGGTGCTTTGCGTCTTTGGCAATCAGCACATGTTTGCACGTGATGTCTTACAGCAGCGGATAGCCATGGCCACTAGTACTTGCGTTGGAGTTGGGACAATGTTTATGTGTCGCCTAGATGACCTGTGGTGGTTTTATCGTGGCGTGCTTTTCGTATTTCTGTTCGTAGTGATGCTGGTACGAAAAGCAGGTACGTGCTGCCACTCGCAGAAAAGTTTTTCTTATAGAGAACATTGTTCCGGAGACAAAATGACTGCAGTCCCCTGGCATAAAGTCCGGGAACGTCTTTGCTTCGGCCTTCGAAGAAATAGTGGGCGCAACTCTGGGTAGTGGCGCTGCTCTTGTGAAGTGGTAACGGCATCGACGACGCCCGAAAATGCAGCGTCCAGGTCCATGTCATCGGTACCTGCGGACTCGATGGGTGACCGCGAGAGGCAGTCCACGTTGGTGTGCCTCTTCCCTGATTTGTAAATTATGGTCATGTCAAACTCCTGAAGCCTAAGACTCCATCGCGCCAGACGGCCAGATGGATCTTTCAGGTTAGTCAGCCAACAAAGAGAATGATGATCGCTGACAACCTTGAATGAACGGCCGTACAAATAAGGGCGAAATTTGATAACCGCCCACATCACGGCGAGGCATTCCTTCTCGGTAGTCGAGCAGTTTTCCTCCATATGAGAGAGAGTTTGGCTAGCGTAGGCGATTACTTTTTCGGAGCTGTCTTGCCACTGCACCAGTACAGCACCCAGACCAACATTGCTCGCGTCAATGTGAAGTGCTGTAGGAGCATGCTGGTCGAAGTGCGCAAGAACAGGAGGTGCTTGCAGGTGTTGGTGTAGTTTGCTTAAATGCTGCTTGCTCATTTTCCCCCCACGGAAAGGGAATATCATCTCGTGTCAGACGTGTGAACGGTGCAGCCATACATGAAAGGTTTGCAATAAAGCTTTGGTAATAGGCGTACAGCCCCAAGAAGCGCCTCACTGCCTTCTTGTCCGACGGTGTGGGGAACTTTGCCACAGCATCTATTTTGTCTGGATCAGGTCGTACGCCCTCGTGACTGACGATCTGGCCGAGGAAGCACAGTTCACTGAAACCAAAATGACATTTCTTGGGTTTTTACGTCAGGCCAGTCGAGCGTATAGCTTCGAGAACAGTGAGTAATCGGCTTAGGTGCTCCTCAAATGTAGCTGAGAACACTATGACGTCGTCTAGATAAATCAAGCATGTTTGCCGCTTCAGACCTGACAGTATGGTGTCCATTAGATGCTGAAAAGTGGCAGGCACTGAGCACAAACCGAAAGGAAGGACCTTAAATTCGTAAAGACCGTCGGGGGTCACAAAGGCAGTTTTTTCACAATCTTTCTCATTGATCTCGATCTGCCAATACCCGCTTCGTAGGTCCACTGATGAAAAATAATGTGTATGCCGCAGCTCGTCCAGCGAATCGTTGATGCGTGGCAGCAGGTAGACGTCTTTCTTCGTGACCTAGTTTAATTCACGGTAATCGATGGAGAATTGCAAAGTACCATCTTTCTTTTGGACTAATACCACAGGTGACGCCTAAGGAATTTTCGAAGGCTGTTTCACACCATCCTCGAGCATCTTCTTCACTTATTTCTGAATCTCTTCATGTTCCTCTGGAGTGGTGAAACTCTGGCGTTTTGGGGAAGTGGAGTGCACAGGTGAAGGGGACTGCCAGCGATGACGTGGTGAAGCTGCTTGGCAGGGTGACAGCTGATCACTGTATGGGGCGCGATGATCGTTGAAGTGCAGAGAAGTGGCAGGCAAAAAGGAACCGGCTCCAGCACCTGCATGGGGGCAGTAACGGGCAATGTGGCCTGGTTTGCCGTAATGGAAGCAGAGGGGTCGACGGTCGGCTGTGCACCACAAGCCTGTACAGCAAACTGGAGGTCGTCTCAAAGACTCCCGTTGCCACCACAGCACAGGAACAGGCCGTGGCTAAAATGACGTTACCAGTGGTGAAGAGTTCGCGGCACTGAAATATTTATATCTCGGCTATTAATGAGCTGATTTGAAAAATTTTGCGGTAGAACGCTCCCTAGAGGACACACAAGAACTTCCAGCGTATAACCAAAATTTGCTATGGGGCCAGGTGAGGGACCCTTTAACGGTGCGGCCGTGCGAGCGCCGTATCTTAAACGCGTTCAACGATGTGGACAAGTGCGCTCAGTACCGGTAGCTTCGTATGTGCTGTGCTTTCAACGTTCATCGCTCGCTGCTGCTGCCGCGCTTATTTTGCTTAATTTGCTATCACAATCCATGCTTCGCCTTTTGGGTGAAACTGCGACTGTTTTTTTTTTTTGTAACTTTGGACCGTCGTCACTCGCTTTGCAATAAAGTTGTTAGACATTGCGGCGCAAGTTTTGGAAGTGAGGCGTCTCGGATATTGCGGACTTCGGATAAAATGGTCGTTTTATTTTGTCAGATTATCAGGGTTCGTTGTAACGAGAGTCGACTGTATTTGTGTGTGTGTGACACAAGCACAATGAACTGGAATTAACATGATAGTGTGTATTTGTGACGATAGCAGCAGGATGACGATGACGGTATGCTTTCTATGAACAACAGAATTCATGTGATCGAGTGGAATGGACGTGCGAGATGGGTAACAAACGCTGAAGCCAAATACTCGCCGACGGTAGAACGTGGTTTCACTTGGAGGGCACAAACGAATGACATCACGGTGAAACTAGCACAGCCTGGAGCCTGTGTCATTTTGTAGCCATTCGGATGAGTCACGTGGTGCGTCGCTCACTTTGGCCGAGCCGCGATGACGCTTTCGTAGTGGAAATAAGTGTAGCGTTGTCGTACTCGGATACTATGTGCACCACAAAAGTCGGCTTCGATGTTTGATAAAGCGTCCTGGTAACCATAAGAAGAGCTGTAAAAAGCTAATGGAAAACTTGCTTTTCAATCACTGGAAGCAACCGCCACCCGGTGTGCTGCTGCCGAGGTGCCGGGATCTTTTTACGCATACCACGCGGCTCTAGCGCGAGAATCGGAGGAGAGAGTCTGGTTACGATGCTGGAATGATGAAGCAGTACAGTCATTGCACCACAAACACGAGCATATAGCCACCGAACCAAGTTAGCAGACAACTTGGTCCACTGGGTCGGCATGTTTTCATCATGGTAATAATGCATGCCATGCATGCATGCATGTCATGAATTCGTCATTATTGCCGTGGCATTTACGGTAATCATGTCAGTCTGATAGACATGCCATGATTTGCGTTCATGGCATTCATGCTATGACATGCACGTTGTGACATGTCATGTCACGCATGCATGTGTCATGATAGGCATATCCAAAAAACATTCGGGTAAAGAAATGTCATATCATTAAATCCTATGTCATGTCATGATGGTCATGTCAGGTGCCTTTTTTAAAGAAATAGTCATTCTCATGAATGATGTAAATGCGTCGATGGCATTGTGGCCATTTCTTTACCTGGATATGTATCAGGATATGTATTATGAGACGTGTGCCTGACACAAGAATTATGTGACATGCAATTCATGCGATAAGGCATAAGATGACAATTAAGTCATATTCATGTCATCCATTTAAGATATACGATAGAGTATATAGAGTAAAATAAACGATCACGCCGGCGTCATGCCATTAATATTACGCGCTATTCCGGCACACTGAAGCACGCATCCTGCCAAGCATGGAAGAATGCGCCAGAAAGACGGTGAAGATGACGATCAGAGTAGCACTCGTGTTGTTCTGCCATCTAGCCTGCAGCCGTCTCTCTCTGTATATATTTTGTAAATACTATTTCCTACCCCTTTTGGCTGCTCTCATCCCCGTGGCATTTTGGTGGAGGTGCGGGGTATCCACACAGTACAATGGAGCTCCGCAGCGGCCGACGCTTGGCTTTCTCCACGATGGTGGAAGAGGGTTCGGTGCCCACCGAGGCGACTGCAACGAAAACGGTCGTCTTGGCTCAGCTGAAAGACCCAGGCACATTCTGCAGGACTGATAATGTCGACATCGAGGACTGGCTACCCCTGTATGAGCGTGCAAGTAAGAATAATCACTGGGATGAGACGATCATTTTGGCAAACATATTATTTTACCTCAAAGGAACAGCGAAGGTGTGGTTTGAAAATAACGAAGACGAAAATGGGAGCTGGAATGCATGCAAGGAAAAGATGCGTTCCTTGTTCGGCAAGTCTTCAGGTAGAAAGGCAGCTGCAAAGAAGAAGCTGGCATCTCGTGCAGACAGCGACAGAGTCATACCTGACTTATATACAGGACGTGCTTGCCCTTTGTCGCAAAGCCGACGACGGCATGACTGACTCTGCGAAAGTTGGCCACGTGTTAAAGGGCATAGGAGATGATGCCTTAAATCTGCCAATCTGCAAAGACTGGGACACCTTCGATGCCATCACCCAAGAGTGCAAGCGCTTTTAGGCCGCCAAACGTCGACGCATTGCCCATCATTTCGCTCGACTTCCGAACACGGCAGCAACGTGTTCGTGCAAAGACGTACCTGAGCCGTCGGCGCCGCTCAGCACGTGATCATCCGACGTGAAATTGATGCTGTCTCCTGCTTCCGCGCGCGGCCGTACCTGTGACCATAGCTCCCAGATGGTGCCACTAGTCGAAGCTGTCGTTCATCAAGAGCTCCCCAATGCTGGCCTGGACTCTGTGTGCACCGCAGCTCCTTACCAGCTGATCGACCGCGGATTATCGGAGTCTTGGGCGTCCGCGGACCGCGGACGCCCAAGGTCAAAGGCATCCGTTCCGTACTCGCAATCCAGCCGAGTGGAGTACTGCTGATGATCGTCCCATTTGTTTCAACTGCCGTCGTATTGGACACGTGGCCCGCCATTGTAACAACTGGTGGTATTGGCCCTATGGATACAGCCGTCGCCCCGACATGGATCATGGCCGATTCCAGCCCTACCGCGAGCCTCCCCAAACCACCGGTGACGACGCTCCATCCATGCCGTATCGTCGTTCACCATCCCCACGTGGTCACCAGTCCCGTTCGCCGTTCTCTCGTCGCCAGTCATCTCGCTCGCTCTACGTCGCCGATTGAACGACTCCATCGGGAAAACTCGATGTAGCAATATCATTTACGTCATGACATACATGCCATGACAAGCATGTCATGTCATACTTATATCATGCATGTAAATAATATCCTGATATATAACGAGTTAAACGACCGCTACGGCATCATGTCACTCATACCATTTGTCATGACATACGTGCCATGACAAGCATGTGTCATGTCGTGCATGCCTTAGTCATGTCATCACATGCATGCAATTCATATCCTGATATACAACGAATTAAAGAAACGACCGCGACGGCACCATGTCACTCGCACCATTTATGTCTTGACATCGAGGTTATGACATCTCGTGAATGCTATGTATACATGCATGACATGCCCCCAGGCGTATTCTGATATATACCCAGTTGAAGAAACATCATGAAGTAGGAGGCTAGACAGGTACTCGAAACGTGCAAAGTTAGCAAAATTCACTTTGCACCCGTTGGCGTTTATGTTTGTCCCAGAACACTCATCTGTCTTGGATGCGTTTCCTTTCTTGAAAACTTCGCGCTCGCTATTTTCCTGTCAAGAATAGATCGAATTGAATTCTGGGGTTTTACATGCCAAAACCACGATTTGATTAGGAGGCACGTCATAGTGGGGGACTCCGGATTCATTTGGCCGTTAGGGGATGGTTAAAATGCCTCCAATTCACGGGACACGGGACCACAACAGGTCGGCTCTCGTCAAACACAACAGGACCATGGTCGATACTTTAAGCTTTGGCTCTGCTGTCACACAATAGTTGCTGCGATACCCACGCAAATCAGAATAAAAGTAAAAGATCCCAGCGAATCAAATCTACAAACGCAGAGAAATTGAAGCCTGGTAAATCTTACAGCCAAAACCAAACGCTTACCCTCTGAAGCAGCACCATATCACCAGTCCTTCTCCGCCGTATCCACTCAGTTGCAAGAGGTGGTCAATCCCAAGTTGCCTCCAACTTGATCTGGATACCGGTCGGTCATGTCCCAAAGTCTGAGCTGCCGTTGCTGTCTGCGAGTCGTAGGCCGATCTCACCGCTGCCATTCAGTTGTCAGAGTTGTCGGACGATCCCACCGCTGCCACCAGTTGTAGGAGTTGCAGAGGTCGTAGTTCTGGGGAGGACCTTGACTTTTCGTCGGGACTTAGGCGTGCAGGGTTTATTTTCAGTATTTACATTTTAAACAAGAGACATTCGACAGTCTAGCGTGGCTCCCAAATGGAGCACGCAAGACGAAACATACAGCATACGAGCACGATCAGGAGCACATTGACGAGCACTAGCACACACTATCAGCGAGAAATAGCTGCTTATAAACACTCCGTGTTCCCTAGATCCCTAGGTGAGGGAAAAACGTTCCAGTCATCGCAGCCGAGCCGCCTTTGAGCGGGAGTGTTTACACACACGTACGCACAGCTTTCACTGCCCCCACCGAGGCCAGACGGGCTTCGCAGAACTCGGGGCTTACTTCTTGACCAAAGGAGGCGCCTCTTATTCCCCCAAGCTGACCCCCGCCGCGTGGCCCCCGGTTCTCCATTGTCTTGCGTCTTGAAAGGCGTGTGCGACGTTGCCGCCAGATGCATTCCCTTGGGAACTCTTGCTCACAGCAGACCAGGTCGGCGGTGGCGAGTTCAGTAACAATAGTTGGTCCGCCGATCGCGGTTAGTCATAACGGCGCCGAGTGGGTGTTAAAGCGGCACCTCGAGGTCCCTACGAAATGAGTCACCGCAGCAATTGTGGTAGGCTTCCATGGTTCTCTTCGGGGAAGCTCGCAACGCTCGCAGCTGCAGCTGACTGAGAAAACTTTGCCTGTCGGCATCTCTGCAGGCCGTTTCTAACAATGCTCACCATCCACTTTGGGGGAGCTTGAAGATGGACTCCAGGGGAAGGAGACTAGCATCCTTTGCCACACAGCGCGACCTTTACTGCCTCAACCATGGTAGCCCGATATATTTACGCGGGCTTACGTACAGCAGCTGCCTAGAGTTGACCCTGGTTTCTCGGCATCTTGAAAGAAACGTGCAATGGTTTCCAGACATCGAGTCACATGGAAGTGACCATATTCTGACGCACCTGAAGATCAAGGGACTATCTAAATACTCTTCCACGACCCTCCGGCGCATCGATTGGTCGGCGTTTCGGTCGCACATGAAGGGAGTAGGTGAGCAAGGGAACCATTCAAGTCTGGAACACGAAATTCAAAAGGCCATGCAAGAAGCTACGCATAGTTTTCAGCCTTTCCCGAAATATGAAGGATTTGAAGCCGAACTGCAGCGACTACGAGCGATTCGCCGACGGGCTGAAAGAAGATACAGGAGAACTAAATCCATCCATGGTCTCCGAAAGGGAAGGCGGATGCAAAAGGAAGATTCAACGCCGCATCGACGCACTACAATATCAAAGATGGAAATATTTCTGTGAGTCGTTGGATCCACGTCAGCGATTATCTCAGATATGGAGAACCGTGCGTGGACTTCGCGTGTCACCGCAACAGCGTGTTCCTTTCAAATCCCTCGCTTTGCACCAAGGTCGCAGCGAAATTGACGTTGCTGAAGCATTTTGCTCAAGACTTGCCAGCTTGTAGCTCCAACGCGCACTTACACCATGTGCCACACCATATGCCACACCATGTGTTATTCCTGTGCCACGGGATTCCCGCATGGATGTAATGTTTTCGGTGGAGGAGTTTGAAGCGGCATTGGCGACTTGCAGGCGCTCTTCAGCACCTGGGCCAGACGGCGTTACCTATGCGGCGCTCGCCATTCTTGGGCAGAAAGCACGACTCATGCTGCTAAACCATTACAACGAGTCTTGGCGCAACGGTTTGGTTCCACGTGAATGGAAATACAGCCGCTTGGTTCCACTTCTCAAACCTGGTAAATCACAGTTAGATTTGTCATCGTGCCGCCCCATCGCTCTGGCCAATTGCATAGGGAAAATAATGGAAAGAATGATTTTGACGCGCCTGGAATGGTACTTGGAAAATTACAGCGCGTACCCAGATGCTATGGCTGGCTTCCGGCGTGGGCGCTCATCCATAGATAATGTCATCGATTTGATCACGTTTGTTCAGCATCAAAAACGTCTGAAACGACTCACTGCGGCATTATTCCTTGATATGAGAGGTGCCTATGATAATATAGCACATTATGCCATTAGAGATGCTCTGATTGAAGCCGGAATCGGTGGCCGTACTTTTCAGTAGCTGTGCAGTTATTTGACCGACAGGCATTTCTTTGTGATGACCGAGGATGGCGCCACGACTCAACACCAAACGTTCCGTGGAGTACCACAAGGCGGAGTATTGAGCCCGACGCTATTCAACCTAGTGCTCGTTGGCCTAGTCACATGCTTGCCCAACACAGTTCGAGTATCAATATATGCCGACGACATTTGCATTTGGGCGTCTGCTGTAACGCGACTGCAGGTACGAGCACGGCTGCACAAGGCAGCTATGTTAGCATCACTGTACTTGCGAAAACAGAACTTAGAGCTGTATTCAGAGAAATGCTGCCTTGTTACATTCACTCGGTAGGCAATGAAGCGTTACGCTGTAAAGGTCAATGGGCAAGCAGTTGCAAATGCACGGAAACACCGCTTCTTAGGGGTAATTATCGACCGCGACCTATCATGGAGCCCGCACATTTCATACCTAAAGAGGAGGTTGATGAAAATAATACATCTCAAATTTCTCGGCGGAAGCTCATGGGACACATCGGTGCGGTCAATGCTGCAGCTTTATAACGCCTTGTTCCTCGGTTTCGCAAGGTACAGCCTTCATGTGCTTGGTAACAGCTGCAAAACAAACCTGCGTGTACTCCAGGGACTACAAGCTCAAACCTTGAGGACGTGTCTCGGTCTTCCGAGGTGTGCGTCTACAGCGGCAACGATTGTCATAGCACAAGATTACACAATATCAACATACTTGGCAACCGATGCTCTCAGGGCGCATATTCGGCACGTTGCCCGACTACCTTCTCACCATCTCGCCGCTCTACCCGCAGAAAGGCCACACGCAACTTTCAGTCGTATAATTGTCGCCAAGCGTACCTCACTGCCATCGAACTTCGTGCCTGCAGCAAGACCATCCTTACCTTTATGGTGCCTGCACAGACCTGAAATACGTCTCACCATCCCAGGAATCATGAAGAAAGCCAACATGCCGTCGTTTGCCCTGAAGCAAGCCACATTAGAACTTTTACACGAGGTGCACATTGGCCGCGTACACGTTTACATCGATGGCTCAGTCACATCTGCAAGTTCAGCTGCCGCTGTGGTGATACCAACAAGATCCGTCAAAATACAGCTAAAAACGTCACATGTATGTTCAACGACAGCTGCTGAACTGGTGGCCCTGCGTGAGGCTCTCCATGTCATTCAGGAGGAACCACCCCATGCATGGTCAGTCTTCTGTGATTCCAAGGCAGCCCTACAGAGTGTACTCTCAGCACTGCGCCATGGATCACATGAGCAGCTCGTCGCAGTGATCAGAGAAGTCCACCATCGCATAGTTGACGAAGGACACGATATAATATATCAGTGGTTGCCTAGTCACTGTGGAATACATGGCAATTATCGAGCAGACGCAGCTGCCCGATCTGCCTATGACAGCGTCAACTGCGTTGCCATTCCTCTTTCGAGAGCCGACGCAGCGAAAAACCTTTCCGCACTTGCGCGTCACCTGCTGCTTCATCTGGGTTGGACTTCATCTGAGTTCACAAGTGCACGCCTTCATACCCTGGACCCTAATTTACAGCTCCGTATTCCGCCCGAGCTTTCACGACGTGACTGCACCCTTCTAGTCCGACTATGGCTTGGAGTAGCATTTTCAAATGCGTACTCTTTTTTATCGGAATGTCCAACAGCCCACTATGTGACTTCTGCGGGTGCAATGAAACAATCGAGCACCTTCTTTGTCAGTGCTCTCGTTTCAACCCGCAAAGAGCAGTCCTCCCAGCCACCCTAGACAAACTGGACAAGCGCCCAATGACAAGATCCTTGGAAACTGGCCTACGCGAACATAAGCGCGATCCGCTATGAAGGCGCTGCTGCGGTACTTGAAAGACACGGGACTTTTTGACAGATTGTGACTGTACACTCTGTGACGTAGGATTGTACGGTGACACTGTGTAAGACTAGGAACGTCTTTGCGGGCTGCGTGACAGTGCCCACAGAAACAGTTCGTGTGTACGTGCGTGTACGTGCGTGTGTAGTTTTCTTTTTCCTTTTTTAATCCTTCTTTCTCTCACCTATCGCATCCCCTTGCCCCTCCCCCAGTTCAGGGTAGCCAACCGGAGATAATCTCTGGTTAACCTCGCTGTCTTTCCTTTGCCTTTCTCTCTCTCTCTCTCTGTCAAAAATGCTGTCGCGCTGACAACGCACGTGTCATTTATGATCTGGAAGTACCGGGCGCGCAGCGTCAAAGAAAGGAAAGGCACATAAGATGACTATTATTGTTCACATAAAAAAATTTGCATCCTTCCGGGCTTGTCGCTAAATTATTACCATCATCGGTCTTGCTTGCTTTTTCTTTCCTGAAATTTCAGGCTAGCTGTTTCACTGTCAAGAACGCTGCTGTATCATGCTGATAACGCTCACGCATCTTGTGACCTGGATAAGCTGGAAGTACCGGGCGCGCAACGTTAAGGAAAGACCTGTCAAGAATGCTGTCACGTACGCTGATAGCGCACATGCCGTTTGCGACCTGGACGTACCGGGCGCCCAGCGTTAAAGAAGGGAAGGGCACGTACAATGGCAATTATTGTTCACTCTAAAGAAAGTTCCCGGTTTGTCGCCAAACGATGCCCATCAACGGTCTTTCTTGCGTATTCTTTCTCGAAAACTCTGACTAGCCGCTTCACTGTCAAGAACGCTGCTGTATCATGCTGATAACACGCACACATCTTGTGACCTGGATGAGTTGGAAGTACCGGGCGTGCAACCTTAAGGAAAGGCATGCAAAATGACCTGTCGCGAATTCTCTGTTACGCTGATAAGGCGCATGCATGCCGTTTGCGACCTGGAAGCACCGGGCGCGCACCATTAGAGAAAGGAAAGATGCGCAAGGTAGATGACGATTACTGTTTGGGGACAGATAAGCCCCGTAGGGTGCAAACTTTTTTGGGTGTAGACGAAGGGGGCAGCGATAAATTCTGACCTGCACTGAGCGTCGGCATGCAGCGTGTGCCAGTACTCCACCACCCGATGACCATGCTTGTGTGCCAACCCGGCAGCCATAGAGTGCGCTTGCAGCTACTGACTGTCGAATTACGCCACACTGACGAATTCACCATTCCGCCACTTCTGATGGCAGAATTCGAGCACACGTATGTACTGTCGCGCGAGAGATTTGTGGCATCTGGAGGTATGGTTTAGAATTCTGTGGCGTAGGGTGGTTTAGAATGGTTTGGTTTTAGAATGCTGTCGCGTTTCTCCGTCCAAATGTGGCGCGGTTGCGAGGCGCATTCGTCGCCAAATTCCGCTGCGCGTCTCTTGTCGAGATGCGCTGTTTCGTTTTGCTCTTTTAGGAAAAGCTCTTAAAGATGCTGTTAGAGGACAGCAAACAAGAAATATTTTGAGGTTTTACGTGCCAAAACTGCGATCTGATCGTGAGACCGGCTTGCTACAGCTTCGCGTTTAGACAGACTCCCGCTGTGCATGGAATCTGCATGATATTGGAGCGAACGGCCTGATCTAGGCTCCGTGGAGTAAACGAGTGGAGAAGCACAGGTGTGCCGCCCTTGTCATGGCTACCATTGTCACGCTGTCGTCCTACTGCCGTCGTCGCGCGTTCGTTGTCACGCTGTCGTGGTTCTGTCGTCGTCGCGCCCTTATCGTCACTGTCGTTATACGCTGTCATGCCGCCTGCATAAACAAGTCGAGGATAATTTGTGCAGCCACGCATTATCAAACACCTTTATCGACGTCAGTAGTAGTGTAGCGTGTGCATTTGATCTCTGCGGTCCGCACAAGCTATTCGCTTACTTTGTCCTCGCTATAATTTACAGAGACATTCGCTCGCAATCGCGATAGCGCGCTTTGACCACCGAAGACCTCTAACAGAGGAACTTATTTTAAAATGCCGCCATCACAAGCCATCGCAGTAGAGGGCGACGAGGGCAATGTTGCAGTTTTTAAAGGCAACAGAATTGGACAGGCGACTGTAGCCTGAACAGATGTTTATAGTACTGCAAGTGCTACTGTGCTGTGCGGTGACAGTATGCGGCGACAGTGACCGAATGTGAGTGTATGTCTTTGCTCCTTTCTGTCTTTATCTCTACTTTGTTATCACTTTACCTCCCTCCCCTCTCTCCCCAGCGTAGGGTAGCAAACCGGATCTTCCCCTCTGGTTAACCTCCCTGCCTTTCCCCTTTCCTCTCTCTCTCTCTCTTGACAATCATCTTCGATGGTTTCTGCAACGATTTTTGGTGTGACCTATGATTGCATCGTTGCCGACACGTTATATGTGCCACAGGTAAGCGGAACGTAAATAGGGTATCCCAGCTAATGTTAGCCAAGCTGTTGAGAGATAAAAGAAATTTAAATTTGTGGTTTTATGTGCCAAAACTACAAGGTTGTTATGAAGAACGCCGTAGTAGAGGACTCGGGATTAATTTTGACCACTTGTGGTTCTTTAACGTGCACCCAATCCACGGGTGTTTTCACTTTTTGCCGAAATGTTAAGGGCGTGACTTTGGCGACAAAATTTCAGTTAGGATATTGTTATTAAGGAAAAATGGTAATGTGTGTCCTCGTGGTCACCAGTTTTCAATAAATCAACGATACATTTCTTTTGTACGGCATAAAAGCGTTTCGAATTGCTCTTTCTTGCGGTGCTCCAAACCAGAATGCAGTATTGGGGGCGAGGACTTACGGAGTCGCCATCTGTCGGAAGCGCCTCCCTTGCGTAGTATGAGGGATCAGGCGGCGCGCTCCTCATAGGTTTCGCTTACGGCGCTCAATAAAAACACCACGCGGCAGCCCTCCTGGGCATTTATGTAAGTAATCTCAAAGCGAAGGAGGTTTTTGACTGTCGGTACAATAATCTTCGGCACACTGAAAGCACAGAATCCTTTACAGACGCTATCTCTTTGAATACGTACAATGAATGCCACTGCGCGCGGTCGTCGCCGTGGATTTGATTGATTGATTGATTGAAAACTTTATTATTTCACCGAGCTGGGATACCCGCCTCTTAACCCAGACGTAGGAAGAGGGGTGGGGAGGGGGAGGACGAAGCGGTCCCCACGCGTTGAGGACGGTGAGTCTTCACGGCCTCAACGGCCAGGCGGATTGCTCGACGCTGGTCGTCTTCAACCTCGCTAGGGAGCAAGGCCTTTCAGGCTTCTCTACTGTCAATGTATTCTTTGGCCCCTGCGGATCCAGCGCACTCCCATATTATATTGTCTAGCGTACCTTTTTGCTTACAAATTTTGCAGAGGGCGTCGTTATAGTTCCTCGTCTGTGTTAAGTAGATCCCGAACCGGCTTCTTGGGGGAAAGGTAGGCAAACGCTGAGAGTACGCTATGTTAAGTTTGTTCTTATAGTGGGGTTGTCTGTATAAACAAATGGAGCATAACAGAATGAAGCCTCAATGCAGCGATCGCACGGGTTCGCAGCGACCGAGTGCGCGTCTGCATGCATGTCGGCGTACAATGTTTTGCTTTCACTGTGAGCGCGTTTTCGCACCGTGCCGTGAGTTTAAGGCAGCAGCAGCATAGGAGCATTTGACAGTACACTAGCAACCATTGTTGCGTGTACGCTATCAGAACTGTTCAAAAATAATTTCGTTATAGAGACTCCGACGCCTACGGCGACTGTGATGTGCCGTGCGACGATTCAATTTTTAATTGTCTTCTAAATTGTTGGACATTTCAATATTACTTCTCAAGTTGCGTCGCACTGTATGTTTATCGGTCTTCTCAGCGTGCGCTTTCCCTCTGCTTATTTTTCATAATCAAGTGCATTAATTCATAACACAAACATGACCATATGCCATGCCTTTTGTTAATGTGCGTCTTGCCGCTCCCTTTTCGTTCCAGTGAACTTGTAATACCTAGCATGAACAAGTTCATAGACCAAACCGTCATGACATTAGCCGGGCAGCAGGTGCGGACGAGCGTCTCAGTGCGCGTTTCCTGCTACTCACCGAACATCGCAGTCCCGGCTCCGTAGCAGAAATCTCCTGTGCTTGCTGCATACTCGAGTTGCAGCCGATGGCTGTCCGCCAGTTCTAAGTTTCGGGAGCCAAGCTTCACGCAGCTCCTTGTCCTGCGGCTACGTGTGTCTAAGGCTAACACCGGGCTCCGTTGCGTACGTCTGGCACTGCGGCACCGAGCAGTAGCCTACCATGCAGCACGCCTCCAAAGGCAGCCGCTACCTATTATAGCACTTTCAAATGTTGTCAAGCAGATATACAAGGCGGTAAAGCCTCACCACTTAATCAGAACCACAGCACAGCTGGGACTTTAAACTTTTGTTTTCAGCTCGCTTCGGCGCTTCCGAAGCAGCCGACGCGGCCGCTGTGTCCACGTAATCCCTCATGCACGCCGACGGTGGCGCCATCTTTTCCAGTGGTGCTCGAGATCGCCCCCAATAATGTAGACATGAGAATTAAGATTAACGAGCAATAAAGCTGACGCTTAAACCACGATGGTATAATATCGCATTCTCCTAAGCATGCCTGCTATTTATGATGAATCACAACATAAAGCGGTGATAATATTGTGCCCAGTACAAGTGTTCGTGGAAACGAATTCCTCAGAACGTCTGTGACGACACCCGACTCGAAGGCTTGCCCTCAAACACTGGTTCGCAAGAGCTGTTACTGTATTTCTTTTTTAGCAACACTGACGCGACATTGCGCGATTCATGGCGACAGCGAGAGCTGTCGATCCCTTCATGCGCTTCTCGGTACGCGCGCGCATTGTCGCCACACCTCGATCGGTCACCGGGCCAAAAGCTGATGCGGTATACGCTTGCGGCAACGCGCGCGCTCACAGCAGCTGCCGCCGCCGAGCTGTGAATCGCAGTCGTGGCGCACTATGGATAATGGAGAAAAAAAAAAGAAAAAAAAAAGACGGGAGGACTCTTAAGTTTCACCTGAACGCGATAAATTTCAAAGATCCCCGACTGCTTTTCACGCTCCTCGGCAACCGCCGCTTTCTTGCGGCTGCGCGGAGCCGAGCGCGATGGTGGTGTTGCAAGGAACCGAGGGGGCCGCGCCGCTCGGAGGAGTTGGTTTGTTTTTGAGTTTCCGCGTAAGAGAATCATGTTTTTCTGGTATATTCAAATTAAACTCCGACGCTATCATGTCTGTAGGTTGGGTTCAGATCATACTTTACGATTTTTCTGGCGTACTTTCCTTTGTAGTTCCGTAACGCCTTGCGCCACGCGGAGGGCCGCAGTGGATATGGTATGGAATGACTTTTCGCTGAGCGACGTCCGACGTCGACGTCGGGTTTTTCGTGACGTACACACTGCCGCGTTAATATATGGTGAGACCTACGAAGCTCCGCTTACTTCTTTAAGCTCGCCGTACGGGATGTTTTCCCGTGGCCTCAAGATTGTTTGGTTGGTTGGCCGTGCATGCTTCCGTGAAATGGAACAATTTTGCTGTGTACTCTGTACTACGCCAAGTGTCGGGCGGTGCGAGTTGTTAGGATGTTCAGCTGTAGGAGTGGTAAGAGACGAAAGGATGCTGACGAACGTTTCAACTCTTTGACCAAACAACACGAGAATGAAGAGGCATGTTCTAATTGAAATGAAATGAAAGAGGAAGAAATAGAAGTCATGAAACAACACGCGCGAAAACATGTCAAGGACATAGCCGCTTTTGAAAGCTGTTTTTACCGACTCGCATGTTACGAACGTGAAACACTCATTTTATGTTTCATTCAATACTGTGTTTGGATGTTGAAAGCAAGTCTCGGTGTACGTGCAGAATGTAACTGTTTCCTCGTGTTCGTTCCAGTAGAGACCATGAAGAAGTGTCAGATTTCACGGACGCTGACGGTGAGAGTCTGATTGAATTGCTTCCATACAATTCCGAAGGCATCTGACTTTATATATATATATATATATATATATATATATATATATATATATATATATATATATATATATATATATATATATATATATATAAGTCAACAAACAGACACCAAGGGCAGTATATAGGGGAGACAGCATCATAGACCCCGGGGACCAGCCTAAAAGCTCGGACGGATAGTGCAATTTTCTCGCCCCACACAGAAAGGAGGGCACCAGACCAGACTTACGTAGATTCAGGGATACCTCGAGAGAAGTAGTGAGTACAGGGTGTAACGGGGCTCGCTTAAGTGCACGGCTCCGTTATATAGCAGCAGTGTTGTATGCTGACAGTGGTACAAGGAACAGTATAAACAATATAAGTTGAGCTAGTCGGTATATCCTGTGTATAGTGCGTATCCAACGGTGTATCCTGCGTGCATATTCATGCACGTGATAATAAATTTTAGTCGAAAGTGAGCGCCTCGTCCCCGTGTACGTGTTTCCCTGGCTCTGTTCGACCACAGTGAATTGCACAAGGACAGAACTGCAAAAATACAGCCACGTTCGCAAACAAACCCTTGTGGCCAGGCACCGAAATTAAATGAACACACTGCAAATTAGCAAGCACTAACGAATAGCCGTAACGCACAAGAGAGTCACTATAGACACGGAAAGAGCACATACAGATTGGGCACCTAATGGTAACAGGTGCCGTAATTGAAGGACCTAAATTGCACGCAGGGCTATGGAGCTGCTGTAGGCACAAAATTCGACAAACAGAACGAGCGAGACTATAATAGTCAGGATGCGGCACAATAGATGCCAGGGCTGGACCTTCCTTCACACTGCGACGCGTCAGTAGCAGCGACGACGCGTTTCTCGAAAGCGTCATTAGATCACTATTAAAACAATCGATTTAGCCGCCGCAGTGCTTCAATGGCCATGGCGTTGTGATGCTGAGCATGAGGTCGCGGGGTTCGATTCCTCGCCGCGGCGCCTGCATTATACGATGGGGGCGGTATGCACGATGTTAAGCCACGCACTTTAAACTTTGCCCACGCATTGCCCCTTACATGCCGGGAAGTCTCTCCAAATTTAAACTCTGTATATCGTTTAGTTTCCCATAGGGCACCGGAAAAACATGCCAATTATTCGGTTGTAGTAATTAACGCTTTTGCTCGCTTGTATTAATTAGTAATTTATTACAAAGCGTATAATCTAACCCACGCACTTAAATTTTCTGCCCGCTGGCCTGCCCTGTAAGATGCCCCAATTTCTCCTAAAAAATTAAATTTACTGCATCGTTTAGCTTTTCGACACCGGGAAACCATGCATCTAGCGATTGTAAAACACTTTCGAGCGCTCGCATTGGTAAATTTCTCCAAAGCACCCCATATCTGACCCGCTCACGCTTTACTACTTTGTACACGCATCACCCCCTCAAGCGCCCTACGCATACGCGCGACCTCGTCCACCCCGTTCCGCGCGCGCACCCGCTTTGAACGGCCGACTGGTCCACGCATTCCATAGTGAATTTCGACGGTGCGCGCACGAACCGACGCAGGATGTCCCGTTGCGTGCCGTGTAGATTCTCACGGAGGCGCGCGCGCGCTCTAGACGTACTACGCGCGTTCACGCGGACGGAAACGTGCAAAATGCACGCCTGCCTCGAGGGAGAACGAGAACCCGCTGCTATCAAGACGATCTCGCCCATCGCCTATATAGCTCTTGTTCGTGTCCGGCGGCGAACGACTAAACCGGGCTATCAAAGTGTACCCGTGAGGAGCGCAGCTGTTTGTGTCGGTATTTCTTTTTTTTTTTTCCTCTTCTTTTTGTTGGCACCGCCGGTCTGGCCGCTCGCGCGAGTAGTAGCGTGGGTAATGTCCGCACAAGTTGCCGTAGCAACTACGCGCCTGCTCCCCATGTGTGCTCCCTCTCGGAAACAACTGTGCAACACTGCCATCTGTATCGCATTGGCTACATACTCTTATAGAAAACCCAGTGCCGCTCGCGCATCAGCGGCATGTTTGTTAACAAAGTGGCACTTGGGCGCATACAGCATAAAAAAAATGAACGCCACCACCACCACCACCACCACCAACAACAACGACAACAACAACAACACATGTATATGATGCGTGTACTAACTATATCAAGGTGCAACGAATAAGAGCGGGCAAAAGTGTCTCATCGCTCTCTACATCTAGCTTGCTGTACTAGAATTACTGTCTAGATTATACTCGAAGGCATCGCCGCTCCGCTTCTGCGACTCCGCACAGGGCAGCTATATAAATGGCGTCCCCCAGATTGATAGCTAATTACGATAGCCAGCGACCCAACAGCCGACAGAGCCGGAAAATTGGGAATTGCCTACACGCGCAGCGAAGCAGTATTATAGTCTTCGCTATGCTGCACCGCATTAGCGAGGCGGCGTAGCTGCCCCCGACCATTGAGCCATAACGGCGGCTCCGGAGATAGCTCGGCGGTGAGGTCTCCGCTTCGGGAGGAAGCGGCGCACATCCTTCCTCGATGGCCTCGCAGCCTCTGTGCGGGCCAGCCGGTGCGACTACTGACTTCATTTCCGTGGTGCGTGTAGCACTGACCCAGAGAGGGAGTCGCGCGCCCGAAGTGACGACGATCGCGGCAGGTCGTCTTCTCCTTTCTGTCCTTTAGCCTCAGTTTTTTTTCTTTTTTAATTTATTGTCTTCTAATAGGAAAGGGGAGTATTGCTCGCCGAGCGCCGCGCGTGAGCGGTGCTGGACGCTCGTTCTGAGAGTCGCTCTTGGCGACGTCGGAAACGCGTTAGCCCAGTGATCCCGTTTCGTGGCGCAGCGTGAGCGGTGTCCACCGGCTGTACCATTGTGCGGCTCGACTACGCCGGTATACAGAGTTGGCGGGCGCGTAGCGGGCACATAATAGGGCGAGACACAAAGAACAAGGGGAAGGATGAAAGAAGCGTGAAGGAGCATCCAACACGTGCACAAATGACGCACGCACGTTAAACACACGCACGCACACACCGCGCCACGTGCATCGATAGCCTTCCGTGCGGCGGTGGATGACACGGTTTGCTGCTAGATGCACGTGTACGTGACCTCCCTTCTATCTATAGGCGCTGTTTCTAGAAAATGTATAGTAGGCGGTGTTGCTCTGGGGGGGTCTGTGTATAGCCGTTGCGTTGGCTGACTGGCGACATGGTGCCTTATGTATGAAATAAGTACAGAAGAATAGGACATGCTTGTTAACTCGGCATTGTGCTTTATCGTGAAGTCGCTGTTAGTCTCCCGCTTATCGGCACTTTTCGTGTTCATGTCCATGGGCAAAAAATTTGTGCCGACCCCGGAGGCAGTGGCGTAGCAACAGGTGGAGGGGGGGGGGGTCGTGGGCCCCGGGTGCAAGGGGCCAGTGGGGGGGGGGGTGTCATATACGTCTGACCCTGTCACCCCCCCCTCCCGGCTACACCCGGGGGGGGGGTGACAGAAGACCTATGGGCCCCGGGTGCCAGACGACCTAGCTACGCCACTGCCCGGAGGTAGTGCAATACTGGCCCGACCGGCGGCGGAGGTGAAGCAGGCTTCAAGCACTCATTAAGGTGAAGCGCAAAGTGCGTGCATGCATTATTTGGGGTCACGCATACTACATACAGAACAGCATTCGTTTCAATGAATAACAAGCACAAAATAAGAATCCGAGCCACATAACTGATGATAAAGCGCTCCTGATAACAATGCGAAGCACGTAGCACTCCCCGCATACATACGTTTCCCGGTGAAGATTACTGTTGCGCAATTTGCCGCGGCGACGGCAGCTTGCGACGTCGGGAGTGACGTCACTAGTCTTTCGTATATAAAATAACCAGCCTAAACCGATTTCATTGTTGTTGCAGCATCACTCTCGGTATGCAACGCATAGCTATAGGACTCCCGAGGACCAGCGTGAATACGAAGAACGGTAAAGGATAAAAGAAACGTCAACACTACCATCGATGGCTTGCTGTCAAAATTAATTACTCCCATTACTCTAAATTATCATTACTCTAAAGCAATACAGAATCGCACAACCCCATCAGCAGTTGTAGTGGTGGTTTTCAACAGCTTCGCTTGAAATCCACTTTCACAGGATGGCGCAAAAATTTTTCTGGTAATTTTGCATAATGCCGCTCGATGATTTGGCGTACGAGCCACGCTTATCGTCGTAAGAAAGAATGCTCGTGGGAGGTGTGCCTCCAGAAAAAAAAAAATACGACGCTTGCAGTTAAAATGAGTTGCACATCCTCTGCCATGGCCGTATATAAGTGGCCTCGGCTAACACTCCCGTGCAGGCACAACATTTTACACATACACAAATGCCAAAGAAAGTGGAGTGGAGGATGGCCGCCTGGCAGCTTAATTCTTAAAGCACGGCAGTCGTAATGCGGAAGGTGTGTTTGACTCCCACCCGCGACAAGTTATCTTTTCGTCCACTTTCATTTTTTTTTCATTTACCTTACTGTATGTACATTTCCTTTAAAAATAAAGAAAAACACTACTTTCTCCTATGGTTTCTCTGACTTCATTGTCTGTTTTGTTCATTATGGTTGTAACCCGGCCTCGCGATTATGTGGTACATGTCTTGTGGCCGGCAGAAGATGAAATTCTCGTAAGGATAGTGAACGAGCGTTAAGCCTGTGTGCTTCCAGTACGCAGGCATCATAATGTCACGTTCAGTTGGCCATTGGTTCCATGTAAAATATCACCTGACAGAGCAATATATTAAAGAAAGGCGGCGAGGTCGGCCTGAGCTGTATGACTTGCTCTAGTCTGCTATTCTGCACCAGAAAAAGAGCGAGGGGAAGAAGCAGCGCGATGTTGAAGAGAAAGAGGTGCGTCATTATACAGTGAGGAAGATAGGTCAACAGCCGTGCCGTTCTAGCTAGGGGTCAAAAAACGAAAGAGTTTCGCAAATATAGATGTTTAAACAATAATAATATATGAAATAATATACGAATAATAAAGTAATAAACGAATGAAAAATTCCGGCAGGACTCATCTCGCGTTAAATGTGGACGTTAATGTGACCCATACCGTATAGTGTCAAATTCTTCACTTCTGCGTGCCGAATTCTTCAATTTTCTGTTATACCGACATCTTATTCACTTCTTTGTACCTCAACGCTCCGCGCGCAATGCATTCCCTGGTCTCAATTCTTTCTCCACACTCGGCTGCTTTCTAACGCCGACTTTTTTTGCGTCCCTGTACCACCCGCCGCGGTAGCTTGGTGACTGTGGCGTTGCGCGGCTGAGTTCGAGGTCGCGGGTTCGAACCTGGCCGCGGCGGCCGCATTTCGAAGTGGGCGAAATGCAAGAACGCCCGTGTACGTAGACTTAGGCTCACGTGAAAGAACCCTACGTGGTCAAAATTAATCGGCAGGCCCGCACCACGGCCTGCTTCCAAACCAAACCTAATCAAGCCAATTTATTTCCAACGCAAAAGCTGGGGCTCCTCCGGGCAAGAAGTTGTCTTGAGGGGACTATACAGACAGCAGGCAATAGTTATACATTCACCGAACAAAAAATTGAAAGACAGGCTTCATAATCATGTCGTGGTTATGGCGCGTAAAATAGCAGAATATATATCTATATTTTGCTGATACTTTGTGGCTGGCTTCTTATATTTATGTTGCTGACTCCTTTACGTCTCGATTCTTGTGCTGCTTGTCTATCCGGGAAACTACTCAGTGGCATTCTGGACAATTGGCTGGAGAATTGCGATGCCCAGTTGCACGTACCTTTTGGGCCGAACTGATGTGAAAGACGTTAGATACGAACATACATCATACACACAGCAAAGTCGGTGAAGTTTCCAATGAATGCTAATCCCATTAATAAACATGCCGAATAAACATAGGGCGCTGAACTATTGCATATTCAATATGTGTAACTAAAGAAAACAAGAGGTAGTGAGAACGCTACTACTAAGAAATTCGGCGGCAGAACCCATATCACCATGAGTGTCGACGTTATGCGATTTGCATAAATGATCATTTGATGTCAAGTTGGCGGGAAAATGGCTAGAGACGGTGACAGACAGACAGATATACAGGCCCCGAAAGCTCCGCGAAGTACTCTAAGAACGGTAACGGCCCTAAAAGCTCGAGGGCATTTTCCATCATCGACATCGGCACATCGACAACTGAAAACCCGCCACGAGCCACCAGCCGCCGCGCACGAGGACAGGAGAGCACGCAGAAGAAGAAGCGTTCGCTGACCGCGGCGCAACGAGAGCGCATCGGGTGCTCGACCTCAAGTCTCCACGCTGTCTCTACAGGCGCGAGATGGCGTCCGATGCGACAGCGGCGAGACCACAGGCTCCTCGCCGCTGCTCGCAGAGAAGTGCGTCTCGGATCAAGGGCACTGTGGGGTCCCAGCAGCGCACGTCCAGAGAAACGCCCGGCAAGGACCTAGAGTACATCGGAGTCGCGGCAGCTCTTGTCACCCAGTCCGCCATTGCGGTCGCTGCTGGCGTCGCGATGTACCTGCTGCTAGCGAAGCGAGTCATCCTCGACCACGACACGGAAGAAGCCGAGCGCAGCGGAGGCCACGAGAGCCTGCTGCAGATGCTGTGGCTCGCCGGCAACGCGACCTTCGATCCGTGTACCGACTTCTATCGTTACGTGTGCTTCGGGTACGATCGGATCCAAACTCCGGGCGCCTTCATGGGCACCGTACAAAAGACCTCTCCCGCCTTGGGAGGCTTTTCCCGCAACGAGGCGGGAAGGCTACTGTTCGCCTACTACAGGTCCTGCCTTTACGCGCAGTGGAGGAGCAAGGACGCCGGACGCGTGGCTGTTCGGGCAGTGCTTCAGGTCGTCAAAGCTTCCTCCTCCATGTCTTCGCTCCACCTGTTCTCCTCCATTCTGAAGCTGAACCTTGCGTACGGCCTACACGGAAACATCGTCGTCTACCGAAGCAACTATGGCAAGGTGCCTCTCTTTCTGGCGTCTAATACGTTCAAGTCCATCAGAGAAACGTTCGACTTTGCCGAATCGCTCCTGCTGATCGCCCCCAGAGCCATACCTTACCTAACGGCCTTGAAACATCCGAGAACTCGGCACATCATTTCAGTCGCTCTCTCTGAATTCCGAAATCAGCTCAATATCAACGTCACCGCGAGAGAACTCGGAGAAACTGCGACGGCGCTTCAAGACGGGCCGCGCGAATTCGGTTACGCGCAATCGCCTGCCTCGTCTCTCGGACTCGTCGCCTCGGGCGTGCCGACGCGGTTGTGGACAGACCTCATTGAGAGCAACACGGGCAAAAGGATGTGCGGGGGGGTGATCCACACTTCCATCTCGGTTTTGCGCCACCGGTTCCTGTGGCTGCTCGACACGAAGCGACAGCCGGTCACCATAGCCCTGGTGATTCTCGAGGCAGCGCTCTCGTTGGCCATCCCCGACACGCGCAAGTACGTAAACACGACCCGTGGTACGTACAAGTTCTGCGAGGCATCGGCCCGAGAATTGATCGTTCTGTGGGCGCTCGATGGCCTCCTGACCTTCTCCGCCAAGGAGGAGCACAACCAGGCCATTTTCCGCGCTTTCGACCGCCTCGTCCGCACGATTGTCGGAGAGGTGGAACGCATACTTGAGCCCGAGGACGCGGCAATGGCGAAGCGACAACTGCTAGGTCTTCGCCTCATTCTGCCCTACCACATCGTGCCTCTTGACTTGGAGCTGCCGAGCTTCAGTGATGACTTTTACCTTAACACCCTGTACGCCCGGGAGTTCGCCATCACCGTCTTTCGCTTCAGGTCTCCGGCAGGGCTGAATCCGTTCCTGAAGTTATCCTTGGTGTCCTTGACGAACTACCCTATTTCCGGATTAATCGTCGTCGATTCCAAGCTTTACACGGCCGCCATGCTGAATCGCAAATCTGGCTTGCTGAGAAACGCGCTGTTCGGCTTCGTCCTCGCCGATCGAATCTGGTCGGCGCTATTTGAAACCACCTGGAGCAACGCAAGTCGAATTGCGCTCGAACGCTACGCCAACAGTTCCGACCCTAAATCGAGCTATTCTCATTTCGTCTCGAGACCTTACCTAGCGCTGAAGTCGTGCGCCATGGCGCTGAGACTGGACCGTTGGCACGAGCTCGACTTGCGCTGGAACGCGTGGCGTCTGTCACTGAGCCAAGCGTTCTACGACCTTGTGGTGTTTCACTTTTACTGCGAGAAGAATGGCCAAACCACTCTGATGCTCCGACACCATGTTCGTGACATGACGAAGCACAACGAAGACTTTCTCTTGGCTTTCAGGTGCCGGCGACCTGCGAGGGCGAATTGACACCGTAGTCGGCGGAACCTCGGTTACGTTTTGTGCAACAAGTGCTTCAACGCGAATGATGAATATGACTTACGCACTTTCTGGAGCCTGCCTCTTGGACGTTCCCTGCTTTTCCAGGGAAGGCTTTAAGTGCTAGTTATCACGCGGGAGCGCTGAAAGTGAAAATGACGTTATTTCGCTCGCAATGACTACAACGGTGATTTTCATTATGTAGTTTCCATGCTCGTTCGGCCACATTAAGCGATGGCGTAGATGACGCGTCGTTTCCTGTGCACATCCCCTCTCTCTTATATTGTCGAATGTCGACCCGAGAGGTTGATTCAGAGAGGTTGACGACTTAGGAGCGGCTGACGACATTTGAAACTGGCAGAAAACAGCGCTGAGATTCTGCATTTGTACCGGCAGTTATTCGCATACAAGTGTGCAGGTTAATTATGGGCTTTCAAAGTAAATATCGAATACTCGTTTTCTCCTTATTTTCATGCTTTGCACAAGGCGCGTAGTTAGTTTTCCCGGTCTGCTTGGTGAGCTGAACGAGGCATTTTGTGTGTAATGGGGAGTGACGCTTATAAATTTAAGTTCCTGGCTTAGTTATGGACTTTGTAAATAGCTACTGAACTCTCGACTTCCACCTATTTTTACGCGCTCTAGCGACATCCGCATTGCCTTCGACTAACTAAATGAGCAATCTTATTCATATTTCGTGGGTATAGGTGGTAAGTTTCGGGTGATATGTAGGCAGAGTGCGCGACTTTCGCGGCCTCTGTAAGAAATTGATTATAGACGCTTTTCACAGCGCTCCCATGGACGCTGCGATGTCTGACCCCGTGGTGACGCTTCCATCAATTGCCTGAGCCTGCCTCCATGGCCTCTGTTTCATACGGCAGCACGCGACGCCTGTGCGACGCAGTAAGCCGCTGTTTCGGTTGTTGTCGTCTACAATGACTGGGTGAACGGCACGAAGCTCTGGTCAAAGCTTCTGAGAACGTGTACGTGTCGCATATCCATCCTTCCGAGCCAATTTCGCGTTATCGAAGCGTGAGCACCACCATTCTGTGCGCTACTAGAACGATCCTGAGTTTTTTTTCCCCAATCGATTTGAGTCGCAGCATGTCGTGTTTTAAGTTCAGTGACATGCCAGAAAAAGAAAGGATTTATGAGCGTTAGGAAGTGCCTGTTAATTTTGTCGGTCTTTTGCCGCCATATTTTCCTCGGGGCTATGCGACTGACGAAAAATAATAGCAAAAATGTTCCGTCATGACAAAACCTTTTAAGCAAGTGGTGGTGTGACATTCTTTTCCGGGGTTCTGGTGCAAAAAAAAACAAACAAAAAAAACCAACAAAAACAAAAAAAGAACACATGATAGGACAGAAGTTACTGTCAAGCAGAGAAAAACGTCATTCATGACTGGTCACGAGCAGTACGTCTTTTTAGATTGCGAGGTGATAAGCTTCTAATACGAAAATATATGCAAGAATGCCGCAGCTAGCTGCCTCAGTCCATTAACATCCGCCTTGCCCAGGTATGTATGCGGAGCGCATATAACAGATATTTATGACTGGAAAAGCGCTACTACAAACGGAGACTAAGCAAGAACATAGGAAGCGCTTTGTCCTATGTTCTTGCTAATTCTCCGTTTTTAATAACGCTTTTTTCCATCATGAACATTCTTCAACGCGCCCAACCGACAGCCATTCTAGTTTACGTTTAGCAAATTTATGTACGTTGACCCCATTTAGGTCTGTAATAAAGATTCGAACAAGCGGAGCTGCTATCTTGGAAGTGTTCTCAGCCCTGCACGCCCCCCCCCCTTCCCCCCGCCACTTTCTTTTCTGTGCCGCATTAACATCTTTGTTCTATACGCGTGTATTGCAGTTGTCTATTATTATACGATAACGCGCATTCCAATGGGAAACCAGCTCCCAACTAAAGGATTTGCCGAAAGGACACATCTTTTGAATGGTCCCTAGTGAAAAATCCCGTATGACTCATATGCCCTGTATACGTAATTCTATATGATCCCATGGCCTTCTGGAAGTGACTGCGAGCCAGGACGCGTCGCGTCGAAGCCCCGCAATTTGTTCAAATTAAGTGTGATTTTTGCGAAACCAGTGCCATTGCACCGCGGCATCACGTTTATGAAGATATATGCTTCACTTCAAGACCATTTTCGACCCTGTGAGTTTATTTTGTGCACTAGCGCGAGGACTTTTATGCCCGAAGCGGGCGCTACGTCGGCTAACCCTAACGCCGTACCCGCCGACGATTTCTTCGCTTGGACGGACGCCGGGGCTCCCACCGGCACAAAGACATCTACCCAAGTCTTGCCAACGGCACTACAATGAATTACGAAGTGATCGGCCGAGAAATCGACCCCTCGGAGGTTTCCGTCAGGAACGGGTGGTGCGACATCGCCCCACGAAGAGCGACCAAGCCTAAGTCTAACCTCAACATGGCTGCCAACGTGGCAGCCTCCGGCGCCAGAGCGAAAGCAACCAAGCCCATGTCGGCCCGTAAAGAAGTCATCAAGGCAAGTAGAATGCCCTTACTCCCGCAAAACGAGACCAAAGTAGTAATTCGCATCCGCGGCGGACTGAACATCGCCAAAACCGGACACGTGGGAATTGTGCCGGCCATTCAAGAAGCAGCCGGACTCGAACCGATGCAGTGCGACGGGGACACGATTTGCCCCAACCTCAAACAGAACATCATGGTCGTGAGTTCCCCGCTACCCGAAAACGTCAACGGGTATTTGAAAATTCAGAGCGTCACCATCGCCGGGCAGACGTACGAGGCCTTCTCCTACCAGACTGCACCGGACGACACGTGCAAGGGAGTCATTCGCAACATTCCGCTCCACCACACGCAAGAAACGATAACCAGGTCATCGTCAACCCGAGAAACCCACTCGCACTGGCGGCGAAGCGCATTAAGGAAACCGGGACGGTGATCGTAGTCTTCGAAGGGCACAAAGTTCCCAACCACGTGATGCAGACGTATGCCCCACACCGGAGAAGCAGACTTACAGGGATTGCGGCATTCCAGACCCCGGAGAAGATCACGCTTGTGAAGAAGTCTCTTGCGCGCTTTGCGGCGAGAAACACCCCACGGCCAGCAAGGAATGCAAGAGCAGATACCAGGTCCCGTACGTGGTACGCAAACGAAGAATCCAGAACAAGCAGGCAGCCATTGTGTCCAAGAAACTTCGAGAAAAAGCGACGAGTCTCTTAAGGCAGAACGGCGCGGGTGCGGCGCAGCATCCAGACGGACAGCGCGAGCCCAGAGGGCGCTCCAGATCCAGAGGGAGCTCGGGATCCCGATCGGCCAGCAGAGGTCGCAGGAGCCGCTCCCGCACACCCGGGAGCCGGGGCCGCTCCACCTCGGGCGTGCGCTTCGCACCCGCGGCCGGAGCTAACAGCTGGGCCCAGCGAGTCAAGGCGACAACGGGATGCCAGGCCTCGGCAACGGCAGGGACGCTGCCCACTAACTCCGGGCCACTGAGGGACCAATCTCAGGTGAGCTTGCAAGCGCGGCCAGAGAATACTGTACGCAGAGACATCTTAGAGAGAATCAAAGCACTCGAGCACGAAAACGCTCAACTCAGACGCACAATGACAGAACTGGCTAACGAGAATAGATTGCTTAAAACGCAAATTAGCTCACCAACTGCACATACACAGGACATGCACATGGACACTTCACCCAGTCCGAATCCCTCCAGCGTAGCGGAATCAGAAACGACTAGTCAAAGCCCACCCGCGGGCATACCAGTTACCAAGAAACGCAAGGCCAAGACCACGGAATGCGACACGCCTGCCAAGGACATAGACGGTAAATTGGACAAGATCCTTAGTACCCTAGGTCAACTACAATTCGATGTCGAGTCACTAAAGAAGGGGCACGACAGACTAGTAGAGGCGGTCGATGGCCTAACGAGCAGGGTAGAAGTGATGGAGAAGGGCTTCGGTGCCAGGATCGAGGGCCTCGAGAGGACCGTCTTCACTCACTCCACGGCACCGGTCAACTCCCCTGCCTCCCCCATGGTCAGAAGGAACACTGCAACAAGCGATATCGTCACAACCAAAATGGCGGTAAGTCCGCAACCATAGTAGAAAGCAAAAATGGAGAAGGCAAATAAGCGAGAACCAGCCGAAAGGCACCAAGCGCAAACGAACAATCAAGGCAAGCTTATAATCTGGCAATGGAATTGTCGCGGGTTCCGAAACAAGAAATCGGTCTTGCAACAGCACATCAGACACACTACAGACAAGCCGGACATCATACTCATTCAAGAGACCAACACCGACACACCCACACTTCCGGGATATGAAACAATTGCCGTTCCACCAACAAAAGCCTGCAGCGGCGTAGCGACGTTTGTCAGTAACAGGCTCGCTTGGGCCGAAATTGACAGAAGTAATCCGGACAGCAAATGCGAGCACTTGTTCATCGAAGTCTTTCCCAAAGGCAAGAAGGCTAAGAGCATACTAGCACTTAACACGTACAGCAGCCCGAACCACAGAACGCAAAGTTTCAGAAGACTGTTGAAGAAGGCCAGGGACAAAGCCGGGGACAACCCACTGATTATTGCCGGAGATTTCAACGCCCCAAACGTAGAATGGGGCTACGGCATCACCAGCGCCAAAGGCAGAAATCTGGCCAGCGATGCGGAAGAGATGGGCCTCAACCTTATCACGTCCGCGCTCTACCCTACCAGGATGGGCAACTCGGTCTCGAGGGACACCACCCCAGACCTCACGTTCGTTCTCAACACCGAGGGGGCCACCTGGCATAATACCGGCGAAGAACTCGGCAGCGACCATTACATTGTGGAAACGTCAATAGCAATCGCCTTGAAACCACTACGAAAGTGGAGATACACGGATTGGGATGCGTTTATACAGATAAGAAAGGAACGTACCGACAAGCCCGCTACACTAGAACAGTGGACGCAAGAACTAAAGGAGGACGCCCGCAACGCGACCAAGGAAATAGAAACAGATGCCCAGACAATCGGGATGGACGCTAAGCTCGCTCACATGCTGGAAGCGAAAAGATCCATACTGCAGAGATGGCGTACCCAGCGACTCAATAGAAGACTTAGGAAAAAGATTGCACTACTGAACAAGGACATTGAGCACCACTGTGTAGTTCTCTCCAACCAACAATGGGACGAAGTATGTGCAAGGGCCGATGGCAGCGTGACATATGGAAAAACTTGGAACCTACTCAAACACCTTCTTAACAAAGGTCAAACCAGGAGCTCCCAGACCAAGGCGGCTGACAAGATAGCGAAACGTGAACTCAAAAACTCCAACGAGCAGGAATTTATGGCAAGACTTGCCGAAAGATACATGCCACTCTCGAGCAGCGAGGAAAACGAGGCCGAGGCATCCGGTTCCCCGTACACGGGAGCGGACAACCCCGACCTCGATGAACCCTTCACCCTGGAAGAAATCAGGACCGTCCTTCAAAACTTGAATGGCACATCGGCCCCAGGTCCGGACGGTATTAGTAACAAGGCCCTTCGTAACTTGGACGAAGACTCCGTCCAGTTCCTAGCGGATCAAATCAATCAGGTCTGGGCTTCCGGCAGGGTCCCACCGGAATGGAAGAACGCCACCACGGTTCTCATTCCAAAGCCCAACAAGCCCTCGGGCGTCGAGAACCTCAGACCCATATCACTGACGTCGTGCGTGGGTAAGGCGGCGGAACACGCCATTCAAAACAGAATCTCCAGATTCCTCGAAACCAAGGGGCTGTTACCACACACCCTCATCGGATTTAGACCCGGTCTATCAACTCAAGACACCATGATTTTAATCAAGCACCAAATCATTGATGACCCCATTAGAAACGCCAAGGCCATTCTTGGGTTGGATCTAGAGAAAGCGTTCGATAACCTCTCTCACCAATACATTGTGGACACCATTTCCGAACTCAACCTCGGAGCTAGGTTCCACTCGTACGTCAAGTCATTCTTGGATAACAGGACGGCTACGCTCCGATTTGCCGACCTCTACACGGAGACACTCTCGCTGGGGAGCAGGGGCACCCCCCAAGGCTCGGTCATCTCCCCTATGCTTTTCAACCTTGCCATGGCGGGACTTGCTGAGAAACTAGGGCAGATCCACGGGCTCGAGCATACCATATACGCAGATGACATCACCATGTGGGTGTCCAAAGGAACCCCGGGCATGGTGCAGGACATTTTGCAAGAAGCAGTGAACGCCATAGAAGAATTTCTCATTCCCACAGGACTCAGATGCTCGCCTACCAAGTCTGAGCTGCTCGTACGCAGACCCACGCAGAAAGGCCGCAGGCCATACTCGCCAGACTTCGACTATAATCAAGAAATTATCGTACGAACCACTTCGGGACACGCCATACCGTGCGTCGACAAAATCAGAGTCCTGGGTATGATCGTAGAGACTAAAGACGTCAATGCCTCTACGGTTCAGAAGCTCATCACCAAAACCAACAACGCTATTGGACTCATCAGAAGAATTGCCAATAGACACAGGGGCCTCAAGGAACATAACCTCATCAAACTCATACACGCGTTCGTCACCTGTCACTTCGCATACGTTGCGGCAATGCAAGAGACAGACTGAATGCCCAAATCAGAAAGGTCACCAAGCAAGCCCTCGGCATTCCAACCAGCACCAGCAACGAGAAGCTGGGGCACCTGGGCATGCACAACACCCTGGAAGAAATTGCCGAAGCCCAGCAGCGCGCCCAGCTTGCTAGGCTTTCGACGACGCCTCCGGGGCGCACGATCCTAGAGAAGCTAGGCTTTGCACAAGGACACATAGAAAAAGACTTTGCGGACCTCCCACGGGACATACGCGCCAGGATCACAGTCCGCCCTATACCCAGAAACGTACACCCCGAAAACAACAGGGGCAGACGACAAGCGAGAGGACAATTCCTTCTTAACCAAGCCTTGGCGAACCGTGAACGCTCAGCTTTTGTGGACGCGGTGGCATACACGGGAAACAAAGCTTTCGCAGTGGCGGTTGTGGACGGCCGCGGATCCACAAGATATGCAGCCACGGTAATTGCAAGGAAGCCTGAACAGGCCGAACAGGTTGCGATCGCTGTTGCGCTCACCGACGACAATCTTTCCCATATCTACAGCGACTCCATAGCCGCTATCAGAGCTTTCCAGAAGGGCACGGTCTGCGCACAGGCTCTCAAAATTGTTTCAAAGAAAGAGATTAAGAAACACTTCATATACTGGTTCCCGGCACACTTAGGACCAAAGCTCGGCGACGTCCCCAACCTTAACGAGGCGGCACACGAGGCTGCGCGCGCGCTTACAGACCGCGCGGCTTCACCCGACCACTCGGAGAATAAGGACGCGCCCACTACATACAACGAAGTCACTAAACACTACTACCTACAACGCAGACAATATAGCACGCCACACCGCACGCTCACTCGAGCTCAAGCAGTTACACTCAGAATGCTACAAACAGACACATACCCCACTCAAAACAGATTACACCATTACATGCCTGAGCTCTACGACAAGTCTTATTGCACCAATTGCAATACATCCCTTAACGTTTATCATTTACTCTGGCCGTGCTCGCAAGCTCACGTAAACTACGAACAGGACAAGCGCAAGTTTGAAGAGGCAATCCGGAGCGAAGAACTCGCTCCCCAACTCTGGGCCGTCCAGCAGGTCCACGACGCCGCCAGGAAACTCAACCTCCCGGTTCCGTCGTGGGAGACGCCCACTCCATGAGAGCCCGAAGCTCTCGTGGCCTGCAGGACCTGAATAAAGTTGATTTCCTTCCTTCCATGACCTTCTGTATGAAAACCAGCATGTTCCCGTGGAAATTCGTATGACGTGCCATAAATGATTATGGTACGGGGCATACGGGTCTTTTCCAACCGGGTTGGCCGCGGAGGAGGGGCACCGTGTCTGTGCACGAATGATGGATGGATGGAAAACTTTATTTGGTCCTGCAAGTAGTGATAATCAACCACTAAGCGGACCGCTCCCACGTCGGGACCGGAAGGCCAAGTCTCACGGCCGCGTCGTGAGCCTGCTGAACACCCCAGAATTGTTAATCTAAGTCCGGGCTGCGAAGTGCAGCCTCCCACCTGGACGCATCTTTGACCGCCGAGTCTTCAATTCTTTCGCAAGACCAGAGCATGTGTTCGAGCGCGGCTAAAGCACCACAATCTTGGTAAGGCTCTGTATACGTACCTCTCCTGATAAAACATGTTCAGTCTCCGTGGGCAAGGATAAGTACCAGTCTGTAGTAAGCGTAATGCAAGTGCCTGAGCCCTGTTTAGTTTAGGATGCGGCAAACCGTAAACCCTGCGATTAAAAAGGTAATACTTCGTGATTTCATTGTATGTGGAAGGGGAGTCTCTGTTCTCGGGGAGGGGGCGGAGCGGAGGGTAAGATCTCGCGCTGCCTTATGAGTGGACTCATTGAGATTTGGAGGGGCTCCCTCAATCATCCCAAGGTGAGCAGGGAACCAACATAAGTAGTGTTGAGAGATCTCACATGTCTGCATAATTTTAAAAGCAACCTTAGCCACCGAGCTCTTCTCAAAGGCCCTAACGGCCGACGTTGAATCGCTATATACAAAAGGCCTGCGCCTGTCAACCAGAGCGAGCGCAATAGCCGCTTGCTCCGCGACCTCTGGCCTATCAGTCCGAACGGTAGCAGCGTTAACGACACTGCCCTCATTAATTGTCCACGACAACTATGGTAAACACCTTCCTCTCCTCGTTCAAAGAAGCATCGATGAAGCCAACCTTCTGATTCTCATCCCGTATGAGTCTCAGCAGGCAAGCCCCCCTGGCCTTTCTTCAACCCACATTTCGCTCCGGATGCATGTTCCTGGGAACAGGCTTGACGTGATACCAATTGCGGACCTTCAAGGGAATACCGACATGAAGCTGCGAAATCTTCTCCTGAGGAACACCTAACTCTCTCAGAATTTGCCGACCCGTGCTAGTTGTAGAGAGACGCACCATCTGCGTCCTCTCCTGAGCCTCAGCTATCTCATCCAAGGTATTATGAATTCCCAGCTGGAGAAGTCGGTGGGTGCTGGTGCACACTGGCACTCCCAACACTTTCTTCGTGATCTTCCTAATCTGCGTGTCAAGCTTCTCCTTCTCCGATGGTTTTCACTTGTGCATGGCCGCCACATAAGTGGCACAATACAAATGCATGCATAAGTATAATCAGACTATCCTCCTTGAACCCCATCTGCCTGTTGGCCACCCTCTTCACTACGCGTACCGCATTTTCTGTCTTGGCAATGATTTTCTGGATCGTCAGCGTGTTGGCGCCGTTCGACTCAATCATCATCCACAGAACCCTGATCTTATCTACCCTAGGTATGAGATCGCCATTTCTTGTACGAAGCTGAATGCTCAGCTGGTCCACGGGGATCCATCCCCTTGGCTTGCGTCCCTTTCTAGTGGGGCTGTACAGTAATAGCTCCGACTTTGAGGGGGAGCACCTTAACCCCGTCGGGTCCAAATAATTCTCAATTACATCTACTGCCTCCTGCAGAACGCTTTCGATATAGCCCTCACTACCAGCGGGACACCATATGGTCACGTCATCTGCATACATGGTGTGCTTAATCCCCTCAATCTCCAAGAGCTTCTTGGTCAATCCGACCATGGCCAGATTGAACAATGTGGGCAAGATGACGGCCCCCTGAGGAGTGCCCCTGTCACCAAGATTTAACGTCTTTGACTCCAGCGCCGCAACCCTCAAGGTAGCCTTCCTGCCTGACAGGAAGGACCTGAATGCTCGGCTACCTTGCCCACACACGAAGTGAGCGAAATAGGCCTTAAGTTATCAATGCTCGGGACTTTGCCAGCCTTGGGAATCAGCACCGTGAGAGCTGTCTTCTACTGCTCCGGAACGGACCACAGCCACCCGAAGTGAACGAACCTGCCGTCGGCGCTCTCCGTTCCCCAAAATCTGCTCGAAGAGAACGTACGTGCCGTCGGTGCGCACTCCGAACCGATCCGGCCCCCTGCCCGGGCCTCCCGAGGCACGAGCTTTGCCCGTCGCCCCCCGCCCGGGCCTCCCGAGGTGCCGTGCGCTGTGTGTGCCAGTCACCACGGAATACGCACGAATCCCCTCCGTTTGCGCCGCTGCCGCCCGCTAAACCTACATCCGAACCTTTTTTGGACCGTATCAATGTCGGAAAGTCTGCTCCTGGCCAGCCGCCGCACTGGGTCTTGCCTCGCTAGAGGCTAGGCCAATTACTGGTAGCGCAACCACCCCCAACAGCCATGGAGGTGCAATCGCAGGGCGAAGACCTCGACCCGACAACGTTCAGATCCAGTGAGTGGACCACGATACTCCGCGCGTACAAGGGAGGCAAACAAAGCCCGAAAACGCTGGTTGTGCCTCCTCATGCAGCCCCTGTTCGAGATAAGCCTGCCGCGCCCGCCGTCGGTGCTCCGGCCGACATTGCCCCTGCTACCTTCAAGCCGACATACCGTGCTCAACAACAACAGCTGCGCGTGACGCACGCAATCGCATTGCGAAGTAAGCAACTTGCTTCACTCCCTCCCGGCACTATGAGGGTCGTCCAAGCGCAGGCACTCAAAATATGCCTCGGGTTGCCACGGCGTGCCTCCAACAAAGGCACAATTGAGGTAGCCCACGTATGCCCATTATCGATATACCTGTCCCACGAACCACTTCGTGTGTATTTACGCTTACTAACACGACACCATTGCCATCCATTGACGTCGGTTCTACATGAGCGGCCGGACAGCAGTTTCACAAGTGCACTCCGCTGCCATCTACCCCACATAACATCACGCTATGCCCTTCCATATCACCCCGTCAAACCACCATGGGGGATGGTTCAACCTTCCGTATGCGTACATGTCCCCGGCATACTAAAGAAATCATTGGTTCCCGTCAGTGGACTACAACAACTTGCTCTCGCGTACATCTGGTCAGAATACCAGACATATGTTCATGTTTACACAGACGGCTCCGCGTCACCAAAGGCATCGACAGCAGCTGTGGTGATACCAGCCCAACAGATGACTCGAGGTTTCATACTAGACTATAATTCTACACCAACCTCTGCAGAGCTTGTGGCTATTCGGGAAGCGATTCGCCACATATGCGGGGAAAGACCTCAAGAGTGGTGCGTTTTCACGGACTCAAAACCCGCGCTGCAAATTTTGGGATGCTTCCTGCGCCACACCGCATATCAGGCTCTGGCACTGCAGATCACCGAGCTACTTTCATGCGCTCAAGAAAAACACCACCGCATAGTGTTCTAATGGATCCCGGGACACTGTGGGCTCAACGGTAATGAGATGGCCGATGCTGCAGCAAGACGCGCCCTCAGCAATGGCCTGCGAACTGTAGTGCCATTCTCCAGACCGGACATCACATGCCTCCTGTCGGAATTAATGAGGAGTGCGACGAGAAGATACGGGGCCCAGCCAGACGCTCGTCACGTCCGCCTTAAAAGGCTGGATCCCGATATGAAATTTCCTATTCTGCGGGGAATTCCACGCCCTCATGCATGCCTGATACACAGACTGCGATTAGGCGTCGCCTTCACGCGCAAATATTTGCACATTATTGGACGGACAGACTCCCCGGATTGTTCAGTGTATGGTACTGTAGAGACTATAGAACATGTGCTCGTGGTGTGCCCTGAGTATGCGCGCGAAAGACTGACAATGGCAGATACATTGAGACATTTACAAAATGGACCACTGTCGGAGGACCTCTTGCTAGGCGCATGGCCACAGAGTTGGCAGACGACAGAAACAATGCGTGCAGTTTCACGTTTCCTAGGTGACACGGGCCTGGACTCACGCCTGTGATACCAGTTGTGTAATGTGTCCTTCACTTCGTTCCTCCCATTATCATCCCCCATTGTGACCCTTTTTCTTCCCCTCTTCCCCTTCCCTTACGTAGAGTAGCAGGCCAGATGCTCCAATATCCGGCCGACCTCTCTACATTTTCCAATCATTAAAATACTCCTCCCTCTCTTCCGACCAAGAGGAGGCCTCGCTTTGAACGGAGCCATGGCGCAGCCACTCATGAAAGCTCTGCGAGTCACCACCGCTGACCGGGACCTAGGGGAGTTTCACCTCCCGATTCGCCCGACGAATAACACCTTCATGGTGGCTGCACCTCACGAGTCAACGGCCCTTCACCTCGTCCAACTCAAGGAAGTGGTCCTTCAAGAAACCAGTTACCCCGTCGCCGCCTACATCGCACCGCCGCCCGCTGCTGCGCGCGGAGTCATCTCGCAAGCCTACTGGGCGAAAACACCGGAAGAGATGCTACAAGACCTCCAGAATCGCAACCCGAAAGCTGATATCATCGCAGCCCGCAGAATGGGTAGGACCCTTTCCATATTGATCACATTTGCGCATGGCCCAGTGCCTCACACCATACGCTACATGAGTGTAGTGCATAGATGCACGCCGTACAAGGGAAGTCCGGACGCGTGCACAAACTGTCGTCGACCGGGCCACAGATACGACGTGTGCCCCCACCCCAAGAGTGGTCTCTGCCCGCGGTGCGGGGACAAGCATGAGCCGCAAGATGTTCCCTCCTGCATTCTCTGTGGGGAGCAGCACCTCACGGGCACCGGCTCGTGCAAGGCAAGAAATGCCGCCACCAAGCGACTTAGCCCACCGCCCCAGAAGGCAAAGTTCCCTACCAAGAAGGACTTTCCCCCGCTTAGCACGACCCTCCCGTCTACCTCTACATGGGCTTCCAAGGTTGCCAAGACGAACATCATGACCTCCCAGGACTCGGACGTGAAGGCTCTGCGGAATGAGCTAAGGCAGCTCAAGGCAGCCCTCTCTACCTCCACTCCTGCTCTACCCCCCACTCCACCATCCCCATCTTCCTCATCCACCCCGTCCGACCAAGCTCCTCAGAAAAAGAGGAGGCCTGACGAGCCCAGTCCAACCTATAGACCTGGAAGCAGAATTTCAGGACCTCGCCCAAAACGTAGAAGCCAAGTTCACAGAGCGCATTACTGCGCAGGTCACTGCATAGTGCCAGACTATGATTGAAGCTACCCTTACCAGTATAATAGATAGGGTCATATCTAGCATCATGGCCAAGGTTGAGGAGCGTTTAGCTAACCTTATGCCTGGACTCTCAGCGGCCTCTCCTCCCGCAGTCCCACCTTCTGCACTCCTCCTTCGCCCCGCCACCCTTCAACATGGCTCCTCCGAGGCACCATAAAAAAGGAGTCACGTGGCCGGTTCCTCGTTTAATTTGTTTATCGTTCCACCCATTGCATTACCTGAAAAAAAATGTTATATTTTAACGCATACGAAAGAAAGGAAAGAGCTGGCGTGAGATTGCGCCGCGTCTGTACGCACTGTTCGCATTCGACGGTGGATAGGCAGATAATGTCCAAGAGAAGCGACAAGCCCGTGACGCGCCCCAGAAAGGCGTGGCAAGCGGTTTGCGCCGACTGTCTAGCTAGGCAGTGGGACAGCCACATTGCGATACTGCGTTGATAACAGTAAGCGGAGCCGGCATGTGACATTGCCCAGCCCTTCAGTGTTTGAAGTGAGGAAGCCGCGTGCGCATGGTTCCGGCTCCGCGTTGACGTACGTGACTTTATCTCGACATTTATTTTTTAATGTGTGCTGCTTCCACGCCTTCCGCGCTACCTTCGTTCACTGACTGCCGTCGAGCAAAATCACGCGAGCGAGGAACGCGGGGCGTCCTGCATAGCGCTCTTCTGTCTTCTTTAAAGCGGAACCTGCCGAACTTTGCTGACCGTGACTAGTGCTGCTGCCTTGCGGAATATCTCGCACAAAGGAGATCACTTGTATAACGATTTGGCTTATATGTAGCCCCATCCGTATGCTACCGCCTACAGATGGGCTGGTGGCTGGCACTGCTCTGTGTGGAAATACCCGCCTTCAAGCGCACAACACCTTTATTAAAGCGAAGCTTTCTATGCCTTATTTATTTACCGGTGTTTGGAGCACCCGCTTGGCCGGCTTCTTGCCGAGTAAGGTGGGCCGCGGTCCTTGAAATACTGCAACATTCAACCGGGCTGAAACCGTAGTTGGCACTTGTAAAGGTGGGGCGATGCCGGAGACAGCGTAGTCCGCTGTGGCGTGGATCACGCGGGTCACGTGGTATACGGGTTTCCGGTGATTGCTGATTTGCCGGCCAGCAACGTAGTAATCCTTAAGCTGTAAAGCGCGCTGCAGAAATTGACGAAGATATCTGCAGCATTTAAGTAAGCCCTACATACAGATACCAAAATGTGCGTTGGATCTGCATAATCCTATATATATATATATATATATTGGTAGTTTCCAGGGCAAGACGACTAACTTATGTTATACAGGGTGTCTGAGAAGTAACTGCGCAGCGGAAATGGTGGTCTTAAAATTTGAAGTTTTACTTACTGAAGTGCAGGGATCTTTACAGGAGGTGCTGAAAATGTTCGCCTCCGACTTGAAGACATGTCTGCGCGATACTGTGCTCGGTGGAGGGTTGCTGGAGTTATCTGTGTAATGTGGCCGGGTAATGGCTGTTTGTACCTCCTGTGGTGTGAGATGATGGTTTGCGCACGGCCGGTACTTTGAGTGCAACGTTATCAGACAAGCTACAGGTCCTGCGGTATCACATCACGCCTGAAACTGCGTTGTCATTTAGAACAATCATAATATTTTTTGTTTAGTATTTCGCACTCTACAGCTACCTTTCGCGCACCATGTGAAACAAGATTCCGAGCTTTTTTACTGCAAAAAAAAAAGGGGGGGGATTTCGTTGTATCCTGAATTGACCGTAGGCCTACTGCGAAAAAAAAAAGAAAAAATAAAAGAGAAAAGGTATTGGCTTAGGTTCGAAAAAACACGCGGTAGACTTCGTTAATTCTTTGTCTGTCTTCGTTTCCCAACTTTGGCGGCTTTCGGAGGGAATTCACTTTGCACGTAGAGCGCGGCGAGCATAAGGAGGCCGCGTTCACGGCGACACCGTTTCTGCCTCAGCCGCTCGTGCGTGAAAACGCGAATATTTCCGCCTTTGGCTGAACTCGCGTCAGTGCCTCCTCGATCCTGGAGCACGCGGCAACTTTGTTTCTTCGTTCTTTTTCTTTTCGCGGTCGTCTTGGCGCCTTTGCTTTCTTGCATTTCTTCATTTTATTCAAGTTCCTTAAGCGTTTTCTCTAAATTCCCAGTGCGAAAAAATAAAAATCATGAGTAAAACAAGAAGCATTGACGCGCCTTCCTTCTTGTTTCTTATTTTATACACTGTCTATAGAATTCACGCAGGCGCCTTCGATTCACCTGGAAAAGAAAAGCAAAAATAGTCGAATAAGCGTGCTTCTCTCCTGCCTTCTATACGCACGTTTAAATGCAAAAGCAATCCTGGCATTAGCGAAACTTCGGCATTGGTGCACTGCGGGCAAAGGAACGTGCGGCTGCTGAATGTATAGCAACGGTCTCTCTCTCTCTCTCTCTCTCTCTGTGCATCTGTGCCTGTGTGTGTGTGTGTGTGTGTGTGTGTGTGTGTGTGTGTGTGTGTGTGTGTGTGTGTGTGTGTGTGTGTGTGTGTGCGTGTGTGTGTGTGTGTGTGTGTGTGTGTGTGTGTGTGTGTGTGTGTGTGTGTGTGTGTGTGTGTGTGTGTGTGTACGTGCGTCCAAGGAGCTTAGCTTTATGGTGCTTCGTGAACGACGTTCCGTGGTTCGGCACGAGAGCTAAGAGTTGGTACCCGACGAAAGCGCCTGCGACATATCACTAAGCACCAGCGCACAATCTGAAATAAATAAATAAATAAATAAATAAATAAATAAATAAATAAATAAATAAATAAATAAATATTCACAAAGACGAGTATACATTATTGGAGATGGCGTCGTAATTTTGTCAACAATTCCTGTTTAGCCCTGACTATATGGCAGTACAAGCAGCAGTAGGGAAATAATAATAATAATAATAATAATAATAATAATAATAATAATAATAATAATAATAATAAAGAAGACTTGAAGGTGGATTCGCCATCGGTATTGGCAACGTTTTCTCGGACAATGTCGCCAGGTCACGGCTCAAAGCAGTCCACCCTTTAAGCACAAGAAGTCGCTAAGGAATTATGATGGTGATGACTTGTTCTGATTCTTTTTTTGCTGGATATGTTTTTATTGTCCCTCGAAGCCTTCGTCATTACTTTTTAAGCGATAGATTGAAATTACTTCCTGTGGTGGCAAGTCAATCGTCTGATGTGAAACATGCAATGTCGCGAGCATAGCGTCGCAGTTTAAAGCCAAAATGGCCACCTCTTGCAACGAAGTGCGCGATCGCCGAAAATATCGCTACTAAGCAGCGTCTATAGTTCACTTGGTGAGCCGAGAAGCAGCAACCAAGGCAGTGACACTGACGATCTGATGTCGGAAACGTTTATTGGTCAGCAAAAAGTAACTGATATGCCCGGAGGAAGCAAGTGCACTAGGAGGGAGCGTTATATCACTCGGCCAGTCTTGGCGAGCGAACTCTCAGTGAAGCCATTCCCTTTGCTTCTTACTGTTGTTTTGGGCCGACACTCGCAGTATCGGCCCAACACGTGACCTCTGAGACTGAGTGCATTGACCGGAAAGAAGTTTGGTTCCAGGTAGTCTTTAATATACGCGCACTTGTTCGGCTGCTTTGCCGCGGCTATGCCTGAAGAGCCGGAGCACTTAGAACCTACCGCGCGGCGCGCTCTGACGGGTCGATCACGTGTTGGGCCGACTCGTTTGGCTCCAATAGCGTTGTGCAATGCTCTCTCCTGATTCCTTCCTTCCTATAAGCTAAAAGAAAACTCTTAGACTCCAAAAAGACAAAGCTGTCGCTAAGGTGACAAAAAACTCACTAGATTTAGGGACTTTCTCTCGCTGAGTCACCAACACTGCTCTCCAGAGAAGCTAGAAAGGAAAAGGACGACGACCGTCTACTGTCGGTAGAACACTTGGCTGCAACCTGTGCAGCTGTAAACGCGGCTGCGCTATGGCATGAGCAAACAGTCGGCTAAATCTTTAGCTAGGCCAATCAAGTAGCCAGTTTTCTGACAGCTAGCGCCTTATATACGACGAAGAGAACTTGCGAGGCGATGACTGTTTAAACGCATGCCCGCAAAGCGTGTGCTTAACATCGACCGTCTCACAAATTCACTCCGTCGTAAGGCGTTGTCCGAAAAGACATCTCGACGCTTGCGCGGTCTAACTAAAGATTCGTCCGGCTGTACGTCGTACAGGCACATAAACATTATACGCGGACAGGATCTCTGCACAAGTGTCGTGCGCATTCACTGTTCTGTCCTCGTCCCCAGTTCTGCTTCCTACCGCTGCGGTCCGCCCTATAGCTATTCGCAGAAGCTTTCGAGAGCAGCAGTTGGTCACAGCGGTTGGTCGATTGGTCCCAAGTGAAATGGCGCTACGGGGTATGGGCCGACATTCGCGCTGTAGTAGGGAGGAACATGAAAAACAATTGTGTTAAAATATAAGGGAATGATAATAACAGATTATTTAACCAAGATAACGAAAGAACAGCTATACGTTGAACTGTTGTATTGTCAATTTTGATAAATAAATTGTATGAGAGATGATAACGATACCCAATGCTGAGGACAATAAATAAAGAAACGTACTGCGACAGTTTCTGCGTCGCAAACAGAGAAACAAACCGGGCGCCACTGCGTTAGATTTTATCATGGCGATGTCCTCCTTTCCCCGTTTGTCGTCTAGAACTAACCTCGCGTGACCTCAAAAATTCAGTCCTCAGATAATGTTGACGCTGCAGAAATGCAGTATCAAATAAGGTTTCCATTAAGCGTGTTCATATTAAATCGGAAAAGAATGCGCTGCTGCTGCATCCATTAATAGTACCGAACGATACCCACTGCCGAATGCAATGTCTGAACAAAGTGTCGAGCACTAATTATCGGGGTTTAACCGGACTTCTGGCTTCCCGAGTGACCAATGTACTCTATTACGTAACTTCTCATGTTTTATTATCCACTATGGCGGAATTTTAGCTTCAGTTTCATGCTTGATTGTGCACAGCATATGATATGAAGTATTCGAAAACTGTTTAAAAAAATGTTGGTATTTACGAAGAGTGATGATTTGGTTTGACGAACGCATTGAACCGGATAATATTCGGTTTTTTCATTAATTAAGTTTCTAATGTTCACGTATCTCTACTGTTGTATAGGTGGTCGCAAACGCGTCGCCAGCATCGGGCTGCTCCACTGATAACATTATCCATCAGTGCTGCGTCTCAATAGCCATGACCGCTGTCTTCTCTTGGGAGTATTGGCAAATCACATATTGTACAAGCTCTCCTTCAGCTTGATGACCGCTATAGCTATTTTGTTGGCTGTAAATACCGTTCACCTTGTTGTCTGAAAGTTATAGAAGAGCTGTAACAATCACAGTCGTCTGCTCAAGCAGTGCTGTCGACTGCTCAGTTTGTCTCGGGTCCTATAATATTGTGGGATAAAACGATACAATTCTGGGATAAACAATTATTTCTGATTAAGTAGTGTTTGCGTGGTATATATAGTTTGTAAATGTGCGTCCGCCCATAGCAGCTTATTAAACAACACTGCTCAAGACGGCGGACTATATCAAAGGGAAGACGGACACGATTGAGCGGAATTTAGAAGATATCCAAGAAGTGGGTTGGTTCAATGTTCCCGTTACAGCCGCACCCGACATGCATATTGAATTTGCCGTATTTATACACGGACAAGAGGTGGGCCGTCTCTTCTTCATCAGAGGAAAATACTCCGGATTTTATGTTACTATATTGCTTTTGTTGCTACCGTAGAGAATTGCGTATTTGTCGTTCCTGCAAGTGTAGTTGTAGCCATTAATTTGGCAAATTGAGACAACTAGTAGTTTGCGGTAAGAACGAACACCTCAATATTTGCACCCAGAAGAAACATCCTGCCAGTTCAAGACGCCGTATGACAAAGTATAGAGGACGATATACCGCACCTCAGTGCGTGTTCGTGAGTGCTCGTTCATAACAGAGCACTGGTGGTGATCCATAAGCTCATTTGCACCGTAATGCTGTGCGGATGAAGGTTTCGCCTTCATCTACCAACAAGGAAAATAGAGGTAGACATAGATAGAGGAGAGAAAACGCAGGGAACTTTAGACGCACGTCTGATTTGGTACCCTGGACCGGGGGAAGGGTATATAGGGAGAGAAAGAGAAAGGGGGTATAGAGAAATGTATCAGGAGATATATATAGGAAAGGGAAGAGATAGATAGATAGATAGATAGATAAAGAGAGAGAGAGAGCGCTAGCTGAGCGCACACGTAAAAATGCAGAACAAGAATGCAGGAATGCAGGTTTTTCAGGAATGTTCTCGCCACTTTCTGCTCCAGCGATGCGCACGGCCATGGTTCGGGGATCTTCGTTTTCGAAGAGGAATAATTAATGCTTACTGGAGGAATGCAAGCACTGGATGCAGGACGTGCAGTACTTGTGAGACGCTTCGAACTGACAGTGCCTCCAGTTGAATAATAATTTAAAAAATCCTGGACCTTCCGTAATCGAGAGCAGATGTAAGCATGAAATGGCTACCGGCAAAGCAGATTGGTTGGGGATGGTGCTAGCCGCAATCTTAAAATGAGTGTAGTGCAGGTTCGCAGCGGCACACCCCATCAGACCACATCATACTGTGCATGGGTCCATACGGGCGCAATGGTTTCCTGTCGCAGACATAACCTCATTGCAAGTTTAGTCTCGACCAGGCAGCCATCCGCGGCGCGCCGAACGCGCTTCGGAACTCACTGACCACTGGCGTTGAAAAGAACGCAGGCAACCCTGTCTCAGCTCCAAAAGATGATAATAAAGTGTAAAGTGCCTTCTGTCTGCCTTTTGAACGCCGCCTATTAGAAATGACAAATAAAACTTCAGCGTGTATTATGAAGTTACAGCATAAGTGATATTGTGAACAAACATAGCAAAAACTCGGAAGCAATATTTTTTGAAACATGTTTGGGCAGTAACTAAAGTATGTAATGCAGTCCTGCGCAAAGGGTTGGGGGCCAGAGACCGTTTTGTGGTGCTTCCGCAACATCGCAGAACGATCTCAGCAGTCAAATAGAGAAATGTACCCCAGAATGCGGAAACTACGGGTGATAGTATGGGGTCATCTTGAAGAACAGTTCTTCAAACTCGGTGCAGCCGAGTTTCTTCGCCGCTGGTCTACGCGGCACATAACCGTCTCCCGAGGCAAAGTCTTTCTACAGCCAGAATAATGGTCAATTCTGTTACCTGAGTTCAGACTGTATCTGTATGTGCCCCGAGTACCTTTCATAAATTCGAGGCTGAAAATAATGCTTTTGCGTGGATGCGGTAATGAGTTTTGTTGTTGTTATTGTTGTGTGTGGCAAAGCCAGTGTCAAGAAGGCACCATTTATTATTTCATTTGTTAATCTGTTTTGTTTACATCAAGTATGATGTATTACATGTGTTGTGCCTTATATTGTACTTTTCGTTCATACCACAGTTGTAAGCGTGCCTACGGGTGAATAAATTTCCTTGTCAGCAACTAGTCTGTGTTTTTTTCGTGTGTATCATCAGCCTGGGCGCCACGCATTGCGTCGTGGTTGCTTAGGTGAATCAGCTATGGACAAACCAGCGCCCGCTCAGCGTCCAACGAAAGCCCAGTGCTTTCTCTTCAATGTACCGGTTGACGCCATCATCGACTCCATCGAAGAAGTCGTAGGTGCCGGAGGGTTGCAGTATCTGCAACATCACGGCGGCAACAAGTTCTTGGCAGCTGTCCGCTCCGCGGCTCAGGCAGTCAAGATGGCGGCAAAACGCTCCCTGCTGCTCGCCAACAAGGTCGTACCGCTGGAACGCATGGGCACTCTAGTGGTTTATGTGACGGTCTATCGTCTTCCACCCTGTGTCAGTGACGACGCCCTGATTGCTGCACTTGCACCGTATGGGAAGTGCCGAGGCATTTCCGACGTTGTTTTCAAGGACAGGATGGACATCAGCAACGGCAGCCGACTGGTCAAGCTCGAGATGGTAAAACCCCCACCGAATTTCATCATGGTTACTGGCTTTCGGGTAATGCTGGAATACAAAGGAATGAAGAGAGTGTGCTCCAAGTGCGGAGCAGAAGGTCATTTTGGGGCCACCTGCACATCAGCTCGATGCGCCCGATGTGCCACTTTTGGCCATGCGACTGCAACGTGCAACGCGCCTTGCAGACGTTGTAATGGCGAGCACGCCACTGTTGACTGTGTGTTGCCACGTTCGTATGCTGCTGCAGTGACACCAGTGACGCCCGCCCAGCCACGACTGAGAGAGAATACATTTGAAGAGACAGCACAGACGCAAGCCACAGATCAACCAGGAAAAGAAAGCGCCCAAGAGGCGCCGACGCCAGCGTCCCCCGATGCCAGCGACGCTGCGTCTTCTCCCTCTACTGACGAAGAGAGCAACGAGACGCCACCTGCCACAATGGCGTCGTCTGCCACGGAAGACGACGAGGAGCCTACGTTAGACGCCCAGTCTACACTTTCACAGCGGGAACGGCTCCTTGCATGTGCTACAACACCGAACGCTAGCGAGGACGTGGATGGACGCTCCTTGCTGTTATGAAATATCTTCACGGTTAGCACGACTGCAACGCACTGCACTTCCCGACGCTGATGTTCGGTCCATACTAGCTGAGCATTCGAACCCTGTCATAACGCAAGCGCAGTATTTACATTCCTACTTCACCGAACATGGCGTACAGCTCGCTTAGTCAGTCATTCAGTCAGCCAGTGAGTCGGTCTGTCAATCAATCAATCAATCAATCAATCAATCAATCAATCAATCAATCAATCAATCAATCAATCAATCAATCAATCAATCAATCAATCAATTAATCAATCAATCAATCAATCAATCAATCAATCAATCAATCAATCACATAATTCGCAATCGCAATCACATAGCTATTCCATAATTCAATCAGCGGAGGTAGCCATTAAGTCACCAAATTCGTAGATCCGTAAGCATTCCCTCTGTGCTAACTCCGAAGATACGGTTCAGTCGATCTATGACTCACGGACACTTGAAATAAGCCGTTCAGCCGTTCGTCACTGTGGAAGCGGAAGGTGGCGACACGAGAAGCGTTCACGGAAAAGAGCATGCAGGCTGCTCCCATTTCGTCGTTGTGGTTTCGAAGCACCCAGAAGACGAAGAGGAAGTAATTCAGCCAGGAACGGGAAATGACCTGTAAGGATCACTCCAACGTAAAGCAGAAAGGTCGTTTTCAGTGACCTTGTTATGATACGGTTTTGCCGAGGGCGTTGCTTCCTGGGACGAACTTGGGAACGCGCGCGTTTGATGCGTGTCTAAATCACACGTTGAAGGCTGCGGAGGACGCTGCAGCAAAGGGCTCCGGCTAAACGCCGGCAGGTTGCGCGGCTAGGAGGAGTCGGGTGACCAAATACCGGGCCCTTATAATCCGTACAGGTCCGAATGCGGGTGACCGAGTCTGTCAGGACCTGAACAAAGAGGGGTCGAGTCCCGGCAGCCTTTGAACTCGAGCTTTAGTTATTAGGTCGCGAGATTTTACAGTCCTCTACCTCCGCACTAGGCAGACCGAGTGGGTTGCGAAGTGAAGCGCTGCTGTCAGCGTCATTGTTTTCGAAACGCTGGTCGCGATAAGCCGTTTTGCAATATATTGGCTTATAGCTTTATTTCTCTCCTGGGCTCTACGCCTGAGCTCTAAGCTGTTCATTATTTTTCCAACGAACCTTATCTTCCAAAATTTGTCGCCATCAAATGCTTAATTGGATTCCTTCAGGTCAGTTGAACCCCTGTGAGGCGGGCTTTAACAGCGGAGCTTTTTTTGCCGCCTTCCCGGAGTTTGGCGGGGCTGGGTTTTTCGCCGGATACGCTGCAAAAAATATTTACACACTTAAGGGTGTTACCAGTGCGGCAAGAAAACACACTTGAGGGTGTAAACATTTCCACAGTCTATAGCCTAATAATGCCGGAAAAGCCATTAGAAATGTCTTTTTGAGCATTAATTTCCTGAAGATTTATCTTTTGTATGGTGAAATTTTGAATCACACCCTGACCCGACAAATCAAGAGCTCGTGCTCAAACTGCTTGCAGGACAAAGTGCCATCAGCGTTCATTTACGAAGCACTAGCTTGAACTTTGCTCCATCTGACCTTTCTTGCAAGGACCTATTCCCGTAATTTTCTGCCGAGTGTCACGTACTTTCAACGAAAATTTCTCAGTGACTGAAACATTTCTTCCTTTAAGTTTGGATAACGCCTTCGCTATTGTCACTTGGTTGCAATGGTCCAGCAGTTCAACTTATTTTCTCTTCTTATATCAAGTCTGTGACACCTTTCCAAGCCTTCATCAATGCCGCTGTAATAACCGATGTGGACGCAGCAGCAGCTTTTGCAAGATTCCTTTATTGCACAAAAAACAAGGGTTAGGCACGGTGCATCGCTTATCGGCACACGTGCGATGGGTTTAAACACGGAAGACATGCGTACAAGATAGCCAATTCAGTCACATCACTCTGTTATCACAGCCGCCATATAAAAGCAAAGAAAACTGGAAACGGACAAGACTTGTCTGTCTGATAGAATGGGCAGCGTACAGGTCCAGATGGTGTTTGTGAACAAAATGAAGGCAAAAGTTAATGAACTAAGATCAACCGTATGTTAAGTGCAAGAGGAAAATACGTTACTAGTAAAAAAAAAAGTTTACCATCTGGTAAACAGAAGCCGAATAGACAACGTGATTGCGTGTGTGGCTAAGAGGAAGAATCAACTGAGACATCAGATAGTCTTACAACTGTAGTAGAAATGCAAAATTTTAAAGAAAAACTAGGCGTTACAGTCGACGGCTTGGAAAAATGTCACAAACTTGGCAGAAAAAGAGAAAACTAGTTAAACTGCTAGACCATTGCAAGAAGTTGACAACAGCGAAGGCGTTATTCACTCAAAGGAAGAAATGTTTCAGTCACTGAGAAATTTTCGTTGAAAGTACGTGCCCCTCCGAAAGAAATTGTGGGAATAGGTCATCGCAAGATCAAATGTGGAACGACCTCACCAATGACGTCGTAACCCAGGACTCCCTACAAGCATTTGAAAAGCACCTAACTTGAATTTGTTCTTCTTACTTTGCTCAATCAATCTCTCTTTTTTTTGTAATTATGACCTTCCTTGTATTTATTTTGTGTGGACCTGTTTGTTTGTTCTGTGTGATGAAATGTTCATCTGTCCTGCTATGACCTTGACAAAATAAAGATATCATGGTATTCGTGAAAAAGAAGGAACATATGAGAGTCCTATATAAAAGCTCGTATGTTGGCCCTATATAAACCCCGCATGCCCCCATATATCACATGGGACATATGAGTCATATCATAAGAAGCCAACAAACACTGACAACAAGGACCACATAGGGGAAATTACTTGTGCTTAATAAATGAAATAAGGAAACGATAAATTAGTGGAAATGAAAGTGGATGAAAAAATAACTTGATGATGATGATGATGATGATGAAAAACAACCTTCGCATTGCGCGAAGGTTGTGGATCGCTTTATTTCATTTATTAAGCACAAGTAATTTCTCCTATGTTGTCCTTGGTGTCAGTGTTTGTTGGCTTCTTATGATATGACTAATAAGAATCGGGTCCCTCGGTTAACCGGCTTTCATCTCGTTTATGGGACGGATGGGGGCATATGTCCCATATGATATATGGAAACATACGGGTTTTTATATTCCGTAAGGTCTTATGGAATTATAGGCTATGGGGCATATGGACTTTTCGATAGTGTCTAGCTGAAGACTTAAAGTGCATCTCACAGCGAAGCTGTTTACCTCTACCAACCGGCGATTCTTTCGTGGCGGTACACAGAAAACTCGGCTTTCTAGAAATCGACGATTTAGCGCAAAAAACAGATGTAGCGCACGCGCACACGGGTGGCATGATTTTATGCCAATGTGTACATTCTGCGTGTTAACATTTGTAGTCATCGCTCTGAAATATCTTTGTTACAGCGAATATGTTAAGGGCTACTTTCCCCCAGGATCGTTTTCGTGTGCAAACACAAAACTATCATCATCAGGATTGGCTCCAGCTGCGTCGCCTTCTTCGACAGCTGGCTCGTAGGCTCCCCAGGGTGCTACCGCTCGAACGCGCTCGTGCCACTGTTCCCATGTTTGTAATCGTCATTGATTAATTAAGAAACACAAAGACAAAACCAATTCTGCCGCGAATTAAAGCGAAGCTGATAAGGGCTAGTTACCCCAGGATGGTGTCCGTGTGTAGAACTAAACTCCCCATACGTGGCCCGACCCCGAAGATAGTGCAAACCAGGCCGACCCGCGGCGGAGGCGTTGTTCGCCATTGAGGGGCCCACATACACAGCTTCGCTGGTCATCCTTCTTCACAGAGTGGAAGGGCACTGAAACTTTTTGGCACCTGAGTATATAGGGGGCGCAGAAGAACGTTGTGTCGTTCGGAAATCGGCAAGCTCTTGAACATTTTCAGTGGAGAGAACTTTCGGGGTATAAGACTAGAATGCCTGAGAAGGACAGACATTGCAGGGTCAGTCTTCAAGGTCTGCCCTCTTCCACGGTGTCGTCGCCGTGGAAAAAACGTCCCCGGAGAGGAAGCGGGCGAGCCAGCCAGGAACAGGAAAAGACGTCCGAGAACCGCGCTCCATAAAACAAATACCGGGGAAGGGCCAAGAAAGAAAGAAAACCGAGGAGGCGAAGACCGCTCCGCGTCGGACGGCCAAGGTCTGGGACCATCGCCGGGAGGACATTGCTCTGCAACGACGCGACGCAACTGCGCGCATGACGCAACGACCGGCTCTCTCCTCTTCGACACGGCGGCGTTGCCGCACTCGACTCGTCGCGTCGCAATTACACGCCGTGACTGGTTCGTCGCCGGCCGCCTCTTCCTTCGCCTTGGGCAGCACGGTGCGACCGACGGGTGCACGAAATGCGACGCGAAGCAGGAAGACACGTCTCGGCGCCGCATTGTCGTCGTTCGCGGGTACTCCGGAGGGCACGTGTCCCGAAAGAAAAGAAGAAAAAGAAAAGCGTTATTTACTTCCCCTTTACGTCTTCTCGATCTTCCATGCACTCGTTGTCGTCGGTGAAGTTGCGGGGACGGGAAGTCAACTTGATGGACAAGAAAGAAGAACGAAAATAAAAGAAAAGAAATTCACGCAGAAGCTCCTCTAGGAGTTGTTTAACATTTGCTCATCTCCATGCAGCCTGGTGTCATTATGAATGCTACGAAACTGGATCCGACCAGTATAAACGACAGCGCTGCGGCGACAGGAACTGCTGCTGACGGTAGCGCAAGGTGAATTTATGACGCGAGCAAACTACTGCAGGGGCGGCGCCAGGTGCGCTGATCACGTTCCTCTCATTATAAGCCGTTATCGATATTTAGCACCTTATCCATTCGCGTCGAGCCATTATCAACCATCATCAACCGTACTCCGGTGGCAGTAGCGTATGGCGCGGCCGCCCAGGCTCTATCTTGAAAGCGATCCGCGATGGGGACCAAGTGCGCCTAGTGCTGATAGCTTCGTGTACGCTGTGTTCTCGCCTCTTAGGCCTCTTAGTTCGCGTTGAAGCGAGAGGCAGCACGAAGGTCAATTCGCTCGAAGGTCAATACAGCCCTCCGATCTCTTTCTGGGATACAATATAATCAAAAGAAGCATCAAATCTGCACAAGCGCTAGCTACAGCGATAGACAAATAAGTAGAGTGCCAGCTCATGGAGCTGCACTTGGTGGACCCATCATATATTTTTATTTCAATTAAAGGTTACACGTCACCGTGTTTCTGAGTTCATGCTCCATTTAACAATAACAGAGAATTCGATTAGAACGCCCAGCTGGCGTGAGCAATCCAGAAGTGTAACTGTGCGCACACACGGCGTTTTCCGTACTTCCTCCTTCCCGCACCCTTCCTTTATGTCAAAGCGCCGGTTGATCAATCTCGAGCTTAGTGTCGAAAGCAGTCTCGTGGGTCGGAATAGAGTGAAAATGAGAACATGCAATAAAGGGAGGTCAAGAAGACTAGCGTTTCTTTTGCTATACCGTCCACTAGGGGTTCGGGAGATAGGAAGTACAGTGAGGAAAGTATAGAAAGAGAGACAGCGAACGCTGCATATACGCACGAGGATGAACAGGACTACAGAGAGTCACTGAGCCGTTGCACCTCAAGAACTGTTTTAGTTTGCAAATAGCTTTTTTCGCCATCGATGGATGTGGCCAGGGTCCTTGTATATTTTTTTTACTGAGAAAATGGTTTTGAGCACGCACCGCTTAGAAGTTGTCTGTAGAGAAGCGTTGGATGTCGTACCGAGGACAGGTCACGACCGGCGCTCGAAGATTTCCTCGCCTGGAAGGTGCCATTTCAGTCCCTCGAAATTATTACGAAACAGAATAAGCAATGATAGTTGTACGCCAATAGTATTGAGAGCGTCTCATGTGGGATTCAAGACAGTCACGTCTCAAGTTGCTTCCTTAGATCGCACGGTGAATGACTAAGCATGCGCATTGCACATGGAATTCGGATGACGAAAGCCAGGTCGGAATGGCAGGGTTTGTTTGAGAGTCTTCTCCCCACTGAGAATTTTAGGATTTCAATGGGGAGAAGTCTCTCACACGAGTCTTCGAGCAGAGGGCTACCCTGCCATTTCGACCTGGGTTTCCTGTCCCCCAAAACACGGAAAAAGACAACGCGGATCGACGTAAAGCCAGGGCGGACGTTCTCTGGCGAGGTCTTAAAACAAACCGGCAATCTACGTTGACGCCGCTTGCGCGGGCAATAGCCGTTGCACAATCGCAGCTGTTGACGGCTGCGAACTAAGCATTAGCTCCGCCACGGTCAACATGTTCTCTACTGAGGAGGCGGAAGAGGCCGAACTTGCCCTGGGCGGTACCTCCGTGTTGTTAAATTCGTTGTGACGTCAGACTCTAAATTGGCAATAAGAAGCTACTCTATTGGGGCAATCGGCCCCATTGCAAGCAGACTTCTCAAACCTCAGGACACTATCCGTCTAACCTGAGTGCCAGCTCCGGCGGCAACCCGGGTAACGAAGCAGCTCGCCTAGCCGCCCGAGCAGCAGATAACCGGCAGGTGGGATCGCTCGACTCGGATGGCGGGCTTGAACCCCTCCTCACACATCGCGAATTAACTCAACTTTACAAGCATTCGCGCAGAGCGTATCCGTTCCCGAGCACGATTCTCTCCCGGGAGCACTCCACGACTGTACGGCGGGTACAGACCCGATCCGTGCTAAGCCCCAAAAGGTTGGCTGAAATTTCTAAGAAAGTGTTCAAACCTAACTGCAGGCACTGCGAAGTACCAACCGCAGATTAGGATCACATACTTTGGGGGTGCCCATCTAACCCCCCACCAAGAACGATCCTTCGGCAAGCTCCCACGCTCGAGGCCTTGGAGCGTACGATCAAGACTTATGACCCAAAATGCCAAGACATGCTGGCAGAGTGGGCTAAACGCGTCGCGGCCACAAGGCCTCCACGCTAGCTCCTCTGCCAGAGTCTCAATAGCTAATACGCGTGCAATAAAGTTTAGTTCTTTCTTTCGTCATTGAGAAAGGGTGTTGATAAGTGAGCGAACGCATGAGGGGGAGAGGGAATCAAAGCATGTACGCCTCACGGCAAAATATATCTTTTTGGTCAACAAGAGTGGAGCGGTGGTCGGAAGGGAGGAAATAACCAAGGCTCAAGTTGACAGAAAGCGAGCAATTTAGTAGCAGGGTCAGTACTATAGTGGCCCTGACCATGTCCCTGGTTCATAAAATATAAATAATGTATAGGGAGTAAAATACTTGACAATTCCACGAACCAGTTCACACATATGAAGCTTTCAAAAACTAGGATGCCATACGTTTCGATTTCCTTGGCTTGAGCAAGTGGTCGAACGAGACGACGATTTCAGTCGTATCGTGCCCAGCTTGCAGGAGATGTAATAACAAATATTTAATGTGTGCTGCATATAGCTGCCAGCGGATTGAATACCAGGATACATGCGTTCACAAAAGCGCTACGCGACCTCCCCGCAAGCTAACTACCGCGTACAAGCTGATCACAATGGTGGAGCAGGTTGAATACGTTAGCGAAGCTTCGTTGTCTTGGCGTTATTGATCGACATATTATACCACGCTGGGGCGTCGTGCAAGGTCGCTGCTACCCTGGAATCTTCATAGAAATAGGAATGAAGGTACGTGACTTGCCTGTTCGCACCGATTAGCAAGGGTGTGCAATAATGTTGAATTGTGCGCGCTCTGAAGGATTGGAGCGGGAGTGAAACGAGTCACTGTCGGGGTTATCCTCATGTCGTCTCATGTGCACCACGTGAAGCCTGGCCTACGGCAGAGTCATCACTCGATGGAATGACGTTCGGTAGAGGATGCGCGGTTGCAGGAAGCAGCACATGAGACAACAAACCATGATCGTACATCAGTGCGGCAGTCGTCGCTGCTTGGCAGAGTCTTGTGAATAAAGTGAACAGTTATAGCAGGTGTCCCGCAGATAATTTTAAGCCCATTGATACTCGGGCTGGATTGATTAACAGGCGGAAACACAGGCAACTATTCAGTCAGAAGTAAGCGGTGTATACATCTCGTACTGGAAAACGCCGTTGAAGACCAACTGTTGGCAACGTGCGCACAGATGGAGATCTGTCTCGATATTTCTGGCACGAGTGGGCGACGTCGCGAGGTTTCTGCACTCGCAGAAATTGCGCGTCAACGTTTCTGTGAGTACACTGCTGTGTGACTCACGAGTATACCGATAAAACACGTCGGGTCAGGCAGTTAATGTAGTCTGTATACGCTAAAGGGCGTGATGGAAAAGCTGAAAAATAACCGTGAGAACACATAACCTAGCAGCAGCTCATGGTTTCAGTTGCAGTATCAGAATTTGAGGCCCTCTGGCGGTAATTGTACAGTGTATGTATGCGAAAAACGATCCGTCGGTGGAAGATACGGTCAAGCATTTCACGAACGACTGCCTTTATTGGACTTCGGGGGCATTTCTTGTTTTCAGCTTTGAAAACAGATAACACAGTGTGTGTGTGCGTGTCTTCTTTTCTTACTTTGAACACATTTTTTAAGAAGCCGACTGAAGTCACTCGAATTTGTGACTACAGCTGAACTATCTACCTGGGAGGACATCATTTGCAAGAAACGACAAAGCAGTCTATACACTTATTAATCTAACTACAATAATTGACTTCTTAGTGACAAATATTAGGGCAATAACCGTGCGAACACATAACCTAGCAGCAGCTCATGGTTTCAGTTGCAGTATCAGAATTTGAGGCCCTCTGGCGGTAATTGTACAGTGTATGTATGCGAAAAACGATCCGTCGGTGGAAGATACGGTCAAGCATTTCACGAACGACTGCCTTTATTGGACTTCGGGGGCATTTCTTGTTTTCAGCTTTGAAAACAGATAACACAGTGTGTGTGTGCGTGTCTTCTTTTCTTACTTTGAACACATTTTTTAAGAAGCCGACTGAAGTCACTCGAATTTGTGACTACAGCTGAACTATCTACCTGGGAGGACATCATTTGCAAGAAACGACAAAGCAGTCTATACACTTATTAATCTAACTACAATAATTGACTTCTTAGTGACAAATATTAGGGCAATAACCGTGCGAACACATAACCTAGCAGCAGCTCATGGTTTTAGTTGCAGTATCAGAATTTGAGACCCTCTGGCCGTAATTGTACAGTGTATGTATGCAAAAAACGATCCGTCGGGGGAAGACGCGGTCAAGCATTTCACAAGCGACTGCCTTTATTGGACTTCGGGGGCATTTTTCGTTTCCAGCTTTGAAAACGGATAACGCAGTGTGTGTGCGTGCTTTTTTTTCTTACTTCGAACACTTTCTTTAAGAAGCCGACAGAAGTCACTCGAATTCGTGACTACAGCTTAACTATCTACCTGGGAGGACATCATTTGCAAGAAACGACAAAGCAGTCTATACACTTATTAATCTAACTACAATAGTTGACTTCTTAGTGACAAATATTAGGGCACATGTTTATACGGAAAGTTGAAGGAAATTATCAGATAAGGTCATGTGCCGTGTTCGAACATTTCAAAACGGCCATTTAAACCAAAATACTTGGTCTCAAATTATCCGACGAATTTAGCTGATTATCCACGGTGATTGCCTAGTGGCTTGGGTGTTGCGCTGCTAAGCAAGAGACCGCGAGATCGAATCCCGGCCACGGCGGCCGCAGTTAGATGGGCGCGAAATGCAAGAACACCCGTGTACTTCGATTTAGGTGCCCGTTAAAGAACCTCACCTGGTCAAAATCAATCCGGGGTCCCCCACTACGACATGCCTCATAATCAGATCGTGGTATTTGGCACGTAAAACACCATAGTAAATACTATGAGATTCTTTTTTTTAGATAGAATTCGAAAAGAAAAAAAAACACACTATATTTTGTGCAATTGTCACTGTCTCGACCAAGATTCTTAAAAGAGCAATTGAATCTTCTGTTGATACCGCTGCATAAAGAGGCGTGTGTTTGTTCGCGTTCGCGCTAAAACTCTTGTGGGACCAAACATTCGCCAATTGTAAGCCTTCGCAAAAATGACGGCATCCTGCAATGTGGAAGATTTACACATATTATTTACACATACATGTTTACACATATTATAATGGAGGACGAAGAACCGGTCAGGCACTTTGAAGATTGAAACTGTCTTTTCCTTTCATTTTGACGCCGCCATTCGAACGCGCTCACGCACCCCCCTGTGTTCGCAAATAAACATAATAGACTCACATAATGATTAGGTCGTGTTGTAGGTGGTTACCCCGGCTTTATTGAAGGGGTACCGACATGATATTTTCGACTATTAATCTTTTTGCGTTAAATGACAGTCCTAGACCTCTAAACCACAGAAAAAAGAAATGGCGAGAAGCTTCATAACGCCGTTACTAATTTAATATAACATATTTCCTACATCCAGTTTAGGTTTCGTTTTCAGGACGATACTGTGTCGTGACGTCCCGACACAACATTTTGGTGCAGGACACTGAGACGTTTTGACACTCTTTCGGGCTCGCTGGTTCGCCTCGTACGCGGCTAGTCACTGTAAGGGTCCATCCATGTAGCGGCATAGCGAAGGACCGAGCGAGTCGGCGTGTCAAAGCGTCGTAATGTCCGGCTCTCACGTGACCATGTACTGCATCGTGACGTCACAACGCAGTATCCTCCTAGGAAAGGAAACTAAAACCGGCCGTAGAGAAGCTGTTATAATAAATTATTTACGGAGCTCCGAGGCTTGTCATAATTTCTTTTTCTATCGAATTTTGAGCTCTGAGGCGTTCATCTGACGCAAAAAAAAAGGAAGAAAAGTAGTCGCAAATATAATTTCAGTGCCCCTTTAATGGCGCTTTCCTGGTAGCTTAAAGAATACGTCAAACTGACGCTTGAAGAGCAGTGATAATGACGTCGTGCGCCATGTATCCGAGTCACACGTCATTATGGACGAGACGTGCCGAGTTTAATGCACATATTAGCTTCTTGTGGAAATGCATTACACGATACAAATTAAACCTCTAAGCTGCCCGTTATCGCAGCGCGTTTCATGAATTCGCAAATATTTAGCTGCTGAAAAGAAAATTTATTGAAGGCATTGAATATGTTTCCAACGTACAAGCGACATACCATGCGAGTCAGAGAAACATCGGATTACGCGAACACACGAACTATTAACTTCTCATACTCATGAGTCATGTCTCTGAGATCTCAGTATGTTGCCGCAGAAATGTCTAGACTCTCATGTTAATGTGATGAGACCAATTGCAGAGCAGCACGCTGTCGTAATTTCTCTGTTCTACTATATTTTATTTCCCCCTGAAGCGCTCGAAATGTCTAATGTGTCTTACATATAGCGTATGAGGTGGATTATTTTCATGTTCTCGACTGGTCAATCGCGACTGCACAATTATTTCTTAATGTTTACACTGTCACATCTTTATAATTTTAAGAACAAAAAATAATGTTTATGAAGACAGAAGCAGCTTTATTGGTGCCACAACTCAGCTCGTCCAGTTCGTTGGGAACGCTGATACACTCTTCGGTCACAAATAGCGGCATGACGTGATATTTGGGGCCAATTTTCTTGTATGCTATGTTGCAGGGTCGTTTTCTAACACCCTTCTACCGCTACTTCTTCAAATATTTCCTCACAGGAAATGTGAAACTCGCAGGGTTTCTGCAGCAATGAAGAAGCATTTCTTGGTCGGCATTTGTGTTTCAACGTTCTTTTCTAATAATAGGTTGAGAACTTGGGACGCAGATACATACAAACAGGCAGTAAGGAAAGCAAAGGGAAGGAGCATGCAGCTCAGAACGAAGCATTTTGCGTTCAATATCAGTGCGCGCTGACACGTCTTGTTTGACCTTAAGGGAAAAAAAATAAAATAAAAAACCCCGAGACATACGAACACGGGTCAGAATTTCGCTAGAGACAGGCATTCCCTCTAACACTATAAAAGGAAACAGCAAAATTGCGTTCAGGAAAACGTACGGGCTAAACACGCAAACTCTGGATAGCGTTTGTTTTTCAGCAAGATTAGATGGTGATCTGGAAAGCTACTCGTTACGCATTACATATGTCATATCTGAATTCACGCATTGCGAGTGATCGTTGCCCGAAAATCACTTCGACGTTCCCTCTGACAGTGCCTACGACGGACTTGACATATTTGTTCTTAAACTTTAGTCTGAGCGGCTATAGCTAGCTGAAGCTGGGGCCTCCGGTTGCGGTGCCTATAGTCAGGCCGACGAGATGAAAACATTTCTGTTCCAAGCACGATGACATCAAGCAGCGCGCCGCGCGACGCTTAGAAAGCTGGCCAGTGATAGCTATTTGCTTTTGCGATGCGTAACCGCATGCAGACGCCGCATCGCTGCCGGAACCGAGAGTGGAGCACGACAAACGGCATTCGACGGCCCCTCTCCCGATTTGTTTACCGCTTGTTGCCTCTCGGAGAGGAGCCGGTTTCGACGGCTCTCGGACGCCAAGCTGCTTTGTTTCTTGAACGTAGTGCGGGTTGATGGTATCCTCTGACGTCCATCGAAAAGTCATTCTCTGGAGAGCGGTCGAAGACGCTTTCTCACGGATAACCATAGGTCGCTTTACCGTCGCCGCTTTCGCCGTCTCCTTCCCGATTAATATTGTCATCGGCAACACTCTCTTCGGACCTCAGCGTTGTCGTCTGAATAGAAGTAGCTGGTTTTCTCGCATTTCCTGACGTCTGCCAATTTCGGAATCCGTCCAGTGAATTCGCACTGCGTGCTATATCACAGCTAAGAGAGAGAGAGAGATAGAGAGACGGAGAGAAAAGAAACATTGTGCCTTTCAGCGTGTTGGTCTATCTCATGGCTGACACCTTCAACCTTAACCGGTATGATCGAGTCGTTGATGGGGACAAAAAAAAAGTTTTCTTCTTGGCAACCTTTATGGTCATGCAGATGATATAGCTGCGACAGGCGACACGAAAGCTGCATGAAATAAGCTTTTATAGTTGCAGCTCTGAAACTCTTGTGTCAGATATTTCAGTGCACTCCAGGTGGCCAGAATTATTGCGTAGTATTCAACTACGGCTTTTGTCAACGCAGATGTTGTGCGAACTCGCTGTCGTGCACAGTTAAAAAAGAAAGCATCCTTAAAGGTATAGGACATACCGTGGTACAGACCAGCACACTCCAACACACTTCACTGCTTAAATTATGCAAGTATGCAGCTGTACAGCGTTAAGTGGCTGCTACTGTATTGAAAACTTATTTTACAAATATAATTTCTATAACTGTATAGTTATATTACATTTCTATATATTATATTTCTAATAACTATAATTACATTTTATAAGTCCACGAAACTGCTGCTTAAGCACGTCATTCTACACCGGTGACGAATTAAGTCCATAATATATGTCTAGGGAAGCGTTAAAATGCTCCCATTATAACGTGAAGTTGCCAGTCAAGCTATATTTCATTAACTAAGGCGTCCGAAACTCGCTGATATTTTCAACTCATAAAAACGTGCTTCGCCCTTCGCACCTGTCGTGATGTCGTGCCTGTGAACACGTTTGAGCCCCTCATCCGTTGCTAGCACACCCAGTACTTCGGTTCAGCTGGACGAGTACCATATTATTGCAGTTACACTGACACTACTGTCGTTAATTATTTTTGAATTAGGAGACCTCCGGCATTTCGCTGAATTTAACGGAGTGCCACGAAAGAAGTTGCCAAACCCTCCCTCCGCCCATGCCTACTCTCCAATTGCGAAGATTGTTTCTGTAGCTACGTGGGTATGTTCCTGAACAGGGACACATGCAATCCTGGATGCCTTCTAAGACAAGACGGGAAAATCACATTGGCACTGAGCGTGCATTGTCTCATGTAGCCGTGCAAGCGTGAATGCAGCGGTGGTGTGCCAGTGGTCAAGTTGCATAGCTGCGATCTCCACCGCCATCTAGACATATGTGGTGACGCACAAGCTGTGCGCTGAACGCATGCTTTCCTCAACCTTAATTTTTGAGAAGACACGCATATTCGGCTTGAACGGAACTTATCGCGAACAGCTCACGAGGGCATTGCTTGAGCCCTATATAGTTAAGCCGGATTCACGGCGACTCCTTGTGTCACTACTGTCGCCCTGTCTCAGCGAGTAAATTGCAGTATCTATGTTGAATGGGGCTCTGAATACGTAACATATATATTCCTGGGATGTCGTTGCCTATATAAGCGGCAGCGCGCGCATGAAGCGATTGGCTGTAATTCGAAAGTGGACCAGTGACGTCACACTCTCGTTGGAAAGTACAGTGGGGAAAAGTCAACATCACGTTTACGAAAAACGTCCAGCGCGAAATGTTTCATGCAGGCGCTTCGCATACCGTCTTCTCTCGCACATGAGCTACTACTCTTACTGCTGCGGTCACGCAGTGAATACGAGACAACATCGCCGCTTGCCTCGCTACGCAATAGCCAGCGAGGGTCGCCGATTCGGCAGACCAAGTTTAGATGAAACTATGGGCACGGCTAATAGATCCGCGTGTGGCTTCCGAAATTCCAGTCACCGATGCAACCGACCTCTCCAAAGAAGCGGAACAGCTTCGGGGTTGACTAGAAACTGCGTCGTAGCCTGGTGCCTGCTTGTGAGGCGACGGGATTCCTGCCGCAAAAGTAAACAGCTATGCGCATTAGGCCGTCCGAAAGCGGCTGTCTGCGTCCGTCCGACGATCGCTGGCAGTTGCCTTTGGAGGACCCCCGCTCTCGCCCTCCCTGCACTAGCATTCTAGAAAAAAATAATAAGAGGGCGTGGGGAGAAGTTGAGAAGCGACTTTGCAGTAAATAGTTGAATGGAGTGTCTAACCTCCGAGGACCTAGATTCCACCGGTGCGGCGGCGAGCTGGGTATTCCCTCGCCCGCGGCTTCGGTGGGGCCTCTTCCACTTCGGGCGAGCGACCCAGATCGCGTTAACGAAATCCGGCGTGGCAGGTGACGTCACGGCGCTTAGCGGGCCAATGGGAAGGCTACGCTCCGGCTTGGCCCCGTGACCGTTAGGAATCTCGCCGACGCTTATCGGCCCGGTCCTCACACTTTTCGTCCCTCTTCCTCCTCTTCCAGACGGAGGAGGAGGAGAAGAAGAAGAAGAAGATGATTCGGCTGCCGGCGGCGACGACGCCGAATTTCGTCTGCTTCACCGCCTCTATTTTATCATTTTTTTCTTTCTGTTTCTGTCTCTTTTCTGCCCTTGGCAATGGTGACGCGAAGTTCTTTTTTCCAAGTTCGTTTTTCTTTTTTATTGAAGTGACGGTCGCAGGGGCAGGCTCGATGTGAGGGGAGGTTGAGCCGGGGAGGGTGAGTGAGTAAATGGCACGCCGAGAAAGAAGTGTTACGGTCCCAGCAGCTGCAGGCGAGGAAGGGATGAGGAAGAAAAGAAGGAGGGAAGGATGGCCGCACGACGTTGGTGGCTGAGCTTTTTTGATGGCGTCGGCGGCGTTTCGCGGGCCGGTATATAAGCGGAGATGCCGGCCAAAACAGCGCCGGAGGTTCGTTGAGTGTGCACGCGACGACCACGGGGTGTTTTCTCGAGCAGAAGCCGTTTCCATAGCGACGGAGACATCTACCCGATAGGCCACGAGCGATCGCCCGGCATAGTTGACCACACGCTGCCCTCCAGCACAGAAAGCAAAAAAGAAACAACTACAAAAACAGCTGAGCCAGAAGAAGGAAGGCATCGTCGTCTTCTTCCGCGCACCTGCTGCTGTACCCATCAGGAGAACGAACGCCCTCATCCTCCCCAGTCGTCGCTCCCGGGATTTTTCGGAACGCCCTTGAAAAGAACGCGCTCTTCTCAGGTGAGTGGCCGAGACGACGCGTGCGCGTGTGTGGATTCAGGAGTGACGTGCATGACGCGCGTGCGTGTAGGATGAGAAATAGCGGGAACGGCGGTGGGGAGGAAAGCAAAACAGAAGAGCAAGGGCGACCGTAGCGGCGAGCGATGAGGATATGCGATGTTCCTCAAAACTGAGCCGCTGGGGGCAGTGGGTTGAATTGATGGCACCTGTCTCTGGCGGCGACTGGGCGTGCAGGTATGCAGAGAAAAGAAAAATTGAAAAGAGGCAGTGCATAGTGTATGGAAGCAGTTTCTTGATGGCCTGGGAAGTGTTTGTGGAGCGTAGAGAGGCAGGCGGTATACATTCAGTTTCACGTCAAAATTATTCTCTCCTTGACGTTGACGCCGCAGCTCCCTCCCTGTGATTAGCTTTTCGCGTGTCTACAGATGGGAACAGGCCGGGACGGGCAGCTGTCGTTTTGAGACTCCCGAAACAAGGAACAATAATCTACTATAATTTCGTTTCTAAGTAGGAAGCCAGTGCAGCTCATGGTTTTCCTGTATTAGCATTGTCTTCGATATGTCCGCCAAAGAATGTAACACAAACTGGACGTTTCTATTGCTTCAGCTTCATTCAGAGAGTCTGTCTGTCACCGAGTGCCATGGACGTTGCTGGAGCGTTATGCTTCCAAGCTGGTCGAGGCAAGAGCATTAAATGAATGAAATGTATGGGTCCTGGATTAAGGATGCGCGCAAATTATTACCAGTCGCAACGTTTGGATAATTGTCGGGGCTCATAAAGAAAGGGGCTCCGGATTACTTTTGATGGCATGGTGCATAACTCGTTTCTCTCACGCAATAAACCGCGTTTGCCGCGATGACCATGCAGTTTAGTCGGTGCTGTGTGCACGAACGTTTTTGCATTCTGCCGCTATCGAAATGCGGAGGCTGTGTTAAAATTGTCACACGGCCAGTTACACCGTCCGTTTACACTGCAGATGCGCGAGGTCTTTGTGGTCTTGTCTAGACAAACGACGAACAACAAACAATACACGATTTAAGTTTAATGCTTGCCCACAAACTTACGCGCACAGTTTTCGAAAAGCACAATAAATTCTTGAATGACACGAATGTTGAAGGTGAAATTGTTTCTATATGCGGCGGAAGCGATGAAAAACAGCGTTATTTATTATATATGCGCTTGGGGGGGGGGGGTGTCTCTCTTTTCGCGGGCTTTTTTCCCTAGTAGCCTGTGCGCAAAAACTGCCGTTAATGACTACAGACGCCAACTCACCGAAACCAGCACCGTATACCGTGTTATTTGTGCTGCAGAGCTCACTGTACCGCGTGGTTTTCACCCGGACGCGTCAATTTCGTTCAAACACCGGCAGCAGTGCATGTGCGTGGCCGCAGAAAAATTCTGGTCCTGCGTTTAGGACCAGAGATTTCTACTCACAGAATTGAGCTTGACGCCATGCGTAATTGTAAGAGCCACGTCTGCGCATGCATAAATCTACACATAAACAGCATAAACAAACATTTTCTTGCATGCATGTTTTTTACAGATCTTTTTGTAGATATCTTTTTGCGAGAGTCATTTTTAATGTCGCGATTTGTATAAGCGCGAAAGTAATGATAGATAAGTAGTCATTTTTAGGACTCAGAGTATTGCGGAATGAAATTCTTCCTGACTCACAGGGTGAATAGGGTAATTTTGGAACGCGAAGTACGAGGCCTCTCGTGGTCTTTGTTAGGAAGTTAGCAAAGAACAAAAGGGCCGAAGACAGCGCTGTACATTAGAAACCACGCACCGCGCACCTTTTGGTAATGATCGAGTATGAACCTATCGCTCTAATCAAAGCGCTCCTGGGGCTCGCATAACGTCGTATTCGGAACACTGATGCCTCTAGAGCTTGAATTTGGCTTCGAACAAAGGCGAGTGTTTAACTATTCTGCTACAGATGAATGGGAAAACTGGCCTCTCGAAGAGGTGTCTCTTAAGGGCGTTCACCTTCGGAATATCCTTCGAACCAGGGTTTGCCTGATGGGCCCGGAATTTCACCGAGAGCGCTTAAGCGTGCCGACGGCTTGTTTGTCCGGGACCGAATGTTGCCATAACAAGTGAAACTTAAACAGAATTATAGAAAAAACATTGCGCGCGAAGCGCCATCTTACCACCACAGTATGATCGTCCACCTGTTCGTCGAAGTCTCGTAATAGGTTAGTTGCATCTATGTAAGCATATCACTATAGGTTGTCCTGACAACCTCGCTCGGCACTGTACGGCGATTAGCGCGCAGTTGCGGGGGGATCGTTCCAGGTTTGAGTTTCACGGAAACACAGTACCGGCCGGTACGCAGCAATGCGATTTGCCAGGCGCGGGCTTAGCCGTTCGCTCTGCGCGCGTCAGTGAAGCTGCATGCGACATCCGAATCTGCGATTCAAATCTCACCCCCGCCCCGCGTCAGCGTTCGTCGGTCGCGCCTGCTCACGACTCTGCAGTTCCTACAGCGGCGCGCGGGGCCACTTCCTGCAAGCGTTTTCCTATACCGGCGTCGTGATCCGTATCAAATCGTGGCGACGCCCGCGTGTGGCCCGTCACGAAGCTGCCCTTCACGGGGAAATCGCTTTGGTTCGTCGTCTCGACCTTGTCGCTTCGAGGAGGCGACGCGCTCTCGGCGGTCGAGGGGTGCCGTAGTCGGCTATGTAGGCCGTTACTATGCGGCTACGCTTGAATGCAGGTCGCGTGATGGCCGTGCAGGGGGGACAACTGCCGTGAGCTCGATTCGCTCGTACTTGTATGCGACATGTTTGTTTAGTGCGCGCATCTGGGACTTCGCTCTGCAGTAATAGCTTCAAGTTCGTCCGGTTTTGTGGATTTGTGGATGGCGGGGTCCAAGGAGGAAGCGACTACTGCGTCGCGTGGTACATGCATGGTCATTCTTCCTTTGCGGCAAGATGTGTGGCTTGCAGTGAATCTTTCTCGTTTTTAAAGTACCAACTTTCTGGCTGAGATGCTGTCCATTCTGGAGGGGAGTCCCATGCCAGGCTTGTTGGTTTACGCGTTCAGCATGTCAAACGGCCCGGACGATGAGACAAGCTACATAGGCAAAGAATAGACGCGCTAGTATTGAAGAGGGCAAGTGCGCTGCCAGTGTGATATCGCCAAAACATAATAAACTTTATACTCGCTTACACATCATGTAGTGGCGCAGAACCTGCCGAAGAAAACAAGCGAATACGTACACATGTGTCTGTTGCGCCTATACATCTTGTTTCCTCGCCGAATATCCATGCTTTCGATTCTGCCTTTCGCGCACCTGGTAGGATGTTCTTCGATGATGCGTCTCATAACCACAGAGAGCTTTTGAATTTGGAACTTTGCGATAGTGCTGCAGGTTGCCAGCGTGGCACCAGGACAGGTCGAGAAAATTGAGGCAGATTGAGGAGCAGTAGTTTAATGCCTGTGCTGATGTCACACCCTTCAGATCTTCTGGTCGAGGCAAAGGCGAACACCTTTCCGATAGTAAAGTGTACTCAAGCACGGTGGCTTCGATGTACTTGGTTCGACAATTGTGAAGTCGGCTTGAGCTTGGAAAGAGCTCTATTCCACGACTATTCATGTCGTCTCGATCAGCCTGTTTAGCTTTACTTCAAGATAAATGCTTCTACCACCGCCTTGCAGCTACTCCTTTTCTGCTCCAGGCGAACTCTGAAATTCCAAAATTAAAATGTGTTAATTTGAAATTTGTTCTTATATATTAATAATTACGAAAGGTTGCAAAGAGGACAAAGGGCCAACGTTTCTTGAAGCGAAGAAAGCTGTTAAAATTCTAAGCAGCTGAACCGTATATCTGGGTTTCATTTCCCTTTGGCCGTTGCGCAGTACCGTTCGCAGTCCTCTGAACATTTCAAAGCATGCTGCGCTGTTTCTCGATGTGTATCTTGGTTGTCCTATATGTTCCCGTGCAATGAAACCGTGGTCACTGGTACCCTTGGCAAAAGAACTGACGGCGCAATTAAATCAACGAAATGACCACGAAACCTCATTAAAAGAAAGATTAAAGGACTAAATATTCTAATTTTATGACCAATGTACTGCGTATAGCAGAAAAAAAAAGAAAAAGAAAAGGTCAATCACGTTGTTGCCAATGAGCAAGTGGTCCTTACATTTTTCTCGTGATAGGGCACACGTGAGTGATGATAATCTCTGTTATCCTCATTTTCTTACTGCGACAAGATAGGCTGAACTACCGTCGCCGCCTCCTGCTTGTCCTATGCCTCAGGGGACCGCTTCCGCCTTTGTGCTTCCTAATAAAAAAGTATTTTCGTCTGTTCAGTGTCCAGTTAGAAGTGCATCACTCACGTTCTAGATCATCTTCCTTCTCAGGTTGTGCTTTGACACCGGTTATGCTTGTCGCAAGCAGGATTTGCAGAAGCACGCCAGTGCATAAGGTGGCGCTAATGAGCTCGCAGCCTCGTCGGTAGAATGCAGATCGATAGATCGAGATGTTTCGTGTATACTTGATTCCTGGTAAGGGCTAACGTTGTTTTCTTTTCTCTCTTTTGCATTGTTACCTGATAAAGGATAACGAAAGTTATTTCGCCAGGACCACGACATTGTCAAAAAAAAAAAAACACTGAAAGCTTATTTAAAACCTGGTTCAAGTCGCTTGTAAACACTTCGTGCTCAAAGGAATGCGAATGACTGAAACAGATCTAAGAACCTAAAGTCAAATTAAGGAGGGCGTGAAAGCTATCCCCACTTGTTCCCTAGCCAAGCCGTTCTTAGAGACAGCCAGCAAACTACCAAACCGGACGTTCATCTGGCTGTCTATTTTGCTATTACTGTGTTTGCAATTTTTGCTTTCTGTCTATCAGCAGCCATTTTTAGCAAACAGTGCAGCGCACATTCTAGAATAAGAAAAATAAAAGATTCGACAATACTGCTGCGGATGAGTCACACGACAGTGATTACAGCAATCAAAGCTTTCGAAGAAGTTGTCATTTCTGGTAAACACATCTGAAGATACGCATCTATCCAACATTTATTTTCTGCCGCCTGCAACAAGTGATATAGTGGATTTTGCCTTTGAACTGCTGGGTGTGCTTAATACTGGAAATAAACTAGCTCGTTTATGTAAACGTAATATAATAGACATACCGCATGTCTGCTTGAGACAGATGCCTAGAAGGAAAAAAAGAATGTTCGCCGTGTCATGGAGACCGTAATATGATTATGTTGACGAATTATTCTCAATGACGCCAATTATTCAACGATATTACATAGTTTCGGTGCAAATTCATCGGATTGGAGTTGGATGGGTTGAGGCTACGCATACTTTGAGGCTGCGCATAATTTCTGCATGTGCTACGTTGCCATATAACTATTCCTCATGAATCTCACTCACTGAGCTTGTTTTGCATAAGAAGTATATAATCTGGTAAACGCCTATACCAAAGTCTAGTCTTTCTCACGCCCAAGGCGCCCACCTGACCAGCATCTGTGGATCTGTCGTCCGCACAACGCATCCTTGTTAAATTTCCTTGGACATAACCTTTTATACATGCATATATAACGTGCGCGCATCAAACGTCTTATGCCGTTGGATAAACTTATGAATAAAATAAATAAAGAAAGAAGCTCTACTGAGGTTGCAACAAAGTATCGAGGAACCTGCCATGCATGCGAACAACTTCGCAGACTGTGCGCAAGGGTTCGTAATAGTTTTAAATTGTTGCGACGTATCTGTATCCAAGAATAGCATATACCCGTGGTTACAAGGATCCAGTAAGCACTTTGTACTGTGATTTCTGCTATGGCCGAAAGCAGAGATACAGAAGCGACGAGGGAAAAACTTGCACTGTAAGCCTAAGAAGGAGTGCCGCCGAGGACTCATCTAAATAGTTCTTTCTTCTTGTCCGTGTGCACTTTTGCAAATACCGTATTGCAATGTGGATATAATGTATAAGGAATCAACGAATTCAGTACGCGACAAATTCTTAAGGCGCGTACAAATGCAAATAAGCGCACAGGTATAAGCCAGCCGCATGCGGGGCCAACACCAAGGATGAACACACAGCGGTGCGTGTATTCATGCGCGCCGGTAAGCGGACAGACGATTTCCAGGCTACGACAGCAGTGTGCTCTCGATGCTGAATGGTACACTTGTGAACAATAGATTCTTTTCGCTGATAATAACAGCGCGCTTGCCTTTATCTATCATTTTTACGACAATTAGTGTTTGTCTTCGGCGTGCTCTCTTTGCCCGCACTGTGGAGTGAAAAGGAAGTTAGCCGACTGATTTGCGTCTCTTACTCCATACATATAATTCGCCTGTGAAATATTTTCCATTTTTGCCGCTTCCTTTTCCCTGTCGATGAACAGTAAAAGCATGCACGGCTCGAGATTCTTAAGATAGTGTAACGAGCTGCAACGATAGTTTAAGTGCGCACAACCCTGTTGGAGGCATGACAACGTCGGAGACATACTTGCAGCTATATCGTTACAGAAATGGTAGCGCAATTGTTTTGTTTAAGAGTTTCAGAATTCTCAAGTTGACCATTAGTACAGTACTCGATGACGCATTTTGTTCCCATGGTTTTAATTTTAGTATAAACGTATCAACAACGATGATTGTGTCAAGCTCGTCTGATTAGCTGCCATGGGGTGAACCTCCGCTCGTTTGCGTGTTGCCCGCGGTGACAAATGGTCGGGGGAACCAAGCGAAGCGAAGTTGACAATTGCGGATCAAGGTATATTCTCTTTGTTGGACGAAATCATTTATAATTGAAAGATTCTAGACAGTGACAAGAACGCTCAACTGCAGCACAGTATATAAGGTGGGGAAGAAGCGAGGGATCTGTGCCGTTCATGGTGTTATTGGCAAGAACAGCGTCATCGTCCTTTGTCTTGGCTTTTTCACGTTTGTGTAACACGATAGCAAGCTTGAGATACGTTGAGTAAAGCAACCACTCCACTTGTTTGCTTCTTTATTTTTTTGTTTTGTATTTTTGCCTTTGTAATGCCCTGCAGAGAGTACTTTCACTGTCGCAGCTCCAAGCCAGAAAAGGGTGGCGGTGTGGGACGGTTGGTACGTCTTGACTAAAGGTCGTTTATTGCAGGGAGACACGAGCACTAAAGAGGACACATTGATCGCGCAGGCGCCTGCGGATGCGTGCAATGTATCTTCTTTTGTGCTCGTGTTTTCCTGCGCTCAAACAACTTTAGTCCAAACTATAGAGGAGTATAGACTCACTGCAACCAATAACAGCCCCGACCCACAGCATATCATTACTATTTTCTTTTGCACCATGCCGGGGATGATGCGAGTGAATTCTTGGAGCTTTCAAGAGTTAACTTTCCTATGCCTCTCTACCAAATTGTCTCGCAGAGGGTTCCATCGCCGACCGAGTACCGGAGTAGCGCATCAAGCGGCGGCCGCGGAAGCCAACGAGGGGAGCCATGAGGTTGCAGCAGGCGTCCGCGCTAGTGGCCCTTGTGCTGGCCACCACGCTCAGCATAGCGGCGCAGGCAGTGTACCCGGATGCCGCCCTGTACCAGACGAACATCAACCGGCAAAGCTCGGGCGTCGGAGCGGCGGCCGCCGGAGGCATCGCGTCCACCATCACGCAGGCGAGTACAGACCTCGCGACGCGCGCGGCGTCGCTGACGATGATTTAAGGAAGGCGTACAGAGAAGATCTCGAAGCTTTCCCCACCATGCCTTTGAACGAAGCAACAGTCTATTTGCACGTGCAGCTTTCCCGACTGGGTAGTCGTTGTCGAAGGCTTCAGATGGCTTCGGGGCAGCGCACATGCAAAAGCCTGCGATGCTTCACTAGTGATATGCACAGCCCACGCGGCATCTTGAAACCTTTCCCATTGATCTGAGTGCAGACGTGTTGTGTTTCACCACGTCTCTGTGCATCCTTCCACACGCACTCAGTGCTCACTCTCTTTCTTCTTTCCTCTTTCTATTCCCCTTTCCCTCACCCCAAGTGTAGGGTAGCTAGCCGGGTGCTCGTCTGGTTGATCTCCCTGCATTTCCTGTCCCTGCTCTCTCTCGCTCTCTCTCAGCAAATATCTTTAGCTTGAGTTCATCTACGCGCATATGATAGCTTAAGCACAAGCACGGCCCACAAATCTGCAGACGTTTGTTGCGACTGTTTTTGCGAGCGCAAGAAAGGTTAGCACGATGAATGACGCCGGTTGCTGAACCGTAGCTGAGGTTGTACATTCTGGCTGGGACGACGCTCTTGTCGCACACCGTGACACTCGACGGTGCGCCAAATCTGCTTTGACCTGCAGCTTCAATAGTGATTACATTGAATTGCCCCAAGCTCTTCAAGCGTAGAAAAGTACTCCCTAGAAAGTTCATGCAGATGGCTGGCGGGTTGCTGCGAGGAGCCACACATGTGCGACGGACGGACAGCGACAATGGATGTCAGTGACAGTGGACGTGCACAGCTCTCTGTGCAGATGAGAGGGAAAAAAAGATTCGACGGAGAGTTAGTGATGGTCAGTGTAGAGATGTATGTGCAGCATAGCGGCTTTTCTATAGACCGTTTTTTCGTAGGCGCCGCCATATTGTGAACGCAGTGGCGCCGCCTATGAGCAGCGCCATACTGGCTTGGGTGAAAGCGGTCTTTTGCATGGCAGGTATACGCTTGGCGGCAGTTTCTGGCGTTTGTTTTCGCGGTCGTGCGGTATGTTTTGTATGACGTGCGTCTTCTACGTAGTAAACGGTTCTGTGAGACGTGCTGAAGTGGTTTAAGGCGTCATGGCCGGAATTTCTGCTGGCGTTGAGGTGGACAGAACACGCAGCGCGATGTGTGCGCGCATATTCGAGTCTACAATCAGCCTCGGAGATGGAATGTGCATTTCTGAATGTTCCAGTCACTAATGTGACCTTATTGCAGTATTATCCTCTATTTCTAAGCTGCGGAAACATACGCGACGATCATAACAGCGTGATCGTGGGTACCGTTCTGCTACGATAGGAGCTGTGATGTTATACTTTGGCAAGCGTTCAAACTGTTCGCTGCAGGTTACATAGCGTGACTACTTGGTTCGATGGATGAGGTTTCCGCACCTGAATAAAATAGTTTTGGCAAGTGATAGCAGCATACCTTACAGTCTGAATTACGCTTGTCCAGCAAAGGGACTGTTTACGAACTGCGCGAGCGTCCTAAGCAGTGGTAAGTGCTGGATTACATATATCTTTGTTCTATATACCGCATGGTCCAAGCATACCGCATCAGCGGCTATATATTTATAAACGTTGTGCGGCGTGACTATGCGAGGCCCTATTGCGGCGTTAGCCCGTTTTCTCTTGCTTTTTAGAGAAAGAGGATGATAACCGAATTTCTTTTTCGGTTGTGTTTGTTCCGTTCACTACGACGCACTCACACGCATTACGGAAATTTTGTCCTCAAAAGTAGGCATCGCATTCTTTTTATGCGATCCTTCATATATTATGGCTGTATGCAGGCAAAAAAGGCAATGCCGAAGCGCACAGCTTACATATGTACCGTGCTGGTTCACAAACCGCAGTGATCGCTGTGTTGAGCAGCGCCATCGGCCTCATGCAGGAAGGCTAGCGTAGACATATGGTAATTTGAAGCCTACTAGACTTGAAATGCGCGAGAACGATGCCGGTGCATCACAAATATTTGATTGCGCCTGCCGCTTAGATGTTTCGTGGTTGCCTTAGGTTGGCCGTGCACGAGCATGCGCTCTTATGTTTATGCTTTGCTCCCTACGCCAAGCGATCAGATATTGAGCAGATTTACCATTTCATGCTGCTAATACAGAGACACCGGGTTTAATTGTTGAATTAAAACCGATATAAGTAAAATAGTTCACAACACATACACACACCGCGACTGATAATGTGCGTACACCGCGGCTTATAAAACGCGACACATTTCTGCGTTCCCAAAAGATATTTCCGCCTACTGTAGTTACCGATGCACCGAAAGGCTTCCCTGACGACCTTATATGAACGGACACGGCTTAAATTTCACAATATACCATCTAAAACATCTCAACATCGCTCCGCAGCACGCGACAGCAATACTTTCAAGCAGCGCCCCGCCGGATCGCCCAAGCCAGAGAGGAGGAAAGGCTCTCCGCGCGCCCTATCCTCCTCGCCCGATGAAACGGTCTATAGCCACAGGGCCTTAATACCCGCAGAAGCGCCTAGAAAAGAATCTCAAATGCATTACAGTATGGCATACACATTGAAAGTGTGCACCAATAGCTTCCTATAACGTTCCTGACATGACCGTTTAGAGCTAACACACCCGCCGTGGTTGCTCAGTGGCTATGGTGTTGGGCTGCTGAGCACGAGGTCGCGGGATCGAATCCCGGCCACGGCGGCCGCATTTCGATGGGGGCGAAATGCGAAAACACCCGTGTGCTTAGATTTAGGTGCACGTTAAAGAACCCCAGGTGGTCAAAATTTCCGGAGTCCTCCACTACGGCGTGCCTCATAATCAGAAAGTGGTTTTGGCACGTAAAACCCCAAATATTATTATTAATTATTAGAGCTAACACAAGCTTAAGAAAGGCAAAGCACAAGAACAAAAAAAAAAATCCTTGCTTATCACGCGGCTTGAAAGAAGTTGCGGAACGATCGCTGTGCTTGTGCGATGTACGACGTGTGGGCCGAAAGATGGTGCAATATGCTTTTTTCCTTCCTTTGAGCGATGCTATGTCATATGATATAGCATCGCTTCACATCACATAGACATAACATAGCATATGACGATGCTATGTCATATGACATAGCATCGTGTCATATAACACAGTATCGACACTACACTACACTACGCTACTGGTTGTTTCCGAGGAAACCTACTTGTTATTGTTCAATTCCGTCACACCATGCTTGCGCTCCCCAGTGATTGACATTACGGCCGATGCAAATAACCTAGACGGAGGACACACAGGAATCGCAAACTGAGAAGTTCTTACTCAGCGCTTCTTGCGCGCCTTTCAACTCAGAGAAAGCGTACACTCAGGAGCCCTTTCAGACACTGTCTGTGCGACCTTTCTATGATAGGCAGCGCAATTGTCCAATACATGCAATGCTAACTTATTGCCAGTCTGCGCTTGTGTACTTCGCATAAATTTCCGTGCATACTGTTCTTCGTCACGCGTCGCTGCGCTATGTGAATCGAAACAAAGTTCAAGTGGTCCACTCAAACTCATTATTGATCTTTCGCAACCCGGGTGTCACTTTTGGGCGTTCCGACTACTCGACAGAACTCGTCTCCTCCGCGCAGGGCCTCTCCGGGCTGATGTCCGGCCTGATCACGTCGCTGCCGTCGATGCTGACCAACGCGGTGCCGATGCTGCTGATGCTCGGGCTGGGCGGCCTTCTGCTTCCACTTCTGGGCGTGAGCCTGTTCTTCCGCGAGGGCCAGAAGAGGACCTTCAGCCTGCCGTCCATCAACCCGGCCATCCTGGACGGGCTCGCCGACGTGCTCGACCGCGTCACCAAGGCCATCGAGCAGGGCGAGAAGAAGTACGCCACCAAGAACAACTGAGGGGGAAGAGGGGGCGCCACCCTCCCGCTCCTCCTGGACGTCACGCAACCACCGCCACCTCTGTAAATAGGACGCTGCCAAACTCTCCCTCATGTACAGGTGAGCGTATATACCAAACAGCGTGCTATTGCTCTCCCGCGGCGACTTCGTTGCGTGTTTGTTTGCATTCATTTCTAGACACACAATGACGTTGCGAAGAAAAGATAACCCCGGGAGGCCCACGTCGAGTGCCGGGTAGGGAATGGAGGGGGGGGGGCAGCATCTGCCGAAAGCGGATTACATCGCGTATGCAGTAACTCGTCAATCACCAATCGCGTGTCGGTTGCAATCTCATGCTTACATCTACCCTCGATCATGGGAGAGTCAGCAATTTTTTTTTGCGCTTGCTTTCCGGCGTCTCGCACATCATAATTCAAATTATGAAGTAGAAGCGCTATAGGAGATTGTTCAAACCGGCCCATCGTTTAACTCATAGAACTACGCTACTGTTTATATATGAGTGCCAGTGCAAATGTTATATAACGCTGACGATGCTAGAGTGCTAGGGCCCTTCATATGCGAAATGCTTTTCTGCCAATATTTAAAGCACGCTCATCGAAACTCTTTCATATGACTCGGAGCTTTTCGCATCAACCAGCACACAGCTGAGAACGCTCGCTCTGCCGGTCAGGCGTTTAAATAAATGATGAGTTTCATTTAGGCCAATAGCCATGAGATGTTATGGACCATAAGCTACTCATTTTTACATGCAATGGGCTTGGGCGACACTGTGTGCTCACTTTTTGACTACATGGAGCCTGTTACGCGACATGAGGAAGCAAATATTTTTTATCTTAGTCTCATATTGAGAAAAACAATGACGAAAGAAAAATGCGTTGGACTAACCGGCAACAGTTGTCTTCCATAAGTGGCAGCAGGACTTCCTAACCTTAACACATATCATATGAAGGATGCTCGTGTAGTATTACTGAGAAACTTATAGCGTTTGCAATTGACGGCCAGTCTTCACACCAGCATTGTGCACACGCGCACGTTTTTCGCGCACTATCTTCTGCAAAGTGTCTCTTTGGCGAGTTACTTCTGCATTATGCCAAACCGGCGCGTAGTAGCCTGGACAGAATACACCAGGAAAGGCACACGAACGCTGACCAGCGCTATACTCCGGTCCATCTTTGAAACGGCTTTAGCGTGTACGTATAAAAGCAGGTTACGAAATCGTGACAACAGCAATCTGCGTCCAGTGCCTGACCGCTTGGTTTTGTTTATAAGTACCATCCTTGTGCGTGCTATGCGATCTCTTAAGCGAGGGGATGACGTACAGGTAGGGGAAGGAATAAGATAGGAAGCAACCTATTCTTTGGCGGCCCAAATGCTGCGTTGCGTCGTACTCCTATCGGTAGGCCTTTTAACTTGACAGCTAGCGAGGCCGAGACAGTAAACGGGATCTAGCGAGCCAAGGAACAAAACGAAAACCGTGTCCGCCGCCACGCGTCGTTACGTCTCCTTCGGAGAGAACCAGACTGTCTCGTAACACGGTCACCCAGTTCTCACACGGGTTTGTATACGGCAGCCGGCGTATTTGGCATACGTATCCGGTCGCGGCACGACCGCTCCCCTTTCGCGAGGCTGGTCCGATCGCACGCTGTGGCCGCGTCGAAGAGCCCCACCGCTCGCTCCTCCGTCGCTATCTTTATCGACCTGATTATTTTGCGGCGCGGCAGTTTTCGTACTGGCTTGCAACTGGTTCTACGACGGTGGAATCCTTGCACGCGCGTGTTGCTCCTTGTTCGCATTTCCCGTGTATCACGGCGCAGCTTTTTCATGTGTGTGGCCGTGCCCTTACAAGAGGCTTCATTTGTTTATGTGGTGTCCGAGCGGGCCACGTTGATGGGTTAGCGAGTACCTGTGCAGCTATTGCCCGATTTGTACTATTTCTATCGCCAGTACCGTCTTCTCGGCTCCTCGTGATCAGCTAGCTTACTGCCTGTTCGTTTGCTTCACGTAATCAGACAGCCTCTTTGAAATAGTTTGATATCTTTAGGTAAAACTCTTGCTTGGGCTAGTTGGTTCATGCTTGCAGTAGTAAAGGCAAGGCGCAGAAGACCAGGACTCAAGAAGAAGAACACAAACGACAGGACCGGCGCCACTCGGACTTGAGTATTTTGCATACGCGCCTGACGTGCCCAGAAGATGGTTCCAGGATGCCGAAGATAGACTGTACTTTCAAAGGCACCGTCTTCTGGGCGCGTCAGGCGCGTATGCAAAATACTCAAGTCTGAGTGGTGCCGGTCCTGTCGTTTGTGTTCTTCTTCTTGAGTCCTGGTCTTCTGCGCCTTGCCTTTACTACTTCGAGCATGAACCAACTAGCCCAAGCAAGAGTTTTACTGGAGCATATTTTTTCTACATTGGGCCATTTCTTTCAACAAAGCTTTCGCACCGATCCCGCCAATGTGTGCGTCAACCTGATCGCCGTCTCAGCTTGCCAGTCTCGAGTGGTGTCGTATTGCTTGAGAAAAAAACTGGTGCCTTTGGAAGTACATTCTATCTTCGGCGCCTTGGAACCGTCTTCTGGGCACGTCAGGCGCGTATGCAAAATACTCAAGTCCGAGTGGCGCCGGTCCTGTCGTTTGTGTTCTTCTTCTTGAGCCCTGGTCTTCTGCGCCTTGTCTTTACTACTGATATCTTTAGCCCGCATTATTTTCTCCGGTTGCATTTTAACAGTCATGTCATGCTCAGTTTGTTACAGTGAATGTTCTCATTCTTCATAAAAGTTTGTTGATTCTAGTTTAATCAGCTGAGCCTACAAATTTTTTTGACGCCAACTTGACCGCGGTATTAGGCCTCATTCGCACAGTCTTCAAACGTTCCGTCACGTCGTCGTCACGTGAAAAAAAAGAAAGAAGGAAAGAAAAAAGCGAGCAGCAGGCGCTACGGAGCAGTGTAGGAAAGGCAACGGCAGTGGTGACGTCGACAACAGCACGGTTTTGTACAGTGTCGACTGACCGGTTCCATGTTCGTCTAAACCTAGATATACGTATGGCACATTATGAATTCAGTCTGATAAAGAATTGTTAAATAACGTCAAACCTGTTAAACAAACCATCGAAATGCACAGCTGGGTATTCGATGTGCCACCCGTGTAACGCAGGTGTAAAGAAAGCAGAGGTCGCTTCCGTTGCCAGCTTCAGCTTTGTAAAATGACTGCATTTAGCGACGGTTCCCTTATTTCTGATTGTTCCATTTCGTAGGGGCGGGGCTCTGTCGCCGTGATGGCGACGGAAACGTAGAGCCCCCTCTACGTCGGTCGCCGGCGACCCGTTTTCGAGGAGAAAACGACTCCGAAACCCTCTCCCCTGACGAAAGCCGGTGCCGTGACGGGGACCCCGAAGGAACGTTTGACAGCTGTTTGAATGAGGCTTTAGGCTCCGTTCATACTGTTATGACGGCAAACATCGTGCGCGGATATCGCAACGAATTCTTAATAAGCACATGTCTTCATTGGTCAATCCGCACTCGGTCGTCACGTCTTAGATAAGTTAATTGTGTATTTTGAGCCTGGCACTATCGTGGTTGTCTTGTCCGCCTACGGCGAAGCGTTCTATTTTGTCGTTAACTTCTATTCAACGACTATTGAAACCAACGACGGTTAAAATCCGTGAGCTTGAAACCAATGGACCTCGAGGATTTCAACGGTTGTTAGTTTCACTGATCGCTGAAAGTAGGCATGCGGCAAATAAAGACAGGAATGAACAACTCCAGGGCAACTAGTCTCTCCGCGCTATGCACCACGTGTATACAATGTACAACAAGCCGAAAGGTACAAGTCAAGGTGTAGATGCCGGCATATTGAAAAACACTGTGGGCAAGAAGGGATGCGCTTGGCTGGCCGACGTTTCAATAGCCCTACTTACTTTTGCGAAAGGCGGTCTTGCCCATCATTAGTGCACTAGCAACCACGTAAAACTAATAAACTCGAAAACTAATAAGGCTCGAAAGATCACAGCGCCACTTCTGACGAAGGCAAGCCCATTTAGTTAAAAGTCTACCATGCAGCATATTCGAAACGGTTTACCTGGTTCGACCCTTCTTCTTTAAGCAGAGGAGTTGAACGATTTTCCATCTGTTTTCACTTCCATCTCCTATTTATAGATGACGCCTCTAACATCACACGTCACGCTACTTGTTCAATTTTTGCTGTTCCCATGGAAACATGGGAACATGGCGCGCCGAAGGACTTCTCGTGGGGATGCGCGTGGCGCAATCGCACAATTAAAAGTTCTACTAACGCGATTCTGTATGTTAGGCGCAGATTAGAACGCAGTGGTACGAAAAAAAAAACCACTTCGCATATATATGAAAATCTGATCAACTGATACATCAAAGACAGCGCCGCTGTAGAAGCGAGTTAGTTCCCACACTTAGTTCGTCGGAAGTACAAGGAGAGATGACCTCCAACCTGGAGGCGGCAAATCGCGACTTGAGAAATATAAATTACTGATTTCTGACATAAAAAAAAAGAAATACCGCCCAAAGAAGCCGCTGTCCATTCGAATGAAGTACACGCAAAGTAACCTTTATTTTATAATTATCTATAATTGCGTTTCAAGGCAACAAATTCGGCACTCTGACGCATGTTGCGTTGCTGGACGTTCGTTGATTGACATTTCGTACCGAGCACGCTGCCATGCACGCCGCAGTCGCATCCTGCAAAACAGTGTCAATAAAAACTAAACGCACGAATAATGGGCCGAACGCAGCGCTTGAAAAGCTCAGCTGCTGATATCAGTGCGGTAGGTTTGTTTGCTACTACTTTATTGAGCATTGCTCGCACGATGTGGTTTAGCTCTTTCTGCATTGCTTTTCCGACACACACAGTCTCGTCTGCTTTCTCCTCCCGCTAACCGGACTGGCAGGAACAGTTTTGTTTCGAAGAAGGTGACGCAGTTGCGAAAGCTTCGTTGAACTAAGTCTACGTTTCCTTTTCGGTGACTCCCCAAGGCAGGCTTTCTTGCATGGGCCACTTAAGGGCAGCTGCGCGAACTTAAGAGCAGTTTTTGTGTCTTTACCATATTCCTAAACTTCCTCTGTAACACGTAGACTTAGGGAAACCGGCCTATTCATTGACAGTATAACCCTCTTAATATCTAAAACATAGGTAAGCTACGTAAGCTAGTATAGTTGCAGTGACTATTATTATGTTTTTTCTTTCTTTAAGAAGTGATGTTTCCGGGATGCTCACATATTTTGTTTTCCCTATTACATCTCTCTATTTCTGCATTAGAACGAAATAAATGTTTTAGATAGAGTTTTGCCCTACGATAATAATAATAATAATAATAATAATAATAATAATAATAATAATAATAATAATAATAATAATAATAATAATAATAATAACAATAATAGTTGCAAAAAATGACGCTCGTACTGAAAACTATAAACCAATGCGGCTAACTTAACGCCGTTAGAATTTCCCACTGTGTATAACCTAGGGTACGCAATAACAAACAAGCGAAAACTTCTTGCATACCTGAGTTCGAATGCAGCTCCTGAACAGGAGAGCCGGAAGAGCTCCGTAAATTATGTTTAAAGCAAAATACCGACAAATCGCTAGTAGCAAACGGCGGAACGCTCGAGAGACTGCGCGAAGTAAGCGGTGTTGGGGGGGAGGGGGGTGTTCGATAGCAGCGGTGATCGAGTGATTAGGCCGAGGGAAGCGCTCTAGGCGCCGAGCAACGAGATTGGGAGGACGCCATCACCACCAGGCGACGGAAGGAAGGAAGCTAAGCAAGGCCCGAGGAGGTGGGGGCTCAGTGGCTACATGTCCGGGTCACGGGGCGGTGTTTTGTTCACACACACGCACGCGAGGTCACGGGCACGCGCGCGCGTACGTGCACGCGCGCGCACACACAGGGCGCACCGGCGGCAGCCGCGCGGCATCCAGGAAACGGCCTGCCGTTGTTGCGGCGGCCCCGGCAGACGCGGCCCGGGGCGTGGAGAGGGGAAGGGAACGCGCCGCCCTTGACCTTGCCTCACGGCGGCGCCGTAAGCCGCGCAAGTGGGCCGAGAGCTGCCTCGAAAAGTCACGGCCGCCGGTCGTCGGCTCCGAGTGACCCACATAGCCTGCACCCCCTCTCTCTCCGCTTCTCCGCCGGAATGGGAGACCAGCCACCGTAGGTTGGGAGCGTCGGGTCCAGGCTTCGCCGAAGGGGGGGGGGGGAGGGGGGCGGAGGGGACACTTTAGTGCGCCTTCGATGGGGCTCGTTTATTGGTGTACCCTGTATGGCAGGTTATTGGGGCCCCGGGCACTGGACAGATTGGCCTCGCGGCTATATTAGCTTGGGTAACGGTACAATGTAGATACAGAAGTTTTCAGGAAGAGAAAGAAAGAATAAGGAGATGTAGGCAGGACGCTAGACTAAAGAAGCATGTACAGCACACTTGATTGGCTCAAGCAGGCTAGGTGAACATTTGTCGCCGCATAAGTTCGACAGTGAGGTCAATAAATCATCATCATCATCTCCTTCTTCCAACACGACGTGTCTATGCAAGCCGCTTGGGCTACGACGAAAACCAGACGCTACTACGTAACAGCGACACCCACGCGTACGTTTCATGGCTTACCTGAACCTGATAAAGGAAGTGTTGCCCAATCCACGGCAACGTCGTTGGAACACATATGGCATGCACTATAGCGCCCAATATGACTTGCAACACGAGAACTCGTGTGTAGCAGTAGCCTGCGGCCGGAAGAAAATTCTAGTCACCTACTTGATGAGTCTAGTTAGTACGCCGGAAAGAAATACCCGTTTTTATGTTGCTTCGGCGTACACGATTTCTTTTTGCGTTTTCAGATAAAAGAAAGGCCCATAATGCCTCAGTACTATTACTTTTAATTTTCTTTTATAAGGTACGACAAGCTTGACAAGTTTGTGAAATTTCGATTATGTACATGGGGAAGCCTTCGTGTTTTAACGCTCGCTTGCTGCTCGCCTTCGTCATTCTCTCCCGCCAAATTTTTAAGGCTACATATGTCAGAGGGCGAGCCGTCCGGAACCTATGCTCGTAAGCAGTGTGAGCTTATACTTATCTCCCAAACACAATGACCTTTTAGTGGACTAGCACGTGATATTCAACGGTTTCCTTATTAATATGATTTTATTTACGCGTTGACTACTTCAATTCGCAATCGCCTAATACATAAAGCTTGTACAACATAAAGCTTGTACATGAAGTTTAGGCACACTTATATCTCTCAAGCGCAGAGACTTTTTTAAGGAACATCGCATGATCTTTAACGGCTACTTTCATTTTATACTGTAACGACTACTTTTATAATGACTACTTTCATTTTGCATAATGTCCTTACATTTGGTCTACACCCTTCTTGAGTCATTTAGTACGTACCACTGGGTACGGTGCTCATTCTTGGCCAAATGCTTCGGTATGGGTACGTTCCGCTGTGACACAAGAAATAAAGCTTTAAACGTATTAAAATTCTGGTGCCTCACGTGCCAAACCCACGATCTGATTATGAGGCAAGCTGTTGCGCGGGGCCTACGGAATCGTAATTTCGACCATGGGGTTCTTTAGGATGTTCTTCTTTTTTTTTGCATTTTGTCCCCATCAAAACGTGGCCGCAATCTCAGGGATCGAACCCGCAACCTCGATCTCAGTAGCGCAGCGCCATAGCCGCTGGACTGTACCGCGGCGCGTTAAGCATTAAATGTATTTAGACGCAGTAAATGTCGTAAATCTCTGCACATAAGCCTCTTATAACTATTCGTCCCTCGACAGGCTTCATGAAGCGCCTTCGTCCTCGTGACCACATTGCGTCAACGTCTCACACTGTGCGTAACGCCTGATTCGCTTTTTACATTTCCGCGTAGCTCTGCAGTTAGCTTAGCTATACTGCATAGACATAAACATAGCATGGCATTACACGTTGCGTAGGATGAAAATGACCACAAAATCGCTTGCGTCGCACTTTGTTGAGTAGCATCAGATCTGAACACCTTTCTAAAACTATTCTCGTGTATGCGCGTGTAGTTCTCCCTCCCTCCCTCCCTCCCTGCGCGTCATCATCAGCACCAGCTTAAACTTTAAAGTTTCGTGAGGGAATGCGAGGCTATGCCTCGAGGAGTTGACGCGACTCCGTGGCTACAGATTCAGCTTGACGGGAGAGTTCAGAGTGAGAACTTCGGCCTGGCCTGGTTGGTCCGTTCCGTTTAAGCTTGTTGAGAGCTACAAAACCGACCAAACTAGAACTCTATGAAAGCTAGGTAGCTGATACGCCTATGGCAGTCACACAGCTCTGCCACGGCGCTATGAGGCTATGCCGTGAGGAGTCCCAAACAAAATGCATATTGCAGTCGTCTTGAGTTACTTATGGCATATTCGGGTGGCCATTGGAGAGAGCCGCGACCGTGCTACGAAGGCGATGAAAAACAGCGTTAAAGCTGTATTACACGAATGAACGGGTATTGAAGTGATGATCGTGCTTCCTTATCTTCTGTGGAGCCTTCTTACGCTAGTAGTAACTCCTAAATTGCTCTTTCACGTGATCTTTGCAGCGCTGCCAGAACGCACTGCAACGACCACTCGAATATGCCATTAGTATGTTTCTTTTGTAGCCGTTTACCAAAACAGGTTAATGCCCGTTAAAGAAAAATAAAAGCTAATGCCTGCTAGCCCTTTCCCAAAACGCTAACCTATCTAAAAAAACATACGAGGGTTGTTCAATAAAGACTGAGACTGATGCTCTGAACGCATTATTTGTGAAAATTATTCATTGGCACTTTCGCCTCTTTCTATAGGCTCCCCAGTAAGTTAAATTCACGCGTCCCGCCGTTTATGCAAAGCTTACATAACGTGAGTGAAGTATTCATTTGAAACCTACTTTCATATCGCCTCCACTGCGTTCACTACGCCTGGTTCTATGCCTTGTTCCATGTCAGAGAAATGTCCCTTTTTTTTACCCTTCCCCGAAGAATCGCAACAATCCCCTTACACATTTCGCAGCTCAGACGCAACAGTGTCCGATTTCTTTGTACACCTCACGGTAACAGGGGGCATTGTTCTGACATGGAAGAAGGCGTAAGGACATTGGAGGCGCACTCAGAATTTGCTTTCGCCTTACGTGCATTTATTATTTTCTTTATTTCAGCAGAAAACTAGCCCGTGTGATTTCTTTCGTTGTCGTTTTCGTTGTTGCTCTCCACTCACGGTGCGTGTCTCTCCCCCTCGGCCCCCTCTCCCTCTGTTCGCAGTTCCTGTCCGAAACAACGCCCGTGCCTTCCGACAGACTAACTCCGTGTCCGCCCCTTCATCTGGCTCCAAGAGTGACGGGTGCCGTCGCCGTCGCGCCGCCGCCCACGTTCCTGCCTCATCTCTCGTTCGTGCCTGAAGCCTGTCGCTCGCCACCCGTGCTCGCGCTGTGCGCGTCCGGCGCTTTGCGTCTTTTTTTTTTTTTTTTCCAGATTGCTCATTCCACCTCGTCACGTGTTCCGTGTGCCGCCCTCGAACTCGTTTTGCCCGTGTTTTGCCGGCGTCTGGCGGCCTGTCGTGTGCTCTATCGATAATCGCGCTGTTTGTTTGTGTATTGTTAAGAGCTCCTTCGTGTGATTCGACGCGCGTAGGTAATTTATTAGTCGTAGACCTCGGTGCGTTGGCGACGTGCTACGGCTCACGCTAAGCACGCTTTTCCGAAACAACGGGAAACAGCACCAATATCGAAGCAACGACACCTTCAGGGGCAATTTTCAGTTCATACTCACTTTGTGTCGTCGCAGGCGATATTTTTTAAAATTCTTTTTTTTTTGGTCTTCGTTTGTCGTGTTCTTCATTGATATGACGCTTGTGTGTTTAATCACTAGCATATAGCTGTAGCTTGTGTTTTGCAAAAAGTGATCCAGAAAAAAAAAACGAGTGCGCATTATTTATTCGTGCTTTTGTCTTTTATGTGTGCATATTCTGTACGTGTGCAAATGCTCGAACTGTGTGTTGTCTGTTGTTGTTTCGATTTGTTTCTAGCAATTAAAGAGAAATCTGCAGTGAGTGGGTGGTGTATTTGTGGCAGCGACAAAGTGCAATGCCACCGCAATGCTTATTTCGCAGGGCGAAGGTGGCACAAAGATCGTAAGTTTAAAGAAAACTATACACGGTCTCGATATAATTGAGCAGCGAGTTGGCTAATGATCTATGCAGTTAGCAGGGCACGACTACAGCTTACTGAGCGAAAACTACACTTGGTCAAAGAAGGATACGTGACGCGAGAGTAAGCCAAAGTACTCACCGTCAGTTTCGTTGCGCAAATCTAGCCTTCGCTCCGTTATTTGCGTTTACCTTATTTGTTTGAATCAAAATTGATGCCTTTATTTGTAGTTTCTTGCAAGATGTCTGCGACAGAACTCTGGGTGTTCTGGGAATCGAATGTACGGCTTCATAGTAATGCATGTAGGTAGCAAGCATTGATGATGTCTTTAGCAATGCGTTCGAGGACTGCGACTACGTCATTCTAATGAAAAGCAAGACTGAGAAAGTGTGCCCCCTGAGCCTCTCATGTGCCACCTCACAAGCCGCACATCGCTAAACGTCAACGGTGTGCGGAAGCGGACGCGGGAATGAAAACTGATAAAGAAAGAGTGTCACTGTTTAACTGACGTCGCAACCTTCTCGACAGTGGTGCAATTAAAAAAAAAACAAAGGAAGAAGTGAGGAGAACGCGTTGTGCGGAAATAGAGAAGCTATGCAGGCAACGTATGCGCAAGTAAGACCGCTCCTGAAAAAAAAAGAAAAAAAGAAGACGTCCCCCGTTCTCATCATGCAGCGTTACCTTTGGCTAGGCAAGCTTATTCACAACAGGAATATAAAACAAAATGCACCACTGAGCGGCAAATTCGAGCTCGCTTTTCTGCTTTTATTCTATTTTGCGATTGGGCAAGTGCGAAAGCTTCGCACGTACAAGCAGCGTTGATTCAGCGTCCGCTCTTAGAAGCGCAAAGCCCAAAAAGCGCTGTCAAACGCGTCCGGAACGCTTGACGCATATTTGGCATACGCTTGGCGCAGTACCACAAGTAGAGAAGCTCTGTCCCTGTAGCTTTCCCCTCGTTGCCAGAGAAAGTTGACCGCGGTACACAGAGGAACAAAGTGACAAGCAGACGAATGACGTCGGGGTAACTGACGATGGCCAGTGGGCTTGTGGCACGGTAGCAAGCTGCTGATGTGTCATGCGCGATCCCCTAAAACATCTGACAGCCAGCATAGTGTAAGTAGGAATGTAAAACTCCTCGACTTTTTCGATATTCCCGTCGGCTTATACCCGAGGCACCTTCTTCATGTTTCCGGACATTTCGTCTGCTGGGTAATGGCTTAGGTTTCAGTAAATACTGTAAATTTAATGAGCGTGGATGTAGGTGCATATATATATATATATTGTAAGCATAAAATTTCCGGATAAAATTTCCGCGGTGCTCAACTTTCCACGTCCACTTCGTGCAAAAGAACTGCGCAGCTTCATTGGACTCGCCTCATACTTTCGACGTTTTATCCGGAACTTTGCCAGCATTGCCTCGCCCCTCCACAAGCTCCTTGCTAGTTCCAGTTCCTTCGATTGGAACGATCAGTGTGAAGCCGCGTTCCAAGAACTCAAGCGCGCACTAACATCCCCACCTGTTCTTTGTCATTTTGATGACAAGGCGCCCACATTAGTGCATACTGACGCCAGCGGTCACGGAATTGGTGCCGTACTGCTGCAGCGCGACCACGAATTTTGCGAAAAGGTTGTTGCATATGCAAGCCGCACTCTCAGTTCCGCGGAAAAGAAGTACTCGATAACCGAACAAAAGTGTTTGGCTGTTGTCTGGTCCATTCAGAAATTTCGTCCATACCTCCATGGTCGACATTTCACGGTTGTGACCGACCACCATGCCCTATGTTGGTTGTCGACGATCAAAAACTTGTCCGGGCGCCTTGGCCGCTGGATACTCCGATTGCAAGCATATGATTTCAATGTCATATATAAGTCCGGACGGAAGCACCAAGATGCCGATGCTCTTTCACGATGCCCATTACCACCATCATCGGAGCACATCACATCACCTTGTCAAATTGGCCGCACGGAGGACGCTTCGTCTCTTACACCGATGTCTTCCTTGACTTCACCAAACCGCCTTTCAGTGCTTTCCACTCACCAGCGCGCCGATTCCTATTGCCATAGTATCATCAATCGCCTTAGCGGTGTTTCATCTCCGCCCAATGCCAGGCTACGGAAACAACTCAAACTGTTCAAGTTTGAAGACGACGTGTTCTACCGGTACATTTTTCACCCAGAAGGCCATCGATGGGTTCCCGTTCTACCGCGCTCTCTTCGCGCTGCAGTTCTGTAGGCCTCACACGATGACCCGACGTCAGGCCACTTGGGTTACAACAAAACACACGAGCGCATACGCAGCCGATTCTATTGGCCAGGCCTTTCCACGAGCATAGCTAGATATGTTGCCTCGTGCACGCTTTGCCAACACCGTAAGCGACCTACTACTGCTCCGGTCGGGACCCTACAACCACTTCCTTGTCCAGCACAACCCTTCTCTGTCGTCGGCATTGACCTTTTCGGGCCACTCCCACCTACTCCAGACGGCAATCGATGGATCGTCACTGCTGTTGACCATTTGACCCGGTACGCTGAAACAGCCTCAATACGCTCAGGAGCTGCCTCAGAAGTAGCGGCCTTCTTCTTGCAGGCTGTCTACTTACGTCATGGGGCGCCTCACGTTCTTTTGAGCGACCGAGGCAAGACATTTCTTTCAAGCACTCTTAATCAAGTTCTGCAAGCGTCCAACACCGTGCACAAGACAACTTCTAGCTACCACCCTCAAACCAACGGCCTATAACAGAGCGATTTCATCGCACGCTGTGTGACATGCTATCCATGTATATTCAACCTGATCATCGTAACTGGGATGCGATTCTCCCATTTGTAACATTTGCGTACAACACGTCTGTTCAACGGACCACCGGATACTCTCCGTTTTTCTTAGTATACGGCCGCCATCCAACCTCATCACTCAACGTTTCTTTCTTCTCTGGCCCCGTCAACGCTTCACCATTCATTTGCGACCAGTTTGTGTCTCGTCTTGCCCAATGTCGTCGTCGCGCCCGTATGAACACTGCAGCCAGCCAAGACGATCGCAAACATCGGTACGATGCCTCTCATCGCGCCGTTTCCTACCGCCCTGGTGACGATGTGCTCCTATGGACCCCTGCGCGAACACCCGATTTATGTGAGAAGCTTGAGTCTCGATATCTTGGCCCCTACAAAGTCATCGAGCAGACCTCGCCGGTGAACTATCGCGTTACACCTGTTGAGGCCCCAACCGACCGACGCTGCCGCGGAACAGAGATCGTGCACGTTTCTCGCCTGAAGCCCTTTCATATCCGTTCCACTGTCTAATGTGCGGCCAGGCTGGCCGCTTCCGTCCACGGGGGAAATTAGTGTAAGCATTTATGCGGACTTCATCTTCATCTGTACAAAGTCATCATCAATCATCGGCTCGTGTTCGTTTTTGCGTCGGCGCCATTTTTCCTTCTTGGAATAAAGCGTCGTCTCAACTGTGGTATTTCAATATATATATATATATATATATATATATATATATATATATATATATATATATATATATATATATATAGTTGCGCACGTATTTATGAGGCAAACGAAGACCGGTGAACATGTTTGCGGTCCCGAGTTGGAAAAGAGGAAGAGGACGACTTTGACATCTTCAACGAGCTGGCCGCTCTTGAGCTCACCTTCGCGACTTAAACGGCCCCCTTCAGCCGTAAGGGTGATAAACGGTCTCTTTCGCGCGAAACAATATATGGGCTGGAATAGTGGAAGTTTTACCGCTCACTGCACTACACACGATATGCACACACACACATAAACAAATAAAGAAGCCTGCCTAAAATGCCACGTTACAATCTCAGATTGTTTGCCACGACTGAGAGCACGCATCGAATCAGGTGAGTATGATACTCGTCTTCCTTTGTATAATGATGCTTCATATTATCTAACAAGCGCAGAAATTTACGTTCACACGAGGACAAAAAAAAAAGAAAAAAAGAAAGGCGCTTTTCTGCCCTCGTGTGTATATGGATTTCTGCACTGGTTGGTCCAATATGGATCGCAATTCCAGTTCGCTCAGTTCAGCACAATAATATTATGAGTCACTGCCTCAGGCACCTCCTTAAGCGCTCTCAGTATCACTGCTTCATATGAGAAGAAAGAAAAGTTACAGGATTACTAGTGCATTTTAATGTCAGCGTAATGCCAAACTCATTACCAGGAAGCGTTTCATTTAAAATGCATAAAATTAATGTAAATTGTCACAGGTGCCCAGGCTCTAAAGACAGAAACCTGTTTATAACATAGTCTTATTTACAACACATCAGAGTGCATAGAAATTTGGCCACCAGAGAGAAGTAGCCAAAAATGAAGCAGCACTTGGAGCAAGAAATTTATTCGGCACCAAGCGCAGATTTATGTACACTTTGCGCTGCTTTTAGACGCCGTCCAGTCTGGTGGCATTATCATCATGATACATTAAAGTTAGAACTTGAATTTCTTTCGTTATTTTTTGTTAGCTTTCGAAGAGCTATGTGTGGTAGGATGGGCTAGGGCAGTGCGTCTCGGAAGGAGAGCTTGCGCGTTAGCCACTTTCGTCTTGACACACTGGTAAAGGTATGGCTGGCAGCACCACTTTCGCTTACGGAAGCGAGAAAAAAAAGTAGGATATACATGAAGAACAATGAACGTAGTCATCAGGAGCTGCCACACACGGTCATCAGTAGCTGCTACACTCTGTCTTCAAGTTCCTCAGAAACGCAGACTGATGTTCACTGAGATTTATTGACCTCAAAGCTTTAGAATCTCATACATACGTGCATCATATAAAATTGTCTTCTCCGTCTGCCACGCAGAAGAAAGAATACGGTGTGGTTTGGGCACCCCTTGGCGACAGATGGCGCCACCGCTTCTTCCAGCGCTTCAATGACTAAATATTTTCAACTGGCATCGCTGCAAACGACGAGTGTTATTCTATGCGAAGGAATGAAGTACTATGCCCGAAGCGTGGCATTTCATTAAGAAAATTAACCATTTATCAGCGGTTTAGCTGCAATAGCCTGGTTCTCCATCGCCCCTAGACTCAGCTATAAGAAGCCGAGATCGCCGTGTTCTGTGACTATCGAGGAAGACGTGTATGGAAGCAATCTCGCACGTTACCAGTATCATTTATGGACAGATTTACGCTAGAGGAGACGCTGAGCTGAAGCAAACATGGGTTTCTATCCCCAGGCTGAACCACCTGTAGCTACAATGCCATGTCTAAATACCGTCCTTTGGAGGCAGCCAAACCTGGTAGACCGTATTTTTTCATATGTATTTGTAGAATAAGATTAAAACAATGCTTGTGCAAATTCGGGTGTTTGACACATGACCGCCTTAGCTCAGTGAGGGGGCGTGAGTCTCCAAGGAAAAAAATAAAAAAAATAAAAACTACGACCAGGGCAAAGGGGCAGTTTAGCTTCACTGCTGTGCTTTTTTGTATGCTCGCGAAGTCGATCTCTCCGGCAACAAGTTAAGCCATGCCGGAAAGTAGACTGACGCAAACGAATGCTTAAAGGACCGTTTGCGGGCGCATATTATGGCAGAATTTGGTGTCTAGGAAATATAATTAGGTTAACGTTGTGCTGGAGGCAAGTTCCATACGATATCGGGGCTGTGGTCACTCACGCTCCAATGAGAAGGAGAGGTGCGCGTGAGGGCAGGCCAAGCCTCGGCACAGGCGTGCGAGAGCAGCACAATTGCGCAGGCGCCAGTTTACATTACGGCAAAGACGCAGGAATGAAATGGGTAAATTTTTAGCATTTGATTACCCGCTTGGTGAAAGCTTCGCTTCCCATCTATCTTAAGATGTGCGTTGGATCGGCAATTTTTTAATTATTTAAGTTTTACCGTGTCGCGATTCACCAGAGAGGTGCAGTAGTTGCCTACCTTATACAATGTTCTACCAATACAGGTGGAGGCATTGTGAACGGTTAGGACATACAAAACAAATAGAACTACGACAGAAAAGAAACCGCCTTCGTGTTTATGGCAATGAACAGAAGAAAAAAATTGAAGGCTGTAGAAACGAGCTGTCAGACATTATGGAAAGTAAACCTGTTTAAATGATTTTTATTCAGTAGAAAAGAAAGCTAAAGTCGGGAATTTTGCCGGTCCCCGACTGGGTCAAGTCGGGATTCGGCACATTTACTAAATATTTGGGGCTGTCCCGCTAAATTCAATGCGGTTTCACCACCCTGACTAAGAGCCAAGAAAAAGTTACGCCGCTGTTCAGATGGGATTACGGTGCCCATGAATTCACGTGCAAGGCATGATTGCCGCCTACACCGTATACGCAATGCGACAAACGTGACAATCACATCGAAGAGCTCGTTGGCGTTGGCAATGATCGACGCGTGCGTGAGGTTGTGGCCAAGTCGTTAGAGCATAGGGCTGCTTTGTTGGGGGACTGAGGTTCGAGCCCACAGTCGAGCTCGCAATTAAATTTTTTTTTCTCTCTCCAGAAGTACGAGCTATTCGGCAAGACAGTAGAAGCAGCACCCAGCCTGCTACCACGGTCATGAATGTTAGTAGTAATTGGTTGTTTACTTAAATAAAAGGATAGATAAACAAAGGAAAAAATAGAAGGTAATGAAAAATTTTTTTGCTGACCGCAGTTACTCTCTAGCGCGATTTGCTGGCACCTGAACAGCGGTCAGCAGTGGAGTGGGGGGCGAGTCAAAGGACAGGGAGAGGGGAGGGTTCACAAAATTTAAATCTTTGTACAACTCTTTCTTTTTTGCACCCATCGAAGCGCGCTAAATCAAGATGTCTTTACCATCTGTCTTCTTCAGATACCTGAGCGAGGAAAACCGGTGATGTCATTCTCCTCCAATCAGATTGTCCGAAGACACCATTGACTCCGCCTTCGTGGTGAAAGAGCGTCGACCGTGTGCCTTAGTTCATGGAACACCGAGTGGAAAGGGACACAGCGGGAACGCAGTGCTCATCGTCCCAGTCATACGAGGGAGGAAGTCAGCGGTCCGATAGAATCACTAGAAAGTGTGGCACCTCTCCCAGTTGAAGCTCCTCGGCTCATCGAATGGGCTGGACACGAACATTCCTCTCGGCAATTATATAGCTGGCTCTGCGTAGCGGTCAATCCCTTCATAACGCGCCCTTCTGAGGAATCGCTCGAATCCTCTCGTCGTCGTCGTCGGGGTCTCATGAGGAAGAACAAACCTGGACTTGGTGAACACGCAGGCCCTGAAAGACAATTCCCACAACGACTGCACCGACGATTCGCCTGAACATAGAATGGGTCTTAACAGCTCTACAACGGAACGCAACCACCGCCAGACACTAGGAATGTCGGACTTAACACCATTTCAATGTTCATGCCGGCATCCGATCGTGTCATTACCTAAAGATTGTTGAAGACTTACTTTTCCTTCAATAAAGGAAAACTTGCGTTCTAGTAGTGCTACCACGTTTTCGGCAAGTAATAGCAGTTATTGAAGAGCCAAGCGGCGAGGACGACAAATATGCAGGCCTTGTTGTTCTACGCTTGTCGAGCGTCTTCAAAATATTAAGTTCCATGAAACAGCATAGTGGCTGCATGGGTTGATCACAGGATAACTAGTTTTCTACCTTAATTAACAAGTGACCTAAATTAAATCATATGCAACATTGTTGGGAATGAGTTGAATTGCGAATAAACAGATTATATAAAGGCTGCCTGTATCCCCGATATAGCGGCCCTCCAAGCATGATTAGCGAACACCACTTTGCAAGACTGCACAAGCTGGCACAAGCACAACACTGCTTACGGTTTTATAATGCAGTAACAACGCCATGATGGCTCGTTTCCATACAGGAAAAAAGCAAGGCAGGAACCACGAGGTCTCATCGTGCGATGATCTTGATCTCAGTTCAATCTATTATTCCCACCGACAAGTTATAATCACAGCTCTCAGTACGCCTGCTTATCAAAGTGGTCAAAATACAAGACCGATGAATCCTAAGAATGGTACGAGTTGCCGGTTTCAACGCTTATCTAAAATGTGCGCTGGGAGATGCAGTAAGCTGAAAAGAAAAAAGTATACGAACCTGCCTTTTATTTTTCGTCTGCGATATACGTACATTATTATATTAAACGGGGTTTTATGTCAGCAATTACACCACTTTCTTTAATAATAATGCTACTACTACTACTACTACTACTAATTCTATTTACGTCCACGGCAGGATAAAAGCCACTGCCATCGATATCTAGTTACCGCCTTTTCCCGATGGGTGACAACGTCATACATGCAACGTATTTCTTAATTTCATTACACTACGTAGTTCCCTAGGGTCTCCGACTGCGATTCCATACCCTTTACTATAGTAAGCATTCTGAACACAGCTTTCTAGCTGCTGCAACTCATTCGTAACATCATTCGCATAATCATAATAATAGTACGCTCTATGGCGCAGTGCGTCATGCAAAGATACACGCAGATTCTTGAATGCACACAAAGATGTAGGATAAGAGGTGAGGAGGGAAAGAAAGTCACCAAGAACCTTCCGAGTTTTGTAGGCCTTGAGGAACACTGACGCGTAAGAAAAAGAAAATTCGCTGTTTCGCCCGACAGGCGAAGCACCGACTGCGGTAGGAAATTAGTAGGTACCTGCACGGAGTAAGGATAGTAGGTTTATTGGCCGTATAGGCTTGTAAACATTCGCTTACTAAGTAAATTAACAATTATACAATATGTAAGCGTGACTCAACGAGGACATAAAAAGAAACAGAGATACAGAGAGCGCTGTCCTTGTGCGTCTGCTTCTTTCCACGTCCTTGTTCAGTCGCGCTTAAACATTCTATCATGGATTCAAACCAACTAGCCCGTCAACGTGTTTTAACTAAATTAACCAGCACGGTGTCACGCGCGCACAGGTAAACATGAACGCATCTCGCTCGATGAGCGCAGAAACTAGCCGTGAAAATTCTGGAGTGAAGAATCGCGGCAGCAGCAAGAGAATAAACCTTCATGCATTCGCTTCAGCGCGAACGAAACGTCGAAAACACAGCGCATACGAAGCTACCGGCACTACGCGCACTCTGCGAACATCGCAGATCGCTAAGTAGATGAGGCCCGCGCGGCCGCGCACTTTAGCCACGTAGCAAATCGCTTTCAGGACACACGAGCGCCAGCAACGCGTCCCTATAGCGTCCGCCAAAGCGTCTACCACGCGTCCGCGATTCGCGTTACCAACATCGTAGTGGACGTCGCGGTTGTCTCCACTCCGGGCGAGGAGGACATCTAGGCGACATAGCAGCCGGAGAAGAACGCACCAACGCACCTCGTGCCTCGCCTCAGCCCCCTGCCTCACGCGCCACAGGATAGGGCCGAGGTCGGCACGTTGACGACGAGCCCTTCCTCGAGCGAGTTTCCGGCAGCGTTCATGAAATACCCCCTGTTCTTCGGCCGAACGCGCGGCCCGCTATCGCTGCGTTTCCTTCAACGCAGCCTGCTCTTCGGCAGAACGAACAAAACGGGGCCTTCCCATCTGACTGTCGGGCCTAAACTAAAGTGTTTTAGTTGAACGTCTTTACGGTACGCTCCGCTCCGAGCTGCCCCGCTAAGCCACAGCGGAGCGGCGGGCGATCTTCACGTTTTAGTTATACGTTTAGCGTAGCGGAGCGGACCTTTCGTAATTGCAGCGCCCCCTGGCCAAATTCAGGGTAATGAAAGAAAAGAAAAACACCTATTGATCACTCTTATACAGTAAAACGCATATATGTATATACATAACTTATTTCTCCATGAAGTATCTAGACGTGCACTTGTAATGCGTTACCGGTCCATTTTATCCAATGGAAAATAAAGCTCCGTCTTGAGGAACGCCACGTGTTAGCCAGCGCGCTTTCTTTCTGCATCCAATCCAATCCTTTCTGACGCCAGCGCTAGCCAAACCGCTGCGCAGCACGCTCCGCTCAGGCAGCTTCTCAGCGGACCGTGTTCCTCGCTTCGCTAGCCCGCTTACGGCTAAGCTGACGACGCATGCGCATTCGCGCTTCCGCTCCGCTTAGCTGCTGAGCGGAGCGTAAACACGCTCAACTAAAACACTACTGGCGGGAAACGGCGAGCGCGAGGCGAGCGAACACGCGATCACACCCTTTCCCTCCTCCGGAGCGAGGGGACGCCTGTGTTTGACTTGCGTCTGGCGCTGCGCCTGTTTCTTTATGCATATAAAACTTCGCTTTAAAGGTCGCGTATGGTGAACCGGCAGTGGCTGAATCGGTTAGCCTGGTGGTCTCGCAACCCAACAAGCAATTTTTACTTTCGCGCGGCTTGGATTTTTTCGTACGGCAACACCAACACCGACACGAGTGAGGCAATACAAGCTTCTCTTGATCCGGACTTCTGTGAAGGGAGGCTCAGATGACCCAAACACAGCAGTCCCGATTTAGTAGAGGAATGGTTGAGGCATGTGATACTGGTCGACGCATTTGCCGCGAGGTAATGAGAGACATGACACCGTGCAAGTTTCGCGAAGCACTAAAGTCTGGCATCGGACAGTGTGCGACAGTGAAAAGACAGACTTCCTTCCTTTTTTTCCGCGTGCACAGCAAGATTTGCCACGTTATGAATTAATGGGATGCTCTTGTCAGGCAATACCTCCAGGAATGAGCACCCTCTGCACACAAACTATATGGTTTCAACTCATTGTAGGCGATATATACACGTTGTGAAGTGCTTCTATAACATCATTTATCAAAGAGTAAGAGGGGGCACTTCGTTTGTTTCCAGTACATTCTCGCAACATTGAGAAAGGGGAGGGATCGGAACGCTTAGAACTAATCAAGAGGGGCAGAAAATGGTCTTAATACGCCGTCGCTCGTTATCTTATGTCGGAAAGGATTTCTTGGTTGATGAGCATGATGGTCGACGAGCGTGGCGGAGACGCGAGCGTATGAAAGCTCCGGCATATGGTGTGACCTGCACGAAGTCGTCTACTGGCGCACGCCGTATTCGCTCTTGGACGGTGTTACGGGTATTTACTGTGCTTGCATTGTTCTGACAAAACTAATTCCTAGCTGGCTGATTTCCTGGGCAAGTGGGGGCGCGTGGTGCCATGATGCTATGTTGTTGTACTTGAACTGTCTTCTCAGGAGCGTTCGGAAAGTTGTCTTGGCGCACTTCAAGGGGGCGTTACAAGTCAGTCGAGTATTTTCGAGTGACCCGACACGGTGGCTGTGTCTCTGTTGCTTTCTACTGCTGAACTGCTGCTACATCGCTGCTCGAAAAGGCGGCAAAATTCCCGTGGAGGTAAAATTCGAAAACGCCGGTGCACTTAGCTTTATGTGCGCGTCAACCCTTTGATTGCCAAGCTTATTTTCCATATGCTTCTCAGCCGCAGCTGGTTTTCTTCCTCGTATGGGTTCAGTGGGCATTCTATCCTACACAGTCGTAGTTAATCTTGTCGTCGATTTTTCCAATTTCAATTCACAGATTCGTTCATCCGCCATAGTCCGAACGAAATTACATTCCACACTGGTTGCTCTTCCAATGCTCAGCCCTTGCTTTCTTAAGGTTGTGCGATACCCGATGAATGTACGGTATTACTACTTTCTTTTTTTGGTTCTTCGCGTCGCTGCTGGCAGGAAGACTGTTTCCTAATCCTTCTTACTTCTGCGTTATCCAGCCAAACTAAAATGTGGTCCGGGTAGGCAGACGCCTTCAGGCGGTCAAGTTTCTCCGAAAAACACTGCTGTGCAAGGTGCGGGCATGATTTCTTAACATCTTTCCTGGAACCAAACTTGGCGACGCTCCTTTTGAGAAGTTTTGAATGAGGTAGAATGATTTTGCTTGATGTTGGCTGGTAGCCACCGCACGTGTAACACGCGCCTGATACGACTACCACCGAATAGCGAACCAGACCATCGAGTCCTTGTGGCAAATGACAATGCCACAATTGCGATGACCTTCCAGTTATAGGAAGTTGCCGCCGATAAGTGTAATAGTCAGCCTAACCGTGATATGTGACAGCTTGGCAGCGCCCATGCATACAACGCCGACTCCCCACTTCGATCGGAATTCGCACTTCTTATTGGCCGTCCGCCCAACAGCAAGAAATAAGCGGTACAATCCGTCATCGCTTAGTCTCACCTCACGCTAAGGGCAAGCATTAGGTACGCTTTGTCGCAATCATTAAAGGGACACTAAAGTGACAAATGATTCCTTCGGCATCAGTAAATCAGCGTTATACAACACCAAGAACAGCACTCTTACAACGATAAGACGTTTGGTAAGCCAGAAAACGCGCAAGAACGAAATACGGGTGGCGACGCCTACTTAAGTTCCCGAACCTGGGGGCTGTGACGTCTTGGATATTGATGGCATCTTCTAGGGCCTACTAATTGTATATAGCGGTAAAGATTGACTACATTGTGTTCTAAAGGAACTAAATATTAAACATGGCAAGTTTCGGTAACCTTTATTCAGCCAACGCGACCCAAATGCGAAAACATACTTTGGAATCCCTGACGTCACGCTGACGTACCGGCTCTGGGGTTTCGGCGCGAAATTCAAATACTTGGACCTTCCTTTTCTCATCTGATAATCAAACTATTTTTTTTTTAAATGACTGCGTGCAGGGTTCTCAAAGAATGCTTCATTAGTCTAAACTGATTTATTGCTTCGCTTTAGTGCCCCTTTAAGATCAGCTGTCTGCTTTGACGCTGCTAAGACTACAGAGCCGAGCCGAGCCGAGGCGTAAAAAGTGGTTTGATTTCCGGTTAGTAGATGGAGCCACAACATCGCCACTGCTGGTGCGTTGACGATGCGGAACGCTTTAAAGGCCTTATTGTTCACCACATCATTAATTTATTGCTCAGCTGTAGAATGGTACGTGATGATGGTGGCGAGCGCCAAACAGACGCCGAACATGACGAAACGGCACGGACGAACATTTGTAAGGGCGTTCGCCCTTACCACTGGCTAAGGAGGCTGGAAGTAATGAATGAATGAAAACTTTATTTGTACCTCTTTAAGGGGAAAGGGCAAGCGAATAAATGGAGGAGAGACTACTCGGGCTGGGTCTCCGCTTCCCTCTAGCCCACCCCAGGATGGCCTCCTGAAGGCCGGGCCTGGAGCCGTGCAAGGCCGCCCGCTGCTCCTCACTAGTTAATAATTGTGTAAGGAAAGGGGAGGGGGTTCTGAGGGCTCTCCCATATGATGTGGTTTCAGTCTGCTTTGGCAGAGACGCAGAATCTGCAAGAAACTGCTGAGAAAGTGTATAGGTGAAGCAAAGCCCCACTGTCGTATTCGTGTAAACGCAGCTCATTCTTATAACACCAATACATTTCTTGCGTCAATTCAGCAACCGTGGACATGTATTCAAGGTGTCTCACGTAACTTGAGCCAAACATAATCATATGCATTTGCCACGTAACTGAACGGAACCGAGGTAATGTTGTTTGCCGTTGCATGGAGATACTCAGATTACTATTTTTTCATTCAGCGTAATTAGATCATTAGTCTTAATTAATTAATCAACTTCTCAGATATTATAGTTAGATGAAGAGTGCCAATAAGGAAATTGTAGAGCAACATAAAAAACTCCCGACACAGTTTTCTCTTGTTCGATACGTGCTGCATAGAAGTGTTTTTCCGAGTGTAAAAGAAGCCCGCGAATACACGCAAAGTGCCTCGACCGGCCAGTCGCGCGGCAATTTTGCGTGTATTTGAGGGTCTGCGACAGTCTGTATACAGACTGTCGCAGGTATGCGGTAACCGAAGGAAGTGAAGCTCGTCAAGCCGCTCGGATGCAGTGATGACGTCACTAACTGAAGTGGGATTTCGCACCACCAAAGCGTTAAATGCGACGGGGCTGATTCCCTTCAAAATGTGGCGAATGCGTTCTGCTTGTGTCATGTTGCTACTGGTGTCTGTAATGTACGAAGTGTACGATTCACCTTCGTTTTGGCAGCGGTAGACCAGCTTCTTTTTGGCCGCATCAGATCGGCCAACAGTAGTGTCGAAGATCTGTCATATCTCCTGTGGAAATGAGATCGACCTTGTAAATGTTGCCCAATCGGTAATTTCCTGTTCGTGGTTGAGGAGCCAATTTTTTCTCCACCTGCTCGAGGTCTGCCTGCTTGTTATAGTCGCTTACTCTGTTGTAGTTGTTGATACAATCCTCAATGTCGTCACCGCAAAGTCCTGTGATGATTTGGGGATTACGCTGGTGGCTGTTGGCAGTCCAAACTGGGGCGCTTGAGGTACCAGGAGCTGTAGGGTTAGTAGAACTGGAGCTCCCAGGAGTTGAACATTTCAATTGCAGGCGGGTGCACCCGGCGTCCTGTGCACATTTCCAGGGAGAACGGAAAGCTTGTGCTCCACTGAGATCGAGGAGAGCCTCCACTACTTAAAAGACGGAACCACACCCAACGCTTTCATTAGGTGAGGTCGCACATAGCACCTGCCAAAAAGAGAAGACCTGGGGTGATGTGATGATTACTGTATGCAGGTGAACACGAGGAGGTGAGGTAAACACGCAATATTTACAATTTCTTTCCAAACATTTATATTTGATTAGAAAGTTTTACCGTTTGAGCACTCAAGAATTTCATCACCTTTTTCCTACGTCGTTTGCGGGTGAGCTCCGTTCTCCTGCACAGTAAAGAAAAAAAAATCATGCAGGAACTCCTCCGGGAGTTGTTTAAGCAGGCGTAAGCATTGTGTCACTTGCTAATCTTCACACAGCCAGGTGTCATTATCAATGTTGTGAAACTTGATTCAACTAGCATAAACCCTTATCAACTTTCATTGGTCGTTATCAACCTTACCTAACATGATTCGACAATTATCAACTCTTATTTGTCCTTATCAACATGGATGTCCAGCGATGCTGTTGCGAAACCACCATTACAAACGCTGAGGGGGGTATGCAATGCTTCATTGGTTCAGATGCTTGTTTTGGGCTTGTTCTTTAGTGAAATGTACGCTGTTTTGTGTGTTGTATGGGTGATTTTAATGAATGCATGTACTGTTCGCTTCACTTTGCTGAGTACTTGTAGCCTCTGCCTTACGTAGATATGAGCCATTGCTTACGGGGCTATGAGGGATGATTTATGGGGTATGAGCCATTGCATTCGTCTTACGTGAAAGACGGACAACCTTATCATTGGGCAGGCAGATAAATACTTACGAATTTAAAAACTTCTTAATATTGGATTTCATCCTCAATGACAGAGTTTTACGCAGTCTGTGTCGTCGAGACACCACGAAGCTCTAATGCGCTAGAAACAGCAAACAGGTTAAAACGGACGTTTGGACGAGTTGGTAAGCCATATTTGAAACAGAACAGCGTGGTTTTGACGGGGACAGCAGGGAGATAGACACGGAACGAACGCCGGAAGGAGCGCAACAACAACGTGCATAATACTGTATAAGGGCATCTTGGCATCCACTGTAGAGACTGCGACAGCAAGGCTTGCCGCCCCCATTTCGCTCGAACACAACTTTTAAGTAAACATAGTAATCAACTAACGCGTGAAATCCTCGAAGCAGCGCACATCGCCTGGTCAAAAAACGCATGCGTCAGTAGCCCCTCCTTATCGATTACGTCCAAAGAACTGGCATTTTTATCGGGGGGGTATGATGATTACAGTTATCACCCTTGTTCAGTGAGGCATGTGCGATTGACTGTGAATATATGTATGTTTTTTTTTTGTTTCTCCTGTTGGTCGGAGCTGTTATATATTCTTCGTTCGAAGCAATAAACTTCAGTTGCAAGTCAGCGCTCGTCCGTGTCGTTCTCCCTGCTGTCCCCGTCAAAACCACGCTGTTCTGTTTCAAATATAGCAAACAGGTGCTTTGGAAGGTCCCTTTCATACAGATTATTTGAGCAAACGAGCCTTTTAAGTATAGAAGCATCTTTTCAAGGACCTGCCGTACATGCACACTGATAAATAATGCCCGAACTACACAATAGTAGAGAACAGCGACGAGGAATCACTGCTGCATATTCTGTAAACTCGCTTTTCGTGGCACTGATAATGTGGCAAGTCAGCAAACGTTGTCAATTTATACCAAGACGTGCACAGGTGGAATTCGCAAGTGAAATGCGAATTTCACCTGCAATGCAAAATTGTTGGTCTGCTTTTTAGGATTTCTGAACTCTTGCCTGTTTGATTAAAGGTATCAATGTGTAACGCACTGTTTTTCTCAAAACTGTCATATTGTAATATTTTATGGGGTACAACCACGTCTTCAAATTACCATAAACTACTACTACTACAAAAAAGAGCCTTGCGTGCTATTGAGGGCTATTACGGTGCACCATAAAAATTACGTACACAACCCTTGTTTGTTGAACATAGCATACTACAAGCAGACCAAGTGTACTATCTATGGCTGTTGCAATACATTCATCGAAGCCGTTTGTACTCTGTTACTGACAGTACTATAAATTACAACCTCCGTGAGCTAAAACTACGAGTCCGGCGATCGCGTACGAATTATGGTAGACAAAAGCTAAACTTTCAAGTACCCAACGCCCTCAACGAATTTCCCTTTGCTGATGATTTCTTCTTATCAAAAAATGTGTTCAAGGTAAACACGAAACGACGTTTGATTGAAGGCGAAATTCAAATGTAAAAAACTGTAATCTACTGTTTGTTTATACATATGCTTCTCTCTATCTTTGTAACGGACAAGCACTGTAGTGCCATTTTTGTGTCTTAATTTACCAGTCATGTATGCATTGTATTTGTATGTGTATGACTTTGAGTGCTTACGCATTACCTTTCACATGCTTGTATTTTTCCCTAATTATGTTTCACTGTGCGCATTGCAGCCTTGTTTTGACATATTTGTAGCACCTTCTATGTACATTTTTTTGGCCTTTATAATATTACTGCCAACGGTGTGGGTACCGAGGCCTCGTCAGGAGAGACGCCTTTTGTCCCGCCTTTTGTCCCGGTCCCCTCTTTTCCTTGAAAAGAAGGATAAACTTCACTTCACTTCAAAATATTACGATTGTGCATTGAAACTTGCGTCGCGTATTTTCATCGTAATGAGTGACGTTAGCTGCCCCCTTTTAATGCGAAGCATTCTTGGCGAGTTGTATGCAGATTTCTGTAACGACTAACTGGCCGTTGCCGTGGGCTGATCCCGAAGGTAGAGCAGTAAAAAAGAAAAAAAATGTGGGTCGTTCTCTTGGTTATGTGGCACTGAATGTGTGCGGCTCTTCAATTAACATATTTGGCAACTTGGCTATGTGCCCTTATGTATGTGCCGCTCTTCAATAAACCTCTTTGACACCACATTGGGGCACTGGGTATCACGATAACAAGCAAATACTCTATGCGCTGCACTCCACATCAGTTCTCCAATACTTCGAAAGATCATTAACATTCACTGCAGAACAGTTACGATCCATAACAACCATGCTGTGCCAAACCAAGCATGCTTCACATCACCTAGAAACCAACTGGGGTGGAGTCTGCCCATTTTTTTTTATTAAAAAGCTTTTTCAAACTCTTAACATGCAACTGGAATAAGAATGGCAAAGGCGCAGGGGACGAGTGCCCATGGTTAGGAGGATGCAAGTTAAGACGCTGCCGACACAGAGAAAGAAACTTTTATTGATAAAATCAGTGTCTCGAGTGAGGCCCGATACCATACAAAAGAAAAACAAAGAAGGGAATGTGATACAACCGCATCGCTTCTTGATTCAGAATGCAAAATCGCTCCCTTCACTCTCCCCAGCACATAACCGATATTAATCACGGCCGTACTCTTGTCCCAGTCCCGTGTCGTACCTTGCCCTTCCAACCTGGAGCTTAACAAAGCCACAATATGTAGTGCACGTCCAATTACACCGCACCATTGTCTTCGCGGCGAAGGAGGACAGCAGGTCGCGGGAAATGGCAAAAAGAGGAAAGGAGGTGTGGAGAGGTTGAAACTCTCAAGATGACGAAGTCGGTGCCGTCTTTTGTCTTTCTGACTCTATTTTTTTCCCCACACCTGCTTTCATGGCTTCGGCACGCTTGCGTCATCGCCGCGAGTCCGGGTCGTGCGCGCGCTAGCTACATACAACACGTCTCTTGCTTTTCATCGTGCGGTTCTTTCTTCTTTCGTTCTTCTTCTGGGCGGGGGGGGAGATGCGATTTCTTGCGCAGCCTGTTTTCTCTTTTTACGGTAGAGTGCCCGTATTAGTGGGCCAGCCCCCATTCCTGCCGCAAGCCCCTTAGCGTAGCGGAGATAGCAATGAAGTGTGTGAGTGTGGGTGGGTGGGAAGGGTCGAGCGGAGTGAGAGGGGATAAGCGAGGAGGAACTCGCCTTGTCTCTTGCATGCAGGCCATGTCCTGATCTACACGCGTACACCCTCGCGTATCCTTTGAACGAGCTTCAAAGATTTTTTCACAGCCTGCCCTGTCACGGTCCGACTTTCTTAAACGGGAACGGATTTCCCTCGCCTCGAAGACGTCTCCATTGAGCCGAGGCAGAAGAGCGTGCACGCGAAGATGGGCAACGGACGACCGTCGGCAAAGCAGGAACCGCCTCAACACCCCACGGGTGCGCGGAAACAAGCAAACGCACATTCACACGCCCGCATGCGCGCACGCACGCACGTCGCTCAGCGAGCCGCGAAGCGCTGCGTGCCCTCGGGAAAACCCGCGCTCGTTTCGGACCTCTGACAGCACGGGAACGCGGTTCCGAGCCACTAACGGCACTGCACAGCTCCGGGAGATTGGAAAAGTAGAACGCTGCGCTGACGTCATAGCATTTTGGGGGCGTGAGTGCGACGGGGGTGGAGTTGTGGGAATGGGGGTGGGGGGGGGACAGGTTTGTAGTGCTGCAAGGAAGAGTAACAGCCGCAGTTTGTTGCGATATTTGGGCCGCTTTGCTGGGTTTCTCGGGCTCCTCGCTCAGGGCGTCCCGTCGCCTCCCCCTCCTCCCCCTCCCCCCCCCACGAACACACAGCACGCACACTGAGCGCCGGAGAGAGGTCGCCCCGTCTCGAAAGCCCCACTTTTCAAGCTGCCATTCGTCTCGGTGCTCTACACTCACTCTTGTTTCGTTGTCGTCAACGCGGTGGCCCGCAAAATTTGGTAGCTTCCCGTTGACATGCAGCTTACGGACGCCAAACACGAGTCATTGAGGGTTTTTCCTGAACTCGCCGTGGATCATTCCTTAATGAAGCTTGATGTAGTTTCCTTGCTTATATGCAGTTGCCAGCGACACGACTGTATTGCCATTTATTAACGTGTGCTCTCGTAATGACATTGTTCTGCAGACAATGTTGTCTGAGAACAATGTGTTTAATACCTTGTTCCTTTTACGTCGAACATTGCTGGCTGCGAACAGACCGATCAAGTTTCAGAAATTTGCTTTTGATGCGGCAAAGTTCTTAAACATGTTGTCACACTACAATTCAGGTAATCAGATTAGTGAGTCATAAGGACGAGAACGTTCACCCAGCAACGGTGATCAGCTTCTTCTGTGCAAGCTCGTCTCTATCTTGTTGCTTTTGTTCATATGAAGGAAGGAGGCATATACCCACAAAGGGAGATTGCCAAGAATTGGGTGGTTATTAGAAACGGACAAAAAATAAAAAGACAGGGTGAATTAAATATTTGGACATCTTGATTTGGATGACCGGACATTAGATCCTTCTCTTCCTCCTTGTCGCCGTTTCAACGCCGTAAGTCACGTTGTCATCTAATTTTCCGTCACCATGCGTTTTAGATGCATGCTTCAAATTTATTATTGTTTCGTAATGTTTATTTTAGCGGTTGCCACAGAGTAATTTGAGCTGCACTTCTCGAATTCCCAAGCACATCACTGCAGCGATGTGCTTATATTTACAGTACGAAGAACAGAGTGCGTTTTCTTTTCTTATTAAAGCTGATGTTGTTGCGAAAAAAGTCCCTGGGAACCCGTACCAATGACAATGCTCTTCATTTTTTTTTCATTCGCAACAAGTTTTGACATTTGCAATGCAGTTTATTTTATTGAAATGGAAATATGACAGGATAGTTGATCACCTTCTCGCCTAAGGATGCAAAGAATACGAAAGCCTACGCTAATAGAAAATGCAGAAAGAGAAAATAATAGATAAGTGAAAACGGATACCCCATGCGAACGAAAAAAGTACCAGTAGTGGTACTGATCATGTCCATTACCAGTAATGGTGATGCATATGCCAGCAATCCAAGGCTCAACATGATTGTCAAAGAAGACGCAAAGCTCGAAGTGTTGTTCATGTTAGTATTTCTAAGTTCACCTTGTGAATAATTCAGAATCTGTCTTTCCCAAGGCAACTCTATATTCGTTTGCAATTTAATAAGTACTGCCTATAATGTTTAGAAGTGACGGTGCGCCAACTTTCATTGACATTCTGAAACTAGTTTTTTTAATTGTGAACCTGCATAAAATTTTGATTGAGTAAAAGAAACATTCCCAAATAGTGGCACCAGCACTCCATTTTCCGCGACTCTTGCTCGTGCAGCCGGACGGCAGTTTACGTACTACGGGCATCAAAATTCCGATTACGTCCGAAGGGGCACCCAGAATCAACAGGATTATTATCATATCTTGCATCTGCCATCGCTTCCCTAAAGTTTCTTCCCCTGATCGCAAGGTGTGAGCGATCTTCTCAAGCTGGCGTATCTTCTCAAGCTTACTTGGAATAGAAACTTGTATTATTCATGTCCGACGATCAGCCGGGCTAACATCTCCAGCCTATCATTAGAGCTTGTATCTCTGCCTCTCTCTTGTCTTATTCAGCTGCCGCCATCGTCATTGCTCCTCCTCCATTAGAGATAGGATGCCGTATACGTTTGTACTTGGAGTTTTATTTCTACATTTCAATAAAACAATAACTAGATTTTAGTAAACACATAGGCAGGTATTTACATTGCATCTGATGCGTTAACTCGGCGAAGCCGAAAGTGCACCGCTACTACGCCCAGAACTTCCCGAACTCCTCTCCACCCCCCCCCCCCCCCCGTGAGAGGCCGGGAGCTCGGTTTACAATCAATCAATCAATCAATCAATCAATCAATCAATCAATCAATCAATCAATCAATCAATCAATCAATCAATCAATCAAACAATCAATCAAATGTTTGTTATAGTGCCCAGGAACAGCTGCGGAGCCTTCGTACTGGTGCACTTAAAGAGTAATACACAATACAAAATGTACAAAGAAGACACATGTAGTAGACAAAACAATGCGAGATGGAGAAACAAACAAGGAAACAGAAAAACGAGGAGGCTGCGTGACAGGCAGTTGATTATACAAAATGATTATATACATTTATACAAGACTCAGGAAATGAACGCTGAAATATGTCAATAAAGGCAGAATACTTATTACATGTTTTTTGGAGTCGAGCCATAGCACAGTCTTTAATGTAGCAAGGTCGGGCAGAAAAATGCGCAATGCTGCCTGGTATACTTTCGTGGCACGGAAAATTGTTCATGATTATGTAGGTTTCGGTAATGCACAATGCAGGGGCGTAGCCAGGGGGGGGGGGGTGGTTATGGGGCTTCAGCCCCCCCCCCAAAATTTTTTCGTGCTGTCCATGCGCCGCCGGCCAAAACAACCCCCGGCGCCGGAAATCATGCTCGATTTTGTCTAGAATGTCCTTTTCACGCTCGAAAAAGCATTTTAGCGCCAACATTGCGAAATCGGGCTGGATTTCGCGGCAACGCCCATGCACCGGGAGTCACATATCGTAACGCAAGGAGCTACATCCTAGCACAAAGTTCCAAAGGCGTGGCGGCGGGCTTGTCGCGGCATCTCGCTGAGGCCGCGGAATCGGGAGCGCTTGGATTTCAATTCTGACACTTTCTGGGTATAAAGTTCTAATAAACTTTTGAAGCGAAAGGTGCATTGATATTTGCAAAGTCGTGCTTTAGATTTTCATTTCCGGAACTTTGTGGGCTTAATGTTGTTATAAACACTTGACGCCAAAGGTGCATTGACTTTTCTAAAGTCTTAGATCGGAACATACAACGAGACAAGCCAAATCAACACACTATCAGACAAGTTGACAAAACACGCAGCGAGATACGATGAGACAAAGCGTTGTGGTGGTTCATTTGTGCCGTCATATCGCATAAAAAATACCAATATTTTTTATGCGATATGACGGTACAAATGAACCACCACAACGCTTTGTCTCCATCGTATCTCGCTATATTTTTTTTCACCTACGCCAAAGCATTCATGTCAAGACACTAAAGCGAGCCAGGGTACCTACGTTCTTATTTATTTTTCTAATTTGACTTTTATTCGTGAGGACACATTGAGCCTCTCAAATTTTTTTATTCTCGCTACCCTACCCGCGGGCTGCCAGAGCGCATGCGTTTTTCTTGTGTTGCCCCGAAACCACCGCGCGGCGTACTTCGGTGCGCGTTCGGTTTTCTCTGGCCGAGTGGATTTTCGCCTGGAAGTTTTGGACGCTTTCTGGCTAGCAGACCAGAAAAAGAAACAATGGTCGCTCGCCGCCATCACTGTGGGGACTCGACGGATTGCACCGCGTTCGCTTGAGCGCAACCTCTCTTGAAAGTCTTGTCTCGCCGGTGCAGGATACAGAGCAGTATGCGTATGGTTCTCGGTGGACCAAGCGCCTCACGTTTTCTTCCGATATTCATTCGGCAGCCACATTAGGTGCCCAAAGTAGGCATTGGATCGTGGCCAACATACTCTCCTTTGCCTTTCTTTTTTTTTTTTTTCATTTCGGTGCCCCCGTCCCACAAAAGAAAAAAAAAACATTGTTGCGGAGCAGCGAATTGTCGCATGGTGACAGTTTGTTACTTCTTTTGCGGAAAGTAATCGGCCGCGGCACGCTTCGGTTGCCGGATACTATTATTATATTGTGATAGCAATTATATGAACACTCCAGGCGCATTCCTGCTGTCGCCGTCGCCATCATGTTTCGTATGAAGTCTCAGGGCATTAACGTCGTGACCGCGCGCCGCGTGCTGTATGTGCGAGTGAAAGAGTAGGCGGGGGGGGTGGAATGGGTGAGCCGACGATGGTGGCTCAGTCTTGCGTGCGCAAAGGAGAAAAGCGGGGAGAAATTAAGCGCGCCGCCTTCCGTCGAACGCGATACATCGAATGGAGTGGATGGAATGGGGGCGGGATCTAGGATTCTGTGAATCTGTGATTGCGCTACATGTTTATTTGCCTTGTTTGACGCATTCTATACAGTCACGTTTTCTTAGATACGTAGATTTATTGGAGACTTATACGTATATTTAAATATCTTGTTGCGAGGTTTTGTGTATACGTGCAGTGAACTTTCTTTACAGTGACACTTTTTTGCCCTTTATCAAGCATTTGTATATTCCATTCTATCTTCACATTTCTCATGAACGAGGGCGAGTTAAATAAAAGTGAGCCTACCCACCCCGCGCTATAATGGTTCGGTTCATTATCTGTGCGGCATGCGCGTAGCGCACAGGCATCTTTCATTTACAAAATTGACACGCAGATGTGAGGGTAAAAGTTCTTTAATGCTCTCATAAACTGTGTTGAACATGGTTGCGGGATGTAATGGACACTTCAGAAGTTGAGCAGCGGGGTGCTGTGAATTTTTTGACAGCTGAAGGCGTTTCCCCCCCAAAAATTATTTGCCGTATGGCTGCCGTGTACGTTGAACATTGCATTTCATTGGTCACGGTGAATCATTGGAGCAAACGGTTGAAAAAGGACATGAAAGTTGCGAACACGATCCAAGACAGGGCCAAAGCTATCGTGCAATCACCCCCAACACAAGTGCAAAAGTTGATGAGCTGATGAGACAAGAACGGAGGATAAATATTGATGAACTGGCAGAGCGTGTGAACATCAGTCGCGGTTCGGTTCACACCATAATTCATGAACATCTCGGTCATCGGCTCTTGCGTGCGCAATGGTTTCCCAAGATTTTGAACCACCGCCAGAAGGTATGCGCTGCCTTGACTCATCTGATCCGGTATCACAATGAGGGTCACGACTTCTTGTCTGCAATTGTGATCGGGGACGAACCATGGTGCCACTACTACGAGCCTGAAACACGACAGCAAAGCTTACAGTGGGAACATTCGAATTAACCGCCCCTAAAGAAAGCAAAGACCGTCATTCCACCGGAGAGGTGTTGTTTACTATTTTTTACTAGCTTTAGCTCGGGCCCAACTCCGACGCGGCCTATTCAAATAAATGTAGAACGCAGAAACGTTTTTCTAAGATAACCCCTGGGTTACTTTTAATGGAATTTGTTGAACTTGATAAAATTAACTTCTAGTATCTGTTGGAAGCGGAAGTTCGATATAGGGCCTGAATGTTGTTCAAAATAGTTTGAAAAATTTGAAAGTGCGAAAAAAATAGAAGCACTACCTTTACAAACTAAAAGCTGTTCATCAAAAACAGATTTCGCGGTTCTTCAAATGGCATCTATTCTAAGAGTCAAAGCGGACAAATTCGGTATGTCAAGTTGTATCTTACGTGAATTAGTTACGTAGTGCACAAGGGTTCTGTAAAAGCCGTATTTCAATAATGCTCAATTGTTTGAGATTCATTTGTAAGATATCAAGTTTGTCCGCTGTAGATGTACTATTAGATGCGATTCACAGAATTGTGACATTATTTTTCATTGTTGAGTTAGAGAGTTTTAAACGTGATAATTTCGTTTCCTGAAAATTTGAGATTTGTGCCAATCTTTAATAAAAATTTGACAACCTAAATGAAAAATTCGAAACCAGAAGACAGTAGAGTCAGTAAGTTTTTCTTTTAAACGCAACAAACCTCATCAAATTTTGTGCAGTGGTTGCCGAGAAAAACTAATTCATCTTCTACATGTATTTAGATAGGAGCATCCGAGCGTCCTCTTAAGGAGGAGGCCAAGCTGCAACGTATTGTTGCAGCTTGGCTGCAACAATATTGTTCAACCCTATTGTTCAGATGTCTATCCTCTACCGCGCATAGATGACGCCCTGGATTGTCTTCATGGTGCCGAATTCTTTTCTTCTTTGGACTTGCGATCGGGCTATTGGCAAGTGCCAGTGGATGAGTCCGACCGCTCGAAGACAGCTTTCATTACGCCTGATGGCCTGTATGAGTTTACAGTAATGCCACTCGGCCTCTGCAATGCGCCCGCCACATTCGAAAGGATGATGGACAATATTCTACGAGGCCTCAAATGGAAGGCGTGCTTGCGTTATTTAGACGACGTGGTAGTTTTCTCCCCTGATTTCACCACTCACCTTTCTCGTATACACGAAGTCCTTACTTGCCTTACCACCGCCGGCCTTCAACTTGAAGAAGTGCCGCTTCGGAGCCCGCCAGCTTACCATACTTTGCCATGTCGTGTCCAAAGACGGTGTCCTTGCCGACCCTGACAAACTTCGTGCTGTCGCAAAATTTCCGCGGCCGACTACAGTGAAAGAGCTCCGAAGTTTTGTCGGTCTTTGCACTTATTTTCGACGCTTTGTGCGCAATTTTGCCTGCATCACCGCTCCCCTGACGAAGCTGCTGGCTGGCCCTGGTGACTTTCGCGACTGGACTCTGGCATGTGACCAAGCCTTCACAACTTTGCGTTGTCTGCTTACCTCAGCACCTGCTCTAGGCCACTACGACCCGAGTGCACCTACCGAAGTTCATACCGACACCAGCGGCGTTGGTCTTGGAGCCATCCTTGCGCAACGCAAGCCTGGCTTTCCGGAATGTGTGGTTGCATATGGGAGTCGCGCCCTCACGAATGCAGAAACCAATTATTCTGTCACAGAAAAAGAATGTTTGGCTATAGTTTGGCCCTTAAACGAATTTCGCCCTTACTTGTATGGCCGTCCGTTCGACGTTGTGACAGACCACCACGCGCTGTGCTGGCTTGCGTCACTGAAAGACCCGACGGGCCGTCTTGGACGTTGGGCTCTTTGGCTCCAAGAATTTGACATTCGCGTCATCTATCGATCCGGGCGCCAACATTCTGATGCAGATGCGCTCTCCCGTTCGTCCATGCGATCCGACGAAACGCCACCTTCATCCATAGAGTGCCCGGTTGCTACGCTTGCTGTTACTGACATGCCGTCTGAACAAAGAAAAGATCCGCGGATTGTGTGTCTCATTGACATTCTTAGCAGTTCTTCAACGGCTACATGCCCTCGAACCCTTCGTCGCCAAGCCATCCACTTCGTGCTACGGGACACCATCTTGTACCGCCGAAACTATCAGCTGGACGGTCGCAAATGGCTGCTAGTCCTCCCTCGCCATCTGCGTTCCGAAGTATGCACGTATTTCCACGCCGACCCACAACAACCTCATGCTGGCGTCCTGAAAACCTACAAGCGGCTCCGCCAGCGGTACTACTGGCGCGTCATGTATTTTTATGTCCGCAAATACATTCCGTCATTTGCAGCCTGTCAGCGACGCAAGACATCTCATACGACAGGCCCTCTGCAACATTTACCGTGTCCTGCACGTCCTTTTGATCGGGTTGGCATTGACCTTTACGGGCCTGTTCCATGCACTGCTAACGGAAATCGTTGGATAATTGTCGCAGTAGACCACCTCACAAGATATGCCGAAACTGCTGCACTTGCTTCAGGTTGCTGCTCGCGATGTCGCCGCATTCATCTTACGGCACGCCGCACCGCGAGAACTGCTCAGCGACCGAGGCCGTGTCTTCTTGCCCGAAGTTATTAATGAGCTACTCGCCGCGTGCCGCACTATTCACCGCACCACTACGGCGTATCGCCCACAGACTAACAGTCTAACGGAACGATTCAACCGCACTCTAGGTGACATGCTCACCATGTTGCGTCGTCTGATCATTCCAATTGGGACGATGTCCTCCCTTTTGTGACGTACACATACAATACCGCCATTCAGGCTACCACAGGCTTCTCACCATTTTTCCTTCTTTATTGACGTGAACCATCCACTATCCTCGACACCGTACTACCATATCACCCGGTTGCCTCTGAATTCGCCCCTCTTTCCGAAGTTGCTAGCCAAGCTGAGGAGTGCCGCCAACTGGCTCGCTGGTTCCCGTCGGATACCCGAGGAATCCACAAAGATGGCCAGGACAACGATCAGCCCACATAGTCCTTCGCCGTGGACTCGCACGTCTGGCTTCGGCTGCCCTTCCAAGCTCTAGGCCTTAGCCCAAAGCTTGCTCCGAAATATCAGGGTCCGTACCGGATCGTCGCGTGTACATCGCCTGTGAATTAAGTGGTTGAACCGCTGACGCCATCTTCGGACAAACGCCGCCGTGGCCGTGAGACGACTCACATCAGCCGCCTGAAGCCGTTCCACGATGCCCTTATCGTACCATCACGTTAGGTCGCCAGGATGGCTCCTCTTCGCCGCGGGGGCAATTGCAAAGGGTAATATGCATGTGGCACTGTGCAGACTGCCACCACTGCGGCGCGAGACCCGAGCTCGGACTGCTGATGTGAAGCGCTAGGACTCGTGATCAAGAGCTACCTGCGAGCTGCAATAAACCCCATTTCAAAATAAATAAATAAATAAATGAATAAATAAATAAATAGTGTGAACATTATATTACCCCTTCAGCTTCTTCATCTGTATATTGACAAAGATGTGGGGCTCCCGCACCGCTGAACGGCGCGCACAAAGGTCGGCGCCATGAAAGACGATGAAGTGCGTAGGCTGCACGCTCTTCTTGTGACCTGCCATTAAACAGAAACGTCTCTTTTGTAACACTCCGTCTCCAACCTACGTTACATTTTTCTGGTGGAGGTGCTGAGTACATGCTACCACTCCCAGATTGAACACCGTCTACAAGCCCAATACGAAGTCCGGTCGAGCTGACTCCTGTGTACGTACGGACAAACCGCTGACTTCAAGGACTGCCACCTGAGCACGAGCCGCCACCCAACCAAGTCAGAAGGATGAGTACGTCGGTTCCATCTTCTGCCTCGACCGCGCCGACCGAGGTCGTCCTCAACCAGCCGCGAATCCCCCACGACCTTCCATGGGGACACCTTCGAGGATGTAGAGGACTGGCTCGATCACTTTGAGCGTGTCGCAGACTACAACGGCTGGACTCCAGAGCGCAAGCTACGCAACGCCTACGTTGCCCTCGAGGACTATGCGCGGACATGGTTTGAGAACCGTGAAGCGGCCCTATCGACATGGGACGAATTCCGACGGCAGCTAATCGGCACATACGCCAGCCTCCATCGCAAGGAGCGAGCTGAATCTGCAATTCAGGCGAGAGTAAAGCGGCCGAACGAAAGCGTCGCAATGTTTGTTGAAGATATATGCCGACTTTTCCGACGCGCGGATCCATTCATGCCGGAAGAAAAGAAGCTCAGGAACTTGATGCGCGGTGTCAAACAAGAGTTATTCGGTGGCCTAATACGCAACCCACCAGAGACCGTTGCAGAGTTTCTCGCGGAAGCTATATCAATGGAGAAGGCACTGCAGCAGCGAACACGGCAGTACAACCGCGACGTGTCGACACTGTCGCGTGACCCTCTCGCTATGCCTTTGGACAATACCGACGCCTTGCGGGACCTCATTAGGCTTATTGTTCGAGAAGAGCTCCAAAAGCTTCAGGTGGTTCCAGCACCGGTACAGTGACTCGCTCTGGCTGAGGTCGTCCGGGAGGAAATCAGGCTGGCAGTCCCAGTCCCACAGCGAAGCGAGACACCCCAGCACGAGGTACGGCAGCCACAACCTCGCATGTCGTATGCGGAAGCAACGCGAAGTTCGTTGTCCCCGATTTTTCGCGATGTGAGCGACGTCTCGGACTTTCATGGTGTGCGCGCCGTTGAACAAGCAACTGGCGACTTCAGGCCTTGCCGCACGCCATTCATGGTTGAAACAAGACCACCCCGCAAGAGCGACGTATGGCGCACCGCAGACCGGAGGCCCTTGTGTTTTCATTGCGGTGAAGCCGATCACCTCTACAGGGCGTGTCCTTACCGCCGAGCTGGGCTCCGTTGATTTTCACTGAATGCGCCGTGCCCGCGCAATGGTGAACGCCCCCTGGAGATTGAAGCCTACCTCGCGGGCACCAGGACCTCGTTTGCCCCACGATTCCGTGAACCCCGGTCACCGTCACCCGCCCGAATAAGGTCTTCCAGCCCCCTCTTCACGCCGAGAGCAACGAGGCGTCGCTCACCCAGCCCTGCCTTCCGGGAGAACTGAGTCCAGCGACCTGCGGAGGCGAGGTTGGTGACGTTGCGAACGCTGAAGATCCTCCACTACGACGACCGCGATATGAAGTAATTGAGACGCAGAAAAAGCAGTGTAATTCTGTGTCAGTATCCTGCGACGTACCAGTTACCATAGATGACCACGGAGTCACAGCGTTAATCGACACGGGTGCGGACACGTCTGTTATGAGGCAGAATCTCGCGCGTACACTGAATAAAGTTTCGACGCAATGGACCGGAACTCAGATTCGTACTGCAGGAAGGCATCTCATAACTCCAATGGGCCGGTGCACGGCGCGTGTCAACATTCGGGGCTTCACGTACATCGGCGACTTCGTCATTCTTCCTGAATGTTCAAAGGACCTTATACTCGGCATGGATTTCCTTCAGGCAAACGGTGCCATCATCGACCTGCAAGAGTCTAGAGTGAGCTTCGCTACTACGCAAGCCATAGCGAACAGCAATGACAGCGACCATGACGTCATGCTTCGCACCCGCCGTGGTTGCTCAGTGGCTATGGTGTTGGACTGCTGAGCACGAGGTCGCGGGATCGAATCCCGGCCACGGCGGCCGCATTTCGATGGGGGCGAAATGCGAAAACACCCGTGTGCTTAGATTTAGGTGCACGTTAAAGAACCCCAGGTGGTCAAAATTTCCGGAGTCCTCCACTACGGCGTGCCTCATAATCAGAAAGTGGTTTTGGCACGTAAAACCTCAAATATTATTATTATTATTATTACGTCATGCTTCGCGTAGCTGACGATCACGTCACGTTGCCACCCAAGAGCAGCGTGCTTACCCTTGTCTGATGCTACATGGAGGACGACGCCGAAGGAATTTCTGAGGCGAACATGCCCCTGCTTCTTGAGCGCCACATTTGTATAGCCAGAGGGCTTCTTCAGGTGCGAAACAAATGTTCAGTCGTTTTGCTAACAAACTTTAGCAACGAATATCGGCATGTACCGAGAGGAACGACAATCGCATTCCTTCGCGAAATCACTGATGCAACTGACATTACCACATTTGAAACCGCATCGTCTCAGTAATCTGCGTTACCCAGCCTAAAAGAACGGATTTACGTTAATGTCGCTCTGCCAGACCACCAGAAAGATCGTCTACTGAGTCTCGTGAATGAATTTGCGGACTGTTTTTCAACGTCATCTAAAGTGCGGCGCACGTCCATCACAAAGCACCGCATCATTACGGACGAGTACGCACGCCCTGTCCGTCAGCATCCCTACTGAGTGTCTCCAGTGGAAAGGGAAGCGATCAAGCATCAGATGAAAGAGATGCTCCAAAGCGACGTGATCCAGCCGTCCACCAGCCCGTAGGCCTCCCCTGTAGTGTTATTCAGAAAGAAAGACGACACACTACGCTTCTGTGTAGAGTACAGAAAGTTGAACCGTGTCACCAAGAGCGATGTTTATCTATTGCCACGCATCGTCGACGCACTGGATCGTCTACAACATGCCAAGTTTTTTTCTTCGTTGGATCTTAAATCAGGGTATTGGCAAATCGAAGTTGATGAACAGGATCGTGAAAAAACAGCGTTTGTGACACCTGACGGGCTTTATGATTTCAGAGTTCTCCCCTTCGGTCTCGGTTCCGCACTTGCCACCTTTGAGCGGATGTGGATACCGTGCTTGCTGAACTCAAATGGCAAACCTGCCTCGTATACTTGGACGACGTCGTCGTGTTCTCGAGCACGTTTGACGAACATCTCGCACGACTCGAGAGTGTCGTCGCTGCGATCCATACTGCCGGCCTCACCATCAAGCCTGAAAAATGTTACTTCGGGTTCCAAGAGCTCAAATTTCTTGGCCATGTCGTTGGTCCTCAAGGCGTCCGACCAGACCCCGACAAGTTAGCTGCCGTCGCCGAGTTTTCACCACGCACAGACAAGAAGGCTGTCCAACGCTTCCTTGGTTTCTGCGCATATTATAGGCGCTTCGTCGAGGGATTCTCGAGAATTGCTGAGCCTCTGACACGGCTTACACGCGACGATGTGCCTTTCATTTGGGCGGACGAGCAGCAGCAGTCGTTCAATGAATTGCGCGAGCGTTTGCAAGAGTCCCCAATACTTGCTCATTTCGACGAAGACGCTGACGCTGAAATTCATACCGACGCCAGCAATTCTGGTCTCGGCGCAGTTCTTGTGCAGTGGCAAGCTGGTGCGGAACGCACCATTGCTTATGCAAGCCGCAGTCTCACCAAGGCTGAGAAAAACTACTCAACCACTGAAAAAGAATGCTTAGCGGTTTTGTGGGCAATTAGTAATTTCCGACCCTAGTTGGACGGTAGACCCTTTAAGGCAGTCAGTGACCACCCGCGCTGTGCTGGCTTGCCAACCTCAAGGATCCTTCAGGCAGACTAGCACGTTGGAGCCTGCGCCTACAAGAGTACGACATTATAGTTGTTTACCGATCTGGAAGGAAGCACAGTGACGCTGACTGTTTGTCATGCGCACCACTCCTTACGACGTCATCGGATCCTGACCATGACTTGTCATTTGTCGGCGTTATCGACTCCATAAAAATGGCTGAGTACCAGCGCGCTGACCCTGAGCTGCTGCCGCTGATCGAGCACTTTCAAGGAGTTGAAGGTGTTTTACCCCGCTCGCTCGTACACAGCTTATCATCATACTACTTGCACAACAACGTCCTTTGCAGGAAAAACTGCGGAAGCTGTCCCAATACGTCCCTCCTTGTCGTGCCATAGGCGCTGCGCCAAGATATTTTGCAAGCGTGCCACGATGAGCCATGCGCGGGACACCTGGGATTCGCTAAGACATTAGCAAGGATACCACAGAAGTATTACTGGCCTCGGCTTTATTCTTCTGTACAATGGTACGCGAAGACCTACCGCGATTGTCAGCACCGCAAGAAACCACCAGTCAAACCGGCCGGCTTTCTCCATCCTGTAGACCCTCCTCAAGCACCGTTACAAATAGCAATGGATCTACTTGGGCCATTCCCACTGACCTCTTCGCGTAACAGATGGATAGTCGTCGCTACCGACTACTTAACCCGGTACGTCGAAACCGAAGCTATCCCTCAAGCAAACTCGTATGAAGTGGCCAAGTTCTTTGTACGCCACATCGTCCTACGACATGGTGCACCGTCTGCTGTCATCACCGACCACGGTACAGCATTTACAGCGGAACTTATGCAGGACATCCTCCAGCTGACGCATTGCTCTCACCGCAAGAGCACTGCGTATCACCATGAAACTAATGAATTAACTGGACGTCTGAACAGAACGCTGGCTGGTATTCTCTCCATGTATGTCGACGTAGATCACAAAACGTGGGACGAGATTTTACCCTATTTGACTTTCACGTATAACACTGCTGTACATGAGACTACACAGCTTACGCCGTTCGATCTTGTATACGGGCACCACGTCACGCCAACACTTGACGCCATGCTACCTCTGGCTGATAATAGCCCGACCAGCGAACACGCGGAAGAGTTTGTACAAAGAGCCGAAGAGGCACGCCAGCTTGCTCGGCATCGTATCCGGAGCCAACAGCATAGCGACAACCTTCGATACAACCAGGGTCCGACGCGACGTCCATTACCATACCGGCGCCTGCGTGTGGGTCTGGACGCCCGTTCGTCGCCGTGGACTCTCAGAAAAGTTGATCCGCCGGTATTTTGGTCCCTACAAGGTTACGCGCCGCCTCAGTGACGTGACTTACGAAGTCGTCCCCTGCAGTTCCGACCCCGGTTCGCTCCGTCGTCGTCCTCGCGCTGAAGTTGTTCATGTAGTGCGCATGAAACCATACTATGCGCGTACGTGAACGCCGAGATGCACCTGAGGAGCTCCATTTCTTATGTCGCTGAAAGAACTTTGTGACGCGACCGAGACGGTCGCTTTACGCATGGGGGGTGGGGGGGGGGGCAATTGACACAAAGATGTAGGGCTCCCGCACCGCTGAACGGCGCGCGCAAAGGTCGGTGCCATGAAAGACGGAGTACGTAGGCTGCACGCTCTTCTCCTGACCCGTCATTAAAGAGAAACGTCTCTTTTGTAACACTCCGTCTCCAAGCTACGTTACAATATATTCATCATCATGGCCAGCGTCATCTTTTTCAGCGCGCGAGCTGCGAAATAAACCGTTGAGGCTTAACAGCTGTCTCGCAAGTGGTGGTGGCTGCTTTCGATCCGTTGGTCCTCAACGCCTTCGAGTTTCCCTGGAGCTTAGTTCAGGCCGCCGCTTGCTCCGCCTTTCTGCCAGCATGCCCTAAGAAGATCCTCCAGGAGCCTCCGGCGTCACCATCTCTGCCCCACCGGCCGTTCCTTCATGGACCGTCAGAACGCGGCAGCGCAATCCCACCATGTTTGCTGGCCTTCGTAGTGACGACGTTGATGACTGGCTGGACAATTATGACCGCGTGAGTGAGTCTAACCGGTGGGATGACATGCACAAGCTTCGCAACATCGCATTCTACCTCACTGACGTTGCCAGGACTTGGTTTCTCAACCACGAGGGCACCTTGCCTGACTGGGCGGCATTCAAACACCAGCTTCGGCAGATTTTTGGCGCTCCCAACGTTCGCTCTGAGGCTGCCAAGAAAAAGCTTGATGAATGCACGCAACTTCCCGGGGAAACATACACTTCTTATATCGAGGACGTCCTCGCCCTTTGTTGCTGTGCTGACGCCACAATGACGGAATCTGATCGTGTTCGTCACATCCTGAAGGGCATTGCCCACGTCGTATTCAAGCACTGGCGATCAAGAATCGAAATACCGTAAACGATGTGATCGCGACTTGCCAACACCTCGACGCACTGCAGGCCATTCGTTTACAACCTGTCGCCGGTGGCGCGCCTCCTTCGTCGGATACCGACCTGCGTCTGCTGATTCGGACTCTCATATGCGAAGAGCTCCCAGCGTGTGGCCTGCTCAGTCCTCCCGTTCTCCAGCCTCAGCCTTAGATTCCTGGCCTGCGCGACATCATCAAAGAGGAGCTGTCCTCGACCTGCGTTGCGAGCTGTGGCGTTCCTTCGCCATCCACCTCGTATGCTCAGGTTGCGGCTATGCAACTAGCGTTCTTTCGGACAGCGTCTCCTGCTCCTTCTACAGGCCCCAACCATCTGGCGACTCTACTACCCCGTCCGCCTGCCACAGGATTTTACACTACCAGTCCTACGCCCCGCCCCATTTGTTATTATTGTGGTATTTGGGGGCACATATCGCGTTTTTGCCGAAGACAACAACAGGACGAACGCCGTGGCTACGATATTTATGAGAGAGACCCGTTGCTTCCTCCGAGTCCTTACCAGCGCCGGCTCTCCCTACGCTCACTTTCTCCACCTTCCGAGGCGCCTGGCAACTACCGTCCAGGTCGCCGCCGCTCACCCTCCCCTCTCCGACGCTCGACATCACCCCTGAAACCGGCCACCCGCACTCCTGACTACCGTTCGGAAAACTAGATGGTGCAGTTTTTGGAGGGAAAGCTGCATGGCTCGCACAGACTACAATTCCTCCAGCGTGCCCGGCCAATACTTTATTCTTGCGTGTGTAGAAGGTGTACGAGTCCTAGCATTGCTTGATACGGGAGCAGCTATTTCCATTATTCACGCTGGCTTGTGCGCTTGTCTACGCAAACTTACTACAACTTACAGTGGAGCTCTTCTTCGTGGTGCAAATAATGTTGTGATTCGGCCATCGGCGCAATGTACCGTTAGAGTTTCGATCGACGGGATACGCCACCCTATCCAGTTCGCAGTGTTGACTTCCTGTGCTCACATGCTTATACTAGGGTGGGACTTTCTCTCTTCGGCGTCTGCTTTCATCTCGTGCCGTCAACGCCTCGTTAACTTGAAAGAGAGCGACCATTCCGACGACGCGCACGAACCACGCCTTCGCTTACGATCTGTTGACGATTGTCTGGTGCCCCTTGGTCGCGAACAACTCCTTGTAGTTAACTCTGACATCACCGATGGGGACGTTTTAGTTGTACCGTCAGCCCGTTGTTTATCCAAAGGGATTGCTCTGGAACCCAGCCTTGTTCGCTTTACCAACGGCACGGCCACTTTGGCTGTACTCAACACAACCAATGAGCCTGTTATTCTTTCTAAAGGCGCCGCTTTCATGTGCGTCTTGGACACACAGCCTGTCTCTGTGCTTACCTTGACTACTGCTGTTTCACAACCACCCACAGCTATGTATCCGGTCCCTGCTTCTGTTCTCGCTAGTACCACCATGCAGCTCCGATCTAACGCCACAGCCGACGGGGGAGTTGCTGGCGTTGTTATCCAAGCATAAAGACTCCTTCGACGTCCACTCTCCTTTTCTGGGACAGATTTCTGCGACGGCTCATCGCATACACACAGATGGAACTTCCATCGTGCGCCGGCGGCCATATCGCGTTTCTTCCGCTGAACGCCAGATCATCGATACCCACGTTACCGACATGCTGAAACGTAGCATAATCTACCCATCTTCAAGCCCTTCGTCGTCACCTGTCGTTTTGGTGCGTAAGAAAGACGGCTCAAGCGATTTTGCGTAGACCACCGTGCCTTGAACAAAGTAACTCGCAAAGATGTATATCCACTGCCCCGAATCGATGATGCGTTAGATTCATTACAAGGCGTGGAGTATTTCTCCAGCCTTCATCTACGCTCCGGATACTGGCAGATCCCCATGCACGAAGCAGACAAGGAGAAAACCACCTTTGCCACACCCAATGGACTTTTCGAATTTAACGTAATGCCTTTCTGCCTGTGTAATGCGCCCACCACGTTTCAGCGGATGATTGGCACCGTACTACGGGGCCTAAAGTGGAAGACTTGCTTATGCTACCTTGACGACATCATCATATTTTCGTCGACCTTCCATCAGCACTTGCAGCGCCTCGACGAAGTCCCGACACGCCTCTCAGCTGCTGGCCTTCAGCTGAATACAAAAAAGTGCCACTTCGCCAGCAAAACCATTAAAGTGCTCCGACACCTTGTCAGCAAGGAGGGCCTTCGACCCGACCCCGACAAGATTACCGCTGTCCTCCACTTCCCAAGGCCTCAACGCGCCAAAGGCTTGCGTAGCTTCCTTGGCCTAGCTTCGTATTTCCGGCGCTTCATACGCAACTTTGCCACCATTGCGGCGCCGCTCCATCAACTCCTTCCTTCTGGAGCTCCCTACGTATGGTCGGACGAATGCCAAACTGCTTTTGACGCCCTCAAGCGTGCCCTCAGGTCCGAACGTGGGCTTTGTCATTTGGACAACACCGCACCCACTCTTCTACATACTGACACCAGCGGACACGGCATCGGCGCTGTTCTTCTGCAACGTCAGCAAAATTCTGAAGAACGCGTGGTTGCATACGGAAGTCGCACGCTAACAGCTGTAGAGAAAAATTATACGATTACCGAGCAAGAGTGTCTCGCCGTTGTTTGGTCAGTCCAAAAATTTCGGCCTTATCTGCACGGCCGCCACTTTACAGTCGTTACTGACCACCACGCCTTGTGCTGGTTGGCGACGCTAAAGAATTTAACGGGACGTCTCGGCCGTTGGATGCTTCGTTTACAAGAATACGACTTCGACGTCACCTGCAAGTCTGGAAAGAAACACCAGGATTCCGATGTTCTCTCTCATTGTCCCCTACCACCGTCCTCAAACGCTGCTTGCTTACCACCTTTAGTGAGCAAGCCACAGGGTGCGTCGCCTGCATTTCCTTCGCTCGCTGCTCTCGACCGGCTCCCTTCCAGCCATTCTCATACGTTTGCCTCTAGCCAATGTAATGACTCCTACTACCACTCCGTTATGGAACGTATTCACGGATCATCTCGCACACGTAATGCTCGGCTCTGTCGGCAGTTGCAAGATCGAAAATTCGATATTATACTGGTACGTGTTTCATCCCGAAGGACACCATTGGGACCCTGTCGTTCCCCGATCACTTCGGACCCAGATATTGGAGACCTTTCCCGACGATCCCACTGCCTGTCGCTTTGGTTTCCATAAAACCTATGAGCGAATTCGCAGCTGCTTCTCTTGGCCTGGACTTGCAACCAGCGTAGCGAAATACGTGGCTTCCTGTTCGCTCTGCCAACACCCCAAACAACTGACCTCACTTCCGGCTGGACTGCTCCAACCTGTCCCGTGTGCTGAAGCTCCTTTCGCAGTCGTTGGTATTGACCTCTATGGACCGCTACCCTTAACCACCGGCGGTAAATGATGGGTCGTCACAGCTGTAGACCACTTGACACGGTACGCTGAAACAGCCGCACTATCTTCGGGATCCGCAGAGGAGGTTGCAACCTTTTTCTTGGAAGCCATCTTTCTACGGCACGGAGCGCCGCGTGTCCTTTTGAGTGACCGAAGCAGGACCTTTCTCTCTAAACTTCCCGACGATGTTCTCCGTGCGTCCAATACCACCCATAAAAGAACTTCCAGCTAGCACCCTCAAACTAATGGTCACACAGAGCGCTTTCATCGCACGCTGTCCGAATGATATCTGTGCACATCAACCCTGACGACACCAATTGGGATGTCATTCTACCATTCGTCACTTTCACATAGAACACGGCCATCCAACGCACTACGGGGTACTCGCCCTTTTTCCTCGTGTATGGTCGCCAACCGATCACTACCTTCGGCGTTTTTTTCTTTGGTGTCCCCGTGCCTTCGTCCACATCGGTGTGTGAGCAGTTCGTTTCGCGCATTGCCCGGTGTCGCGAACGTGCCCGCCTCAACACCGACGCCAGTCAACAAGACCGCAAAATTCGCTATGATGCATCGTACCGTGTCGTTTCCTTCCACCCAGGAGACGAAGTGTTACTGTGGACCCAAGTTCGCGCTGCTGGATTGTGCGAGAAATTTTAGTCCTGTTTTATCGGGGCCTACATTGTTCGGGAACAGACTTCGCCAGTGAACTATCGTGTCACTCCAGTTGTTCCGCCTTTGGACGGCCGCTGCCGTGCCACAGAGATTGTGCATGTTTCGCGTTTAAAGCCTTTCATACGGCGTTTCCTGCCATAACCAGAGGCCAGTTTGGCTGCTTCCACACGCGGGGGAAGTTGTGTGAGCATTATTTCACCCCTTCATCTTCTTCATCTGTATGTATTCATCGTCATGGCCAGCGTCATCTTCTTCAGCGCGCGAGCTGCGAAATAAACTGTTGAGGCTTAACAGCTGTCTCGCAAAATAAATAAATAAATAAATAAATAAATAACGACGAAGAGAAATAGAATAAAGTAGAGACAGACAAGATGTTAAGCTGCGATTAGATGATGGGAGGCTTCATTGACTTAAGCAGGCTAGGCGACTATTTGTCACCGCCCCATTAAAAACGAGGATGCCATTATAAATCGTCCTCATCGTCTCCTTCACCCCCCCCCCCCCCCCACACACACACACAGACACACAACCACCAGTCGTAGGACGCTATCAATCTAGATTGAGTGAACGACGACTCCGCTCCCAGCGGCTCTCGGCCGACTGGTGGCATTGACCAGGTGCGGCTATCTTCTTTTTTTTTTCTTCTTGTCCACGAGCATCCTTTGTCTTTTTCTTTTCGCTGTCCCATCCGCGAGGTGGACGCTCCAGCAGGAACGCGCTCGCGTGCCGTTTTCTGCACAGAGCGGCGATGCAAACAACCGAGCGCGCGGTAAATGAAGGGGAAGCAGCCTTTCCTGCATCTTCGCTACGCGTAGCTGCGCCTCGCGGGCGAGTGTTCGTCCGTGCGCGGCGGAGAAGACAAGCGTCGTCGTCGTCTTCTTGGGCCCGAACAGCGCCGTGGATATCCCATCCGTGTTTACTGACCCACATTGGAGAGTGCGGGGTACGCGGGCAGGCGCTCGGGCGGCCGACGTTTACATTGCGCTCCCTTTGTTTATCCGATCTCGATGCGCGCGCACGCTGTAATTCTGCGCGCTCGCTGGCGCCGCGGCTAGAATTAGCTGGCTGCTGTTGGCGTGTTGACCGGTGTCGAAGCTGCTGGCTTGCCGGACGGGGGTTTAGCCGAGCAGAACTTTTACGGGCTTCGCGCTGGCCGAGCGTCGCTCCACTGCCGAGTCCCAATCTCGGCTAACCATTTCACGCTCAGGGTTTGTGCCTTCGTACAAGTGAAGAGAGAGTACGGTACAGGCAACGCTCTGTCTCATTATTTTTTTCAGAGCGTGTCTCGTGAAACGAATATCTGATATCATTCATTCATTCATTCATTCATTGAAGCAGACGCAAATGCCTCTGGTTACTCATTTGTCAGTGTCTGCTCATGATGCTGATGCTCCTTACGTTTGATGATATGAATATAAATGAGAGAGTGGCTCCTTGAGGTCGAAGCGAAAAACTCAAGTTTATTGGACTCAAGTGGAGTTAAAAATGGCCGACACCAATGCTGTAGAAGTTACTTATATAGTCGCTGTGGACTACGTAGAATTTCAGCTCGAGAGCGCTAGTTCACAATCTTGCTCTTTTGTGCCGCCATCACGGAAATACAATCATTTGATTCTTTTTTGCAACTAAATTTACTGTGTATTGCCGATGTGGTTACCATGACTGGATCTAAAATGCTTGGCTAACCTATGCTTTTACAGCAATCCATAGCAGCCGCTGCGACGCACATGTGAATGCTGCCGCAGTATCGAAAACAATAGGCATGATATCAAGGTATGGTGAATGTTTTACGCATGGAATTGTCAAGACTGCTGCAATGGCGTTAAAAGGAGGTGTGTAATCAGACCATGAGGCACCGCACAGGAATAAAATGGCAAATAGAAAGAAAGAAAGAGAGAAAGAAAGAAAGAAAGGAAGAAAGAAAGAAAGAAAGACAACATACAATAGCAAGAGCTTGTGTGCCGCCCTTCATTTGCATGACCTTGCATTTTTTCACTACAACTTACTTCTTCTTTTAATTAGATAGAGGCTTGCTGCAGAGCATACTGTCTGATATGTATTAATTGTGTACTTTCAGACTCGTGTGTAACTGCAAGGAGTGTGTTGTGGTATTTGTTGTAACGTGCCCAGCGATCATAGATACGTATAATAGACGTGACGCTGTAGTGGAGGCGCGCTTGCAAAAGGAAATTGGAGTGTTGACGCTGTAAGGACGGACAATTCTGTATTGAAAGCCGAGCATCTGTTTCCATCAGGGGAAGGGGACAGTTTGGCCACGACGCGTTCGGTGGAAAGTGCGGTGACAGCCCGTGTGAGGGCCAATACGGCCAGCAGCCTCCAAAGCACAGTGTCCTCCTCCCTAATAAGGAAATTGTACAATGCCAAGTGCCGAAAAACCTGTGATTAAACTTTGAATCTTTCCGAACTGCGATTTCAGTTATCGTTTACAGGTGTACCTGTCAGGCAGCCAATTCTTGCCGTACGCTTTCTTCCTTAGTTTTTCTTACTATAAACTGCGTCCGTCTGTCCTTCTCGTGATACCGTCCAGCCAGTTCTGAACCTATTTGCCTTGCATCACCAGCTTGGACTGACTTTTGCGTTTTTACAGACATAGCGAAGAAACAAACAAGGAAGTAAAACTCTTAAGTACATCTCTAATGAAGTCACTGATTGTTGTGGCTTGTAACACTCGTTGCTGAATATCAAGCTTGTGTTTTTTGCTTGCGAATACTACTTGAAGGCTATATGCATACATGGTAAAAAGAATGGTATATTCAAAGACAGCACGGCACGTACAGTCGGACCCGGCGACCATGGATGTTACTAAGTGAATAACCGCTTACCTAATGAAAGTTGTCCACACCGTTGCGGCTTCCTGGGATCCTTCGCAAAACACCATTACTGCTTGGTCCGGGAAACTCGCATTCTTGTTCGCTGGTGAGGCGGTATCTGGCTACGAGCGTGACGGCGCTGTGCATGGCGGTGTGAAAGATGATGCGCAAGATGATGTGAAGTTAATTTAGAGCGTCACGCCCACAGAGGTTTACTGCAGCTGCGAGGAATCCGTGTAGTATGACCGCAAGGCCACAACGATCGGGTTTTGTCAGATGACATACGTGAAGAGTTCCTTTCTTAGGCATGTTGCCACCTCTGATTGCACGGGCAATGACGACATCTCAGAACGCCACAACAAACCTGTGATCGCATGATGTGGCACTAGTAATAAGTAGCACATTAAGAGATTGACAGTTGCGCCCGAACGGTGAAGCACTGACGGCGATAGCAAGATTTAGCGTTACGCTTGAACTAATCGGATGGTGTTATAACTATCCGCTGGTACAACTAACGCATATGCAACATACGCGGGTGCGCCAAAATTTCTGGCACCCTTAAAAGCTTTAAGACACCATGTAATGCTTGCGATGACATCACAGAGGCGCCACTATGCAGCCCGTAAAGAACTGCGCCAGTAAACATTTATGACTTCCAGGTTTGGGCACTGATATTGTTTTGCACTTCAAGTATTTAATAGTCTGAGGAGATTTAAATAAAAGACTTGCGCTGTCCATGTTATGTTTCATGATATTTGTTTATGGGCTGCCATTCTCATAATTTCTGAGGAGTAATTTAGTCAAGAACGTAATACCTGGTATGAGCAACATTAGGAATTGAATAATGCAGCAATATATCCCGTATGTACGGCATGAATGAGCATATAGCACACATATAACTAAATATATGCGAAGCCCCTCGGCGACAATGACGGCGACAACGGCGTGTATTCGCTTGGATGGTCCATACAATTGCTATCGCAGTAAGACAGAGTCTACAGAAACTAATTACAGAGCTTTCGTATGGCTTGTGGCTAAGAAATACATGTGAAGGCTGAAAGCAACATACGGGAAAATTATCGAATAATTTCAGACACAATCCAGTCTTATTGCGACTGAAAAAAGAACTGCAAATTCATGATATTTGAGAAAGAATAAAAAGAAAATCTTTCTGTCAAATTATTCGTTGTATAAATAGACAATATTAAAAAAATTATACATTGTAGGGAATATACTGATATGAACGGATGTCCCGAAATTCTGAGGAGTTTACTATAACAAGACTCTACAAAGTTCTGTTGGCTATATGCTAGTTATACATCTACTGCGCATAGAATTCGGTCCAATGCACAGAGATGCGCCATGTATCCGCGTGGCCCAGTTATCTGTGTGTCGCTAATAAAACTCAAACTCCGTGAAGTTCCGGCGCAGAAGAGTCCAAAACGATACCTTTTCAGTTACGCGAAAGTGCTACAAATGCAGAAATACAGTGCTCCCCCGAATGAGGCTGCCTCGCAGCCTTGCCATGGCCTGTTCCTTATAAGTGCGAAGCATTGTTGTCCGAGTCAACCGAGTTTTTTTTTCTTGTGTATCTTGTCATTTTCGTGAGCCGATCCCGGAGACAGCGCAGTCCAAGCAGTTCTGCCACTGGGGCTACTGGATATGTGCTATTGGCTATGTGCCCGTGAGCATTTGCCTCTGGGGCCACACGGTATATATGTGCCGCTCTTAAATGGACATCCTTGACGCACACTTGCGTATGTGCCACTGGGCATGGGCACCGGACATGAGCCACCGTGTGTGTACTGCTCTTCAAGAAACCTTCTTGACGCCAACTTGGATCAGTGCGTATTACATCAACGCAAAAAACACCTGCGTAATTAGTCTGATTACGCACTACGTAATCGTCTATAGATGTCAACTTGAGTAGCGCCTGCTTGACTTTTCTTGCGATGTAGCCTATTTGAGAAAAATGGCGTAGATGAAATGCATGCAATAAACTAAGTCAGGCTTCACTTGCGTATAGAGTCTTTTGTCGCTTCACACGGAACGCCGTGCAGAACGCGGCGCTCAACCCTCGAGATGGAGTTGTGCGAGTTCTTTGCAGGTGCTGCACCAACAGTAACACGTGGAGCACTACAACGGACGGGCTTCGCGATCCCCGGCCCGGATACATTGAAACAGGAAAGAAATATTGTTTATTTTTCTTGTGGGTAATCTTCGTTTTGTTTTAAGGAGTTCGCAGCCGGCGCATTAAAAACGGGCCAAGCAGTGCTTGCGTAGTGTGCCTGTCATTCCAGGTGGACCTACGTTGTTATGTGTAACGGCTGCCCGCAGGCTAGTTCGGTCACGACCATAAATGCGAAGTTGCCCTGCCTAGTTCTAACGGGACATGCACGATAAAAGCTGGCGCATCGTCTTGCGTGTGGAGCCGTGTATTCTAGATGTGCGTGTGTGCTGTTATTAACTGTGCAGTGCTACTTTATATTCATGAACAATTGTAAATTAGCAACGGTGACATTCGTTTTATAAAATCCTGGTTTGCTTTTGCTAGTACACCTGATGACATTACGTAATGAAATAAAATTCTACAGCAACTTCTAACGAAGGCAAGTCGCTAGCCAAGACATGCATAGAGTGAAGAAGATGCATGAATCTAACTTTAGGACGTCTGACTACGGGTTAAAAATGTTTGAATTTCCTGTATGAATTTTCGAAAGGCAAATACAGACAACAATAGATAAGGGTCAGATGCCACGCACTCTGAGAATCTGTTGTGCGAAGCATTTTGGTAAGTGCCTGGCTATCCAGCGTTGTTTGGGCTTCTGCAAAACGATACCAGGTGGACCAACACGTTCCTGTAAATTCAGTCGTAATTTGTGTGGGTCGCGGGCGTTTGTGTGTGCAATAACAGCAGGAAGACGACGACCTCATTCTGGATGATCGCATATGACAGCAATGACTTGATTTCTTGGCCCACCGTTCGGCGAGATACGACTTGGCGCTTGCTGGATTGTTCATAGTGGACGAGCGTAAGCGAGAGAAAGACGGATTGTAGACGGATTGAGAAAGACGGATTACCCGCTCTACGCAAAATCATACGTACAGATATGGCCATTTCATGTGGTGTGTGCCAAAATGACGATGTCATTTGTACTTCGGCGAATAAACGTTGAATTTTGATCTTGGGCGATCATGAAGTCTTTACAACGCCGCACAGTTAATACGTAGAGAGAGCTGCTACGAGCAAATTACTGTTTGAAGTGGGCCCGTCCCGGAGATCATGACGGCGCTTCAAAGAGTGAGCTGTCATAAGGAAAGAATACGAGAAAGGGGTGCAGTGTGAACGCGCCAAGTGTTTCAAAGAGCTGGTTGGCATTGGAACGAGAGAACTATGCGTCCGATCGTGGCCCGCACGATGCAGCAATTCGAAATTTTAAGGTCATTTGAGGACCCTTATACTTTGCTTTTAAAGCGCTGCTCTTAGGCGCCCGTTCCTACGTCGGCGGTGGCGTAACCGAGCGAACAAACACAGTGAAAGATGAAAAAGCGAACGCGGAGCGTAGCGGCGGATGAAAGACGCAAGGAGGAAAGCAGAGGAGGAGGGTATGGTGAAACGGTGAGAAGAAAAGTGTAGTGCGACGACGATAGCTACGAGATGGCGCCAGAGCACCGCGCGTCGTCTGGGAGGTCTGTAGGCGGCCGCTGCTGTGAATCGCGCCCACGCGTCACCCACATGCTGGCTCTCGCGCTCTCCAGATTAGCGAGTCATTTACGCCACACTTCGCTCCGTCTGCAACGTGCCGCAAGAGACAGATTGTTTGTACCAGCCAATATATCGCGAAATGAAAACACGTATGGAGCCGCACTCAAATTTCGCAATTACAGAGTATCGTAATCGTCGATGATATTTCTTTTTGGTAGAACAATACCCACTGGAAACGGTGCTGCAGTTGCAGGACTCGTACAATTATTGCCTAGCTTAACGGAAGAAAATAAACAGGTGTCAGAAACATAGATAGCTCAATAATTTGCAAGAGCACAAATCGCCCGTTCGAGGCGGCCTTACAGTCGACCTTAATAAGCAGGTTCAAGAGAAGTTATGTCCAGTACGCTTGAAAGTTTTCAACTATGCTTTGAAAATTAACAAGTTACCGCGCACATTTTGTCATGGTCACACTGTTATTATACCGAAAAGTGACTCTGTTGATGTGAAACGGCAAGTAGGCTGGTATCGACCAATATCGTTATGTAACATAAACTATAAGATTTTTGCAAAAATGCTAGCTATACTCGCGGACAACTTTCTGTGACTATGAAGAGGAAGGTGCGGGGGTGGAGCTTCTGCACATGTGTTACAGCCCCAAGTAGTCCGTTAGCGGTTGATAGTGCTTTTGGTTGCTCGGAACAGACGCTCAATCACGCAGCTTCCACGTGCAACGGTTTCGCATTTGCCCAGATGCGGAAAGGAAAAGCCGCAAAATAAGTAAACCTTTACATTCACTGGTGTGTTTTGTCTCATTTAACTGCTGCTAATAAGGTGTTTGTGTTTTCTCTTCCCCAGCTTAAACGAATGTGGATGAAAGCGTGGGGCTCTTTTCAGAAGCGCTCTCACATGTGCGCATTTTGCTTTCGTAGCTTTCCTATCACAGCCACAGAAAGCTGTTCGCGAGTATAGTAGACCACAAACTCTAATTCCCGATCGGAGAACATCACATATGTGGTATTAACGCGATCGCGTTAAGGGCCCCGTGTCGCAGAAAATCCGGCGTCGGACGTCGTTTCGGAAAAAGATTTTCGAACGACCCATAGCCAGGCCCTCCAGGTGGCGCAAGGAAGCTACTGAACAAATTGAATTTCTCAAGTTAAAATACGTAGAAAAATCGTAAAGTACGACTTACACACATTCTAAAGACATGATAGCCTCGGATCGTAATTTGACTATACGAGAAAACATAATTCTGCTAAGCAAAAACTCAAAGAAACCCCTTTTCCAGCGTTTCTACCACTCATAGACCGGCCACGGCGTCTGCCATTTGCGTGCGTCGGCGCGTGAGTATCTCGGGGGCCGGGTCCTTGCAATACCTCCAGATGGCACTCGCTTCCACCGCGTCACGGCCCACGCAAGAGGCCGCGTTTCGACCAGATAGCCTGCCTTCGTGAATAACATTCGCGGCCAGTGTTTCCCGGTAAACGTTACGGTTACATACGGTCCGGTTGTCGGGAAGCGTGAAAACCAGTCAGGAATCTTTGACAAATATCGCGTTCCACTCTTAAAGACGCAGCTTCTTAAGCGTCCTTCATCTTCTTTGTGGTCATAGCACGCCGATAAATATACGCATTGCCCCCTCTATGCTTGAATGAGCGTCAGATCTTTTTCACCAGATCACTCTCATCTAAGTTAATTTGGCTAAAACATTCAATAAGGTGAGCCGTGATTTGCTCTTTTTCAGTTGCTCAGTCATCTCAATATTGGGAACATTTCGCTTAACGGAATCAGGATGTACTGCAGTGGTGGAATAACTTGATTAATCGTAAATGGGACCCTCTCACCTCGTATCTCCATTCGTCCCTCTGGGGGACAAGGGTGTCAACTTTCGCTCTTTATCTCTGCCTTTGTGTCTCAGTGTCATTTCACAGAATACGGTTACGGGCTTTGGCTATTGCACTTCATTAGTCAATGTCCTCGCTTTCGCAAACGATGTCGCGTTTATATGCTGAGATAAGAAAGGTGTCCAAGAATTAATGTGCCTAACGCGTTCGTTTTGTTCAGCCACTGGTGTCTCTGTTAATTATGATAAGTCCTCAGGATTCTGGTTTGGTCAGCGGGCAGTAACTCTATCGCATGTCAGGGTAGAAAACTTCGGCACGCAACTGAGGCCTGTGGGGGAAAAGAACTGCCCATTTTTTCACAACAGTAGCAGTCCGCAATACCTTTTTAGCTGCGAAATTGATTTGTGTGCTTCAAGTCCCCCACTGAGCGCGAAATAATATTGAACTATCACTTGCACATATGTTTATATGGAAATTATTCTCGCGTTTTCTACACTTTCGCGATATTATGCATCCGTTTCTACGCGAGATACTCCAGCGCAGTATTTCACTTCATTTGCCTTCCCTTGTTGTATTCTCCTTTGTTGACTGTTATTCTCTGTATGGATCAGAAAAGGAAACACTTGATGCTGTTTTATTTGTTCAGACTAGATTTTCAGTAGCCTATTTATTTAGCTCAAGTCACGTGACGTAGGATAGGGACATAGGCGGACCGTTTTCATTTTTCCGGGGAAGGGGGGTAATGTAACAGGCGCAGAATGTTTCAGAATCCCGGCTTTGCTCGCACCGCACCGAAAGAGTGCGTGCGAAGCTATATTTCGCGCCAAAAACTTGCTTCGGACGAAAGCGAAATTAAAGGAACCGTTTTATTTTTCATGAAAGTGTATACGTTCTGCAAAAACAAGTTTGTGTCAAATAATAAAAGCGAAATAAACTGACCGCGAAGCGATTAACGCATAGGGAAAAGGCTGCGATACTGCGATAGCAATTTATGGACACTCCAGGCGCATTTATGCCATCAGCGTCGCCGTTGCCATTAAGGTTCCGTATGAAGTCCAAGCGTGATTTGAGCACAGCTCAAAAGTGTTTTCATTTCGCGATATATTGGCTGGCGCGGACAATCTGTTAGGTGTGGCACGTTCCAAACAGAGCGAAGAGTGGCGCGTCTGCCTCGCTAATCGGGAGATTGCGAGAGGCATTGCGAGGGTGACACGTGGGTGCGATTCACAGCAGCCGCCGCAGACAGACCTCCGCTCGTGCAGCGCTTTGTTTCCATACAGGCGACGCGTGTTGCACTGGCGCCATGTCGTAGCCGTTGTAGCCGCATAACCCGTCTTGCACGCCAAAACACTTTTCTTCTCACGCTTTCATTCCGCCAACGATGAGAGCGGCCCTTCGTCGCGGGAAAGTCGTACCACCGGTGTCAGCGGCGACAACACCCAAGGGAACGTCACATCGAGCCTTACTCGTAGCCTCTCGACATCGCCCCTTGCAGGAGTAGTGATCCCCGTCCCCCACGCGGGTAACGCGGGCTGACCTCAGCAGCAGATGCTGCGGACACGAATATAGCCCTCCCAATTCACGGCACACTGTCTCCCTCTCGGAAGAGCAGATGAGATCGCCCACGCGGCGTCGGTAGCTGCGGATGCCGTGGTCGCGGGCAACTCAGCGCATGCGCAGGCCGTCTCCCCTCCGCTCCTCCTCAGCTTTCTGCCTCATGGTTCCGCGGCACCCTTCTCCTGCGCTTTCCTCCTCCTGTCTTCGCTATGGTTTTGCTTTTCATCTACCGCTGCGCTCCGCGTTCGCTTTTATTCTTCGCGCCGCTCGCTCACTCGGTTACGCCGACGCTGCCGACGCTCACTGCAGGAACTGGCTATTAAGATCTACGGAAACCCAGTCTGCGTACAATGTATCGTGCCGTAGTTGACTGGGTGAGCCTTAGCTTTTGCACATTGAGCTGCGCTTCCATGAGTTCGTCAGTCTTGCATTGCATTCGGTCTGTGCGACCCTCTCCCAAGCAACGCTCCTCTGGAAAGTCGGACGTCTTTCCGGGGGTTGCTTGTATCCGTGGGCGTACAATTAGGTGTCCGGTAGGGCATCAGTAAGTGTCCGCCGGTGAGGATCGAAACACGCACGCACGCACATGTAAAAAGCTGTTAGCGTGTATTGGGGAGGTCTGGGGCAAGTTGGCTGATAGACGATGAGCTAGTTTGCGGAACGAAGTGCCTTCAAATCACCGGAGACGGAAAAGGAAAGAAAAACTGAAAAAAGACGAACTGTGCAGAGAGAACCACGCTGCTTTCTATTTTTAGCACCAGTGCATACATACACGCATGTCGGCACGCGAGCACGCGGTTCCGTTTCGGCTGTTTCGTGACCCCCCGAAGTTTAAAGGAGGCGAGCTGCAGAAGCGTGTCGCTTGCGTGTAAACGACGAGTAGAAGGGAATTGTGTGGAGAAAAACAAATGTAAAAAAACACCAGGGATGGAGGAAAACAAGGCCACCGTTGAAGGCGGCCATGCCCGTCATTCTCTGATTCCACTGGCAGCTGCAAGCACGTTTGTTTAGTTTTTCGTCCAGTTAAAGTACAAGAGAATACAGTAAAGAGTTTACAACTTCTTTCGTTCTCCTCATACAGCAATTGATGCCTAACTAACTTTGTTTATTGCCGCATACCACCTAGCGTGGAACTGCAACTGTTTTAAACATTTTCTCGCACGAACTAGTTCAACCTATTCTTGCCGCAAATGTAAATCTTTAAAGAATTATTGAACTAAAGGCATTTCCTAATCAGACATCGGAACTGGCTACAGCGACAAGATATGTAGATACTTACAGATGTAGCATTCACGAAAGACGGTTTCTTCAGAGCTGTCCCTCACCCGCGCGAACTGGCATTACCTTGGCACGTTTGGTGGATCATTGGCATTAGGAATGCCCCCAAAGCCATCTCACTCCGCCTACCAAGTCCTGCATGTGCCCGTACTAGTCAAGATTTGATGCATGGCGGCAACTTAGATTAGACTCTAGGGTTTTATGCGCCAAAACCACGATCTGATTATGAGGCACGCCGTAGTGGGGGACCGCGGATTAATTTTCACCACCTGGGGTTCTTTAACGCGCACCCAATGCATGGTGCGTGGGCGTTTTCGCATTTAGCCTTCATCAAAATGAGGCCGCCACGGCCAGTATTTGAGCCAGCGACCTCGTGCTTAAACAGCGTAACGCCAAAGCCGCTAACCAACCACGAAGAGTTACGGCAACCTCGGCTAGCTAATTGCTCGTCGCAATACAAAAGTGGAATACAGAGGAATTTGTCCATTCCTGTCGGCCCTACCTCTACGCTATTAGGATCACAAATTGAGCAAGTTGTCAACGATTCATTGCGAGCAGTATACTGCTTAAGACAAGGACAGAAAGAATAGAATCACAGGCCCCCATACGTTTGGTTTTCTGGAGTAAGGATTCCAGCTGCTAGTCGGTCACGTCGTCTCACCTCCTTTCCGTCCTGTTCGTATAATCTTAGTCGGTGCGCTACTGTAATTATGAATCAATTAGGTCGGATGAAATCTTGGGTTTTTGGTGGTGCAAACTTCGGCAAATGTTTCATTACATTCCCAATTACGTTTTATTTACAACCAACGCACATAGTAAACCGATTCAACCCGCCAACCGTCCAAGAACTATTCTAGTTTCAGAGATAACAACGTAACTAGCTTCTCGAACAAAAGACTCAGGTACGTTTTCTTTTGACGTACTCGAATGCCGCACGATTGCGCCAGCTATGGCCTTCGTTATGAATGTATGCTTGTTTGCGGTGTTTGTAGATCGGTGGAGAGCACGTTTGACTTTGGTCAAATTCATCGACAGACAGTTAGACGATTCATTCCAGTTGAGCACATGAATATTGATCACTTGAGCGACTTAAATGGCGAGAGGAATGAACGCCTGCTGTGTAGATTGAACAAAGTTGTGAACACAGGTTAAGAATGCGCGCTGTCACCGGAGAATGAAACGTGATGGCAAAAACAAGAACGTGGACAAATAAACGTGAGGGCCTATCTGACATTGAATAATTGCTATGTTAAGTGGCAGAGAGCACTCATCACACTTCGTACATTTAAGTGTGCTTTGTAATCCCTGGCTTACACAAACACAATTTTTTGCTTCTGGTTCGTATTGTCGCCTTGCTGTCTTACTTGCATATAGGGAGACCGGCTGCCTGGTTGACGCGAGCACAGAGAGAGAAAGCAGCAGGGAAAGGGTCTTGGGCTGTACGCTAGCAGGCATGAGTTCAACAACAGTTTTGTACGAAGCCGCATCACTGGGCTGCACTACAAGGTCTGCTATGACACAAGTGTCGTAAATTTCACTGCAGCACGGCAGTCAACGACAGTGTCGTTTATCGTACGTGCTGATAAAAAAAGATGAATAGAAATAAGCGGACTTAAGTCATTCCTTTGTCGTTGAACTCATTTAGTGCGACAGCAGAGGTCTCTCACAGCTGTACAAGAGTGCAAGGTTGGTCTAGTTGGTAGAGCATCATTCCAAGAAAAACAGCGGAGCGACATGACTGAAACAAAGAAAGAACAACACGGCTGCTTGTGTTTTGTTTTTCGTCGGTAATGTTGCTGGACGCTGCGTTTTTCTTGGAATGACTCTCAAAGATGACACCTCCATCTTCTGAAAAGCAACTTTGCGATTAACGCAACATCGTCGCATTGCCTATTGAGCCTTTCAAATACACGTATAGACACCCTACTTTGAGTCGATGTGGAGTGCAATAGCAAGGTCATAGTACCCTGGGCCAAGCCGGCGCGTACCGCGATGGTTAGCGAGTTGCGCTTTTCAGTGCAACTTACCGCAGGGTCACGAGTTGAACTCCCCTGGCGCTGGTGAGCAAGATTTCTTTAGTGTGTGCGTGCGTGCGTGCGTGTGCGTGTGTGTGTGTGTGTGTGTGTGTGTGTGTGTGTGTGTGTGTGTGTGTGTGTGTCTGTGTGTGTGTGTGTGTGTGTGTGTGTCTGTGTGTGTGTGTGTGTGTGTGTGTGTGTGTGTGTGTGTGTGTGTGTGTGTGTGTGTGTGTGTGTGTGTGTGTGTGTGTGTGTGTGTGTGTGTGTGTGTGTGTGTGTGTGTGTGTGTGTGTGTGTGTGTGTGTGTGTGCCTGGGGCCACCTAGATGGCCACTGGGAGCTGCTGCTCCCGTGCGGCTTCCTTGGCTCGCTGGAGGGCCCAAAGTTGGTCATGGAGTTCTGAGCTGAGCAGCACGGCCGGGCACCCCACCCGTAGATTTGCTGGGGAGACTGCCATTTTATTTTGGTATATTTCACATCCCCACAACATGTGTTGTAGGGTGGCCCTAACTGACTTGCATAGCTTGCACATATCGCTTTGGTATATATTGGGGTAGAAAGTTTTTAATTGCATGGGGCTCTATAAGTTTCTGTTTGTAGTCGCCTCCAAGTAACGGACTCAACTATGTTTAGTTTAGTGCGAGGCGGTGGTAATACTCGCCTCCGATTTTGATAGAATTTGGTAATACGCGTATCGCTAAATCTTGTTAATCTATCTTTTTCTCTCCAGATTTCCTCCTCCGCGTTCTCTGGACCGATGGAAATCACTCTTTGCTCAGCTCGGCGAGTAAGACCTTGAGCTTCGCGGTGTGCTACCGCATTGAGGTTGACTGCGGGAATGTCTGGAGTCGTATGCGCTGGGAACCAGGGCAATTTGCCGTTCTTCTCTGCATTGGAGAATTTTGCTTCACTGACTCTGATGATGTGCCATGCCTCAGGAGAGATCCTACCTTTTTGCATAATTTCTAATGGCCGCTTGAGAATCGTTAATGATGTACTGAGCATTCGTCGAGACCAATGCTACTGCAATGGCTACCTCCTCTGCTGTCTCGGAATGTTTGGTATTAACTGATACGCTTGTAAGGGGTTTCTGGGTGTGATCTACGATTACTGCTGCGTAGCTATTTTTGTGTGGGTATTCAGCCGCGTCTACGAAGGTTGCTCTGTCGTCTGACCCAAAACTTCGGATCATTTTCTCTGGTCTACTCTTGCGTCTGCCGTCGTTGTAACCTGAATGCATGTTCTTGGGTATATTTGGTACTAGGAGTTTGTCACGAATTTCTCTCGTTATCGTCCTGTTTTCCCCGTATAGATTGTGGTAATACAGTCCTAGTTTGCTGAGTATATGCCGTCCCGTTTTGGTTTTCATTAGTCGTTCTGCTTGAGATATTTGTTGTGCTTCTATGAGTCCGTCCAGTGTGTTGTGGAGTCCTAACTTTAGCAAGAGACCCGTGCTCGTACTGATGGAAATCCCTAATGCTAGTTTGTATGCCTTTTTTATCAGGTTGTTAATTTTGGTCTTCTCAGCTGCAAACCAATTGTGGAAGCCTGATATGTATGTGATCTGACTGATTACGAATGATTGTATCAGCCATATGATACTTTCTTCCTTCATACCCTGGTGCTTGTTAGTAATTCGTTTGATTAATCTCATGGTGTTTGTTACCTTTGTGTCTAACTTCTTTATGGTTTCCCCATTTGTGCCTTTGTTCTCCATTACTAGACCCAGCACCTTGAGCTGGTTGACTATTGGGATATTCCACCCGTTCTTGGTGCGTAGCTTGATTTCCTCATGGGCCTTGTTCCTGTCGTATCCTTTGGGAGGCCTGCCCCTAAGTGTGGGGTGGTACAAGAGAAGTTCAGATTTCTCTGCAGAGCATGTGAGGCCTGTTCCTATGACGTGTTCCTCTACTGTGTTAATTGCAGTTTGGAGTCGTTGTTGTATTGATCCGTCGCTTCCATCACAGGTCCAGATAGTGCTATCGTCCGCGTAGATTGTGTGATTCCGGGACTCTATGTGATTTAATTTTTCGGGGAGTCCCATCACGACCAGATTAAACAGCATAGGTGAGATGACCGCGCCTTGCGGCGTGCCAACCCCCCCCCCCCCCCCCCATGTCGATCTCGGGCGACTTGAGCCCTCCGACGGAGATGACTGCTTTCCTGTCTGATAGGAAGCTCTTGATGTAGTTATACGTCCGTTGCCCTAGTCCTATTCGTTCGATGTTTTCCAATATGGTTGCATGGTTGGCATTATCGAAAGCCTTATTAAGATCAAGGCCCAAGATGGCCCTTGTAGAGCGCGTTTTATAATTGATTATCTGATGCTTAAGTTGGAGCCTCGCATCTTGTGTCGAAAGGTTTTTTCGAAATCCTATCATTGTATCTGGGTATATGTTATTATCCTCTAAGAATTTATCTACTCTGTTTAAAATTACATGTTCCATTAATTTGCCGACGCAGGATGTTAGGGAGATTGGTCTGAGGTTGTCGATCTCCAGCTTCTTACCAGGTTTTAGAATGAGCGTTATTGTCGCTTTCTTCTATTGAGCTGGCACTTCTCCCTTTACCCGACACTCGTTTATGTATTCTGTTAGTTTGGCTATCGATTCATCATCGAGGTTGCTGAGAGCCTTGTTGGTTATACCGTCCGGGCCTGGGGCGGATTTGGTGTTTAACTGTTGTAGGGCCGCGCGGATTTCTACCTCCGTGTGTTCCTCGTCTAATTTTGCGTTTGTATTCCCGTTGTAGCTAGGATAGATGCAAGGAGGTGCCTGTGTTAAGTATTTCTGCTGCAATTCATTGAGAAATTCCTCTTCTGTACCCTCATATGCGTGTATTAACTTATTAATGGCTTGCATGTGATTTTTCTTGTTATTGTCATGGTCAAGCAGGAACCTGAGCATGTGCCAGGTTTTGCCGGTGCTTAATTGTCCGTCCATGGAATTACATATCTCGTCCCATTGTTGTTTGGTGAATTGCTTAGCATGTTCTTCTATTTTTTGTTGAGGAGCGCTATGCGGTTGCTTAACTTTTTGTTATGTTGTTATGTTATGTTTTGGAGGTTGGAGAGAAGCTGATCTTATATAATTATGTGGTTGTGAAGTCGGTAAGGATTGTGGTGCTTCTGACGCAACGGACGGGAGTCCATTACCTGGTGACTAGTTTGCCTCTAGGATGTCTAACCTACTCATAATTGCTGCTATTGCCTTAGCCATTTGATTCATCATTTCGTCCTATCTTTCATTTGACTTTTGTATCTCTGCTAGGGTCTTTTGAATATCGGCTAATGCTTTATCTACCACTGCGTTATCTTGTTTATCACTTCTGGCTTGGGCCTTGCGTTTGAGTGGAGGGGGGTCATCCCCTCCGTCCATCGTATTGTCCGGGATTTCAGATGGCTCTTTCGTGCTCGCGTTTGGAGCGGGAGTTACCTGATTTATTTGGTCTTTTTCCTTCCTTGAGAATTTTTATTACATCGCTCACACGTGCTACCGAAATCCTCAACTGCGCGTTCTCATGTTTTAGTTGCCTTATCTTGTTATTAATGGCAGTCTCCCCGCCAGCCTCCGGGCGCACGCCATCGACCAAGTCTGCCCAGCTCACCGTGTTTGTCTGGTTTGCTGAAGAGGATGGCCTAGTTCTGGACCTGGATCTGGATCCGGGTCGTGTCCCCGGTGTTCTGGAGCCGGACCGGGATAAGGATCTGGTGGTGGATGGAGACCGTGTTCTCGATCTGGAGCGTCGTTCCCTGGCGCTTGGGAGGCCAGGCGTTCCGCGAGACTCTGCCCTGTATTCTCTTGAGGTAGCGTCTTCCTGTTCTTCTTGTCGTTCTCGTTGCAGCCTGTGCCATTGTCTCTGTTTAACGATGAAGGGCTTTTTGAAATTGGCTTTGCACGTCTTGTCTGCGGTCGGATGGTCCTCGCCGCATAACTGACATATAGGTTGGCACCTATGGTCTTTATCTGGGTTTGGTGTTCCACATCCCGCACAAATCTTGTTGTCAGGGTTGGGACATACATCTCCTCTGTGTCCAAGTCTGTTGCATTGGTGACAGAAATCCACTTTTTTCCTGTACAGGGAGCAAGGGAGTAGCGCTGCCCTGTACCGGACGTACGTGGGCACTTTGTGTCCTTCAAAGAGCACAACCACTGTGGTAGTACTACTGAGTCTCTTTGCTGCTATCGCCGTTGGATTTTTGCTCGTAACCACCGCTGCTGTGATGTCTCTTGGGCCCTCGTCGAGCGGGATTCCTCTGATGACTTCTTTGGCCGTCATGTCAGGCGCTGTCTCGTAAGCATTGGTCTCGTAAAACGTATTTATTTGGTTACCCTCCACACCTTGTTTGAAGGACTCCACGAAATACTGCGAATAACAACAGTATGACAGCTTGACACACTTGATAAAGAATTTTTTTGGCATAGGCAGTGTTTGACCTATATACGCGCAGTTAACTGGGTACTTAATAAAAGAAGGAAGATCACTTTATTCCGTGACACCTCTAGTCCAAGTCATCCTTGCTTGTGGAGCGGACCCTCAACGCTGTCGAATTTGCGACAGGTGCAGTCGCCCTATAGTTGTGGTGGACGTGGCGCACCAGGACGAGCCACGGATTCTGGCGCGAGCCTTCGGGTGGTGCATGCCAGTTCGCCCGGGAGTAAGAGATGGAGGGGGGGACGTCGGCGCGTCTGATGGTATGATGTGGAGTGAGGAGAGGGCGCGTGGAGATTCCCAGTACGGGTGTACCGCATTAGGACTCTGCGCGCAGACCTAGGAGATACGGTGGCCCAGTCCATGCTCAATGCGATGAATAATTACATCGTTAAGGAAGGTTAGGGTCTATTATTGACGGATGAGAGACGCTTCTGCACGTAGAAACAGGTATAACTGTGTCGGAAGGAGCATGCAGGATTCGCGGGCTTCTTTGAGTCAAGCGCGGCGTTGCTTGCGGTGCATTGCTCGGCAAGCTTTAGGGGAATAGACTTCTGGCCATGGGAGTGGGATGCTCGGTGCGTCGACGTGGGCTAGCGAAAGAGTTTGCACGTTGCCTTCTATCCCCTTATAGTCAGGAATGCATTTCAAGAGGACTTGGAGGTTTGGATGAGATGACATATATGTGTTTATGTGAGCGCTAAAGCAACAGGGAAAGGAATTATGTGTCTGATTTCGGTGCGCGCCTTGGCTGTCCGATCGCGTAGTAATTGTGTCTGCGTCATGTGCGGGTTGGCAGATGGCTTCTGCAATGGCCTGCGTTTCAGCATCCGTGACAGTTGGCACGCTTATGTAGGAAGCGATGAGAGAAATTAAGGATGAATACGTTGGGCCCACTACTGCTGTAACAGTTTTCTCCGGTCTTTGGGCAGCATCTACATGGTACGTGGTGGGCGGCAGGTGTGGCAAGGTAGGTGGCACAGGCCTGTCGGCGACCCCGTTGAATACCCTCGTTCATTTTCTGAGATACCAGATGTACATCATTCCGTGGAATCGAATCTCATGGTAGCGGGTTTGGTGTAAAAGTTGGAAAGTGTGCAATATCATACCCAAGGCGAGCCATAATAGCCCGGCCCTGAGTGGACGTGGGGAGTCAGGGATGATGCGCTTGGTGATACGCTTGGTATTGCGCTTGGATTTGCGCTTGGTATTGCGCTTGGATAGGAGCGTAAAACGATCCTATATTTCTTTCCAGCACTTACTAAATGAATTTTTTTACAAAATCTCTATTTCATCCACGTGCGTTTACCCTTTCAAACCAATCTGGTATAGCACGTTCTCTGTGCTCGGTAAGCGCGGTCTCGGTGGAACGTGTAGTTAAGCCAGGACAACGTGTTCAATATTGTGCCACTCGTAAACACACTGACGAGGCTCCGGAGCCCTTTAATTTGTGATGTATTGCAAAAGAAAACAAAAATACAAGTGCGTTGTTTATACCCACGCACATGAATTTTTGCTTTCTACAGGTTACCCATACTGTGTCCTTTAGCTTTGCCAAGTAGACAAGGTGCCTAGTTAAATTCGCCAAGGACAACGATGAAACTAACTACGAATCCCTTATGACGCAAACATATAGGGAAAGAAACGAGGGTTCAGTAATTATTTGCAACGCTTCTAATTAAGTTCACAACGCGAAAGCTTTGCCACACATTAGAATTAGCATTTCCCTTATTTTCACTGAATGTTAAAGGGGCGTCTTGCATAGATGTTTGAGGACATTGGGAAACATAGCGGATACCGACGGTATGATATAGTGGAATGCATGAATAACCAACTTTATACAGAAGCTGTAATTCACCTACACAGCTTAAACATTTAACGTTAGTCACTCTCAACATGCTTGCTTCTTTAACGACTTACTTATCTAATGACATTTCCCGGAGGAGCCCGAGGAAAAGCAACTACCTATCACCGTATGAAGCATAAAATGTCCTGCATTGCATAAAGTCCTGCATGCATAAAGTCATGCATATGACTTTCATGCATAAAGCCCTGAATTGAGTAACTATTTTGAAAGTACATATTTAAGGTACACACCTCAAACTTTTGATACTCGTCGAATCTAGGGCAGGTCGTAATTACTACAAAAACGAATTTTCTGCCGTCTATGGTCCTCTCAGGAATATGGAGTAACATTTTAAGCATTTCATATAACGCCTGTAAACGAGCCAAGAGCGATGGTCAACCAATTCTTGATAGGCCATAATCCACATAACACTTAAAAATTTGCCTGCATATATTGCCCATAACGTTCCTCATATTTCCTTAAAATACAAACTTAGCGAGTAATATTGTTTTTTTTTTACATAGCCGTGAAAACTGGCATATATCGTTTTGCGGGCGCTGCAATTCACCTGAACAGCTTCGTTGTAAAAACAACTTCGCCGCCTAGGCGAACAAGTTATCCGTAGTGAGCGGACCTAACGCGCGCTGAGGCAATTTAACTGTGGTCCTTTTGTTCAGGAACCTTGATTTGTCCCCGAATACATGTGACACAAATGCTGCCACGCGCACACGCTTCTTCCGCCACCGCAATATGTAAAATCGGCAGCGCTACGAGTTTTCGAGTCACCGTTCGTCAGGTTACTGCCGGCCCGCAATTCGAACCTGAATTCTGTGACGCGCGTTTGCGGCCACTGCGCAACGCCTGCATGGCGCGGCCTTGTCGTTGGCGTCACTGCGACCAGCTCCTATCGCGACCAGCGAATCAGGGTCAAGTGCGCGGCCGGCGCCAAGGCGCGGCAATCCGCCGGCTCGGCCGGTGCCCGCACGTCGCGTCGCGGTACCTCCGTGGATGCTCGCCTCTCGCGCTTCCCAGGGGGGCTCCTCTCTGAGCAGCGCGCGCAGGAGTGGACTTCTCTTTCTCCCTGTCCTCTCGTTGCGTCTTCCCTCCTCCCTGGTATCTGCTGCAACGAGTCGGCAGCGCCATTTGCATTGCGGGGTCAGGGCGCGTCTTTCACGGGCAAGTGCAACGCCGGCGGTGACGCAGCCATGCTGCGAGGCGCTCGCCGCGTCAATTAGCGGTGGGAGAGCAAGGCTCAGACGCACTTTTGAAGGATGTAGAGCACAGAGGCACGGCGGCGACGCAGTTGGCCTCTGATGTGTACTATGAAGTGCCCTGACAGCGTACGTACGTGATACGTACATACTTGAGCGTACGGCCTTTTGTGCAGAGTGGATCCGTACTTGCGTTTTCCGACTAATATCCGTGACCATGACATGAAGCATTCGGATAACGTTTTAAGGTTCGCGCACATGCGGCTTTCTTTATCGTATAGCCCGGCTTGAACAATAGCCCCTTGTCGGAGGATAAAATGCTCGAACGCTGGTCCGAAACGTTTTTAACGCGTGGCTCCGCTTCTTGAAAACACCCGGACTGAGTCACAGTCCTTAAAACGCGTCTCACTCTGCATCACGTTTATGCGCACAGTTTTTTTTGTTATCTTTTTACGCCGTCATAATCTCGTCTTTGTTTCTCCCATGTTTAATTCGATTTACCCCCTCACCCCGGCGTATAGGTTAGCCAGCCGCTGTTTACTCTGGCTAAGCTCCCTGTCTTTTTGATGATCCGGCTCCCTACACCTCCACTGCCGTCTTAAGATATATTTTTTTGGGGGGGACTGAGAAATAACACCTCAGCGCAAGAAATTTTTGAAGGAGAGGTAAATGTAGCCTAAGTATCGATATATGGCGAGCCATGTATATTTTTTCTCTTTGTGTGTTTATTTCTTGAATAGCTTTTTTCCTATTTCCGTATGATTTATTTTTGCAGAATGCGGAGAGCCGTTCTTTCTTGCGTGATTTCGAGTCAGATTTTATGTTTGTGTGCTTGGCTTTGATGATGTTTATTTGCTTTTAATGCGGGAACGAAAAAAATAGGCATGACATAAACGTCCTGCAGTGGGCTTAAAATAGGTTGTTGATGATGATGATGATTATGATGATGATGATGTTGATGATGATAAACGGACAGCTTTAGGCAGTCAAAGGTGTTCACACAGGCCAGTCGTCCTCAAAAAGTACAGAAATCACTTTACTCCCCTGTCTACTGAAGAAGAATGGAAGCGTTGTCCTAGAGGCGTTTCCATCGGCATTTAACGACCTTGCAGTCGTCCCATGGCGTTGGAACGGTCGATACTGGTAACGCCATGGAACGCACATGCTAAAAAATTACGTATATATCGCTCTTCTAGATGTTAGAATTGTGTTTACTTATCATTTTAAAGCAGCTAGTTTCCTACTACGTGTTTGATAGCTCCAATCACATCACCGAGGAAACTTGGGGCCCAACACTGAAAACTGCGGCGTAAAACACTATGGTTCAATTTATCCAAGGCACGTGTAGCGTCCACTGCTTGCGTTGATTATTACGCTTTACGGCAGTTCAGAATTATGGAAAAGACGCAGCTGTTTTCGGGAGTCGGAGTTCCACCCGTGCTGCGCGCCTCATAATCAAATCTTGGTTTTGACACGTAAAATCCCAGAATTTAATTAAAGTTCTTACCTTAATTATCAATCGCCATGCACTCATCTTTCGAGACGACATGTTCAGGAACGACTAGAGCGTGAAGGGCACCTTGCGGAAATATTTCTTCGCCTCACTTGAACTTTCGAATCGGAGTTCACCGCGACCCGTGAAATCTCGAAGGAAGTCGATCGTCAGAAACCGGAAGGAATGCGCATGAGCGCGCTCGGTCACCGTGACGGTTTAGTCGAGTGGCGACATTCTCGCAAGCGCGGCCATCTCGGCAGGTCGAACGGAACGAGCAGGAAGTTGCGGAGTTAAGTCACCGGCATAAGCAGCGGCTGGTGCGCGGGCGACGTCATGACGCATATTTTGTCGGGGCGTTTGCGCAGCCTCCGTGCGCGTTTATGAGGTGTAGCGTAACGCTGTCGCACGCCTCCGCTTCTGGTCTCGGGAGGTTCTTCGAAATGAGACTGTGGCGAGAGATGAGAAATGCATGTTTTTTTTTTCCCATTGTAATGGCCTTGACTCGGTTGCACCGAAACGGCCCGGTAGGACACTAAACCTCATCCGCATGTCACTCTTAACAGGGTGCCAATTTTCACGGAATGCGAGCTTCGTGTCATGTACGGCATTCCTACACGAGAGAAAGCATTGTCAACCTTCAGATTGTAGCACGAAGCCAGCAGGAAGACGGGTTTCCCAGAAAGAAAAGGACGACAGTTTTTCCTATCGCGAAGCCTCGACCACTATGCGAACTTCTGCAGAACTGATTTGCCAGTGCTTCTGTGGCCACTGAGAAACAGTGCTGATAACGGCCGTATTACGCTTTCAAGCACTTGCTTTCCCGGAAAGCCCGTGCTATACTGACACTCTTGAACTTTGCTCGCTTTACCCCTCAAAATCCTGACAATTGCTTCAAGGAAATATGCCTTGCTAACTCACCGGTTAGAATTCGTAGGTCGCTATATGTGGGCCAAGTAATTATGCATCATTATTACTTACAGCGCGCGCTACAACACGGACAAAGAAGACAGACGAAACACGAGTGCTGACTCATGACTCGCCCAGCTAGATACCGTACTACAGTGAAGTAATTCGTTAAAAAGAAATCAGTAAAAAATGGGATAATTGTTCGATTACGCATTTTTATTTATCATGCAAATAATGCCGGCCTCTTCGAAAATTTCAGCTGAAGGACTAAAATCGTGCTATTTGCCGCAGGTGGTTTTCAAAATTCCTGCACAGATGGTTTTGAAAAACCCGAGAAAAAAAGCCCCTTGAACATAAGACAATTGCTTTTCGAAGTAAAACTTAGTTACGAGTTTTAGCGTTTGTGTGGTGCACACCTTTGGTTTTATTTGGATGAAAATGAAGAAGGTGTTGTCATTTTTTGGTGCGTTTGGTGTACTTCGCCCTTAATCGGTATTGACCCCGTTCAACACTAGCTCCACCACCTACAACAGCGATAGCGTCCCCGATGAAGCCAAACCACAGCAATGGCAGATGGAGACAGAAAGTGGTCTCGGCCTTGGACGCTGAATGTCATGTGATTCTGTGGATTGTGACACCATTTCAAGTGCTTGTCAAACAAACGTGGTTACTAGTTCGCGCTGGTTTTGTCTGCTTTCCTATTGGAGATTATCAGATTGTCTTAAGAAAAAAAATATTCTAGCACAGCTTGAATGCCAATTGGAGCACAGCAATTCCCTCAGCAGCACAATGGTAGGATTCTGAAACCACGTGTCTACGCAATACTGCCTGCTGATAATTCAAAAACGAAATGCTGCAACTTAGATCCCAAGTTAGAAATGTTCGGGCTCGACATATCAGCGAAGCGCTCAATAAGGTAACCCATAAGACTGTGCTCGACAGCCTACGTGACCCAAAGCACGGACCTTAGACGAATAAGTGCATCACAAGCGTTCTTCACTGACAGAACCATATAAATAAAATCGAATGTTACACCAGTTCACCCTTACCAATTCACAAAGGCGTTTCCAAAGGTTCCATATTACCTCCTACACTCTTCAACGCAACATTCAAAAACCTACCGATAAAGCTTGCCAACATACATTTAAATTAAAACATATATGCGCTAACGATATAACATTGTGGTGTGTACGTCAAACCGCCTTGAAGAATAAAAATTGTTATTGCAACAGAGCAGCCATGCAGTACTTGTTAGAGGCACCTTCAGCAGTTTTCTCATGGCAAAACGAAATACACAGTATTTTTTACTTCAAACACTAAAAAAAAGAAGCCCCAGAACGTAACTCGAGTCACACCACTTCTCATCACTAGTATGCCTAGACGGACATCGTTTGCAAGAAAAACCAAAGCAATGAATTCAGTAATTAAACTAATGACAATGATGAACTTCTTAGAAACACTACGGCACGCGTTCAAATCATAGTAAGAGTATGGTTTTGTGTTTCAACATTTTAAAACGACCCCGTTAACTGAAATAACGGCCTCGTAATATTTGTCGAATTTACCTCATTGCGCACGCAACACCGCGAAGCGCGGCTCGCGGCGCAACCCTCCTGTGACGTAGCACGTGACGTACGTAGCGAAGAAGTGACGTAGCGAAGAAGTGAAGCTGGGCTGTAAGGCGCGATAAAGCGCTTCGTCTCGCCTCTCCTGTTGAGATTACTACGCATCCTACGGCCAGTTACTCACGGCACCAGTAGGAATAAGGGAATAAGGGAAGCGCGGCGGCGCATTCGCTCGGTTATGAACCCAATTACTGCGACAGAAACATTCACTTACTGTGAAGACGCCCAACTGTTTTCGCTCGCCCCCTTTTTTTCTCGTATAACTGCGTTCACCTATTACAGGGAACTGGACAAGAACCCAGCGATTATAGGATGGTTTGTTAAGGGGGTGTGGCGCGTTCGCACAAAATTGTATTTGGTTGAAAGCCAGAATTTGAAGAACAAGAATTTATTGTAATATTTAGATATAATTACAATTATGATAGCACACAAAGATCAGTATGGATTAGATATATAAGTTCTGACTTGCCCTTAATGCAAGTCAGAACTTAACGCCCTTAATCACACATGTGTGAAGCACGTAATCACATTGTCGCAACCACAGATTATAGCAAGCCACGCAAAAAGAAAGAACACTTCTGACTATCCATTAAAGAAATAGATGTGTCACTTACGCAAGCTTTCCCTCTTAGAGACATATAAAATGCTTCCACGAGCTCCAGGGCAGTGATAGCTTTTATCCAGGATCTTGATTTCTCAGAAATCCGGAATTTGCCTACGCATCCTTGAGAATGCGCAGGCAAATGCGCATTCCCTTCTTTTTTAATCAAAAGCTCATGTTCCCTTCCACGGTCGTTAATAGATTGTCCAGTTTGCCCTACATATTGACTTCCCACAAGGTAACAAAATCTCGTAGACAACGCCAACCAGGCGTTTCACATACTCTCGAGCGTGCTTTTTGTCTCAACATCCGGGTTCTTCCTTCTCTTCAGAAGACATTCTGGGGCAAAGCCCAGCCCGCTCTCGCGGGGCGGAAAAAACGATCGGTACATTGTGCCTGCTCGCTATCGCATAGCTATGTGTATACGGCAACACTTCTGGACAACTCCTACCTAGGGGCCCGGCGTTCATTCTGGAACAAGCTGCTGCTTCTGTTTCACGCAGAAGAACTTCTGCAATTGCCATTACGACCACGCGAAGGTAACCGCCATTAACCAATCGCCGTACCTGATCTACTCTGCATTGCATGTGAGCACGATTTGCTGAGGGCACTTCCCAGATAAAGTTTGCCGATCCCCTTTTACCCAACTTGGACAGTGCAGAATCATATGGTAACCGCAGCTTTCGTGCTCTGGGGCTATGCGCCAAACACACATTTTCACTTATAACCAGGCGTAGATCTAAAAACCACAGTGAGTCGTCAGACCATAACTCATGGGGGAGGGCAAGCCCTTCCTGCTTTGCCGAAACGCTTCAAGGATCGAAACAACAGATTTGTCTAAGGCGACATGGGACTTATTTAAAAAGATTAAAAACATCTATGTACCTAAAAACTTTGAGAACAGTACCCTCGTCAATCACAATATTCAAGCAATGGTCAACGTCCGCTAGGAAGATATTGCGCAAGACAGGCGCAACACAAGGGCAAATGCAAATCCCTTGCTTCTGCAGATAAAATCCGCTCTCAAAAGAAACAAAGGCAGAACTAAGAAAGAATTCGAGTGAAATCACAAAATTATCGACAAACAGGCCCGCAGAATTCTGAAAAGTAGTAACCACCCTGACTTTAACGCAGTCACGAACCGAAGCAAAAGAATGCTCATGTGGAACTGAATTGGATAACTATTCTGTATCAACAGAAACGAAATGATCAATAGAATTCTGTTGCTGCAGATACCGCACAATTTCATGCGAACTCTTGATGGCAAAGGGATCAATGACTGTCAGCCCATTTAGGTGCTTAAGCAGAAAATGGTTAGCTAGGTGCTGCAATGATCCCCCATCATGAAACGGTACTTCAGGCTTGTGTACGTTTTCAACGAAGAAAACACTGAGGGCATTTCCTTTACATGCACTAATATCTCTAGCCAGCCTATGAAGTTCTTTACCCATATTTTTACGGCCTTGTTCTTGACATGGACGGCACTTCTTTCACCAAATCGAAATTCTTATTGACGGCCTTCCTGGCCTTCTCAGCGAAGGATTCCGCACTTAGAACCACAAAACTTCCCTCCTTATCAGCCTGAAGAAGTCGGAGGTCATTTTCTCTAAAGTGCTTCACAACCTGATCTGTCGGGCCCGGGCTGTGACGAATGTTTTTCTTGTGTACTTCCCTAGATAACACGTCAACACCTTCTAGCTGGCACCTAACATATTGATCCTGAAGTGTTCTATTCGCAACGCGTCTGTTGAATGGCAACAGTTCGTGGGGAGGGATAACTGGTTCGTGGTTAAACTTGGGACACTTCTTGAGTAGACGCTAAACGTCTTCCGGGATTTCCACATAGTTGATGTTCGCCTCGATGTCAGTGAGGGAAACTTGAAGATATTATGGATGTCGCGAAGTCACATTGCAGTGGGCAAGCCAGTGACGCTGATTGGAATGGGATTAACTGTTTATTAACATAGAATAGGCAAGCGATAAAAAGGAAAGTATTTACACGGACATCACTACGAGTAACATGTTAGAATTTTGGTCTTCTTTCTCAGCCGAATCTCCACCGAATCCCTTTCCAACGGCCCCGCACGTACCTAAAAGCATCCCCAGCAACCCCCTCGCCCCATCGTTTGTCCAATCACACTGCAGTGCGCGCAGTGTGCACACAACGGGGCTCCAAGGTGACACTATCGGGAGTTCCAATACGTCCAGGCCGTTGCCACAAATCCTTTGCAGTGCAACGAGTCCCCTTTTGTCTCACAACCTCGCAAAAGACACACTTCCCCGAAGAAAGCACTTCCACGCTCCGTTGGGGCATCTGGACAGTTTGCGAATGTCTCGGCATGGTGCGGTTCAGCGGCGAGGGGTTGACTTCAAGGCCAGGGCACTGCTTCCGCGAACCAAATGGCGGAAGCCCGACACACAATCCCCCCGCCTACGCGCTCTTCGTAGACCGCGGGTCCCCCACCCCCGATGGCTATAAATCGCCGCCGTCTTGGTGTCGAACCACGCGTCTCTTTTGACCACCCCGCGCGACCCTTACGCGCAGCCGCCCGCACAAACAACGCTGAACTCCACTCACATCCTCTCCTAGGAGCAAAGCATCCGTCCTTTTTGTCTTTTCTGTAGAGCTGGTTGAGAACGCCACTCAAGCAAGAAGCCCCGCGCAGTGAAGGACCTTAAAGAGCGAAGCTTCACTTCAGCCTTCCACGGAGGGTCCCTCGCATAGCACAAGTCTGGCAAGTATTCCTGGAGAGGCCGAATTGGCTTCCAAAGTTCAGGCCGAAGTATGCGGCACACCCATTTTGCATGCCCCGGGGATGGTCACACAAACCCAGACAGCCCCAAGACTTATGCAGGCACCAGTCCTTACCGTAGGCAGAAAGCGTAATACCTTGCTCGGCAGGTAGCAGCGACAATGCGGCTCCCCAAAAGGTTGAACGTTGACAACGAAGCTGAAGAAGAGGCATTGAAGAAAGAGCCCGATGTAGTTAGAAACGTGGTTCAATAAAACTTATTGTTCGGCGAGTTGGTTCATACTGCGAGGAAATAAATGTATTGCGCAAAATTGGGCGCAAATGGCTTGGGCGGGCACGCCATGTTATACGCAATGCTGTACGCTCGGAGGCAGTTTCTGGGATTTTTTCGCACTCGCATGGTCTTTTCAATGTGATATGGTGCCTTCTACGCGGGAAAAGGTTCTGTGAAACGTACCAAAGTGAATTAAGTCGGCATGGCGGGAGTTTCTGCACGGAGCATCCGGCGCGATGTGTGCACGCGTGTTTGGGCCTGCAATCAGGCTCGGAGATCAGCTTTGTATTTCTAAAAATTAGTTGCACGGATGCAACTTTACTGCAGCACCCTTGCTGTAACGATAAGGTCTGGTTTAGCAGCAATGAGTAGTTATGAAACGTATGACCATCTTAGCAGCGTTGGTACCGTTCTGTTACGGAATAAGATGTGCTGTTTACTTTAGACGAACGCTCAAATTGTTATCTGTAGATGCGTTGCTCAACTGCCTTATTTGCTTAACGAGGTTCCTGCCCACGAGTATAATAGTTTTCGTTAGTAATAACATCATACCGTACAGTGTGAATCACACTTGTGGAGTGATCGAGCGACGTACCGGCTGCTGGCTGCACAATTATCCAAGTCAGTGATATAGATGCTGTGTTATAGATCTGTTTGTTTCCATATAGAACATAGCACAGGCATGTGGTATAACCATGCGAAGCCTTAGTGCGGCGTTGACCCGTGTTCAGTTTTGTTTTCACGGAAGAAAAGATAACCATTTCTTCAAGTCTTGTTCGTCCCGTCCCCTACGACGCACTTGCCCATTTTTCGGCACTTGTGTCTTCATATATCCGATGGATTTTTCAATGCGATTCCCTTTGCACGTCATGCCTTACAAGGCAAAAAGGCAATGCCGAAGCACAAAGCTTATGTATTATGCTGGTTTACCAACCGTAGTGATCGTTATGTTGAGCAAGGCCATCGGCGTCACACAGCTGGGTAACGTAGACGTATCATGGTCCTTTGAAGTCCGCTAGACTTCACCTGAAGGAGAACAGTGCCTGCGGTTGACGCAAATATTTTATAATTAACGATTGGTGATTAGGTGTTTTTGGGTTGCATTGGGTTCGCCACACACGAGCACTCTCAAGTTTCAGTTCCCACGCCAAAAAAGACGAACAGTGAGATTTTCCACTTCATACTGGAAATTCAAAGACGCGATTCTCTTCGTCGAGTGAAAAGCGATACGGCCAAAATAGTTCACAACATACACATACAGCACGGATGATGATGCATGGCGCCTATGTTTGCGCAGCCAAGAAAAAATTCCGCATGCTGTAATTACCACTGCACCGGAAGGCTACACAGTTGTTCTTTGACGACCTCGTATGAACTGTCATCACGTAAATTTTACAAAGAGCGAACTGCAGCATCTCCAAATCGTTCTGCAGCATGCAACCGAAACTCCGTCAAGCAGCACCGCACCGGCCCACACAAGCCAGAAAGGAGGAAAGGCTCACCTTCTCGCCTGAAGAAAAGGTATAGCGAATGCTTTCCTAATAAATTTTGCTTTCTGAAAGGGCCCTAAAAATTTCGACTTCTGACCTGCCGTCCTCTATCTCTACGTCGAGCTCCTCACACAACCGCAACAAGCTAGCTCTCGTTAAACTCATTAGGTCCATGATCACTACTTTAAGCTCAGCTATGCCACAATACTCGCTGCGAAACCCACACAGGTCTCAACGCAAGTAAAAACTACCAGCGGTGCAATTCTGTTTTTCCATGAGAATTTGAAGGCTGGCAAATACTGCAGAAACCAAACGCCTATCCACCAAAGTAGCACCAAGACCCTAAGTTCTCTTCCACCGCATCCAATCAGTGTACGAAGTTGTCAATCCTTAGTAGTGTTCGATTGATTAGAATTCCGGTAGATCACCACGTCCCAATTACTCCCACATAGGTACGAGGTCTGGCTTTAGTAAGTGGTTTAGATCTATGCTGAAGGCTGCTTTCTGATGGACACGCTACAAACACAGCACCATTATGGACATTTGTATACAACATATCGGTTTTTAACAAGTCTGGGCTAAAAGATCCGATGAATCTCAAGCGCAAAGCCAGGCACTCATCTCGTACAGAGCAGTCATGAGGGTCTACGCTCAAGCAGCCGCTCACGAACCAGTTGTTTCAATATCACCGTTGTCATCCACTTGTGGCGCCTCGGAGTAGCGTTTAGAGCAGAAATCATCCAGGCACAGGGATGAGTACTTTCGGGAGCAGGAGCAAAAGAAAAATAAAAGGTTTATTTTACGTATTTACACTGGCTCGAGATATAGGAGCTCACTTCATGTAGAAGCCCTTCATATGTCTGAGCACACGCATGTCAGTACACGTAAGGACACACTCACTGCACCAAAGGTGTCCAGATTTAAAGCAGTTTATTTCCCCCTTTCGTCGTCGAGGAAATTCAATGTCCTTCTTCTCGGCCGATAGGAACTGTGGCACAGTCGACAAAACACTCATCCATGACGTCACAGCGTTCGGCAGGACTCCGCCTTGAATTTTGCGCGATCGCCCCCGCATACGACGCAGTTCCCATGGAAGTCCTCGACGTTGGCCCCTTGCATCAATTAGTGGGTTCTCCGTGACGGTCAACTTGCAGCAACCTAGGAAGCCTGGTCTGTACTGTTGTTACCGCGTCTACAGAATCCGGCGGTCGCTGTCATCTTGACGGGAGGTTCTCTGTTTACCCGTCAACAGTCGCTGCCAGGGCTCCATCATCGTATAGGTGGGTGCTGGTCAAGTGTTCGTTTCGAGGGAAGCATCCAAGGAATGCCCATTGACGTTTAGAGACGTAACGCTACCCTGCAGTATTCATAAGCAAAGCCCAAACTGGTTCACTCCTCAGGGAAAACTACACGCACTATTTCTGTCGACTACAAGGTACACCGTAGGGCTCGAAATGTGGAGCATGTCCCAATAGCAAACACAGTTACGGGAATATACCCAGCTGCACAGCATATAAAAAGACAATATAGAAAGAAGAAACCTGCTCCCTTCCAGCTAAACTCCTCGGAAAAGTGGATCGCTTCTCGACGGGTTGCCTAGCCAGAATTTTGGAATCGTTGGTCGATGTCGCCCAGCAAATTCTTGAAGACGACGGAGTAAAGGGCCGGTCGTTTGGTACCAGTAAAACATTGGTTCTATCTGTCTGTCTGTGTACTTCATGGCTTGTTGTTGAGTGAAACAATCCATGCTGAAACAAGCGAAACATATTCCAGCTATTCCTGGGACATAAGTTGATGCAACCCCATTCTAGTATTTGAATATTACGTATTACCAGAAATCTTCCGTCAAACGGGGAGTAAACGTTACTCCCTTAGGAATAAGCTATGTAATAAGGTTTTTTTGTATGAAGTTACACAATACAATAATGATATGGTTGGTTGTTTCATTTTCTCTTTATTATCAATAACGATATTATTTTGGTCAAATAACAGGAAACATAACAGAACAGAAAAGACATATTCTACTAAAATTGCCATGCCTCTTGTGCTTCTTTAAAAAAGAGAGAGAATTGCAGTGTACTGTATGCGAAATAAAATTTGTGTCTTTACTATCCTCAATAAACCATTTGTGTGCAGCTTTACTACCCACAAATGTATAGGCAGAAAGATATGTTATGTGCGAGCCAATTGGTTTTAATTTTTTGAACAAGATGTAGCTGCTCTCAGAAGGAGTTATACCACTCAAAACGTGGCTATATATACTAGCAGAGCGGCTATGCATCTGCCACGCAGGGCTGAGTGTCGTGTAACATTTCATGTGATATATGTAGCCTGCTTATCTCTACTTGTATGACCTGTTACAACCGCAAGTCAGCATTTGACTCTTCCGCAATCTATTAAAACTGCAGTTGTGAGCACAGTCATGGACTTAAGTTGTTTAAGCTACAGAAAAAGTGAGAAACAGAAAACAGAAGAAAATAGGAAAGGTACGTTAAGAAATGTTCCATACTTTTTCTGTTCTTCTTCGTCACAAAAAGTTTTACTGTGTAGATTTATTCGTGAAAGCCGGCTTGGGTTGCAAAAATAACTTCGAACGCAGTTGATTTGCGCTCGCCAAAAAAACCACGCGCAATACGTGTCTGTTTACAGCTACTTTGTTCGCCACGTGCCGTCTCTTGCCCTGTTCAACTGACCACGAGAACTAAAGACTAGGTCAGCTTTCCATGCGTCTGGCGGCGAGTACTTTGGAGACTGGTATTCGGGAAGGCCCCGTCCGGTGGCCACTCGCGAAGCTCCTCTCCGAGCGCTGCGCCCGAATCACGACGGTTTGTGAATGACTGCCGCCGCTGCCGCTTCTGTTCCGCGCACGTCAGTGCCGAGGCCCACCTGGCTGCCTGCGCAGCCGTCAAGCCGGCGCACCGGCGCTCACGTCCTAGTAATAACGGAGACAACTTCCCGACTTACCACCTCCCTCTCGGCTGCTGCCTTCTCCTTTAAGGTCACTTCCACCGGGACGTGCGCGCACCCTGCAGTCGGAATACCTGCGAGGTCCTTGGCCCCGCGCTCGCCAGCCGTCGTCCAGCCGGCAACGCCACGCTCGTAGTACGACGTTTACGCGCGCGCGCGTATGTGTGTATGTGCGTGCTGGGCGCGCGCGCAGAGGGGCATTTAAGGGTCCGTTTTTCTTCCCCTCCGGTGTGGAAACTGCTCCGGCTGGTCGCACTTTCTGACTCTGCCGAGAAGACGACGATGGAGCCGGCGTTTTTGTTCCTGGCTTCCTCGGTTTCGTTTTCGCGCCGCCGCCGCGTGCTGGCCCTTTCTCTAAAACCCTCGTCTTTTTTCGCCTTCGCTTCAAAGCTTCTCTCCCTGGGTCGCCCTTTCGTTATTTCTTTCTTTGTTTCTCTCTTTTTGTGCCGTGTATGGTGTCCCGCTGTGGGAAGCGAGGCGTGATGAGCAAGCAGCTCGGGCAGGCGTGCGTCGACAACGACGAGCGCGTGCCCGCTTCCTCGACAAGTCAGCGAGCTCCGTCGACACACTGCGCTGCTCTTGCTTCTGCTGCGAGCCGCCGCTGTCCGAACATTGCGTTTCTCCAACTTCTTTCTCGGCAGTGTTTCCTTTCTTTTTTATTCTCGAGCCCCTTCCTCCCCCCTTCCCCCGTCTCTTTCTTCCTTGATGCTGCTTCAGGGGAGGCACATCTGTCCGTCTTCCTGCATGCCTTGCGCGGTTGGTCGGACCCAGACCAGCGGCGTTGCGGTAAACCGAGCCAGGACACGTGCGGTATGACCGAGGAAAAGACAGCGTAATTAGAATTTCTTTCTCGTGATGTAGAGAAAGAGAGAAAAATAAATGAAAACGAAACTGTAGACGTATCTGGCCTACTCGCACTAAATTTAGTCGACCTGCGTTGTGATGCTCCGCTCGAATTTTGTAGGAATTTGTTTGAACCGAGCTGCGGGCGTTCGGACAGCATTCGCGTCGCTCAATGACAAGTTGCACGAAGCGAGAGCTACGCGTGTAGCACGGCTTCAGATGGTGGCTTGCCTAGCATGACGTTAGCACGGAAGTGTCGATTGGGACCTGTTCGATCAACTGGGTCCTCAGAGTTAACATACACTTTGGTTAAGTTGGCTTTTCCACAGTAAATGTTTGTGCTAACTATGGCTTACCCACACTTCTTTCTTTTATTTAGTGATCAAGAACTTGTTGGAGAAGTTTTTATTCTTCAGACAACTCGTTTGGCCTGCATGGAATGCAGGTACATTGAGATCATGTGAAGCTCCGGATCAGTCGCTGATGATGTAACAAGACATTACAAATTTGCTCAAAGCTATGCCTTTAGACTGCGACAAGTGCAATGGAAAGGAAAAATACTAGCGGTCATCCAATGAGAGAGAGATCAAAAGAATTCAGAAATGTAAAACAGCCGAGAGTCTGGTTGGCTACCCTACGTTGGGGGAAGGGAGAATGAGAATGGAAGAAAGGGAGGGAGAGAAGGGGTAGAAAAACGTGCACGAAGAGCACGACAGAGTCAAAGGCGCTCGCACAAGCCAGACATCCACAGAAAGCACAAAACTGCCTTCACTGTCTTCTGAGCCGATGATCGGTGGGGACTGTGTTTCAATATTGTCTTCACTCGGAACACGGTCATCTAGTTTCCTGAATGAGTTGGACAGAGATTGTCTTTTTGCTTCAAATTGAGCACAGTGGCACAATAGGCGGTCAATGTTCTTTTCGCAGCAGCAGACATCACATGTAGGACTGTCAGCCATTGCGATTACTGCTAAACAAGCATTCGTGAAGGCAACTCCCAACCACAATCGACACAGAAGAGTCCGGCCGGAGATCGGTGTTGCAGCTAACGATTTAGTATGTGCAGTCTGGTGCACCTTGTTTGTGAGGTATTCCTCTCACCTAACGAGAATGTGCGTGCTAGAATGCGAAGTTGTTTCGCATCGTCTGTCCTTGATGACACAGCTGCCTTATCTGCGCCATATTTCCAATAACACCGCAATGACCCTGTGTCCATTGCAAAGAGATATCACGGCCTTTTTCTCTCAAGTAATGGATAAGTTCCAGGATTTCGCATGTCAGTTGATTGCGAGTTCCGTCAGAGAAACGACTGCATACATTGCAAGACCGACCTTGAATCGCAGAAGACTGCTCATTTTCCAGGACTCCCTGCATTTATCACATGAAGCGCACCACGAAGAGCTGCGAACTCTGCATCTGTAGACGTAGTGATATGGGAAGTCTTGAACAGTTGCCTTGTTGGTATAACTACAGTGCCACCAGAACTAGTTGATGTAGTTGAACCTTTAGTATAGACTCGTGTGCAGTCGCTGTATTTTTCGTGCAATAGAAGCAAACTAAGTTGCTTGAGCGCAGAAGACGGTAAGCCCTACTTTTTCTGAAGTCCTGGTTGGGAGATTTACTTGAGTACGGCTCACACACCAAGGAGAAATCGAAGGTATTGCCGCAGGTGCGTAACTTGATGGAAGAGAGGCGCGGTGCGCGAAGACAGTTGCACTGAATGTCGTGTGTTGCTTTTCTACTGGGAGGCTTGCGAGGTGGTGGGTATGGGTCAGGGCGAAGCTTCTTATGGGCACATGCATTGATTCAATGGTACTGTGCGTTCTAATAGTCTAATTTTGAGCGATTGCAATAACTTCTGTCGTTGATACGCTCCGCGGTTGACCAAGACCTGAAGGCTTGGGCTTGGATACCTTGGATTATATTCAGGTTGGTTCTACAGGGGTTGGAAATGACTGTGCAGGCTGTACCATAGGAATCCAACAAAAATGCATTGGGTTCATTCGCACACCCCAGGTCTTTCCTACTAGGAACCTGAACATATGGCAGATTCCCGTCACATGCTCTTCCCCATAGCTCACTTGAGGGGTGCAGGAAAGATTTCTGTCAATAAACACCCCAAGAATCTTTCTTGTGTTGCCACCACTGCACACTTTTCCCATGTTATTTGAAGCCCTTGTTCCTGCCTGCTTTTTGAAGAAGGACGCCAAGCTGAAGTCGCGTCACACCCGACCCCCAAATACAAATCTCATCCGCATAGATGACGAGCCGAACGGTGCGTGGAAGGATGTCGGCGAGTTCAATGATTGTTAGATTGAAGAGAGTTCGGCTCAGTGCTCCGCCTTGAAGGACATCATGCCTATTGTAATGCTTGGAGATGAGTGGTAAAGCGTCGATGTTCCAGCGCAACTAGTTTCGCCATCAATTCTTCGGCAGAAAACTTCAGCGATGTCAGTCAACGTTGTTGGTGAAGGGCGAAAGACTTGAAAGGGTGGCGCTGCTGAGTATTTACATGGAGACCACGAACCGTTCTCCATATGTGAGACAAAGGTTTTCTTGGATCCAAAGTCTCTCATAACGACATCCATCTTTGCGATGCGAGTTTGTCCATGCGGCGCTCAATTTTCTTTGGAGATCACCTGGCCAACCTCAAGTCATGTACGGACTTTGTAAGCCTATATCTTCTCTCTGTACTGTGACGACCTGCACGAAACTTATCCAGCTCAATAACATAGTCGGTGCGTGTAGACGTTCTCGAAAGCGAATCCATGGCTGCCTCTAGGATACCCTTTATAATGCCCTCTAAGCTAGAGGCTAAGCCATCACGACATCCAATTTCCACAATTTATTTGAACATTGGCCAGTTGACACATTGGGTGACGGCGGGTAACTTGGAATTCTGAGAAGATATGTGGGCAGTTAGTCACTTCCCCGCGTTTCAATATTCTAAAACCATGTAACCTTTCCGGTGAAGGAGCGTGAAACAGAGGTGAGGTCCAGGCAGTCACCGTAGACAGTTACACGCAGAAAGGTGGGGCATCCATCATTTAACCAACATAACCCTTGTTTGAAGGCAAATGATACCAATCTTCTGCCACTAGAATTTATCTCAGAGCTTTCCCAGAGATAGTGGTAGGCATTAAAACCTTCAGTCGTCACCAAAGGTTGCGGAGTCATTGTCTTGATTTGCCGTAACCGCTCGCAGTACACCCGACTTGAGGGCGATGTGTAGGCTCCAGCTACTGTGAAAGTGAGCTTGCCTTTCTTAACTCAGACACACATACTGGTTTTCGTGGTCAGGCGGCACTGGATGATTAACATGCATATCATCACGTCGTATGAAAACAATAATTTTGCTGCATTCTCCGTGTGTGGCGGACATGAAGCACTCATACTCGGGCAGTTTGATGGCAGCTGATAGAGGCTCACAGATGACGATAATGGAGAACTTATTCGTGAACACAAACTTTCGACATGCGTCAAGTCCCCTGTAGTGGTAGATGAAGTTATCATGCTGTTCAGTATAACGCAAATGGCGTTCATAAGAGACAGCAAAATGTCGATGACCTGGATATCATAAGCCAACGTCGTTTCTACAGTTGCCACAGCCGTCGAGGTCAGTGCGCTTTGAGGTAACTCAGCAGCACGTGCTCTCGGTATTTCAGGCTATTATTCAGAACAGGCGAAACTTTCCACTTTCCTTTGCTTGTATGCGTCTTGGTGGTGCTATGCATTGATGAGGCTACCCCTCTGACGGAAGATGGCGTGTCACTATCTGCAGCTGTGGTTTTTCGTGCGCTTCTTCGGTGTCTATGCCCACGTGGACGAAGTGCTGCAGCAGTTTCTCGATGCGTTGAATTGTCCCTCACCAATCATTTGAGGATCGCGAATTTCTTCTGCACCCGTGGGCGATCCTTTTGAGGTCTTGTGAGAACCATTGCTGTTAGGGCACTTTAGAACATCTGTGCGGCAGGTGTCTCCTGACTTGGACTTAGACTAGGACTTAGGACACCTCGAGCACACGACGTTGTTCCTGCAGACACCCTTTATGTGGTCAATGTGGCAACACTAGGAGCGCTAGAAGAATTTCGGTACGAATGGTCATAGTGGATGGCGGACACATCCTACTTTGATATGGGATGGAAGGCTATCTTCCTCAAACAAAATCTTCACACAGCGTGTGTTTCCAAGTCTGGAAATTTTCGTAATGAAAGTGCATTCCGTCTTTGGTTTGATTAGCATTGGCAAGTCGTTATTCGGGATGGCGACGTCGACGTCATAAATGACGCCTGCAGTACCAGCACCGCCTGTAGGGATCATTGATCCCACCTTTACCTTGTCGATCTCAGTTATATTGCGTAGGCCTTGTAGGGCGCTCGGTGTAACACGTCAACTGCTAGGGCATTGTTTCGCGAGTATATTTTTACGTCTTTAATCTAATTTGGGCCAATTTTTGGAGCAACGAAGGGAGGAACTGCCTGTTTAGCAGCCACAAATTGGTCGTCGGGTTCACGGGCCTGAAGAGCACAGTGTGTGGCTAGCGCTTCGGTGCACTCTTCATGGCAGAAACACTTCTCAACGATGACGCCCGTAGTATTGCTTTTTGCTGTTCTAATTATCACGAGCTTGAAGTCTTCGTCTGAGGGGTCATAGCTGCCCGAGCATACCTAAGTAGAATATAAGTGGATATATGTATATATATTTCTTGCACTTAAAAGAACTTCGGGTGACCTCGAAGAGTTGCTCACTGAAGTGACGGCCTTATATGAGAATTTATAAGACCTAGCTCATAGCAGGAGACAGTTCAATTTCACAGCCTGAGTCCTCTCCCCCCACCACGAATCTCGCGTCTCTCGGTGGTGTAATCTTCCTTCGTGTAATTGTCGTATACTTCGCTATTACTAATACTGCTTCGCCTTTCTAGAGAAACTGCAGTATCTCTCTATCTTTCTTTTTTCTTTTTCTGTGAGCCCAAGTATAAGCGCTCCTGTGCATGACTGCTGTTGATAGTGATTTCGAGTGAATCCGGCTTGGCCTCATTTCAGTTACGCAGTGAAGTACACACGGTGGCCCCAAATATAATGCACCAAGATTTTAAAAAAGAGAGCAGTTGCTTTACTCGAAGAAAACCTAGTGCATATTGTTTCCAGTACAGTGGAACAGCCGCCAGTAATTCTTTCGCTCCTGAAATCTAATTCGACAGTTGCAATTAATTACCTAGTTCAAGAAGTATTGTCCTAAACATTAAATTGTCATTGAGGCATTTGTAGGCACCCTCAAATGACATCTAACTGCTCTGTTTTCAGTGGCGTACTAATTGTGTGCAATTTTTTCCGACTTGCAAACAAACCTCACGAAACATGAAAAATACCACGTGAGTGCGCTCCCACCCGCATAATAAAGCAACGCCCTCAATAAGCTGACTGAAAGCAACTGAATTGCCTGTCACAAAGCCGAAAAGGCAGCGCATCAGCTTGATAACGGTACGGAAGGAGCACCAACAGCAGGTTTCGTGGCTTTGCAGCTATTCGTTCCTCCTACGTAACGTTTATTATCCGTCTCTCAAGACAGACTAACGACATTAATAACAAAATCCCTTTGATAACACGGCCGAAGCGCGGCTCTGACGGTGCACGAAACGCGAAAAGCAATGTAATAGGCACAAGATGTTTCAAAATCCCGGCTTTGCTCGTGCCGCACCGACAGAGTGCGTGCGCATCTATAACTCGCGCCAGAAACTTGCTTCGGATCAAAGCCAACATAAAGGGATGGCTTTATTTTTCATGAGAGTGTATACGTGCGGCAAAAACAGGGTCATGTCATCAAATAAAGGCGATACTGACACGTGTACTTGTTTATCTTTTCCGGGTGACCGCTTGTCACCGCCTAACAAACGTTATGGCACAGCGCAGGACACGCCTGCATGTATCAGAAGTTTCTGGAATGTTACCGATAGTTCCATCCGCTGTCTGTCACCGAACCTTGTGTAATCTGATTGCGTGTGTGCGCGACGCGAATAGTGTAGAACTTTGTGGAAGACGCGCAGGTCCCAGCGATTACTCTGGAACATTCGACGACAGATGTATAGAAGCCGACGCGCTTGACCCACTGATCAGATTTTGACGATCGCAGCTCTATGTTCGCCGCTGTCGCCGTTCTTTAAGTGTAGCCTGTTTTTGTGGGCACAGGTTTGCCCAATAAAAGTTAGTTTCGTGTTGCACAGTATTGCTACTGTTTTCCTTATGCGTCACTATCACGTGACAATATAAACAAACCGAGATGCAACCCACGTGTTGAGAAAAGGCAAAACCGATGAGTTCAAGAAAGTAAACAGCCACTTATAAATGAGCCGAATTGGCAATCGGGACGTCTGCACAAAAAGCAAACACAAAATACCCATCAGATTTCAGCGTGCCCTTATTATCTATCAATTCGTATGGGCCGTTGAACATCAGCTGCTGCCTTGAGGACTTGTTCGAATAGGTCTCCTTCTGCAGCTATGCATACTGAGTCCGCCTTATCACATCTTCGGTGGCTTTCTTGATGACCGACGCTCGAATTCTACGGCAGACATCCGTTATCCTTGTCTTCAGCTATCCTGACATCCGTATTGATCATATAAGCATGATCTTTCACATAACCCCAAAGAATAAATGTTATACACGTTTGATTAAGCTTTACGCGGAAAATGCTGGCAAGGGTGAATGTGGTATTGTTACGCATGAAGAAAACGAAGACCAGTGAACGTGCTTGCGGTCCCGAGTGGAAGAAGAAAGAAGAAAACGACGCTCAGTTGATAAACCAGCTGACCACTCTTGCGCTCACCTTCGCGACTTAAAGTAAACGGTCCCCTTCATCCGTAAGGGTTATAAACGGTCTCCATCGCGCGTAACAAAGTGGTGGAGGTGCGGGGTACCGCTCACAACAACGGAACCGTCACTGGTCTTCGTTTTCTTCATGCGTAACAGTATTGTTAACAGCGACTTAACCTTTCACCAGGCTCCATATCGGTTCGATAGGATTGAACTCGCAATGATATGGAGGGAGCCTCACGACGTCGTGACCGGCACTGTTAGCGATAACATCCACGCGATATAAGGAAAACATGTTTTTATTTTGGTTCACTAGCTCCAGTAAATCTGCCTTTAATTGGTCCGGGAAAGAACGAAGTTCTTCTCCGCCAGCCAAAACTGAATGTCAATCTTTCGTGTTGACGACGTTGGAACTTTCTCGAGGCGAACTCTATGGTAAGGGGCATTGTCCATTACTCCGACACTGCGTGGTTTGATGCTAGGCAAAAGCTGCTCAGTGAACCACTTCTCGAAGCGCGGCCCATCATTGCCTTGTCGTGGTCAGCAGTTCCTTACGCTGCTCGGAAAACGAAGCATGCAGCATTGAAGACGCCATCCTCGCTACCGGCATGAAACAGGACAAGCCTGCCACATTTGCCGCGTGGGGAGGCACGGTCGGCCGCGGGCGCCCGCCCGGGCCGCTCTGTCTTGAAAGCCATCTGCGACGTGTACAGAATCAGCCGTGCGCTGTGTTTTCGCTTAGTTCTCGTTGATGCGAGCGGCTGCACGAAGGCCAATTCGCTCGCTGTTGGGGACGCGATTACTCACTTCAGCGTTTCGGCAGCAAGTTTCCGTGGTCACCGAGTGAGGTGCGTTCATGTTCGTTTGTGCGCGCGTGACACCATGCTTGTTATTTTGCTTTGTATGCCGATGTTTACAACTTTATACGGCCGATAGAACTACTATCCTTATTAGTATAGCTGTCCGCTAACTTGCTATCGCAACCGATTCTTCGCCTTGCGGGCGAAAATGCGACTTTTGTTATTACGGTAGAAATTATATGGAAGATCGAGGTGCATTCTAGTCGTCGGCTCCATCGCTGCTGCTGTGCCGGCCCGTTATCGACGGCATACACGCGGCTTGCGCGTGATTGATTGGACAGTTTTTTTATTGGTGGGGTGCGTTTGGCTGCACAAACAAGGAAGCGAAGTGTCAACGCTACATTTGACCACTTCCATGGCGGAACCAGGGCTGCATTCGGCATTTCACTGCATGCTGAAATCGGCGTTCTGCGCACGAACACCCCAAGCCCACTATAGCGTTCCTGCTGAACTTGTGTGCTTGTGCACATACGCACAGTTATGAGCGGTATGAGCCGTTGGAGGTGGATGTGGCTGTGGTGATGGTGGTAAAATGTTTATTTTAAGAATGCAATCGCCCCTTGATCGAAGTCGTATCAAGGAAAGGGAAAGAGGCGTAAGGTAAAGCTAAATGAAATGTCCAAAATTACTTTTCCGGTTATAACCCAACAGACTCTCGGAAAAGTGGATCAGCACATCCGGTTCAGGAGTAGGATGAGGCCAAGCCCGCAAGTGCAGCAGGCTATTCCTCAGTGGCAGCATTTTCATGGCTTGTTGGCGCTGCCGAGCGGGCCCAGGGCTAGCCCACATGATAAGTTGCAGGTCCGCTGAGGTACGGTGAAGGCTGCGGGTACATTGCCTGCCATCTGCCGATCATCACTTTGAGGTCACCGCTGTGCCTGTGTGTGTGGCCGCTGCATGAAGAGAGTTCGCAAGGACGGGTGTAGGCTTTTCAAGTAGTGTCAGTTGGAGTCGTTTTCGTCGTCCTGAGTGCGCAATGGACATCGCTTCATCGCAGTCGTGCAGCGGAGCCGAGACATCTGAGGGGCTGAAGGGTTGTGCAACTCCTCCCGTATCCGCCGTGGTTGCTCAGTGGCGTTGGGCTGCTGAGCACAAGGTCGCGGGAAAGAATCCCGGTCCCGGCGGCCGCATTTCGATGGAGGCGAAATGCGAAAATGCCCCTGTACTTAGATTTATGTGCACGTTAAAGTACCCCAGGTGGTCGAAATTTCCGGAGTCCTCTACTACGGCGTGCCTCATAATCAGAAAGTGGATTCGGCACGTAAAAGACCAGAATTCATTTTCTTTAACTCCTCCCGTACCAGACGGTCAATACGCACCTTCCCGGGAAAACCACCGTGACCAGGGACCCAAACGATTTGTACATGAGAGCCAAAACCCTCGATCTGGCGGACTGCTTCATGTAAGTCATGTACGGCGCCACTAATGGGAGGTATGTCGTAGCAGGCCCGTACAGCTTTCTGGCTGCCAGACTACATGTGATACGTATACGTCCAGAAAACGTCTCGGTAAGTGAAGTAGAATCGAGGTCTACACAGGCGAGATCAATGGCTCCGCCGTCGCAGCAGATGACAAGCCCGTACATTCGTTGGGACGCTACAGCCGCGTTTCGGACGGTAAACGTCAAGCTAACGTTGCATAATATTTCACTCGGTGCTCACTAACGTCAATGGCTTCTGCGGCTTCCCGTTGGTCTCGTCTCGTGCACCTTTGTCGTGCGACACCTGCAATTCCACAGGCAGTTCTTGGCATTACTCCAGTGTTTTCCAAGGGCTGGTATCTGCCGGGGCGCTGCCCCTTACGCCCAGGAACAGCTGTCTTGCGTTCTCCGTCGCGCCGACATGTCGAACCCACGCATAGTTCGAGCAATGTCCGAACAGTTTAAGCACAATGCTAATCTTTGACATTGCTGCCAGTGCCTTCCCCTTTGGACGAAACTGGTAACTTTTGTGACGATTCTTTGTTCACATCACCGTTCCATGTAGTACAACAAGTGATAGCGGTGCTGCGGACGATGACATGCGTGGCGTGGTTGCCATTTATGCAGGTCATTTGGGAGACCGGGCGAGGACAGAACACTGGCTGAGTGCCCTACGGTTGAGTATCATTTGCAGCCGCTGTAGCATTCTGTCATAGTGGGAAAGTTGGACAAAATCCTCACTACGAAGAAAGCTGCTGTAGCAGGGAATGAGTTCATAGCCTTAGGAATCGCAGGCAGATGTTTATTTTTTTCAGATTGTTTGTCTGAGCGACGAATTTTAGTTTTCTCATATTAAGCAGAGGGAAGGAAAAACTGGGCGAGAACTTACCACCTCTAATTCTCGAAGTATGCGATAACGTAGAATACTTAGCATATTGTGATTTTGACGTCGCGACAGCTGCGCGTGTGTGTATCATGGGCGACCTTCCACACTCTCATCTATCAAAGAGACGTCGCTATATCTCGTACTTTTTCTTGAAATTTCGCGCATGCTGTGGCGGGCTCGTCTACGCTCAACAGACCTCGATTATTTTGTTAAATAACTCCAACGTGCGCAAAGTCTGCCTAAATTTTTATGCAGAATGCGTGACCGACTGTGGCATCCAATCTCTGTTCATGAGGAACTCTGTCAAGCTGTTAACATTCCTGTCTGCCCAACGAATACCTTCTTAGAGGAGAGAGTGGCTTATAAGATCCCTCAGTCCTGTAACAAGTTATACCTTGGGGAGACGGGCAGGTGCTTGAATGCGCGGCTAACTGAGCCCAACTATCACTGCACGGCTAACGATTCAGGTCCTTTAGGCTTTCATTGCAGGGATTGTAGTAGCAAACCTGTCCTGAAAGAAAAGGAAGTTGTGCGCAGGGAATAAAAAAAAACAAGAGAAATTCTTGAAGCAATCGAAATTGAAAAATCGAAAGACAACTGTATCAATTACCCTTGGTATCACTATCTGACAAAGCGGGCCGCTAACTTGGACTTTGATTATTCCTAGAGTAAGATTAAAAAAAAAAACCCATCTTTACTTTTTTTTTACTCTTGGCCTTGTTCCCGCCTCACTGCCGTCAGAGCACGTGCGTGTCTCAAAGGGCCCTACAGAAGGCGGGTATTTGAGCAATCAAGCAGTAGTCGAAGTCCAGCGCCTGTGTATGTCCATTTTATGTGTACGTGAACGTGTCACATTTAGCTACGCTGCTTCAATGTCACCTTGATAAAAGCTTCTACCGTGGCTTCTCATCAAGCGCAGTCAGATGCCCAGCTCGGTTTACTTGTTTGACTTATGAAGGACAGTTCTACAACCATTTTCTAAACTGTAGCAGCATGACTTGGAAACCAGTCCTAAATTTACCCTTTGGCACAGTTCCTTCAAATAAACTTTATTGTTCAACAAGGACACATTTTCAGGAGGCTTCAATTCCCGGCCACGTCAGCGGCATTTCGATGAAGGTGTGATATAAAAGCGCCCGTGTAGTTAGATGTGGGTGCGCGTTAAAGAACCCCATGGGGTCAAAATTAACCGGAAGGCCTGCGCTACGTTGTTTTTCACCGCACCAGTGTTACTTTGGACGTGAAGCCCAATGAACAAAGCAATCACTGCATCTGCGCCTCGCCAGGCCGGAAGGACGAGTCTTTTCAGGCATCTTAAGATTTCGATGACTATAGCGCCAGTCACGTCGCCAGATTGAACGGGAACAGCTTTCACTTTAATATCGCTCTGAAATGGGCTTACATATGCAACCGCGCTTCCTGCATTGCTACACTCGTTTCCTGCAGTCTCTTTCTGCTTTTTTGAGACGTTGGGCTTTTGCCTCGTAGGTCGGAGTCACGCGCCCACGATGTTCTTCGTGTCGTGTGCGGAATGGGTCCTGTGTGCGACGGAGACGTCAACAGCCTTCCCTGCCCCATCGTTTGCACATGTCTGCCATTTGGCGATTGCTGACACAGCACAATTGGTACATCTCTCATCTGCAAAGGAGTTTTCTTATTGCATATGAGCGTGAAAAGCGGTGCGCTCTATTGACTGCGCTTATAGTGCCGCAGACACTGGTGGGCTGCATGCGTGTCTCCGGAGACTTATGTACCGTGGGCGCAGCAATAGAAAGCGCCCTAGGCACCGTGTATACCGGTACCCAAGCTGCGTGCATTGTTCCTGAAGCAGCGTTTAGATACGAGGAGGCCGAAGCTTAACTCTGCACTTTGCCAGGCGAGGCATCGACCAGTTGTCTACGTAGACGAGGAGTAGTAAATCTTGCTTAAACCAGTCTTTAGCACAATGATTTACTCAATTAGCTCTGCGCTATTGCCGGCAGTCAAGCAAACGACGCAGTGATAGCATTTATTCTTTTTAAAATATTATTCGTTCAGTTTATCGAGGACGAAGATTCAGTTTTATGCTCTGAGACCAAGTATCCTGCTCATCACAGCAGCCCGTTACAGAGTCACTCACAATTACCTGTAAAGGAGCCAACAATTAAATTGGATATGTAGACCTGCACAGCACCTACCCGATACAAAAGGCTAGTTGTTGTTTCTAGGTTTATGCACATTTACTCCCTGAGCTCGAAGGTAGGCGGCAACATGGTCGTTATTATTTTCTCTTTATGGCTATTGTGCTGTACTGCAGTGTAGTTATAACAAGTGTTAAATGCTAAGGTTAGTTGCCAGTGGGGCCTTGCACCAATGAAATACCCAATGACATGCTGAATTCACAGGATAGGCGTCTTTGTGAAGAGTAATGCATTGTAAAACTATCTGCACCCAGGGCTACCTGACGAATTTCCATCGTTTCAACTGTAATTGAGACCTTGTCAACTTTGGTGATGAGTTAGTCAGTTTCCCCGCTTCGACACAGCGAATCTCTTGATATCACTTTCTATGCGACATCTCGGAATTCTCTAGTTCTACTTCGATCTACCAATTTTGAACACGTGATGGACATTATTGTGTTGTTTTCCTTGGCATTTTGTTCAATCACTCTGTCATTATCTGCGCTCTTCTATTTAAGACATGTACTTCACATCTTCGCGCCTGGTGGACAGTACTCAAATACTGTTCGTGCACGTCTCTACACCTTCTCTCTCTCCCATCCCTCTCTCCCTTCTCTCTCTTCTCCTTCTCCCTTCCCCAGCGTAGGGTAGCCAACCAGACTCTTGGCTAGTTATTATTCCTGTCTTCCTTATGTCAATCTCTCTCTCTCTCTCTTACCTGCGGCTCGATTCACGTGGCCGGTTATCCGTACAAGCGATTCATGGCTGTGTCAGGCTCTTGCTGACCGACGGATGTACCGAGCACGCAGGGCAGTCACTAACAAGCCTCACATATGGAAACATACGCGAACTCGATAACTGATTCGTACATATATGAAACAGCAGGCTGACTGTATCGCTTAACATTCAAAGTGCAGAAGTCAAAGAAAGGGAAAATAGGAAGTGAATGATCAGGGAATAGGATGGTACTGTAAATCGCACAATTGTGTTTGTCTCCTTGTTACTGCCAGCGTAAATCTATGATGCAGTCGTCGACACTAATCATTAAGAAATCGCTGTTAGCAGAATGCTAATATCAAAAAGCAGGGCTTGTAACCGTGAGTAACCAAAAAAGCAGTAACCTTTATTGTTGCTCAGGGCTTCGAGAATTGGGGCACACACCGTTAAATTGTATTGTTTCTTCGAAATCGTAGCTTTGGTAGCGATGTACTTTGGTTGTAGCTACAGTAGAAAATAAAGAATATATAGGCCTTGTGTAAGTAAATTTCATTGTACATCCAAGAAGTCTTTGTTGCCTAAATTTGCCTCATGGCCTCTATCCTGTCGCCTCTGAGAAGCTAGGCTTTTACGCACGCGTAAACTTTTGTAGATGAACCAAATCAGGAAACAACAGACGCGGCCACCGCGGCAGTGGGGAGATGCTCTCAGAGAAATGCAACCGGGCCACCCACAACACAACAGGGTGATCACTGGAGAAGAAATGAAAAGGGGACGGGAAATTTGCGGGCAGGGGGTTGGGGATCAGTTAGTAGCGAAAGAGCGGACGGGCCAGTTTTTGGAGCTGCGTTTCTGGACAAGGCCTGGATGTTTCGCGCAGTGCACGTGCAACCACGGGAAGAGTGTGCGTGTTGAGAGAGGCAGACAGCCGAAAGAGAACAACAACAACGCGTTGTCGTCTCCTCTCACCCAGAACGTTTCTCCCGGCTTCTCGGTCTTGCCTCTCTCACGAGAGGGTTCGGCAGCGGGGCTAACGGTGGGAGATCCCCACCGCTGCCGCTCGCTGCTTCCCCTCAGTGAAAGGCGGCCTGTCGTCTTCCTCTCGCCCTCCCCCCCCCCCCCCCCCACCCACTCGCTGGTCTCGGGCACCGTACTGACCCAGATTCGCGGCCAAACCCTTGTTTGCCCGCTCAGGAAGAAGAAAAAGACGAAGAAAAACAGGGACTCTCCAGTGGCCACTGACTAATAAATGAGCCTCTTCACCCGATGCTGCTACTGCTGCTGCTGTCTCAAGGCACAGAAGCAAAAGAAGAGAGTCTAACCCCTCGCCGGCACTCTTTCGACTTCTCTTTCGTTCTCTATTTCCACTAGAGACAGCCAGCGGTGTCCCCCTTTCTCTTCCCGGTGTATTCCGCGGGTCTTTTTGGTCAAGTGCGGCGGGTGCGCGAGCGAGTGCGCTGCCTTAGTTTTCATTTAGCCCGTTATCCTTTCCCTTGACGTCGGCGCGCCTCCTCCTCGCCACCACTCGAGCGTGTTTTGGACACGGCGGGATATAAAAGTGAATGGGTGCCGCGTCTTACCACGAAAGGAGTGTGAACGTCTTTACTGCGGTGAGGTCTACGACGGCATCGTCTTAGCGAAACATCGGAGAACGGTTTTCTCGACTTGCTTGCCTGCCGACGTTGTGTGCGTCGATCGACGACCGGGACGAGTGAGTACCAGCCTGTGGCGCCGTCAATGCTTGTCATTGTTACAAGGCTGGAGCTGAGCCTCGTTTAATACCGGTGAAATTCATTGGTACTGTGATGCAGCGACGGATATGTGTTCAGGAGTACGTTTGAGCCCGTCATAGTACTAGCACTTTGGTCGGGCTGTATCTTCAAATTAGGATCGTGGCGAAACAACATTCGCTGGAATTTACCGGGCATGGTCATTTCATGCAGGAATATTGTTATAGAAGCACGCTCAAGTGGCGTTTAGCGTGAGGCACAGCGCTGTCGACAACTTTAAGAACGGACCATGTTTGATAGTATGGCTCTTGCTGTGATGGGACCATGAGTAAGATCAGGGGCACCTGAAAAGTCCCGACAGCCACAGTTTGCACCTCTTGACACATAGGACCCAGTATTGACAGAGTTTAACGCTACAACACTACATCAAGATGCGCACTGTCAATCTTACCCCGAGTTCGCCGCGACAGCAATGCACATACTTGTGTGAGTAAAGCCTTCACCGGCTATTGAGATAGATCGATAAGAAGGATGGAGGTAGGATGATGGATTTGGTGCACCTGTAACACCGTCTTGCTGCGCTTAAAGTCCTAAGAACTCTTTCATATGATGCGTTATCATAGTATCCAAGGTAGTGCGACTACCGCGCGGATATGGCAGGGAATTCGGTGCATTTGCGTCTTTACCGAACCATAAGTCACCATTACACTTTGCCAACATGCAAACAAAGAGGACACAGAAAGAGACTCGACTTGACGAACAGTGGCGAACGAGGAAAGCCTTGACCTGGAGCCTTTAGCGTGTAGCCAATGCTTCGAGAGTATTTGCCCTGTTGTCCGAAATTCGGTTCCAGGCTGACTTTCCTTAGTGACCCACTGTTGACAAGTCTTCTGCCGATACTCGCGCTGCACGCAAACCGTGCTTGCAGTCCACAATTTAAACAAGACGGTGAAAACATGCTAACATAGAGCATGTTTCGTAGCAGCTATTCATATGCATATATAAACTCAGTACGTAGTTTCAAGCTCCTTGGAACGTCTACATCACGCTGACGTTCATAACTCGAGAAAATCGCCTTCATTGACTTAGCCTAAGGGCTTGAGTTTTGTCGTTGATCAACCATCCGTTCGGTCATTCGAATTTAATGTTTGTGGCCTGAAGCAAAGTGGAACCAAGACGCGCTCATCATACTGACAGAAACTTTCACTCCTTCTTTAAGGAAAAGGTAATAATAATGTTAATACTAGCATGCAGATTGGGACTTACATTACTTCAAGATCATTTCTTTTTGTTTTGATGGAGCCTAACTAGTAAACAAAGGAATATGAATGACAATAAAGGAGTTCACATTCGTATTATAGGTAAGGTGATCAGACGTCCCCATTTTGGCGGGACACGTCCCGCTTTTAATGTGGTCCCGCTGTCTCACGGCTTTTGCGCGGTACAGTGTGTTGTCCCGCTTTGGCTTTTCGGGACCCCGCATAGACCCAAAACGCCTGCCCTTTGGCATCGCGAACCCACTGTCCACTTCTTGGGTGTGGTGGCACTAATATAAAAATGGTTTGAAAGGCAAAGACACAGACGGCCAAAAGTGAGGCGACACTTGCAATCTGATAACGGTTGCTATAGGCTGTACTGTCGAAAGCCCCCCCCCCCCCCCCCCCCCCCCCCCCCCCCCCCCCCAAGACCGTTATACGATTACACCCTTCCTAAAACGCACGACCACTTACGATTCGTACTTTATCTCGATTCCGCTACAATGTACTTCTCAATGCGTTGGCTAATTACCCTTAGCCAAGCCAACGTACACTGACCACGACGTCCTTATGTCGTCTTGCTTGTCACGCACGTGGTTTTGGAAGCACGTAGAATAACCCCGACAAGCAAGTGGAAATTTATTGAACAGATTGAAAAAGTGTTTTACTTCATAAAAACAAAACTTTAAATGTTGAATTCCGTTTCTATATGCAATCTCTTCCCTCCCTCCTCGCCCCCACCGCCCGGTCCCGCTTTGGCATCAGATATTTCTGGTCACATTAGTTATAGGTTTCGACGCGGTATAACCTGCAACTAATCTCACGGGGAGAAATGGGAGGGAAAAAAATATGCACAATAGGAACTTTAGAAACCTGAACTTTAGATAATAGTGAAAATAAAGAATCAGCCTTCGTTCGGCAATTTTTCTAAATATTGCGATCAACAAGCGGCTGGAGAACACGATATCACGGAATTTAGAACATTTTCTGGCTCCAAAGCAAAAATATTTAAAAGAAATCGGATTAAGAGAGTGCATCTGAATTAAATAGGTTATATTCATCTGTATTTACTGCAAAAGATAATTCCAAAGTGTCCATTGTTCCTCTTCATGAATTTAGATTAGTGGAGCCAATTGACATCACAATCGAAGGAATCGCACGCCTCCTTACAAACCTTAAAGTGTCTTCCTCTGTTGGTCGCGATAACATATGTTCTAAAATCTTGAAGAGCACACTATCTCTAGTAAATATTATACCACATTTTCACGCACTCTTTATCAACAGGATATCTTCCACTTGACTGGAAAGTCGGAGAACTAATTCCCGTGTTTAAAAGCAGCAACAGAAGTATGGCAGAGAACAACCGCGCTATCCTGCTGACTAGCATATGTTACATAATGCTTGAACACATCGTGGAGTGACATAACTTTATTTAGAATCCGGCGATTGGGAGGCCCGAGCTTGGGGGCAACAAATATTTATGACCACCTCGAGTCTAATAACTTCCTTTTTGTTAATCAACATGGGTTCCGAAAATATTTTTCGTGTAACACGAAATTACTGGAATTCACCACGGACTTGCACTTTACCATAAATAATAAACTTGAAATTGATCACATCTGTCTTCTATTTTGATCGCGTTCGATCGCGTTACGCACTGCTGCCTCATAAGTATGTTATCTTCTCTTGGACTAGACTCACTAGTGCTGTCTTGGCTTCGTAACTTTCTATATTTTGGCAAGCAGTGCCCAGTCGTCAATGATTTTGCTGCTTTTTCAGACGTCACATCTGGTGTACCGCAGGGCAGCGTTCTAGGACCTTTACATTTGTTGCGATAGCAATTATATGGACACTTTAATCGCCTTTCTGCCATCGGCGTCGCTGTGAGGTTCCGTATAAAGTTCAAGGGCGATAAAATCGTCGCCGCGTGCCGCATGCTGTACATGCGAGTGAAAGCGTGCGCGGGTGAGTCGGCGATCGCGGCTGAAATGCGCGCACGAAAGAGAGGAAAGCGGGGAGGAAGCGCGCCGTCTTCCATCGCGTGCAAGGCTCCGGGGGGCGGGTAGTGGGAGGGGGACGCGTTATGCTCCTGGCGGTTCGTTTTTGTGTGTGAAGTGAATTGATTTTTAAAGCGAAATGGAAGAGATAAGTGCAGTGCCGTGACTGTCTCTCACAGGAGGACACCTCAACAGCACTGCACGGGGAAAGGGGCATGGGGAGAAAAAGATGAAGGAGATAGAGAGCGGAAGTAAAAAGGAGAGAGAGACCGGAATAGTAAAAAAAAGACATAATGTAGCTAAGCGTTTGCGGGGGGGCCTACAGCCGCGCTCTGAGGTATGTTGCTTCACAGAATTCCACCAGTGCCGAAAATGCACGCTTGGTGATGGAGCTGTGAGTATTGGGGAAGAGTAGGCACCGCAGGGTGTTGGATGGCAGGCCACATCGGCTGTAAGAGGCGTACAGAGCCTCTCTCTCGGTCCCGAAGGCCGGGAAGTGAAGCAGAAGATGCTCCAGTGTCTCCACGCCGTCGCAGCTACAGCCGCACGCGCCCGACCGGGCCGTTGCATCTTGAAAGCCATCTGCGGCGGGCAGAGTCTGCTGTGCGCTGTGTTTTCCAGGCGTAGTTCGTGCTGACTCCAGAGGCAGCGCGAAGGTCAATTCCCTCGCTGCTGCTGTCGAGCTTCCTCACTACAATGTTTGGACAGCGAGTATCCCCGGTCATCGAGTCAAATGTGTTCATGTTTGCTAGCGCGCGCGTGACACCATGCTTATTAATTTAGTTAGTCTGTGTTTACAACTTTATACGGACCATAAAAATACTATCCTTACTCCGTATATGTGCCCACTAATTTGCTATCGCAGTGGATGCTTCGCCTTTCGGGTGAAACTGCGATTTTTTTAATTTATATTAATCACCTAACTTCTACTTTTTCCTCCCGCATGCGGCTATTAGCTGAACGACCAGGCGCTTAGCCAGGATTTCTTTTCGCGGGGGAGGGGGACGGAAGGTCCCGTTATTCGCTAATAAGTTTCCCCATGCTTGGTGCATAATAATACAACTGTTACATTGGGAAGGCCCTTGGTGTGCCTGAAGGCATGTACCATTTGTACTTATGTACGGCGGCCGTTCGAATGCGTTCGCCTTTGTTGATAGACGACGTCCCAGGCATAAAAGGGAGCTGGGTGCCGGCCGGGAAAAAATTCTGAAGCCCTGTCGGCCCTCCTGGCTACGCAACTGCTCACGACTGCATCGGACGCTGCACTATTGAAAGTCATGATGACCACCTCATCCTCCAAAGGGACCTTAGTAATGTCTATACCTGATACCTGGTGTGGTAACTGGCAAATGACGCTGAACGCGACTAAGTGCAAAGCAATTTCGTTTAATCGTACACAGCCACTTCCTAACTTCATGTATTCTATAAACAACGTTTCACTGCCTCGTGCGGCGCCATACAAACACGTAGGCTTGAACCTTGCATCCCAGCTTTCATGGAAATTACATATCACTAACATATGCGCTGAAGCGTCACAAACACTGGGTTACTTACGTCGAAATTTGCTTCATTGCTTAGCTCATGCATGCAAATTGTCATATTTAACCTTCGTCCACCCACAGTTTGAATTTTCTTCGTCCATCTGGTCGCCCTATCAAGAGTATTTAATTTCAATGTGGGAAACCGTGCAAAATAGAGCCGCTCGATTAATTTCATGCAACTATGACCGCCATTTCAGTATAACAAAAATTAAGGTAAACATTCCGATTCAGACCTTACGTAGTCGTCGTTCTGTTGCTGTTTTATGCTTAATACACAAATATATTCATAGCGTAACGCAATCCCCTCTGTCATTTGGCAAACCATTACGCACACTTATAGGCATCTTCATAATGACCTCAGCATATCAAATGCATATTTCATAAAACTAAAGCTTTCAATTCTTCGGCTTTGCCACAAGCCTTCGCACTTTGGAACGGTCTTCCAGCTAAGACTGTTCCAATAAGTAACCGCGAACTTTTCCGCAATCATTTGTATGGACATTTTCCGAACTGAAAAAGTATAACGATGTCTTTGGTGTGTTCTTCTTCCTGCTCATCATGTATTTTGTTGTATCCCCATCACGGAACGCTCCGACTGGAACCTATGATGTAACTATAGATAAATCTTGCAGGTTCCGTGTTTTGGTAAAATTGTTCTTGCCTACTTTTGCCGGTTTTAAACCGAAGTGAACGAAAATATAGTTTTCAGTTAACGCGAATGTGTCTGCACTTGCTGCATGCACCTAGGCTGACAATTTTTCTAGTGAGAGCTACGTTGATCAACGCAGAGTTTCTTACGGTTCCCGATTCCCAGAAAGGAAAGAATTTATAAAAATTATATGTGCGGTAGTTTACTGAACAATGAAATTGCCTAAACCTAAGGAAAGAACTTTGCCTACTGCATAAAGAAAGGTGGGGGGGGGGGTGTCCCCGTGCCAAAACTAGGATGTTAGTATGAGGCCTGCCATAGTGGGGGCCTCCTGACAGTTTTTGGCCTGTATTGGCGGGGTCTACTGACTACATTTATTTTAACATGCACCAAATGTACGGTATACATGAGCATTGTTTTTTTCATTTCGCCCCCGTCGAAATGCGGAAGCCAGAAAGTCGAACCCATGACTTCGTGCTTAACAAACACAGCGCCATAACCGCTTAGCCGCCGCGGCGATGGCTTGTAACGCTTCTAAGGCTCAATTTAGTTTATTTTGTAAAAAAAAGCACGTGAACGCGGGTAACTCTAATGGTAAGAATGAATGAATAGCTGCTATTCAATTCGACGGTAGAATGGCGTAGCAGTATACTTCATCAATCATGCAAAAGCCTCGATCTTCGCCCACCCCTAGTTTTTGGTTATGCATGGAAAGCTCAATGACCCCCTCTTGTTTTTGTTTCATTCGCAGAACATCAAGAGATATGACGTCCCCAGGATCTGCAGCGGTCGGCCTCGCCCTATGTGCCTTTCTCCTAGCGACCTTCCCGGCTACCAGCAGTGGTTCCAAAACAGTCTTTCCGTCGTCCTCATCCTCCGATCCAAGGCGAGGCGTCATGTCCGGTGCTACGCTGTCTCGGTTCTCTGAGGAAGAAGACCTTTATGGTGACCACGAGCCGGCACCTTCCATGAGTTCGGGCTCTACCGTAAATTTTCCGGACTCTAAGGCTTCAAAAACTGGCGCCTTGCCTGCTTCCGGGACCAACGGCGGAGGAAGCGGCGCAGGTGTCTCATTCCCGAGCGGCAGCAGCAACGCCGGTAGCGCCAGCCGAGGCGAGGAACCGATCACGTTCGTTCCTCGCCAGGGCAAGGCCATCACGTTTCCGTCCTTCCCCGGAGGGTCGGGAGACAGGGCTGCCGCGAGTCTCAATGGTCTTCCACCCATACACCAGATCCCGTTTCCAGGAGGCTTCAGTGGCATGCCGAAGGCTTCGTCGCAGGGACTCCCCGATGCCAGAAGTCTACTGAGCTCTCTCGTGGGGCTCGGAGGCGCGAACGCCTTGCCCATGTCATTTGGCAACGTCAACGTCAGTGACATCGCAGCAGCGACGAACAGGGTCGCCGACGAGCTCTCCAGGAGCCTTAGGATGGACGTCCGCGCCGTTTCGAAGGCGCTCGCCGTGGGCGGCGCTGCGTTGGGTTCGCTAGTCTTTCTTGGTGGTATGGCGGCGATGATGATGTCCGGACTCGGTTTCTTCAACTATCCGGGACTCTACGCGGCCTATCCCTACAGCACAACGTACGGCGCGGCCTATCCGAACCAGTACAGATCGGCCAAGTCTCTGAATGGTGGGGCTCAGGGAGACGCTAAGCGGCCCGTTAATCCCAACCTAGTCCCGGCCATCAACGAGCTCATCGGCAAGTTGGCCAAGGCGACGCAGGAGTTTGGCATGCCAAAGTAAAGCCCGCAACGCCTCCAATGATATGAGGAAAAAGTGGCTTCAGCTTTGTTCAGTATTTACAGTTTTAGAAGCCACTCCTCGACCACGTGGTACGGATGGACGCTTTCTTATTGTTTGCAGCACTTGGGAGTCAGTCGCTAGTTATACTCAGAACAGCGGTTTACAACACCGCCCAGTCACCAACAACTTCTGTTTTTGCTCGACTTACCGACTGCGAAAGAACGATTGACGGAGTCGGTCTTTGAGTCTTTTTGCAGGTGGCACTCCTTTCGGGCTGAGCTCAGGATCTTCATCTTTCATGCATGAATTACGAGTAGGGCTGCACGATAACTGTCACCGGCAAAAGCCGATTAGAGCCAGCGTTAGCCACCATGCACTGCCAACGAAATGAGAAAAATACATTGGTTCTCAGGTAACTGTTTCTCGGTGATCGAGTCCCGAAGCGCCGCTCACATCAAAGCTTTATTGTAAGCGTGTCTTTGAGGAATCGTGTATCCACGGTTTTCGGCACCGCAGGAAGGCCAATTGTAGCAGATGGCCGGAATTCCACGGGTCTCGGTGGTTCATTGGGCTGCCTCTATGCGTATGCCATAAACCCGCTGCGATGCTCCTGAATGAATCACCTTAGAGATTTCCAAATGAGCATGGCGAGAGTCGCTCGTCTAATGTTCTGAACATTTCTGGCCTTTATGTAAAGTGCTGGGTACAGCGGTTTCGCCAATTTGAGCCGATGGGCCAAAGTGTTGAGTGCTGTATATTTGCAGATGACGGGAACTATCAGGCCGGAGCCAACCGGAGAGGCAAACTAGGCTGCTTACGATTTAAAAGCAAGCCTTTTCACTGACCTTCACGGCGGCCCCTCTGCGCGTGAACAGTACGAGGAACTGACCAGCTGATCGGGTCAATAAGCTCCGCAATGTCGCCGAGTGACCTATAAAACCCTGATTGCATATGGAGCATCCCCCTGCAGAGCGAATTCTGCTCGGGTTTTCCCTGTCAACTGCTTCGTAACGAAGACAGCACCGGCTGGACGGTCGCGCGTTGCTAAGATGTCATTCAGATATTTTAAAATCGGCAAAATGCTTCTGAAAAATTAATTTTGAACGTGGTTGAACAGAAAAAAAAGTATTATTTGATTTGACAAGAAATTTACGAAAGTATCGTCGGTTCTCTTGAGACGAATTGTACGCCATAAAAATAGCCACGATTTCTTAGATGTTAACGAGTACCAGGGCCCATTTTGACGCGTTCAGCGAATGCTGTTTGTACGAATAAAAAGAAACGCAGCTGTTGATTAACAATAGCGAGCTCCACCTCGGATGATTGACTCGAATATCGTACCCATGTTTCGTTAAAAACCTCGCTGTCTTATGGACGAACAATGTGACTTCGACAGCGCATTTCGTAGTACGAGCAATGTACAAACGAAAACATATTTTTTATATCCGGACAATAACCAGAGAGATGCGAATCAAGGGCATCTGGGTATCAGCGAATCAGCTACGTCAAGTGTATACGTCAGGCTCGTGACGACATTCAAGAACGTACCTGTGACGGATAGAGTTACTAACTGCTTGCTGAAATATGTTTTCTGAGCGAAACTGGTTGTTGGCGCCACGTCAGTCTCCCCGACGTACGATTGCTTCCTGAGAATGAATCATGCGCGGCACATCTTGTTCAGTCATTAGTTCTGTTGTGCCTCTGGTGCATGCACCCATGGCGTGACGAGTCTTTTGACCCATGTCTTTATTGTACATTTACACATTATTTATTTGTTTTGCTTTGCAATAAACTTTCATTCTTGCGCATGACTACGCCTCTTGATTCCCTGCAACTCGAAAAGCGCTTGAAGGCTTGGTGGTTCGTTAAGCAAGCGCAGAACACCTAGATAGTTCGTTAAGGAAGTCAGAATAACGGGAGGACGACTGCCATTGGGTGACGACGCGGTCTATTAGCCAGTGGCGACTATGCGTTGGTCACACAGAAACATTCCGGCGCGAAGCAGCTGTAAGTGTTTGGCAACAATCTGCGCAGAGCGGAGAATTCCAAAACCGGTGGCTGAAAAAGTTGCAATACTACTACACTAAATTAAATTGTTTTCCGGAAACGCGCTGAAAAGAATCTACCGGCCAACGTAGCTACGCGCGCGGTGCTGTTCAGGTGGCCCATCAGCTGGTGCAACAAAGCCATATACACAAATGGTTCCGTTTATAAAAAAGAAACTTTATTACACTTACGCAATGAGCACACATTACGACCACATTACGTAGAGAAAGAAGCAAGATATTTGAGAAAAACCCTAAGAAGTAAGGCAACCAGCAATAAAGAAATCCCAGTCGTTGAACAGTATGACAGAACACCATTTTATCATTTTTCTTATCACATTCCTTATGGGTTCGCTGTATGCTGGATAACCTTTATAAGCAGTTATTGAACTTACATTGCGACTGTTTTTTCTCACATTTTATTCCTTATTGTTCTCATATAGAAAAACTTGTGAGAAACAGAAATTCACCTTGTTGTAATAATATGACTTCGAGGGCTGCTAATGATGTTTTTTATTCAGTTAGAATGTAAGTAGCATAGATAGGGTGAGAAAAAGAAACGTGTCATGAAAATGCAAGCCAAGAGAAACTACGCAGTGCTGAAATTGGGACTGAAATTGAATAAACTAAAAAAAATGGGGCAGTTTCGCCCGAAGGGCGAAGTATTGAAAGCGACAGCACGGTCTCTTTAACGTTGCATTGGAGCCCTTCGGGCGATATTCTCAGACGTTCCTCCACTCGAAGCACTTGCTCCGCTCATTCCATTTGAGCACAGCCTCGCTTCTCGACTAGAAAACACGCATCGCCTCTACAAAAATTACCGTGAAGCGTCATTGAAGAACAGTGACCACTTCTGTCCAGCGATGGTTTTCGTACAGCGGTGAAGGCCCGCGCAGGCGCGACGGCGTGGTCGATGCGAAATGTTAATTCCACGCAACGTTCGTCAGAGCCACGAATTTGCTTTCAAAAGCAATAATCAATGGTTATAAAATAAAGGTTACCTTGCATATCTCTCATATATATATGGACCACTTATAAGTCTTCTTTAAAATAAACCCTGAAATTTATAATATTATTTCTTGCGTTACGTTATATCGGCTTCATGTTGGAGGTCGGCAAAGTACGTATTTGTGAGGCTTCGGCGGTGGAAGTTGGTGCCGGGCTGCCAGCCTGCCACGATCGCGCCCGCCTGAAGCAGCAACTGCTGCACCTTGGTGTTGTAGTCGAGTGACGCCGTGCGCCAGCAAACCGATCTGCATTAAAGTACTTCTGCATGGTATGATTGTAGCTGTCTCTGACGTATCAGTTGCCAGGTTGAGATTGTTTATCCGAAGGAATATTTTTTGCAGGCAGACGGAGGTTAATGCGCGCGTTGCGTCTCTGGAGACCTTCTCACTCGCCCCCCCCCCCCCCCCCCCGAAGCACGAGCTGTTAATGGTGCTGTCAGCAACTTTACAGCACGACGACAGCGGCACCGAAGGGATCGAAGGTGCCTTGAAGCGCCCATATAATTGCTGTCCTACAAAAATGAAATATCAGCGTTCATTAATTAGGGACCATGCAGACCAATGTCCACATTGGCGTCAAAGTGCTTGAAGTGTAGACAGGAAAAAAGAGAATAATAAAAAAAGACATTGCAATAATTCAGCCAGAAGTCTCCGGATGTAAGGGGCACCTCAACAGATACCGTGAGACATAATCAATATCACAAATCGCTGCGCAGAGAAACTCTTCAGAGCATCTTCATTGACAGATTCCGCACTCATAAAGCGAAGAAATAATGTTCGCCAGGAAATAGACGGAGTTGCACACAATAAAGTGGGCACCAATGCAAATAGTAGCATGCAGATTTTTCACAGACCATCACAACACACTGAGACAACAGTGAACAGATATAAGGAACAGTGGCGTAGCAACAGGGGGGGCCGGAGTGCCGGGGGCCCCGGGTGCTAGGGGCCACTGGGGGGGGGGGGGGGCGGGAGGTGTCATATATGCCTGAAGACACCCCTCTTTCCGCCGGCTTGACTGGGCACAAATTGCAAAGAATGCTCCGGTATCCAGTAGCCCGAGCTGATGCACCCGATGCGTTGCGCCGCATAATTGTCGGCTGCAGCTCTATCAACACCCCACGAAATAATTGCGCGAATAAGACGGACAAGAAATACCCAGGGTGAAGCAGATTAAGGTGCTCGGACTCATCATAGAATCGAACGGCAACAACGAAGAAACGGTCAGGCATTTGGAGACTAAGATCACGAACACGATGAGGCTCATCAGAAGAATCACCAACAGACATCAGGGTATGAGGGAGGTCAACGTCGTCAGACTCATACACTCCTTCGTTATTAGCCACATTACCTATACAGCCGCCTACCACAGCTGGTACGCGGCCGAATATGCCAAACTGAACACCCTCATTAGAAGAGCACACAAGATGGCACTGGGCCTTCCAGACAGCACCAGCACGGAACTTCTGCTACAGCTGGGCGTCCACAACACGCTTGAAGAGTTAATTGAGGCACACCAAATCTCGCAACTCGAAAGACTAGCGAAGATACGAACGGGCAGGAGCATCCTGGACAAACTCGGTATAAGTTATCACAAGCAGCACGGCGACAAGACATTCCTTCCAAGCGCGATCAGGGAAAAGCTGCAGGTGGCTAATATACCCAAGAACATGAGCCCCGAATCAATCAGGGTCGAAGAGAGAGTAGAGCCAAGGCTTTACTCAAAGCCTTCGGTAGGGACAAGGAAGCGCTGTACGTAGACGCGGCAGAATACGAGGATCGACGTGCTTTTGCAGTGGCCGTCCTCAAAACCGAAAAACAATTGGTCAGTTCTTGTAGCATGCGTGTAAAAAACCCCGAGGTAGCGGAAGAGGTGGCGATAGCCCTAGCCACCGTTAACCCCAGTTGTAGATACGTATTCAGTGACTCGCAGACGGCGGTCAGAAGCTATGCACAAGGCAGAATTTCGCCGAAGGCTGAGGCTATACTCAAAGCCAACGCGAACTATGTCACCTCCGAGGAGACGGAGGAACGACACATTATATGGCTCCCGGCTCACACACGTCCTCCGACACCCCCGTACCCAACCTCAACGAGGAGGTCCACCGCGTAGCGCGAGGTCTCACGTTCCGCGCCCGCGATGAAGGATCCTCTCTTCGGGTTGGAAATCCAACGGAGGCATGGACAGAGAGGGACAGAATGACCAGATACTGTGATATTACAAAATTTTATCAAAACTCAAGGCGGGTTTATCCGCCCCCTAACCCCAAACTCGACAGGGCCCAAGCGGTAGACTGGAGGCAGCTACAAACAAAGACCTTCCCCAACCCCGTCCATTTCAGAAGGATATATCCTGACATCTACTCAGATGATAGCTGCAAATTATGCAGCAGGTCTCACGCATCTCTTAGACACATTCTCTGGGAATGTGAAATTATATGCAAAGAAAATGCAGTTTCCCCAGATGAAGCTGCGGCGCGATGGACGGCCGCGTTGCGCAGCTCAAACCTCGAAAATCAACTATGGGCCATCCAGCAAGCCCGTGAGGCGGCGAGGAGACAGGATCTCCGGACCTCCTCGGGAGCGGCCTAGGCCCAGGCCACGAATTTGCCGGAATGTTAATAAAGTTGTTATGACCACCACCATGTGCGGGCTAAAACAATTTAATTCGCGAAATGGTCGTTAAACTACTCGCCTTAGCGGAACGTTTTATGTGGAGTGCGCTCGTGCTGTGCATTCATGCTGGGAGCAGGAGTCGCTAAACATATAGTGAGGCGTTGTAAGGCGTTGGGGCTCTTGGGTCCCTCTTCCGTTCAGAAGGCGCAGCGAATACAAACAAAGACAGCAGCAAGAGGGCGTTCAACCAGCGCTCCCGGCGCTCGCGTTTACGGCGAAGCGTTCGTTGAGAGCGACGTTGCATAAGTGGGGCCGTCAAAAGTCGCGAATGGGATTCTCTGGATCGTCTTCAGACTCTGTCCGGCCGAAGAGTTTGGCGGCGTATGACTCGACAGGCTGTAGTCGTGGGCCCGCCGCGATGTCCGGCTCGCTTATACTTCCCCTCTCCCGCTCGCTCCGAGAAGCCGCTGCGAAACCTGCTGTTATGTTTCATGATTTCCTCCTTAACCTCGAAAGTTTCAGAAAACTGTTGTTGTTGCGTGACTTCATGTTACAAGTACAGTGGCTGTATCAGCTGCACAGTATTTTATAAAAAAAGAAGTTGAATTTTGTAAGGCTATTTCCCGATCGAGATTTTATGAAGTTATGCCCTTTTGTGATTACTAGGAACTTGGTAGCGCGTAAAATATGGCAGATAAGTAATAACCATATCCTTAATAATCCCGTAATTAGTACTTATAGAGGAAGTACTTCTATTCGAAAATTGAGGACTCAAAGTCATATTATTAACTCAACAAAAACTTCTTAAATAAAATCGTTTTGGGTGCTACAACCTACAGTACTTTGGCACAGCGGGCGGCGCCCAGTATATGGCAGCAGCGAAAGAAATATGAAATAGTGGACCAGTGACGTCGATCCCTTAATCCTCTCCATTGCCAGTGCAGACCAACTGTAGTGCAAGCTTTCGCTGGCACGGGCTTCATCGCGGCCTTTTCTTTCTTTTTTCATCGTGACGCCAAGAATCGACGCGAAGCGTGCTCTATTCTGTTCCAAATCTTGCGGTGGTACCGCAGTTCGGATAATCACGTTGTCCGTATAGCAGCAAATGAAAACAAGGCTTTATTGATCAGAATGAAGAGAACTCGTAATTGTCATAGCATTGGCGCCCGCGCAGCGGGGAGGCAGGTAGCGTTTTCTAATATGGTGGGGAGATCAGCGTCACTGACAAACAATTTAATTTTCGTTTTCGTTCCGGGCTGCCCACAGACAAAATACTGCGTGCCATAGTACCTACGACGATTTCTGTGAAGTAGTTGTTGGGCAAGATATGATCGTCGGGCTTCAATTTTGCAAATGCAATATTGCCGCTAAAATTGGTAATTGAAGCTTTATTATAAAGATATTTTTTTTACTTGTGACGTGAGTCATATTTTCCACGATGCCGCATTTGTATTGGCTGCTAAGCCTTACAGTCTGACAGAAGATGTGCACATGGGCTTATCACACGTTATCAGTGCAGCACCCTGTGGTATTTGGCGCAGCAAAAAAAAAAAGCGTGTATACCTGCTGCATTCGCCATCTCTGGGAAAGAAAGCGAAGGAGAGGCGGACCCGGGGGACGTGCGCGGTATCCAAGGCGGCTGTACTGGTGCTGAAACCCGGGAATTGTCGATATCCTCGCCTTCCTCGACTACAACAGGGGGGGGGGGGTGACGGGAGACCAATGGGCCCCGGGTGCCGGACGACCTAGCTACGCCACTGATAAGGAAGCACCAACGCCTGGTAAGCGCTTCTCCTTTCGATTCTTCAGTCAACCGATTTACTTTAACGAACGTTCCCAATGGCTGTACTGTGCATTCTTCGTTGTGTTTTTTTTTTGTCGTGTCCGGTTTAGTTATCACTTTATCCAGCTGGTCAAATTCGCTTAGCATAGTGCGCTTAATTGATATCAGCCAGCTGTCGAGCCAATGGATTGAGAAGCAATACAGTTTCGCCAACATACAACGGTAGTTTATTTTATAGGAATACAACGAAATAGGAATGGTCTGTTGAAAACGGTCTTCAAATTAATGCTAAATAACTAAACCAGTGTTGTTTCAAGCTAAAAATAAGAAAATTACACCAGAAACAGATTTGCTCTTAGGGGGCTCCCAAATTGAAATTGTAAACATAATAAAAATGCTAGGTGTCTTCTTCAGTGAGCATACGACGTGGAACACCCATTACGACTTCCTGGCCGAAAAACTGACCCAAGCTGTAGGCGCAGTGTACTGCCTTAAAGATTCTCCACGCAAAATAAGAATACTAATTTACAGTGCTTTATTCGTAAGTAACTTAAATTATTGTTGTCTAGTATGGGGTATGGCCTCCAAAACCAATATAAACTGTCTCTCTATCTTGCAGAATAAAATAATACGCTTGATATGTAATAAGCCTTACTCAGTCACTGTTCCCATACAAAATCTTTTTCAGCACCGTTTGGCCCTGACGTCGCAAGTAACTCAAGCACACGGTTAACGGTATCCGAAATATAGCACCCCTTACGAAAATGCCATATCTGGACTGATATGAAAAAGGGCGTATATGGGAATATTAAAAATTGGGCAGATATGGCCATATGTGGCACGTAAGGGCCATATATGGCCATATCTGCCAAATTTTTAATATGTCAGATATGGCCCTCTTATATGGTCATAGATGGAATCTCATTAAATTAACATCTGGGGTTATACATGTCAAAACGACAATTTCATGATGGGGCACACCATCGTGATGCACTTCGAAACTAATCTTAGTTCCCTGGGTTGTTTTAATGTGCACCCATTTCCATGGTACACAGGCACTTTTGTATTTAACCATCGAAATGCAGGCGCAGCGGCCGGGATTTATTCCTGCGCCCTCCGTTTATAAGCGCAACGCCTCAGCCACTATGGCAGGTCTGAAATTTTATGCGTATATATCCTCAGTCAAAAAATTTCGTCCGCCTATTGGCTTACATGTCTCTTTGCTAACTAATTTCGGACCTTGATTGTCTACTAGCCTATTGGCCTACAAGCCCATACATGCCTATAAGGTTACATGTCTACGAGCCTGTCGTTCTGTGTTTGTCGGTATGCCATCACTGTGATTGCATTACAGTCATGCAGTCTTAATCAGAATATATTCTAATACCTCAGTATGCCAGTCAGTACTTATGATGGCTCACTGCATAAATAAGCTCACGATTCCATCTAAAACTTCAATCATGGTATGTGTGTGATATGGGAATCAGATTTATAACATATAAAAACAATATGAGCAGAGATGAAACTTTATTGCAGAAGTTTGCTACTACAGTACATTACCAAACTGCTGCAAGGGGTTCCAGTGCACTGCTTTCAGCCTCTTTTCAGTTACTACGTTTGACACGGTGTTGTCCACGTCGTGAAAACAGCTGCACAAAAAATGAATCATAATTGCCATAAGACAGAAAACTAAGTACAATACTTTATGAGTTGATCAATACACTGAGAAACGTTGAGGAATTGAGTGTAAACGTTGTTATTAAAAGGTCAACAAGTGGTGAAAACAGTACAAGTAATAGCCATGGCTGTTTGAAGCAGGCTTTGCGGCTCGCAAAAGGTCATTTGGAAGAAATGCATATTTTCCAGCAATAGTAGGCCATAGGCACACCAAGCTGTTTTCATTACACAGATTCCTATTGAATAGCCGCGATAATCACAAAAACGGCTAGGCCGTACTGCGTGCCGGCTGGGTTAAATAATAATAGTACAGACTGTAAGTATGCACACAATGAAAATTCACATAGCCCTCTCTCCCACACAATGACTGTACTTGCAAATAAGCGCTGCAACCAGTGGTCTGATTTTGATTTGATTTTCTTCGACTAATAATGATAATGGCCAGCTGTGGATGCCAGCTGTTCTCTGGCACTACCAACAATGGAGTTATCTAGCACTATGTGCACAAAGTGAACAGACTCAACGTGCCACAGGAGGTGGTAAGCAAGCTACAGCACCGGATTCAAGCTCAAAGCTGTTCAGCATGCTTTGTAAAACGGCAATTGTCCATTGGGAAGGCACTTCAGCGTCAACGAAGTACGTACCTGCTGTTAGAGACGGCAGCATGAATAGCCGAATGCTACCTGCAAGACAAGCAGGAATTTCTGTGGACCAAACACTGATTTTTACCCGTAAGTTGAAATAGCAGTGCTTTAGGGCTCAGAAGTCTCTGGTTATACAGCTATGTTTGAATTGAAATAATACAGAACGAGGCTCTCCAACTTGCAAAGAAGCAGGACTTTACGGCTAAAAACTTCAATGCAAGCAGCGACTGGATAATGCGCTTCAGTTGGCGGCTTGCGTTATCATTTCGAATGAGAACGACATGTCAGTGGCTGTCTTCCATACAAAAATCACTATTGGTCATCATCCCCTGACGCCAGGAGGCAAGCTTAAAAGGCTGCTAGTGGAACTGTTGCATGCATTGGTTCTAGAGGCGCGAAGCATAATTTCTGATTAAACTGTCATCAAGAGCTTCAAGAGAACTGGAATCTGAAGCTCAAATGACGCCACTGAGGACCACCTACCATGGGACGACGTTGCTGAAGTTGGAGCATTTGGAGAGCCTGCCAGAAGTGCAGATTTCTCAAGCACAAATTCTTATTTGGAATTTGCTTTCAAGATTCGAAAATCAGACTTGGCCCATTCTTAAAAGTTGCTCCTGCTTGATTCTTCCGTAGCTGGCTTTTGGACACAATCTTAGGGTACCGAATGTTGAGCTGAACTAGGTGGCGGTTAAAATTTCACCCTCCATATAGATGTACCCTCCAACTTGGTGCCGTTTCCTTAGGTGTTTAATTTAGGAGTAAGCATACTAATAAAGATATCTTGTGTGTACGCTACTTCTACGAAAAGTATGCTGCAACGTATCAGCAGGGCTGGCATACTGTAGCGATTCCTTTCCCTTCATTCTATATTCCATTCTTATCAGCCACTGCACATGGCCGGCCAACCATGATAGCGTAGGCAGAACGCTACCCTTACAACGTACCAGAAGGACAAGATTTGCAATAGAATCATTACACTACCCCCACTGTAAATGTTTTCATAAGGCGTTCATTTAGTACATGAGCGTTATACTTGAGCTAAATACGCGTATATTTATCCACAAAATTTCATAAATGCTAAACCACAAGAAAGTTCAACGTATCTGAAAAGTTTTCAAAGCATAATTCACGATAATGTTCAATTTACATACATTGGCAGCTTTGACCAAATATTAATGGCAATTAGCGAGTAGAATGCATTTTAATTATACTTTAGAGGGAATGTGGGTGGCCAGCTTCAAGCTTAAGTGCCATGTTGCATTAGCATTATTGCGGTATGAATGCGTCTTGTGATATGTCCAAGTGTTTGTGACTGAGCGTAGTTCAGCAAGTTGTTTAATGGGAGGTATGAGCTGAAGCAAAAGAAGCCAGAACAGGGACTGCTTGCACGAAGCCACTTACTTACGGGTAAGCTCATCAAGCAGTAGCAAAGTACTTCAGGCCCCTAAGGTGGCATTGAGCTGTGTCCGGCAGCGCCTGAGGCAAACACATATTTGAGCTTTCATGCGAACTTTACTGCTGGCCCACTCATTCACAAAGGATAAAAACAAAATGACCTGCCTGTCTTTAGCAGGCGAAACTTTTCCAACGAGTATTTCTTGCCCTGCTACTTTCGTCAGCGCGCCTGCTCACAGTTTCTCTTGCCCAAATGGCAGCCGCTACTTCGCACGCACGTTGTTAGGATCGGCTTGCAGCTATTTCAGCCCGCTGCACGTGTTCCGATCCAACCGGGACGGTGGCGCACTTCAGAGAACTGCGGATAACCGGCAGCCACGTGGCGAGGGGTCAGCTCAGGGAAGTTCTCGAGGGGAGGTAATTGGCGGAACCTCCCCATGCGCTTTTCGAGACACCAGACAATGTGCTACACGGACGCGCCACCCGGGACGGCTCCGAGTTCGACGAAGCAGGCTTTGTGCGCCACACGACAACGCCACCCTGTCCTGCTATGAGTGGGGGAGTTGCCGCGGCAACGCCGACGAGGGCTCCTTCCCACGCGCCGACCAAGACGCAAAACAATGTGCTACCCAGACGTGCTACCCGGATCGGCTCAGAGTTCTACGAAGCCCCTCTGACGTCGGCTCCAGACCATTACATCTGTATGTGTGTGCGGCACGTGTATGTAAGCCCTCCTCCTTCTCCAAAAGGGTCGGTCATCTACAATGACGTCGAACTATGACGTCGAGTGGAGTGCTTATAAGCAGCGATTGTCGGCTGCTAGAGTGTGCTCGTTGTCGTGCTCGAAATGTATTCGTGAGCTGTGTGCTCGTATGCTGTTTGCTGTATGCTCGGGCTCCATTTGGGAGTCACGCTAGACTGTCGATGTATCTCATGTTCAACTGTAAATGACATGCAAATAAATCCTGCTCTCCTAAGTCCCGACGAAGAGTCAAGCTCCTTCCTACCGCTACGACTGCCAAATCTTAGATCTGAATGGCAGCGGTGAGATCGGCCTACAGCTCGTAGATCGTCCGACAACTCTAACAAATGGTGGAATCGGCGAGATCGTCCGACGAATCTTACAACGTGTAATGAGTATTCCTTTAATTGCCCTTGACGCAGAGTTCCCGCCTCGGGTGCAGGACGTTGTGGTTTTGATTCCTAGCACCGCTGGGCGTCCACTGGTTCAAATGGACGCAAGAGTACCACAGCCTGGCGTTCAGCTTTCTTCAAGGAAAGAAGCCTATGCTCTAAACTCCAGTCGAAACACACTCATGAGCACAAAAAGAGTAGGTTTGGGCCGTTCCCGTAACGGGAATTTCCCATGTGGCGCCCCAAATACATCTATTGAAGAGGGAGTACCTTTGGGTTGGGGACAAAACATGCTTTTACAAGCGTTGAGGTGCTATAGTGGCCGAGCACCAGGCCAAGAGCCCGCTTGTACCTATGTCACCGGTAGGTGCCCGGCGGCTGTACTTGCCTCAAACAGCCGCGGCTGCTGCTCTTCAACAAGGCCAACTGTGGTTGGACAAGAGCTGCCAAGAGACCACGCATCAAATATCTATTAGGCCCCCTCTCGAGATTTGAACTCCCACAGAAGCTTAGCACCAGGCCAGGGGACATCTCTACCCATTAGAAAGAAACGGAGGGTTTCTGGCAGCACTGAGATTTGAGCTCAGTATCTCCCCCGTGTAGGCGATCGTCTACATAAGCATGTTGCAACCTATGAAACAAGGGCGCCTGAACAATGGAACATTCCGAATTCAAGAACGAATTACGGTCAGCAAATGCTTAGACATACACTTCCGACTTTACTAAACAACCTCACCTTACAAAAACTAGATGTTGTGTCCCTATAGCGCTAACAAAACTACTTCCAGTGAGACTAACTTTGTCACTGTTTACTGCGTTTGTGCATAGCTATACTGTATATGACATATTTCTTTTCTTTTTCTGAGTATGTACTCTACTGAACATAGTGCTATGCTCAGTTTTTCTTTTCTTATTTTTTTCTATTGAAACTGTTTTAAACTAATCTATCATGTTCACGTATAAATTTAATATTTTCCTTGTGCACACAGACTACTAGTTTTTGTAAATATTAAAATGCATTACTTCCCTATTTTAAACATACATTTCTTTTTTAAGTTGACGTTTACCCTCCTCTGTAATCGCATGTGACCGCCCACTGCCCCCCGTTGCCTTTCATCGGTTTTTGGGCTGGTCAAGTTGGTTACGTGCCACTTCTTATCCAGAACCCCACCATAGAATTAGTATTATGAGAAATAAAGCCATTCAAAGCAAAAGGTGTATTTGATGGCACGCTCCGGGTACACCATGTAGAGCCTGCGTAGATGCTCTGTGTATGCGCATATTTCACGCTGGAGATTTCGCCCAGTATTGGTTAAAACAGAAACCCAAGCGTTACTGTCAGCCAACGCCAATTTAAGCGCACACGTTCTGTCCTAACATTGGCAATGCACGAAATCGGAGAGAGTAGAAGGCAAAAATTTTCTCTTAACTAGTTCCGAAACACCCGCGACATTTCTTTAGACATCGTACATATAGACACTCACTATTTTTTGCGAACATGGCGGCGCAACGCTAAGAGGAAACATAAAATAAATAAAAGTCCTCCCGAATCCTTTGCGGTCTCTTCGCATGTCGCGAACCCGCCGCGGTCGTTTAGTGGCTATGGTGTTGAGCTCCTAAGCACGAGGTCGCGGACTCGAATCCCAACCACGGTGGCCGCATTTCGATGGGGGCGAAAACACTCGTGTGCTTAGATTTAGGTGCACGTTAAAGAGCTCCAGGTGGCCCAAACTTCCGGAGTCCATCACTACAGCAGGCCTCGTAATGAGATCGTGGTTTTGGCATGTAAAACCCCATAATTTAATGTAGAAAACAAAAATTTTACTTCGCATGTCTCGAGGCCAGCAGTGGTCCATACACTACTGCGGGATAGAATTGTTGTGAAAGTAGGCACGGCTAAGTGTTTTGTCCTACCGTGCGTCTTGTGCCATAGACTTCCCAACCTGGGATTTATGACGGCACTCCGGACACTGCTGAGGAGCGTCGCTCGCGAGAGAGAATAAAAATGTCAACAGGCAGCGCGCGGTTGCGTAGGCGTGTTGTGCATATACTGGTGAGCACGGGCTGTGAGATTGTGTCTCCCGTGCTTTTGTTCGCCCAAGCCTGCCATTCAGCGGCACAACAGCCTCGAAAACACGAAGGACCGACACCCGACAGTGAAATACCACGTATTTCCGGGGCTGGTATAGCGCAGAAAAAAAAAAAAGCGAGAGGAGACAAGCGTGCACCATTTCTGTGGTGGGCATAGTCAAGCAACTCGTTTTTTGTGCACTTTCGCATGCTAATTTATGTAACGTTTTCACATGCGAAATTTTTGTCCGTGTCGTGCAGTCAGTCAAGGGGGTTCTCGCATGGAACTGCGGTCCATTATTAAAGGACACTGGGGCTCATATAGTATTTGCTGGGTGCCACTAAAGTCCCTAGCTTTTCTGCTGCTTCCTTAAAGAAGAGCATGAACTATCTAGGGAATTTAGGTGACACCGCTGAGCATCGACAGGAGCGGCACTTTCGCGCAGGTGCAGCGATGGGCGTGATGCGACGCGATATTGCTGCACCTACAAATAGAAAGCGATGAACGAGGCAACGGATTCATGAAAGACTAAAAAAAGCGTGAAGAAACTCGCCTGGAAAGCCGTTTTGCAAGTACGAGGACTGACGATCTTATGAGAAAAAAAAAACTAAAGTCTGGGGTTTTACGGGCCGAAACCACTTTCTGATTATGAGGCACGCCGTAGTGGAGGACTCCGGAAATTTCGACCGCATGGGTTCCTTTAACGTGCACCTAAATCTAAGTACGCGGCTGTTATCGCATTTCGCCCCCATCGAAATGCGGCCGCCGTAGCCGGGATTCTATCCCACGACCTGGTGCTCAGCAGCCCAACACCATAGCCATTGAGCAACCACGGCGGGTACAGGAAAAGTTGGCCAACCCCTCAGTCCCTCAGACATCTCGGCTCCGCTGGACGACTGCGATGAAGCGATGTCCATTGCCCGCTCAGGACGGCGAAACACACTCCAACTGACACTCGAGCGCCTCACGGCGCAGGAGGCCTAATGCATACTGACGCCATTCTCCGCTAGGGGAGGGAGTGGCGCAGGGAGTCTGCCGAGGTTGGGATCTTCAGGTTGGGATCTCTACATGAGTTTGCGCTTCATTTCATTGTCATGTGCCCGTTAAAAGAGCTACTGAATAAGAAGGCAGACACAAATCCGCTCACTATTCCCGCAAAGTGTGATCACTGTACCTACTTAATGAAGAGCTTAGTCACTTGATAATGCTCGTCTGCTTTCATACGAAATACAGGTACTGGCCACCTGCTTGCGTTATGCTATGCAAATGTTAAGTTTTCTCTAAATGTGGCTGCACGCGAGCTAGCTATAGGCTGTTACTAGGCGTACACAACGGACATCCAATTCATGCTCAACTCAACCGAATAACTCAATTAGAGCTTGCAATAGTTCACTAATGACATGCATCATCGCAAGTTGTTTTTTATCTATAGAAATTGAACAAAAGGAAGACACACTCGCAGAAGATGTTGGCAACACTAAAGAGCCCCAAGTCGATCGCCCTTGAATGCCGTCACTGCTGAGAGAGGTATGTTTTTCATGGTGCCACTTAATTTCTGTGCACGTTGATAATATTCATATATTGTTTGCCATATACAAGTGCTGGATGAAGTATGACCAAGTAGTATAGCGGCAGCAGATTGGCCACACAAGTCAGCAACAAAAGTTGTAGACATACGCAATTTTACTCCTGAAAAGTTGTCTTGTAAGCAATATGAATTAATATTTGTTTTCAAATAAATATCGCTCTTCAAAACACTCGATGAGCATTTCTGCATATGTCCGTATAGCTTTTATGTTAGGCATAATGAGTTGCTTAAATGCACAGCAACCTTACACATGGTGTCAACTTGACCCATGGTTTTTATTTTATTATTATCTTTTATTTTTCTGCCTTGAGTTAGCGTATGCATTGAAAGGCCTTTTATGCGGTAGTGCTTCGAACCTACAAAATCATTCGTTATACAGGTCACTCTGTTGTGAAGATAGCGCACTGTACCGCTCACACTTGGCAGGCTAAGCACGCTCAACAAGAGAAAAAAAAGGTTTATTTAACATGGGTTCAATAGACTTGATGAAATAAGCCGCAAATATGTATATATTTTTGGACACTTCATCTCACGGGCTTTGCGACTGCAGCCGATATTATTTTACCGAGGTTCGCTGCATGGTCCGCGGTGAAGCTACGGAGCGAAGAAAAATAAAGCTGCAGATTCTCGAATGCAGCTAGCGGCTCCCTTGGTGTGAAAATTTTTGGTTCGTTCGCAGGCTCTTCATCACTACTGCTTTCGTTGACAGTCGCGCTCTTTCCGCCCTAGACGACGTTGGAGACGTCACTCGTAAGTTCTCTCGTCATGAGCACGCAAGATATATATATATACATATATATATATATATATATATATATATATATATATATATATATATATATATATATATATATATATATATATATATATATATATATATATATATATATATATATATATATATATATATATATACATTGCTTGTTTACTTAACCTACACTTCTCCAAATGCACGAAAAACTAAATAAAAAATTTACGTGCATTCTGCTGAGGGAGTTATCCGAATGATGCGTGAGCATTTCGTAGTAACCGCGTCGTGTAGAGTGGTGCTCTGGTGTGTTTGGTATAATTGCGATAAAAGACGGTGGAAGAATCGTGAATTGAAGCGCGGTTGCAACACCGAACTGTTAAGTTGTGCTGATGACATTCCGATCCGAAGCCACGGCTGCTGCACAGTTCTGGCTTAGTATAGGTGTGCCTAGTACGTGCCTGATTGCCCAGGTCATGTTGTCACAGAGACGCGCTCGCGCCACGCGCTTTCGTCGTCTTCTTCCGCAGCTCGCTAGCTCCATCGTGAAAGCAATCCTCTTACGCGAAGGATGGACGGGCGGGCGCACGGACAGGTTTCTCGCTGGGTAACATATAAATGCTTGCGCATTTAAAGAGAACAACGCTTTGGCCCTCTGCTCCTGCAGCGCTGAGAAGGCGCTTCCGACCGGCCCGTCTGTTCCCTTCGGCGTCACTAGAGAGGGTAACGCTTCATTCTGGACAGGCTGCTCCATTTAGTGGCGCTGCCGAAAAGTCCGCGCGTGGCCACCGAGACGAGAAGCGTGGCGCACCGGTGCCTGCGAACGCTGAGTATTGCATCCTCGCTTTACCGCACACTCAGGGGCACATACTGACCCAGTCAGACCCAAGTTGGCGAGAGGTTCATTGAAGAAGCGAGCGAACTGGCCTCCGTGCTGCCTCACACTTCAACGCAAACTGAACGGCGAGAACACGGCGCGCACGCAGCTAGCAGCTCTCGGCGCGCCTAGAATCTGTACCCATCGCAGGTCGCTTTAAAGATAGGGCTCGCACGGCCGCTCTCAGCCGTGTCTTACCTACCGCCGCCAGAATGAAGCTCCGGTCTTCCGCACGCAGGCCAAAGAGCGTGCGGACTGAGCGAATACAGACCCTAAAGGCGGGCTAATGGGGAGCCTTTCTTGTGGTGTGGTGACGCGACCCGCAGTTCTCGCGGCGCCAAACCCTTTCTATCCAGGCTGGAAACGAAATTGTATGGTGGGGCTTTACGCTGCACTGCATCGAGTTGGTGAGCCCACGCAGCGGGGATGAGAGGGCGTCCGTGAGCAGGATAGAGAAAGAGAGTGCGGAAAGCTAGGTGACCGCCTTAGTTGGTTATCGAGTACCTGTTACTGCTATTACAGCACCAATTCGAAATAACCCGGGCACACCTAAGCACGTCTTATGAGATCTGAACGCGAAAGCATTAACGTCGAATTCAACGGCGCTGAGCGGTACCTCGTGTATCGCGCTGCGAATTCCTTTTTTTTTATTGATATGATATAAGGAGATGTTGAAGCACAATTGAAGGCTCCAGCTACTCCTTAGCTCTTGAATGGTTCTACCTCATAACATACAGGGTACATTTATATTTAAAACAGCGCAAAAAAACACGGACAAGGAAGGACACAGGCCGAGCGCTGACTGCCAACACCTTTATTGGAGCCTGCGCAAATATATACAATTTGCAACAGGCATAAAGAGAGTGAAAGAAGGGGAGGGGAAGGCGAGTCATAGTCGGTCAACTACTGCTGCGCATGCGTCAATGACATTAAACAATATAAAAGAAACCATAACATGGTGGACACAGGCCAAACTGCTTAATTTCTAAGGAACTTAAGTTCTTTATCACAAAGTGCAATAGAAGGGGAACTAACACAGGTGGCTCCTAACTGAAACATTGAAAATGCCTCGAAGATTTCTCTGGCCATCTGATTGATGTACCTTTTCAACACACGTGTGTGGTCAAGGAGTGGAGTACAGCCACATTTGGCACAAAGAACAGCCAGATTACTTCCAGTCTTAATCTTGACACAGTGAGCATGCTCGCGCAAACGTTCATTAATACAGCGTCCTGTTTGCCCTATGTAAGTGCAGCCGCAAGTGGTGGGAATGGAATACACCACATTGGTACTGCAATGTACAGGCTTGGCGACATGTTGCTTATTGCACGGACCAGGTGTTCTCTGGCTTTCGTTTGTTTTTTTGCACATCCTTCCCAACTTGTTAGGCGCAGTGAACACGACCTTTATACCAGCCCGGCCTGCGGCTTTCTTGATGCGATGGGACACACCATGTATATACGGTATCGCAACAGTTTTGGTTAAGACATCAGCCGCTTCGCGCTGTTTCTTGGGGGAACGAGCCTCTTGCAATAAAACTTCCGCCAAGGATGACAGCAGTTGTTCAGGATAGCCACTTGTTTTAAGCCGCTGGACTTGATTGGAGAGGCTGCTGGACATCGAGTGGTGGCAAGAGCGAGCGACCGCATTTCTAAGGGCCCCTAGGGCGATGGAGCGCTTCACCACTTTAGAATGGTTGGATGTGTAGGGGAGAAGGTGTTTTTTGGAACGCGGGGCATACATCCAACACGTGTGCCCTTCCTGGAGGTGTAGTGCAAGGTCTAGGAAGCAGATTTGGCCTTGTTCCGGCAGTTCTCTTGTGAACGTCAAACCTCCATAGATGCACTTGAATTTTTCAAACACTTGGTCGACCAGGGTTGTGGCTTCATTAGGGTGGGCAGATAGGATCACCAGAAAATCGTCGACGTAGCGAAACACCTTCTTAACAGGAATTGTGCTTAGTTGCTCCTGGAGGAGTCTATCATAGTGCGCCAACAATAGATCACTCATTATGGGCGCAATACGAGAGCCTATGCAAATCCCGTTCTTTTGCACATAGAACTCTTCATTATGCTGGATGACGGTAGATCTTAGGTAAACCTGCAGCAGGTCCAGGAAATTGGCGACGCTGGCGCCAACCGCACTCTGGAACTGGACTTCACCTATCGTTTCTATGCCGTCCTGCACGATGGCGAAGAGGTCATCTTGAGGTAGGGAATAATATAGGTCCTTGATGTCTACCGAAAATGCCTGTGCTCTATCGATGCTTGACTCCTTTAGGAACTGGTCTACCTCTGTGGAGTTGCGTACTAAAAACGGGTCATTTATTGGAAGCTGCCCGAGACCTTCGAGAAGGTAGGACCCTAGGCACTTTTGCCAAGTACCCACTCCCGAAACAATGACTGTGAAGGGGTGGCCCATCTTGTGAGTTTTAACAGTAAAAAAGGCGGGCACATTCCTTTGGAGCGCTTGATCGCCTTAGACAACTTTTCTAGACCGGCTTCCTCACATCTGCCTACGGCGAACTTGTTGGTCTTGGAAGGGTTGAATCCATCGGCAACGTTGAAATTTTCTTAGAGTGCGCATTCTGCGGAAAGGTGAAATTACAGGGAGTGGCATACAACAAAGCCGCCTTCTTTATCTGACACTAGCAACTTTAAGTCACTACTCCGCAGCGATTCGATGATGCTTGATACCTTCGGTCGACTAGGACCGGAGGATCCCAAGGAAAGTGCATCAACAGACTCCAGAATCACCCTTTCGCAGTCGGGGGAAGCGGCTCTACTCGCAGTCGTTCTAACAAGTGACAACGCTTCGACTTTGTCAACCTTAGGCGGAACGCAGAACTTAGGTCCCAAGCTCAAAACTTTTTCCGCTTGGTGCGGAATAACTACTTCTCCCAGTTTGGCAACTGGCTGGCCAGGCGGAGGCCCAGGAGGCTTACCAGTAACTCTGGGACGAATGGCACGCCAAAGAGCTTCTGCGAGAAGAGACACCACCTTCAGCTGTCGGCGGAAGTCTTGAGCGAGCCTGCTCGGGGTCGAATTCCTTGAACACCCCAGTAGAAGTAGGTCCTTCAGGAGCCGAATCTGCCTCCAGGTCTCCGACCTCAAGAGGCGGCACTACCTGAGCGCTTGGTCCTCAGCTGGCAGGAACCAAGCGCTCAACGCTGCATCGTGATCGTGATAGTTTATCATGATATCATGATCGTGATAGCAATCGTTTATCTTATCATGAAGTTTATCATGATCGTGATAGCAATCGTGATAGTTTATCTTGCACGGCCGATACTACAGCAGCTGACATCATTGTACTAACAGAAACTTGGCTCAATGAAACTGTGCATAATAATGAAATATTTTCAACGGAAAAGTGTTACCGTGTATTTCGCTGTGACCGTTCTTTTGGTCGTGGCGGTGGTGTATTAATCGCTCTGTCCGACAATCTAGAATGCTTTGAAGTTAGTGTTAATACTACACTGAGTTCAAATGTGTACAGGTAACAATTAACCATAAAGGTCTATTATTTTGTGCCTGCTACCGCGCACCATCTACGCCCGTCGGCTTTTCTAACGACCTTCATGATATTCTGAACATAATTCAAACAAAGTTTCCTGGTCGTCCTATTTTTATTTTTGGTGATTTCAACTTCCCGAGCATTAACTGGTCTAGCCCTGCAGTGGACAGTGACGGATATTCCGAGTCGGCAAGTTTTTCAGCCCTCTGCTCCTTCTGCTCGCTAACACAAATGGTTACCCAGCCGACAAGGACGACAGCTACCAGTTCTAACGTATTAGACCTTTTGCTAACGAGCGCCCCAGATTTTGTTCACGAGGTAAAATACTTGCCAGGCTTAAGTGATCACTGTTTACTGCACATGACGTTGAATTTACCGTCGAATAAAACGCCAAATAAAACGAAAACCATTTGCAATTATGCTAAAGCAAATTTTTCTTCAATTAATGATGGACTCCGGTTTTTTCTCGACGATTTCGTCCTGGCATTTGCCGAACGATCTGTTAACGACAACTGGTGCATGTTTAAAGAAAAACTGCATGAATTAATCGAATTGCACGTCCCTCGTAAAATCATCACGACTAATCGTAGGTCCCCATGGTTCACTCGTTCCTTAAAACGCCTCGGGAACAGAAAAAGGCGGTTATATGTCAGGGCGCGGTCGTGCGGAAGATCGGAGCATTGGTCAGCTCTAAGAGCCGCAGTTGGCACTTATAAAATATCGTTAAAAGATGCTAAACAACATTTCTTTAATGTCACACTGCCATCATTCCTTTTAACTGATACAAAAAAATTCTGGAACGTTGTTAATGGGTCAGATCAGCCATCAATCTCTCTCCTGGATTCTCAATCAAATCCCATCCCTAACAGTGATAGTGTTAATGTACTTAACGAGACTTTTGGTAATGCATTTTCTGTCCCTTTTAGCGCATCACCACCAGACTATACTCCCGATATCATATTTCCTATGGATCCCATTCGTTTTGACTTTGAAGGCATTATAAGTATCATAGATCGTTTAAAGTTATCCTCTTCATGTGGTCCCGATAATATCAGCACTAAAATCCTGAAAAACACTAAAGTATATTCTTCCATCATACTATCGAAAATATTTGAGCAATCCCTTCAAACTTGTGACCTCCCAGACTACTGGAAATTGGCTAAGGTGGTTCCACTCCATAAATCAGGCGACAAGCACCTATCACTCAACTATCGGCCAGTATCACTAACCAGCATTCCTTGCAAGGTAATGGAACATGTCATCTTGTTATCCCTAGCAAACTTTCTTGAGTCATCATCCTTTTTTACTCATGCGCAGCATGGGTTTAGAAAACACTTTTCTTGTGAAACACAGGTAATAAATTTTACACATGATATTAACTTCATACTTGATCGTGGCAGTGAGGTTGACTGCATCCATTTAGATTTTTCCAAAGCATTCGACAAAGTCTCTCGCTGCTTGCTTCTTCACAAACTAAGTAAACTTAACATCGACCAAAATGTACTACGACGGATTGAATGCTTTTTGTCTAACAGGTTCCAGTACGTGCACGCTAACGGCATTAACTCATCACCGGTATCTGTGACCTCAGGCGTCCCACAAGGTTCTGTTATCGGTCCCTTACTCTTTCTGGTATATATTAATGACTTGCCTAACAACGTAACATCCACAGTGCGACTTCTTGCGGATGACTGTGTGGTTTACCGAGAAATAAAAAATACTAATGACACTGTACTACTCCAGGAAGACTTAGCTACTATATCTAACTGGTGTTCACAATGGAAGATGACACTTAACGATACTAAATGCAAAGTAATGCGTTTTTCGCGTCGCGTCAATCCGTGCCGCACTCCCTACACTATTTGTTGTTCCCTGCTAACACCGGTAACATCTTACAAATACCTCGGTGTCATTATAACGTCAAACCAGCTTGGAAGGCACATATCATTTCTATCATCGCGTCCGCTAACCGCATGCTTGGACATCTGAAACGGAATTTTTCCTTAGCCCCGACACCTGTTAAACTTCTGTACAAATCGCTTGTCCGCTCCAAATTAGAATAGGCTAACTCAGTATGGGACCTTTTCACTAACTCTCTTATCGACGCCCTCGAAGCCGTACAGAACAGAGCAGCCCGTTTCATCTTTCGTAACTATGATCGTTTGTCCAGCGTCAGAGAAATGAAAAACACATTGTCACTAACCCCTCTCTCAACGCGCAGAAAAATATCACGCCTGTGTCTGTTTTTAAAAATTTACCACATGAATTCCACCCTTAAAGATACATTACTCACGCGGGAACATATGTTTCATCCCGCTTAGATCATCCATGCAAAGTTGGTGTTTCACAGTGCCGTGCAACATCCTGCAGTAATTCTTTCATTCCAAAAACGTCGTTGGACTGGAACCAGCTACCATGGGATATTGCACTTTCGAAAGATTTTGATGAATTTAAGAAGAAATTATCAACATATTATTGCCCGCCATAGCTTTGGTTCCATTTCCATTTTTCTCGTTATCATGCGCATCCTTCTGTATTTTCCCCCAGATTTGCTGTGTTCATGTTTGTGCTAATGGTGGCGTTGTGCAATTTTCAACTTTTCTGTGCGTGACTTAGCGTTTCTTGGTAATTGTATAATTTTGAACTCATTTCATGTTCCGGGTTGTGAATTATGTATTTGTTCCTGGTATATATATATGTTTTATATGTATGCGTTGTCTCCTTTTGTACAAATTTATTGAAATGTGTGTACCACTCCCCTCAATAATGCCCTGTGGGCCATGAGGGTATCTGAAATAAATAAATAAATAAACTTGTTAGAACGACTGCGAGTAGAGCCGCTTCCCCCGACTGCGAAAGGGTGATTCTGGAGTGTGTTGATGCACTTTCCTTGGGATCCTCCGGTCCTAGTCGACCGAAGGTATCAAGCATCATCGAATCGCTGCGGAGTAGTGAATTAAAGTTGCTAGTGTCAGATAAAGAAGGCGGCTTTGTTGTATGCCACTCCCTGCAATTTCACTTTTCCGCAGAATGCGCACTCAAAGAAAATTTCAAAGTTGCCGATGGGTTCAACCCTTCCAAGACCATGAAGTTCGCCGTAGGCAGATGGGAGGAAGCAGGTCTAAAAAAGTTGTCTAAGGCGATCAAGCGCTCCAAAGGAATGTGCCTTTCCGCCTTTTTTACTGTTAAAACTCACAAGATGGGCCACTCCTTCAGAGTCATTGTTTTGGAAGTGGGTACTTGGCAAAAGTGCCTAGGGTCCTACCTTCTGGAAGGTCTCAGCCAGCTTCCAATAAATGACCCGTTTTTAGTACGCAACTCCACAGAGGTAGACCAGTTCCTAAAGGAGTCAAGCATCAATAGAGCACAGGCATTCTCGGTAGACATCAAGGACCTATATTATTCCCTACCTCAAGATGACCTCTTCGCCGTCGTGCAGGAAGGCATAGAAACGATAGGTGAAGTCCAGTTCCAGAGTGCGGTTGGCGCCAGCGTCGCCAATTTCCTGGACCTGCTGCAGGTTTACCTAAGATCTACCGTCATCCAGCATAATGAAGAGTTCTATGTGCCAAAGAACGGGATTTGCATAGGCTCTCGTATTGCGCCCATAATGAGTGATCTATTGTTGGCGCACTATGATAGACTCCTCCAGGAGCAACTGAGCACAATTCCTGTTAAGAAGGTGTTTCGCTACGTCGACGATTTTCTGGTGATCCTATCTGCCCACCCTAATGAAGCCACAACCCTGGTCGACCAAGTGTTTGAAAAATTCAAGTGCATCTATGGAGGTTTGACGTTCACAAGAGAACTGCCGGAAAAAGGCCAAATCCGCTTCCTAGACCTTGCACTACACCTCCAGGAAGGGCACACGTGTTGGATGTATGCCCCGCGTTCCAAAAAACACCTTCTCCCCTACACATCCAACCATTCTAAAGTGGTGAAGCGCTCCATCGCCCTAGGGGCCCTTAGAAATGCGGTCGCTCGCTCTTGCCACCACTCGATGTCCAGCAGCCTCTCCAATCAAGTCCAGCGGCTTAAAACAAGTGGCTATCCTGAACAACTGCTGTCATCCTTGGCGGAAGTTTTATTGCAAGAGGCTCGTTCCCCCAAGAAACAGCGCGAAGCGGCTGATGTCTTAACCAAGACTGTTGCGATACCGCATATACATGGTGTGTCCCATCGCATCAAGAAAGCCGCAGGCCGGGCTGGTATAAAGGTCGTGTTCACTGCGCCTAACAAGTTGGGAAGGATGTGCAAAAAAATAAACGAAAGCAGGAGAACACCTGGACCGTGCAATAAGCAACATGTCGCCAAGCCTGTACATTGCAGTACCAATGTAGTGTATTCCATTCCCACCACTTGCGGCTGCACTTACACAGGGCAAACAGGACGCTGTATTAATGAACGTTTGCGCGAGCATGCTCACTGTGTCAAGATTAAGACTGGCAGTAATCTGGCTGTTCTTTGTGCCAAGTGTGGCTGTACTCCACTCCTTGACCACACACGTGTGTTGCAAAGGTACAGCAATCAGATGGCCAGAGAAATCTTCGAGGCATTTTCAATGTTTCAGTTAGGAGCCACCTGTGTTAGTTCCCCTTCTATTGCAATTTGTGATAAAGAACTTAAGTTCCTTAGAAGTTGAGCAGTTTGGCCTGTGTCCACCATGTTATGGTTTCTTTTATATTGTTTAATGTCATTGACGCATGCGAAGCAGTAGTTGACCGACTATGACTCGCCTTCCCCTCCCCTTCTTTCACTCTCTTTATGCCTGTTGCAAATTGTATATATTTGCGCAGGCTCCAATAAAGGTGTTGGCAGTCAGCGCTCGTCCTGTGTCCTCCCTTGTCCGTGTTTTTGCGCTGTTTTAAATATGAATGATCCGTACCAACTATCTCGCACCCAAACCCTTTTGATACAGGGTTCAAAATTGCATATCAAATAACCTTTTCACGTAAGCACCAGGACTTCTCACGCAACGTTTTCACAGTAACGCTACGACGTAAGAAACACATGGTACGTACAATATACAAGTTAAACGTATCCACAGTTCTGTAAAAAAAGTCTCAAAACTACAAATGATACTAATAACACAGTCTCTAGTGAGCGGGTGGTACGCATATCGTGTAAATTCATTATCACATATAGTCACAACAGAACAGTCAACGTAACATAATCCACAAACGCATAAATATATACAGCTACATTTAAATGAAAGGAACAATAAAAACGTTAATAACGGCCAAGAATGCCGCTGTCTTCAAGAAAAATTTTTAGTGCTTTTAAAGCGCTCTTCTGCAAGGAAGTTGTTGGCCAAGGGCCCAAAATTTTCTTTAAACTGAAAGGTCCGCGGTCTAATGTAATTAAGGTTGATTTAAGTCGGCGTCTTGGTGTGTCGTGAAGTGGGCAAACTAGAAGGAGGTGATGTATGCCTTCGTTTACAAATCCACAATCACATTCGGGGGTTTCCGCATGGCCAATTCTGTGTAAGAAATGTTTTGTGTAGACAGTGCCCAGCCTGAATCGATGAGTAAGTGTTTCCATAATTTTCTCTAATGACAACGAAAATTTGAATTTAACAAACTATCAATATGATATATATCCGAGCTCTTAGACTTCTGGTCAAACCACGTATTTCTACACATTTTGAAAGACGTTGCCCTTATAATGCAGCGTAATTCATTCTTTGATATTGGGAGCGGAACCACATCATGTTTGAGGTGTGCTTGTCGTGCTTGTTCATCGGCTCTTGTGTTGCCAGGAATGTTGCAATGCCCTGGTATCCAGTGGAATGCTATTTCATGTTTCGTTTCGCTTGCCTTTGTGAGGTCTTTAAGTGTTTCATATATCATACTATCACTGATTGTTTTTGTTTTTGTGATGCAGATTGATGTTAGAGCCGCCTGTGAATCGCTGAAAATTACTCATCTTTGCGCATCTCTTACTTACAATACAAAGTTTATGGCACATAGGATTGCGAACAGTTCAGCCGTTGTGGACGAAGTCGCACGAGATAACTGTAAATGATTCTCTTTTGTTGAGGTGCGGTATAATGAATGCTTAAGTTGAAGAGGTTGCTGTACTGGAGCCATCTGTATAGACGTGTCTGTATCCTGAATACCGCATATATATCTGGTAAAGTGTTAGATTTTGAGGAGCTTGAATGAACATGTCTCTTTTTCTGAATATCCTGTCTATTGACAATTTGATTTTTGGAAGTGTAAGCCGCCATGGAGGATATTTGACGTCTGAATTCCTAATGCATTTCTTGGCAATATATGAAGATTTCTCGAATTTCTTTATGAACATAATTTCTGTCTCGTTTCATTATGTCTAGAGCCAATTGGTGGCTTTTATGCTGTGTTTGAAGACGGAAATAATGTCGGCATGTTTCTGTTGTTCGCACAACTGGAAATGGCGACTGGCGAGCCTCAGCTATTACAAGACGGCTTGAAGTCGCTCGTGGAACTCCTGCACATATGCGTAGTCCTCTAGTTAAATTCTTTGAAGTCTCTCTTCTGACGTGTGGGAAAGTTCGTGTAATATGGGCGGGGAATACGCAATTTTCAGCCGCATTAATGCATTGTAAACAGTCAGCGTGGACGATGCTGATCCACTCCGCGATGTGCCTGCAGGTCTGAGAAGTACAGTCACTGTGGCATTGACCTCGTTTTCGAGTTCTTTTTCATGTGGGGTGCCCAGGATAGCTGCCTATTAAGTATTATGCCAAGAAATCGATGCCGTGTGACAATCATTAGAGAGTGTCCTTCCAGATTGAGTGAAAATTTTTAACTGCCTCCGAGTGAAGGGCAATACAGCTGTTTTGCATGTGATAGAACCATTCATCTCTCTCTGAAAAATTGGTTAATGATTTTTATGCCGTCTTGCAGTGCCATCTGAAGTATTGAGCATTAGACCCAGATATCCAAATACACACATCATCTGTATAAAGTGAAAACTTTAATTGTGATGGCAGTCTTCTGGTTAAATCAGCCATGACGCAGGTAAAAAGAAAAGGGCTGAGTACGCTTCCCTGTGGTACTCCCTGTTTGACAACGTGTTCAACTCTTTTTCCTTCACCCGTCTGAACAAATATTTTGCGACCTGATAAAAATTCAGAAATCCATCGCAAGAACCTGCCACACTTTCTGAGTTCCAACATACTTAGCAGAACATGAACGTGACTAACAGTGTCAAGTGCCCTCTTGATGTCTAGAAATACTGCTATCGTCACGTTTCAACGTGCACGCTCGTGCTCCACACAGGTTACTATATCTAATATTGCATCCATCGTGCATCTATGTTTTCTAAAACCTTCTAAGTAGTTGGACAACAAATCTATTTCATTACACCACCATTGAAGTTGCGCGTCAATAATTTTCTCCATTACCTTGCATAAACAACTTGTCAAACTAACTTGGTGGAAGGATTCAAGGCACAGGGGCGCCTCACCCAGTTTGGAAATTTGGATGATTCGAGCGACATTCCAAGAGTCAGGTACAGTCTCTTCTAACCATAAATTACTTTAGATGTCTAAGAGCGCATTTGTATCTGGCGGCCCGAGATTTCTTAGCATATTGTACGTAATGCCATCCGGTCCAGCAGCAGACATTTGGCGACATGATGCAATTGCATATTGAAGCTCGCTTAACGTTAAAGCATATCTAATTGAGTATGTTGGGCCCAATAGCAAGCGGTAATTTTCTGCTTAGCAATCACTACTTAAATATTAAATTCTGCACATTGTGATGAAGAAGCCGGTCTGGAAGTAAGCTCGGAAAATTTATCTGCAATTATTACCTAACACGCGTCCCGAGCTACAGTGACAGCACAAAATTGGAAACTCTGTGTTGCAGGTCTGATTAAAGAATGAATTACTATAAAAAATTTGTGGGACAGGCGTGTGAGGAAACAGCGTGTTGCAGAAATTGCGCCAGCGTCGTTTGCCTAAATTTTACATGGGTCTGCGTATTAAATTGTGAATTTACTGAGCATTTTTGTACGCTTCTAAACTTCCGCTCCGTCGGTACGCTCTTTCGGATCGGCGCCTGATGGCTCTTAGGTGTTTATACTCTCCGTCAACTGTAGCATAATCTTTTGGAATTGAGACCTTCTTTGTGCATATGTTCACATTATCGTGCAGAAATTCTATAAATCTTTCCACCGTTTCGTGTTGATTAATTTGATCCGTTAGGCGGTACCGCAAAGCTTGCCAGTAGGCTAGTCTACTGTAAACCCTGATGTCATAGTGCATGCTAGGGTGATTTACAAGGATGGAAAAATGATCACTTCCGCGCGTGTCCATATCTGTTGTCCATCCCGCACCATTCACTAGATCATGTGAACACAGGGCTCCTAACATATATGCAGCATCTATGCTTCACGAAGAAATGTTGGCGACCCATCGTTTAAAAGAGTCAAGTTGCACTTGTCTATGGCGCGCTCAATAACGTTACCACGTGCATCAGAATGATCACTGCCCCAGATAATGTTGTGTGCATTGAAGTCTCCATACATTAGAATGAGCTATTTTGAAGATATCCACTAGCACTTCTACTGAAATCCGGCTTGAAGGTTTTAGACATATATTAATCACTGTTATGGAGAGCTTACCAAAGGATACTTTACATGCGATGAATTCAGGAAAGTCTGAATCACGGGACTGAATTTGAAAGATGGCAGGTCCCTTCTGACGCACAGCACCCCTCTGCTAACAGCACCTTGGCGAGAAGTCTTGTATATCACATAATTCGAGAGGCGAAAATCGTCATTGGTTTCCGCCTCTTGAATGCAAAGTATTGGGAAGTTGTATTATACAAGCAGTTTACGAAAGTCAGCACACTTCCTTCGAAGACTGTTGGCATTCCACTGAAATATGGGGACATTCTTGTAGCGGTTATTCATGTACTGCTTGCCGCAGTTTTGGCCCGGATTGCTGACGAAATTGTGCTTCCAGAGGCAACAAGGCTTTCACTTCTGGTAGGTTGTTTGCTTCCGGCAGAGCCGTTAGGATTGCCTTAAGAGCTGTAAAAAGCATTGGCAAAATCAATTGTGTCACCGATGTGATGGTGTATTCGCTATTAGCTGCCGTTACTTCTGCAGTAGATGCACAAAGTTGCTGAGAATAATGTGTGTGAATATTGGAGTTTTCTTGTGTATTACTTTCTGGCTGTTGTCGTCTGGGTTTCCGTTGCATTGATGCATAGGATTGGGCACTTGACTGCGATCCTCTTGGTTGGTCTCTTGATTGCACTGTTGGTTGTTCTCTTGAGGAGGAATAGCTTGTTGGGTCTCTTGGTTGCAGTGGTTCCGGTGCCCGATGAGGTAGATGACCTTGCACTGGATGAACAATCTCAAGGTTTGGGGCGTGTTCATTGGGGCTGATAAGTTGATGTCGACGCATTTGTGCCGCTGCCTTGTTCTGAGGGCAGCCTGAGTAGGAGGCGGCATGGTTCTCCGCACAATTCGCACATTTAGGCTGAAGGAGTAACTTGCACTCCTTGTGGTCATGAGCAGATGTGGTCATGAGCCCTCCTTGTGGCCACTCCTTGTGGTCTTCTGAGCAGGTTTTGCATTGACGCATGCTGCGGCAGTTTTTCGCCACGGGCACAAATCGCTGGCAATTATAGCAGCGAAGTGCTGGTCTTAGATATTCTTCGACACGATGACTGGTGCAACCCAAGTAAGTTCTTCCTGGAATAGTTCGATCGTCTCTGAAAGTCAAAATTACTGTGTGAAGTGGATGTGACTTTACTGTTCCATCTTCCTGGAGGTAATACTTTATCTGTCTGCGCGTCGATATAACTCTTGCATCTTTCAAGAAGTCTAGGAGTGGCTCATCTGTATAGTGAAGAGGTCCATGTCTTACTCTTCCATCGTTTCGCGTGTATTACTCTGGGATTAAAGGCTTGACTTCCAGGCCGCCTACACTTGAAGGAATCAAAAAGCGTTTTGCGTATGCTAAGGAAGCAACGCTGACACTGAAACTTCCATCTCTGGTGGTCCTGAAAGGCTGTACTTTTTCCTTGGCAGCGGAAACTATTTCGACAGACACTCTGTTTGGATTCACTTGCCCAATAGTGGTAGTTTCACTAGTTGGGCAAAGGACAACTAGGATGCCTTTTGCTCGTTTTTTCTTATAGGTGACCAAAGTAAATGGTGCATCCTCACTCATCTCTTCTTCATCACTTAGCTCATAATTCGATGTTGCATCATCATACTTGCTGTCCTCTAGACGACGTTTCTTGCTCTCAGCTTCACCGTCAGCCATTATTCGTGAAGTCCCCGAAGCTGACTCTGAGTTGTGAATAACAAAACGTGCCGGCTTTATGAAGCTTTGTGACGCCTGCAAGGCCACAGACTTTCCATTACGGCCTGTAGCATCATTCATATGGCTTGCTATACTTGGACGAGCATAAGGCTCGTGACGATGTTCTCGGCTTCCGGCCGCCGTAGCGGCAGGGTAATAGCCGGGTCCTCAAGAAAGAAATGTCGTACTTGTAAGGCCCCTGGCCACTCTGAATCTTTACCCGACGTCTCGTTAGATATTTGTCGTCTATGCTGACTGTAAACGTCAAAAAACCCAGAAAAATGGGAGAACCGCACGAAGACAGCGACCAAACAGATACATTTCTTGTTCTTTTTCTTCCTTGCGCGGCGAGTAATCTACCATAGCCGTGCGCGCTTCCCGAGCCAGCCAGCAGCAACAGCCTGCGGTGCCAATGCCGCAAACCACCGACGCGGCGATGTCCATCGGTCGACGCGTCGCGGTGATGCCGTCTCCCCTCACGCCACACCTAGCTTGCTAGCATCCCAGTAGGTGTCTCCTTTCGCCTGTTCTGCCGCTCTGCTCTGTCGAGGAGCGCTCGTACCAAGAGACAGAGCGAGGGAGACATGGCGTCGCGGCGATCCACTCTCCCCTCACGCAACTCCTGCCGCGCTATTGCGGCAGCAGGTGTTCCCTTATGCCCACTCTGCTCCGTTGAGGCGCAGCTGGTGAAATGGCGTCGCAGCCAATGGGAACTCCTTGAGGTGCGCTCGTGATGTGGCACCGCAGCCATTAGCTATGCGAGTCTAGGTTCCGTTCAGCTGTTACTGCTTAGTAGCAGCTTGTTTAGCTGTTGTTTGACAGGCGCCGGCTTTTTCGCTCGATAGGCCATTTGACGCTTTCGCTTCAAAACTCTGACGGTTGTATGTTAATTGTAGGTTGGTACGGCAGTTGCCACTTTGTAACAAATTGTCGAGCCCAGAGTGCCTGAAGGTCTCTTTAAGGTCGTGAGCTCTTGACACTAATGGATTATGAATACATACCGCCGAACAACTAACTAACTAACTAACTAACTAACTAACTAACTAACTAACTAACTAACTAACTAACTAACTAACTAACTAACTAACTAACTAACTAACTAACTAACTAACTAGCTAACTAACTCACTCACTCACTCACTCACTCACTCACTCACTCACTCACTCACTCACTCACTCACTCACTCACTCACTCACTCACTCACTCACTCACTTATTCAAGCAGGGTACTTGAGGGCCGCCAGTAAATATAGGTGCGAAAGGCAAAAAGCTAAGATGTAAATTTTGGCTACCACGTCCTTTTTACAAACAGCATAAAGGGTGCAGGGCCCCAAGTTGACAAAGGACAGTGGTTAAAAACAACAGCTTATTGTAGCGACGCGATATATAAACAAAGCGCAGTTTTCTGACCCTTTGATTTTGTATGAATGTTTCCCAGCATTGCTGCGCGCTTACATACATGCTACGCCCGCGGCGCAGCACTTCCGCGCTAAGAGAAGCTTACTTCGTCATCATATAAAAGCGCGAGCAGCGAGCGATGTGTTGAAAGCCCAGTGCGAAAAGCAGGCGAACACCAAGTCTGTGCGCCTGCACCAAGCCGCGCCGAATCAATCCAGAGGAAAGGAGAGCATCGACAAGTGATCGTATAAAAGCCTAGTGCAGAAATCAGGCGCGCACCAATCTCCGCTCCGAAAAGCGCGCGCAAGCACGTAGCGAGTCGCGCCAATCCAATCCAGAAGCCAGAGGAAGGGGGGGGAAAGTAATAGTTGACAATAAGCTCAGCGTTACCGCCTGGTCGGACGAAAACCAAGCTGAACGTGTCGAACAGTCACCGACAGGAAACGGGATGACCACTGCCGAAGAAACTCCTCTTTGCCAAAGAACTCATCTGACAGAAGGACTGTAGCTCAGAGTAGAGCCGCTCCAGAAGTAGGAACAGAGGGTGAAGACAGTGTAAGCCTTTGTATTCCTAAGCAGCTCAACAAAGTATGACGGAAAGCCAGACGCTGTCAGTACGCTAATTATGAGCCATGCTCAAGACGATCGAATGCCTTATCTTGATCTAGTGATGCCAAGAGGCCACATGTCGGTCTCGCCAACGTGTATGTCATTATGTCACGTGTAACAAACTACAGACTATGTGTGTATATCTGCCAGAGACTGAGCACACCTGAAGATGTCCTATGAAGAAAGGCATCAGACTTTGCAAGCGCTGAGTGACAACAGCCATAAATGTTTTGTAGTCAACGTCAATAAACATGATTGGCCTCCATTCCACTGGGCCAACTGATTATGGGCCATGCTAGGGTCATGCAAAATGCAACCATTGCGAAAAAGAAACTGGGAAATGTAAGTTCTCAAAGCAACGGCAAATAACAAAGGTCAAAGCGATAATAATATCTTTCCAGAAAAATAAAACTCAAAGGGGAACACGTTGTGCCCAGATACCGAGCGACGCTTCATCGAAAACAATGCCGCCTTCACCTCACCAGCCGACGGACGTGTACAAAGAGTTAGGTGGAAGCTGAGGCATCTCACTAAGCATTGTATGAAATTCAGTGCTACCTTGATTCATTGGCATATTTGCAGAATCCATGTCCTTCATAAGAGTTACAGAATGGGTGCCAAGAGATACGTCGCGCAGTAAAAGGCCGAAAATTAGGTGGGGTGATGAAAGTATATATAATATACAGTGCAACTCAGCTTTCGACAACTGTAAGTTGCACTTCGCTCCTAGAAGAGGCAGGTTGTTTGTCGAGAGAACACCTGAACAACACTTTGCAGTGCGGTGAACGCTGTTTAGATCATGGATTCGGGGCCTCAAAGAGGTGCGGCGTAATGCTAACTAGTCTATCTCGCATTTGCCTCTAAATGTGCGCATAATTTTTTATGCTTGAATTGTCCTCCCTCTCTCTCTCTCTCTCGTCGTCTACGAATAAGTTTTCTCCTCCTCCGGCCGCACGATAGCGTAGGGGTCCGCGCTGAAATTTGCTGGATATTTTATCATATGATTGTAGCTGTACATTGCTTGCCTAATGTGACTGCTTCTTGTGAAAGAAAGAAAACTACATAAAAAACTATCCCCGTTTCGCCATGACGGCGAAGCAATGAATGCGATAACACCATGGTAGAATATGACGTGAAGCGTAAGAATCGTAACAGTAGTGGCAACATGAATTGAGATAAACGTAAACTTGATAAGTAAAAGCTAGCTGCTGTGCTAGAGGTCCTTTGTTTGATTCCTGTCATCGGACAATTTCATTTATGTTTATTAATTAAAGCCAATGTCTCTCTCAGCGACTTTACCACCACTTTTTCGTATCGGGTATGTTTGAAACCTCTTTCCTGTTCCATGTCCACATCCTTCTTAATGAATTGTGAACTCCAAGCAATTTCTGATCATAAATATATTTATTAAAACGCCTAATTGCACGCTTTTTTACCAGGAGTAAATAGAAGCTCATGGAATAGTTTAGCTTACCTGAACCGTGAGGAGACCCTTTCACGACGTTCATTCAGCCGGCAAAGCAGAGGAACATAAAACAAGATCGACAAGATTGGTCCGTTTGATTAGGGAACCTTTATTGCTGCATTTTTCGCGTGCAATAAATAACGACGACTATTTACAAGGACGCGCAGCACGATATGAAACAATAATGCACAGAAAAGCGACCGCGCACATACAAATGCGGACGGTGGGATTACTATAGTACTTGTGACGTCACGGACAAAATGCAGTAATGGTTTCAGCCCAGCTGTTTCTCAACTTGAAAGGAAATATACAATAAAATGCAAGTGCAGCCGCTATGCGAGTGATGTAACAGCCTCTATTGATTTAAAGTGCACGCAGTTGTAACAGCCGATACTTTTACCGCTCTGAATGCATTCTGTCTGGGTCAGCGAATGTGAAGTACCGCTTGCTGCCAACGCGTTGAGCATTTACGAATGGTGATGCACGCAAATTCAATCCCGCAACATCTTTTTGTACGTGTTTTTGTTCGTTTTGTCCACACAGTTTGCCGCGCGGCATACTATGGTCGTGTGCCGTCCTTCTGCGCAGAGAAGCTGCATCAGTGGCCTGGGGACCATATTGTCTAGAAATAATGGTTCATGGTCTGTGGGATGATCTGTCCGTATCCCAGAACCTCTGAGCACTTTATGTCTTGTGGACACTCTCCCTGGAACACACAGAGGGAGAAAGGAGGCATAGAAAGGCAGGGAGGTTAGCCAGAGGTAGTTCTGGTTGGCTACTTTGGACGGGGGGGAAGGAGTAGGGGGATACAAAGCGAAATAGAGTGGAAGAGGAGAGATAAATAGAGAAAGAGAGACGAGCACAAACAAACCGCGTACACTATAGAGCGGGGTGCGGCGTTCTTAACGTCTATCGTGAAGGCCTGTAGACCGCAGGAACCTTAATAACACATATATTGTGGGTCATGCCTTGACAATTACGCCTTTTAAACCACTTCAAGTAGACAGCATCATGCGTATAGCAGTGTCGTACAAATACCACATCTTGAACCCTTTGAATAGATGTGAAAACTAATCATCCAATTTGTATGTCAAGGCAGTGCGTTATGAAACCATCCCGACAAAATTTATGGGTTCAAGCCCTTAGAACCTATTCCAGATATGTGCTGTGAAGAGCAAGTACCGCGTTCCTTGCTGCATGCATGCTAAGCAGTCGCTCTGTACAATTTTTATCCACGACAGTGTCAATGAAATAACTACAGCAAGGTGGGTCGTTGCATGGCAACCACCAATGCAAAACTGGTGTCATTTCAAGGACCGTGATCGTCGCTATCTGTTGTACTGTCTTACCTGAGAGAATACTCTGTAAGAATAGTCGGAATGTGTTAAAATATTTCTAGTATCAGGCTGCAAAAACAGACGTACACTTTCTTTCCTTGATCGATCATTCGAGCAGGCGACAACAGAACGCATTACACCATGACGCATGACGTTCAGAATTGCAGAAGCATAAATGACAATGTCTTGACAATCATTCTTGCAGTATATCGGAAGATTGCGCCGTCTGCACTGTCAAGTGAAATGAACACTGGCTCGCGGGCTAGCAAAAAAAAAAAAAAAATGTTGAAGAAACTGAGCGTTCGTACGTGTAAGGTTGACCTCTGAGCAATGGGACCCCACACTAAGAATGACGCTTCCCGCGCTATTACGTTAACATACGTGACGTCATACAACCATAAAATACGAGACACGGCAGGCAACCGAAAGTCAACGCATGCTTGTCTTTGTCACTCGCCTTTTGCGCTCGAACAGTGTGTGATAGTTCGCACTACATGAGAGGCGCTGTTTCGGCCAGCCGAAATAGCTCAAACAGAGAAAGGCTACCGAGATCCCCAATCCGAGCATCGAACATGCATACTCCCGCGCGCATCGTCGTTCGTGCTGTTAAAGCTACAGTTACGTGACTCGAAAATGCCCCTATGCGCATCCTGGTGCTCCTATACATTGTCCTGCGTTCGTCTTCACCTCCCCCTCCCCTCAGCACCGTCTTCCTGAATCGCAACCTCTGGCTGCTTTCTACCCGTTCCCTCCAGGTACACTGGGTGGAGAATGCTCAGCCCTGCTGGCTGTGAGGCTTGGAGCTGCTCGAGGCGGCTGCTGCGGCGGCCTTGTAGATCTGCTGCTGGTGGTAGAGGGGGTACCGCTGGTTGGTGGTGTGGTACACGTGCTGCTGAGGCTGCTGTTGCTGCTGGACGAAAATGGAGTAATCCGAAAAAAAAATAAAAGGTGTGAGAGAACTTACGAAAGCTATCAAGCTGTCATCGCTGTCGGGGGAAACACTAGAAGCTCGATCGAAATACAGCTCTATTGTGCGTTGTAAAACTGGTACAGCGCAAAATAGAAAGGAAGAAACAAGCCGAGCCGGCCAGATGAAAGAACAGAACGCTGACTTCCGGCTGGAAGTCAGCGCTCGGTACTTTCATCTGGCCGGCTCGGCTTGTTTCTTCCTTTCTATGTGGAAGTCAGCGCTCTGTTCTTCATCTGGCTGGCTCGGCTTGTTCCTTCCTTTCTATTTTGGGTTGTACCAGTTTTAGAATGCAATACCAACTCACCCAGTCCTCAGCTCTAGTGAACTATATTTCATGCATTTTTTTGCAATTTCTACTTATACGAACAATCAAAATGTTCACTTTGTTCACGGAGATATGGAAGAAACGGAGCAAGAAATCCGGGGTGGAAGCATGAACAACTCTTAGCTCCCTAAAACTTAAATGCACGGATAGCAGTTCTTTATTTTTGCATACAGCCGTGCACTATATTGAAGACTTTACCGCTCGTATAAAAAGGTAAACATCTTATAAAACGCTGGCTACGGTAACGGGGCGTAAAAATACCTAAAAATTGGAGGACGCTTAAGCTTCGCCTTCAAGAGTTGAACGCGACAACGTTCCCGTCGACCCGCCAAGGGGTGTAAGACAATGGGCTACGGGCCCCGCATCGGACGCGGTGAGCGTCGAGCAACGCAGCGTTCGGCGCGACAACGAAATGTGCGCCTGAGCAAGCGACGCACGCCTCAGCCCTAGAAACAGCTAGTTTCTAAGGCAACACCGCGTTCATTAGAGGCGCTTTTGTACCGCTTTGAAACATCGGACTCGTGGCTCAGTGGTAACGTCTCCGTCTCACACTCCGGAGACCCTGGTTCGATTCCCACCCAGCCCATCTTGGAAGTTGCTTTTTATTTATGAAGTGCCTGCCGTGATTTATCGCTCACGGCCAACGCCGCGGACGCCGACGCCGACGACACCGGCTTTTCTGCGACACGAGCTCCTTAACGCTATCGCTTTAAAAAGCGTAACGTTTAGCGGGAAATGCTGGCTGCGAACGTTATGCACGAAGGTGAGCTTTCTGGTAGAACCGTGCCTGTTTCGTGGGTCGATCTCCTGTTATTGTTTCGCACTTTTAATATTTCAGTCTGAGAAGAGCTAACATATAAGATATGCGCTGTGGGTGCTTTTTTCCATTACATTTGTTTGTGGGCTGCCGCTCTCAATATTCCGAGGAACACCTTTGTAAAGAATGGAAGACAATGTATGAGCAACTTTCGTGGTAAAGAACAGGTTGGGTATGCGTGGTTCGGAATTTTGTACGCAAATGTTGTGCTGGTCGCCGACGCTGGACGCCGACGCCGGATTTTCTACGACACGGGCTCCTTAATGCTATCTCGTTAATAAAAAACAATTCTTCTGAAGTGTCTGCAAACGTTGTACAATAGCAGCGAAGGTTCGCTGTAAAACAGGGCCCGTATTAAAGAAATGATGTTAAGCTGGCACTATTCGTAAGAACAGTTCAGAGTCAATGGTGATGATGGACACACTATTAGCGGAGGCAGCCAGCCAGTGACAAATAGCTCTTACGAGGTAAGCTTTTTTAATTATAGGGCCTAGGTGGACAATGTTGAAATTAGATATACAGATCGAAAGCATTGCTGAATATTTAGGATCTTATTCTTGTCATCGCAATTAGGGCATTTCATTCCGTAATTTCTGAGTGTCGTATCCTTTCTATATATGAAGATAGCAGTCAAGATGCTAAGAGGAGAATAGGCTGCAATAAACAGGACCGGTCAAATGTAGCGATTCCTCTCACTTGATTCAATTGTCTTCTTATCCCCCACCGCTCACGACACCGCAGGCATGACACGTGACAACTTACGTGGGGCACCGTTTGGACAGCTGCCGTAGCTCGAAAATGAAAATAATTGAAGCATGACTGTTGCATTATCGCGGGCCCAGCGGTGACTTTCAAAAGCGCGATAAACATATTGCGTGTCAAATTAACCTTGAATTACCGATAGTTCTATTGCGATATAATCAGTGCAACATTTCCATTTGACACGTTGGGAGTAAATGTTAATAATATTCCAACCCTTGATACATATAGTGGCTCAATAACCTTATAGCTGATTGCCACGTTTATCTCCCGACAGGCAATCATACAAATGACTCGTATCATTGACGTTTCTTGCCCAGTTAAGGTGCAGAAAGGGATGGCAAAGGGGGCGGGGGCGCTTTTGTCGCGCGGAACGCAAATGGTAGAACACAAAGAGGGCACGCACGCACGTAGGAATAAAGCAAGCGAGCATCACGCTTTCCCTGTTCTTCTAGAAATCTGATATACAAATAGCCATATCGACTAATCAGAGTACATTAACCTCGTTTTGAGAAGACACCTCCTCGTGAAATTGCAGACAACTTCACCCTCCCACGGACGTACTCCAAAACTGCGTTCGGTTGAATGAAGCTGCACTTTAAGAAGTTTCACCCGCATAAAAAGAAAGAGATTGCATGATTATCTCTCTGCGGCCTACGCCTGGGCCTTCGTGCGCCCGCTATACTGATGCAGATCATAAGTGAGCCTAACACACAAGTGAAGACGAAGACTTGACATGCGCTGGTAAATACAACTTCTTGGCCAATCTCCATCAACATTATCATCATCAACGTTCTTAGTTGCTCAGTACGACGCAACAATTTAACAAGCTTTAGATTAAGCAAAAAAATATGAAGCAATTATACGAAGGCTGACTCGTGGCCTTTCTTTCAAGGTGTGAACGCATCAATTATCATAAGCACGCGATGGCCAAAAGCTAATCGGTTTCGATCAGCATCGGAGTCCTTCCGACGTTTCGCTTCATTCCAGCAGTGCCATATCAACCAGGTCAGCCGGCAGCGCGAGCTCAAACAAAACGAGTGTAAGAAGCTGAAGCTGGCAAGCCCGCTTCGCCGATCGTGGGGCACACGTGAACGCCCGCGCAGTGGCCTAGAGGCCACTGGACGAGTCATTATCGAAGAGCTAGCTCGTTGCTTGCGAAGACGTTTTCGAGGTACTACTCGGGCGCCGAAGTCACGCTTGGGCAACTTTCCGTAACCCGTTTACACCCCCCCCCCCCAATAGGTGCTACACCGCGAAAGGTGGGTCAACCACTGGCCTGAAACTTTCCCACATCACTGACGGTAGAAGGCTTGGAAGCATTCTTAAGAGGTACTACTCGCAAAGTACTACCTTGTTTCCAAAAGTAAACGCGTCATGGTCTCAATGTGACAAATCAGATGGCAGAAAAGCAAAAAAAAAAAAAACGAAAAATAAGCGAACAGGACAGAAAAGCTGTTGATTCTAGCGAAGATGGAGAGATGCCGATGTAGACTCTTGCAAGAAGCTTGAATACATCGATATCTTATGACGCAAGATGACCAGTATTAAGCCTCAAATATAACATACTGGAGCGAGGAAGACACGTGAGAAAGGCTCAAAGACAACTATAGGTATACGGGAAGCTTGAGTTCAAGGGACGCAGTATTATGTTTGTAGAAGTTTTATCACCCTTTGAGCTAAATGATAAAACAAGCAACGATGAAAGAATAAATTTCTGTCAGGAAGCGGAGAAAATTAATTTTATTCGGGAAGGAACGGGCTCGTAGCCTATATTCTGGAGTAAGGGAAGTGGGGGACGGGCTATAGAGAAGAGGAGGCGGGGAAATCTCTACCACCATCGACGAATGCGAAATGCCCTGAAGGACTTCACGTCTACGTTCAATGCAAGAATAAAGTCTACTTTCTAAAGGAGGAGGAAATAAAGAGAGAAGGCAGGGATGTTAACCAGAAATGCGGCTGATTGGCTACCCTACTCTGGGGGATGGGAAAGATGGAATAGAAAGATAACATAGAGAGAGGGAGGGGAGGGGAAGGAAGACAACCAATGTTGTTATAGAGCATTCAAGCTTTCCCATCTTACAATACTGCCTCCGCTGAGCCACATCTTGAGGCATTCTTATACGAGTATTAGACGAATATTTCAGGGCTTTCAGAGGAAGAATAAAATGATGTCATATAATTCGAAAACGACATTAGCGCTTACCCTGTCGCACGTGTGCCCATTACCTTACTACCGCCGTCTTAATAGTGTTGCGGTCTACGGCTAAACACTTCACCGTTTGGTAGAAAGGATAAAATATGCCCCAAAAATATTTTTTGCACACGTGGGATAATCTTTAGTAATGCTACTTTTTAACAAAGGTACCCGACAAAGGGTGGTATTATGTAATCATGTTAATGCCTGCGTCATTTACAAACTTTGGGTGTGATGTAACACCTTTTAGCCAGACGGTGCTTCCTACTTTCTCACAGCAGATCTCGGATTTCCCTTAAATACGTATAAAGTTATAACAACAGGGTATAACAGAATACGCTGAACCAAAGCTCAAGCGTGCAATGTCAACACCAGTGTGAAAAGAGAAACTCTCCCTAAACGTACGTATAATCACACTGCTGGGCTGAGAGGTGGTTATATATTATCTCTGGTTTCAAGGGTCTCCACCAAACTCGTTTTGGTCATCTCGTTTGTGACGCGTTTTCAGAGATCTCACGACTGGCCTACGGCCATGCTCTGCCGTCTAGTGACCGTACTCTTACCCTCGAGCACACTTGAAGCGGCATCACTTTCATTGATGGTTCGTCATTGGGGAAAGAGTCGAAACCGAAGCCGATCCTCCGGAAGCACTCACCACATCGTACTTGATGTTTGCTCCGTCGAGCATCTGCATTATCTCGAGCACCTCGCGGGGCAGCTCCGTGTAGCCGTGGCGCTTGGCGAAGCCGAATACGTTGGGTATCTGTGATACCACCGAGGGCACCATGCGCACCAGGCTGACGACACCGGTGGCCACCAGGAAGGGCACCACCATGTTCGAGATCAGCGGCTCGAAGCGCGACAGCATACCAGTGCGCCCGGTCACCTGGTTGTCGCTCCTCTCCTTGATCGAGGCTAGACTTCGCGCCTCGATGCTCAGCAGCAGAGGCACCAGCGACAGGCCGCACAGGCACAGGAGCGTCTGAGTCTTCATGTCCACACGAGCGGAAAGCTGCAATGGGGAAGCACACGAAGTTAATTCGTTACAACAAAGCTTGTTAGGGCGACGTGATTCGCGGTAGCACTGGCTTACTGTTCATTTTGTTGTTGCTTGTCGTCACCGAAGCATCGACACACGGTCGAGTAGTGACGCGACGACAGAAAAAGAAAGTAATATATGTATAGGAAAAGCGATAAACTCGGTTGGCAATGCTGCCCCGGACACTGGTTTCGACTTCAGCATTGAGGGATCAAATCAAGGAGACAGACACTAAACTTCCAAAACAAAAATGTCCCACGCACTCTGCTCCTGGGGATGTGCTAGATAAGGGACACGTGCTTTTGGTGTACCTTGGGATGGGTGCCACGAGACGGAAGACATTACGCTACCCGAGAAAGAAGCCCGATGTACTTGAGCACGTTTTGCGAGAGACAATAAATTCTCGGAGTCATCGTTGCAGTTTCTGCGCAAGCTGCAAGGTTTACTTTGAGCCTTCCCGCGTTATGCCACGCGGGGCACCTGACGAGTTATAAATCAAAGAAATAAGTAAAAAAAGAAAAGACATGAGACGAATGGTGAAGCTCAAGCTAAGCGGGGACGATGATGCAGATTGTGTCCATAAAATGCTTTTTTCGATACTCAGATTTCAGGCCCTGTTGTGTTAGAGCGAGTGAGATATGAGAGAGAGAGAGAGAGAGAGAGAGAGAGAGAGGAAAGGGGGGCACAGAGAAAAGCCAAGAAAATTCCGGTTGGCTACCCTGTGTGCAGGGAGGGGGGCGGGAGCAACGAAAAAAAAACTATAATGGCGAGAAACGTGTGTCGGCTCAAGAAGATCTGCACTAGAACGGAACCTTGAAGTTACAAGGACATCGAGGGCTCACTATTTTCAGTATGGTCTTGGCCCTGACATTACGAAAACCTGGTGTTCATGTAGCAGGGGCAACCCTTATATGTAGCCAAAACATCAGTGTTTAATCATTTCTTCGCTGAAATACTTCGTGCTTCTTGCTTGTCTTCAAGTGAAATTTCAAGTATGTTTCTCAGCTTTCATATCCAGTGTGCGCAGTGGTCGATATTATGTGCGAGTGTTGTATGTATCCGTATGGGCCTGGCGTGCACGTGTAATAAATCCAAGGAGGGGGTTATAATCTTCGCATTCACTTCTCTCTATATATATTTAGTCGCTTGCTCAAGGTATGTGCCTAACAGTCGTTTTACCCAAGTCGAGTGTATTCTTGAAGAATACATCTAAAATTCGGAAGTTCCTCTAGTTACACTAAAAATGTTGTGCGACAAAATGGGATACTGAGATAAAGAATGGAACACAGCTTTCCGATATGCCCTGCTGTAAATTAATTTAGGAAACTTTGATCTCGCACAGGGGGGGGGGAGGGGAAAGGAGGGCCAACGAGAGAGGTAGTCATATGACCTTGGTACTTTTGAAGCTACAAAACCGCACACTGGATTTTGCTGTAATCCTAGAGATTGTTGTACTTTGCGAGCCTGGCATAAGCTTACACGCACTGCCCTTTCTAAGACGAAGTATCTAAGGTCCTTTACCCTGGGCTAGATTACAAAGGAAACGGAGCCATAGCCTGGATCATATGTGCGGAACAAATCCACACGGATGCACGGGTTCAAATAGAATTCGCATTTTATACAGCATATCACAGATAAACGCGCGCAAGGTAGTTGCGGTCATTTCCTTATAACCCGTGGAATCTCTTTTATCGCAGGCTCATTTTCGGAAGACTAATCCGACCGGAAATATCCAGGAAGTATAATGCGCATGCAACATTTGCACAGAGATCATGCACTCCGGACTGCTTGGAAAGCACTATGACGGTTGTCAGCTGAAGTCGCAACGCTCCCGACACCCTTTAAGCTCACGAATTTAGTTCAAGTCTGAGTGTGGCACTTCCGTTGAGCGTATGCTGAGTAATGTTTGTGAACAACTTAAACAATGAACTAAGGTCATAAGGCGCTTTAGGAGTGCCAGGGGTTACCTGAGCTCAAACTTTTTGTAGCTTCTTGCGGATTATTCTTTGAATACCAATACCAAGAAAACATCGAAGCAAGAAAGGATGCTATGAAATTGACTGAGTACTTCGCAAAACACTATACCTTGTACTTGTCTCCCAAATATGATAACATCGAAGTGAAAGGTATGGCGCACGTGGGGGTGCATTGATCTGTGCTCGTGTAGTCGACCAACTAGGTCACCCGATTAAGTATTCCATATCCAGGGCACGCGTCTCGTCTCTTCAACGTTGTTCAGCTGTGCGTAGTTAGAGTTGCATAATACGGCTGAATTGAGTGCCGCTGTGTGCAAGGTTTCCTTACAAAATTTCATAGATTGAGTGGTTTTTTAAATAGCACAAAAAAGGAGAGTAAACTGAATCATCAACTACAGATCCACGCCGACTTTGTGTGCGATCTCGCTGAGCCCCCCAATAGGTACTCGGCGATGTCTTACCTGAGTTAGTCAGAGATCTGGACGAATCCTTCTCGTCCGAGGTGCTTATCCTCTTGTGCAAAGGCGACGAAGTTCTCTAGTGGCTTTGAACAAAGTCGCTGGCGTCTCCTCCGATCACTGACTAAATCGTGCGGTCTCTGAACGAGCAGGCCTGTAGGGATGCGACGTGCCTCGCAAAACTGTCTCGTCCGTTACGGGAGGATGTCGGTCAGATTTGGAAGGTCTCGTATCGGGCGCAGCGGCCTTTTAAGCGGCCTCGCGCTCTCCACACCTCCTCTCCTCTCTTTCTTTCTCCATCCTCCTCTTTCCCTTGCGGAGTAGCTGCTGCGACTCGATGCGCGCGGAAAGAAGGATGCGGTGCTGCTTAGCGGGCCCTAAAGAAAAAACAAAAGCCTACCTAATGCAATGCGGCGGTACGACGTGCCGCGTGCTTGTATGCGTGTGCGTGAGTGCGTGCCTGGAAGAAGCTGGAGCCCGCGCACCATTCTGGGAGCGACCTGTCTTACATAAGCAAACGGCCTTGAACTTTCAACCTCGAAAAGAAGAGGCAGTGGTAGCGGTGATGCTCCCCGGCGAAACCCAGAAACTAACGGCGCCCGAGCTGGGAGGGGAGGAAGGGGGATGGTGGAGCAGGGAGGGCACGCGTTAAAGGTCGCCGTTCCCCTCTTTGAGTCGCAGGTGAGAGAGGGGATGCTGGCAGAGGGGGAGGGGTCGAGCCACGCGGCTTTCTTTTTATATTTATTTTTGCTGCCGATTCGGGCAGACGAAGTGAAGATGCGCTCAGCAAAGCTGCTCGATGGTCGGGCGCGGTTCTGAGAAGGTTGTTTGGTTGGCGGTGGGGACATGCTTGCCTAGTGCTGGGGAACACCCGATTCGGTCCGGAAATGTGGAGACCTGAGCGTTTCTTACGCCCGTATTATGCGTCTTATGTTTTGGTCCCGGTCACGACATTAGTTCCGCTCCACTTTATAGAAAGTTTTCCGAGAGTATCTGAGGTGACGGAATAATTAGTAAAAGAAAGATATGCGCGAGTCCTAGAAAAAGAAAATGACTCGGAAATTCTGTGAACCTGGATATAGGCTTAGTGCTGTCCGACTGTAACTAAATAATTGAGGCCCTGAACCAGCAAACTGTATGAACATGTTGAAATATTAACACACGGAAAACAAGAGTAATGTTCAATAACATCGCAAGGGAACAATTGTCTGTTAGCGGTATAGTGAGCCTCTCGAACCAGTGAAGTAATGCATTTATCAAGACCAAGTCATCACAGGGGACCGAGCAGCATCACGAGCAGAAAATCTTTTGGCTATGAAGAACAGGTTAGGACGCCTAAGGCAGGCACTTCCCATTCGTGATTGTCAGGGTCTCACTAGGCACTCTAGTGCGTGTATGCACGACACTCATGCCAGCTACGGCAGCCAGAACACTGCCCAGGGTCCGGCAGAGCCGATTAAGTCGGCCGTGACGGATCGTCCCCTTAGTTTCGTAATTTCTTCAGCCAAGCGCAATGTGCGCCCTGCTGCGGAGGCTTTCTAATCCTCCGCGCGCGGGCTGCGCATGCACCGTTGATACTGTGAAAGCACGACGGCGGTGGCGGCGCCCGCGGTGCGAACGCTTCCCGAGTGTCCGCAGTAAGTGCAATAATGAAATGATGCCCGTGCCAGAGCAACGGACCAGCTAAACAATGCCCCGTAGAAGCTGCGTGCCAGCAGTGCAACGTGATTTGCATATAGATGGCATGAGATCGAGCCACGATGCAGCAGCTGTCATGAAACTAGCTTTGGGACATTTGCACAATACCCGCAAAGCTCACATGAGTGGTTAAGTGCCGAATGTTACGGTAGTCGTGGCTGTACTGTGCCAGTGCTGCCTCACTGCCCGCTTAAAGCAAACGACAACCTTCACGATGCGCCGAAATTGAGGTCGGTATTTGCGAAGCAGCAAACAGAAAAATGTTAGCATAACATGGGGCAACGCTGAGCTGCGCTGACACATGCAAGAAAGTTTCACGCGCGTTAAAGACATCCAATACTTTCCACACTTATGACCCGCCGTGGTTGCTCAGTGGCTATGGTGTTGGGCTGCTGAGCACGAGGTCGCGGGATCGAATCCCGGCCACGGCGGCCGCATTTCGATGGGGGCGAAATGCGAAAACACCCGTATGCTTAGATTTAGGTGCACGTTAAAGAACCCCAGGTGGTCAAAATTTCCGGAGTCCTCCACTACGGCGTGCCTCATAATCAGAAAGTGGTTTTGGCACGTAAAACCCCAAATATTATTATATTCCACACTTATGATATATAAGTGCGCTGGCTTGATTACTCGATACACGGAACTCGTCGACAGCGCATCCTCACGGTTCCTACACGTTGAGCATTCCGGAGGCTTGCCCCTTCATCGTCGCTTTAACTGGAATGAAGTGTTGGCTTTGCAGTTCTCTCTGTTCTATTTATTCTTTCCTCTACGTGTCCATCAGATGACTGTTTTCTTATCATATATATATATATATATATATATATATATATATATATATATATATATATATATATATATATATATATATATATATACGTTGCACTTCGAATACATTAGAGTTCAGAAAGCTAGCAACACGATGCCGGCAAGGTTACCGACTGATTGGACCTGAGATTTAACTTAGGCAGGTGCCAATTAAAGTGTTCTTGCCTTTCATCTTGCATCGAGGAACATAGGGACAATAAACGTGGTGGTGATAGGGACACGTTATAGAACCGTGGCACTTTCCTGGCTCTGAAATGTGTCCTATTAGGGCACTTGTAGCCTTCGCGCGGGAAAGGGGACTCAATGAGACTGTAAATAACTTTTGTGCTAATGCATTTCGCGCAAATGCGTTAATGTGTGTGCTTGTGTTTGTGCGCGTGGTGTGGGTGCGTGTGTGTATGTGCTTGTCCGTGCGTCGTGTGTGTGTGCGTGCGCAATTGTGCTTGTGCTTGTGTGTGTATGTGTGTACTTGTGCGCGTGCATATGTGCGTGCTTATGCGTGCGTGCGTGTGTTTGTGCATGCGTGAGGGGCGTGAGTGTGTGTGCGTGCGCGCTTGTGCGTCTGCGTGTATGTGTGCGCTTCCGCGTGCCTGCGTGGTCTGCGAACGTGCGTGCGTGCGTGTGTAAGACTGTGTGTTTGCATAATGAGTCAGCTATGAGTGCAGAAAGTAAATTTCAGACATTTTACGATGACCCCGTCTGCACCATTTTGATGATTACCATCGGCCCCCCTCGAAAGCTCAGAGAGCGTCATTGTGTGCTTTTCCGCCGCTATGCACAAATGCTATCGATCGACCAGCGCTGAAAGCTATAGAGTTTTTCGGGCAACGAAACGCGGCCTCAGCGCATTGCACATGCGCTGTGAGGTCGACGAAAGCCATACTGAGACGCGGCGAACGGCAGTGAAAGAGTCGGGCCGGTTCGGCCGACGGCTTTCTGAGCAGTGAACTCGCGCGCCGCCGCTCTCGACGCGAAAGTTCGCCGCCGTGACCATTGTTCGAGCTTCGCTCTCGACCCCGTTTCTGGGTCGACGCTGTAAACGTGACACAGTGACGACACGCACGTGCGCCGTCCGTCGCACGACGTATTATGGCAACTGGAGCGAGTGAAATTCACCAGCGGCGAGAAATCGCGAATTGCCTTGCCTGTTTTGTTTGCTGCCCTATACGATCGGGTTGGCGTATACACGGCACACACGTCGTAAAAGTCAGCCGGACTGGTTTCCACCAGCGCGCGAATCTACAAATCACAATCGACGGACGCCCGGTCGACTTGCAAACTCGTGGTGCGTACATCGTGGAGATGTCATGATGTCATGATGACAGAATCAACGATGCGGATCCCGAAGTGTGATGTTTGGAAGCGATTTACTTCGCTGCTCTACGATTATGTTGTCGCACACGACGCGCATGTTGCAACAACTACAATATACAAATCATGATCGGCAGACCCCTCGTAATCTTGTGATCATGCGGTGCATGCATCAACGATGTACCTTATATAGTTACGTCTTACCAGGGCGGAGTAATTGTGACCCATTTGACAGACCTAACCCGTTAGTCTGCGTTATTAAACAGTAAAATAATATGTTGAGAAGATCTTATTTTTGTCGATTCTAGTTTCTCCTTTTGCATTGAATCTGCTTGTATCGCTCATTGAACTGAGATTCCAAGAAGTCAATAGCTTTATGCTTGAAAGATAATCACTAGTATACGCCATAAAATTTGTTGACACAGCGTCTTATTTTTCAGTTAAAACGTAAATATGCGTGGAATTTCAAGCTATGTCGCTATTCAGCCTTTTCGGACTTAACATTGCTTCACTCATAATCTTTTGTCATGAACATTATGTTAGGTCACGATCGTAGCCTGACTTCCTGCGGAGTAGCATAGCGAATAAAGCTTTATTGTGCATGTGTGTATCTGGGGGTGTATGCATTGTTTGTGTGATCACTATGCGTACAATAATCATCACCCAGCGCGTGAAACAGCATGTCAGCCAATAAGTAACGCCAATAATTCCTACAAGCTATCATTCAACTCAGCATCTCTCACTCACTAGACTATTGCGCCACTCCGCGACTCTATCATCGAGGCGACTAGCACGTAATAGTTTCGACTTACAGGCGAAGCATAGATTGCGATAGCAAATAATTAGACGGCTTTACGAAGTAAGGGTAGTCATTTTATCCACTGCATAACCTGCTGTAAACATTCGCTTACAAAATAAATTACCAAACATGGTGTCACGCGCGCACAGGCAAACACGAACACATAACCTCACAAATTTGGCGCTCTCTGCTGAGCTCTAGCTAGTTTCTTTATCGGCAAAGGCTAAAGAATAGGCTCTATAAGGGCCTTCAGATTGTTTGAAGAACATTTACTGAGTCACAGTGGCACAAAATACGAAACAATACTTGGAAATATGTGATGCCACACTGACGTGACGTCGTCGGCGTCGTGCTTTCGACGCAAGGTTGGAAGAATAAAAATATAAAAGAATTGGATATTGACGTTCTTTTTACGCGCAGTCGGCCGCTTATCGTGAAATTAACGAGAGCAGAGTTTTCTAAACTGATTTAGTGCTTATCTTAGGGTGTCCTTTTACGCCTACCCTTGTGAGTGCCGCTTTCTTTCCACACTGTCACCAAAAACTTGCGGCGCTTCCCTTAGTTCGCTCGCTGGCCCTGGGCCTTCAAAACATGGCATGCGACCACGTGTTGGATGGGCCAAGAATCGAGTGCTTGTATGGTCATTTAATCCCTTCAGAAAAATGAACTTACTTGAACGTTCCAGTGCATTGTTTTCTTTTTCAAGCGACAAGACTACGGGGATATCGATAAAATAAGATAGGGCAAAGAAAAAAAAATGTCGAGGAGCCTAACCAGGGCTACCTCTGGTTTGCTAGACCATGCAGGAAGAACTGGGTAAAGGGATCAACACCTGACAAAAAAGAAACGTCGAGGAATATCTATAACTGCTCCTGTACCCGAAGGTGCACATCAAGTTGTTCTTGATCACAGGCAACGTGGACCCCTTTGCAGTGGTACTGCGCGAAAAGACGCATTTCTTGGGCAGTAATACCATGGAAGAGCGACGAAACTCTAACAACGAATCATCGGAACTATTGGAGCAGATGAATACCAAAGAATAAACACTATGCCCGTTAAAACCCCCAAAGATTTATTTCCCACCAACCAGTTTCGTCGTTTTCCCTTTTCTTTTTTCCGTGAAAGGCCAGTGAACTAGTTACACTGCGGGTAACTGCGCACTGAGGGCATGACAGAAAAGAACAAGTGCTGCACATAGCTACGTAAACGTTTGTCTGATCGCAGACCCGCCATGGTTGCTTAGTGGCTATAGTGTTGGGCTGCTAAGCTCGAGGTCGCGATATCAAATCGCGGCCACGGAGCACTTCGATGGGGGCGAAATGCGGGAACACCCGTGTAGTTAGATTTAGGTGCACGCTAAAGAAGCCCAGGTGGCCCAAATTTCCGGAGTCGCAACTACGGCGTTCCTCGTAATCAGTAATTGCTTTTGGCATGTAAAACCCCGTACTTCAATCTTTTTTTTTGTCAGGCACATGTCGTCTTCATTTATTTGTGTCTCACTCAAAGATGTGCTCCTTGGCTGTAGGCTATATTCACTGTACGAGCGAATTAGTTAAAGAGAAAAGCATCCAGCATGCCCCGAAACAAAATGATGCTCCTGGCGCTCTTCGGCCCCGTGACGAAAGTTTGATTGCTTGGCCTCAATTACGCAATGGTTTGCAAACCCGGCGTTTGGGAATACCTCGCCACCGATTTCGACAGCTGCACGAAAAGGTAAGGCAACGACATCGGTCACTGAGGTCACCGCTCTTCTTAAAGGGAGTATAGTCGCCACCACCCGCGCTCAGCAGAGGCTGAAAAAAAAGACGAAAAAAAGAAAAGAAGATAGAACGACGGCCGTCCGTTTTGGTGCGGCTTCGGCGCCGATGCATACGCAACTGCGGGTGAGCGTATCGCTAGCCCAGAATCAGCAGAACGAGCTCGGGCCAACCGGAGAGATCTAGTTTCGTGGACACTCAGCGATGCAAAATGGGGAAACTCGCGCATCCTCGTAAAGGGGTGTGGTGCTTCAAGCGTCACGTAACAGAAACCTAAAAAAAAGATAATATACATGCAGAAGAAGAAAACGCAAAAAGAAAAGAAAAAGAGGGAACTCGCGCCAGAGAGAAAACTATACCCTGCGCGCATCGACGCATCCTGCTTCTCACTCCACTTCGGTGCCGCGGCAAAAGAAAGCGGGCCACTAAAGAGGGCTGCTAGAAACGTGTAATGGCCCACAAGGACTTCGAGTGTTACCTCGTTATCTCCTTCTCTCTTCTTTTCAAGACGTCGCGATGGCGTAAACGCGCACGCACAGACGTACACACACACACACACCGACTGCGCAGCCCGGTTCAGCCGCGATTCGACGACGCGTTTAGCGCAAAAAAAAGGAGCAGAAGGACAGCAGGCAGGCAGGTAGGTAACTCGCAAATTTCTCAGGCAAGAAACTGGGAGGAGGACGAGGCTCGAAAGAAACGATCCCCAGCCGTACCCCCGTCAGAGCTGCTGCCGCTGGCGACGGTGCATGAAAGACTGAAAGCGCGCGCCGCTGCGTTGTGCTCTGTCGCGCGCGAGCAATCTGCTCGCGCTGCCCGCCGCAACTCCCCGCGCATTTCGAGCGAGCGCAACACCCAAATGGCGTCACCACTGCCGTCGCGTCAGCTTCGCACCGCATCGGGCGTGCTGCGTATGGGTGTACTTTTCTCCAGAAAAAAAAAAAAAAGTACGAGAGAAGCAAGGAGGCGAACGAGGCGGAGCAGGCCAAGGGGACCAGCGCGTGTCTGGTCGTTCCCGTTTTCGGGCGCCGATCGTTTAGCATCCTGCCGATTTTCACACCACACCACGGCGGAGGACGGCCGTGGCTCACATATGCAGGTGCAGGTAGATAGGTAGGTCGCCGGGGAAACACACACGCCTCGCACCTTCTCTCAATCTCTTTCGCTCGTGGCGCAGCATCTGGTGGCTCGCAAGGATGAGGAGGGTTCTCTCGGCGGCACCCCGCATCTCGAACAGGATATCGCGACTGCGGTGCGGCAGAACGTATGCACCCGCCTGCGAGTTTGGCTCCATTCATTGAAAGCGACCGCGATTGACTGGCTGGCTCGCTCCTCGCCCGATATTCCTGTTGCGTGAGCCGAGAAAGCAGGTAAAAAAAAGAAGAAAAGAAAGAAAGGAACCAATCGATGCCTCCTCTTCGATACTCCCGAGATACGCTCGTCTATATATCTGTGGCCGCGGCCGGCATAAAATATAGGACGGGCATGCGGGTCGGAGAAGTGGTCAGTTGCGCGCGCGAGATTTCTTTAGCGTACCGTACTTTTTTTTTTTCTCCTCGTTCCTGCGGTTTTGTTGGGTGGCGTCCCGGGCTATTAGCGCTAGTGTGGACACGGCCGGATCGGTGTCAGAGCCTAGCGGCGACCGTGCGGAGGAGGCCTGTGAATGGGTCGTTAGCTTACGTGAATCATCGTGAGAGGGAGCGCGGGCCAGTGGGTTTTCCCCCCCGAACTCTGCGCTTCAGCTTCCCTCCCTTCGTCTTCTTGACCGGCATTTCGCGTAGTTGCGCAAATATTTCGCTTGCTATCGGACGCATTTCGAAGCATCGATTGAAACTAAGTAGCAGTGTCGGAAACTGCGCCCGAATCGCGGTTTGGGAGGTCTGATGCACGGATTCGCGTGCGAGTATCCACATGTACAGAAACTTTTGCCAAATGGCGATCAGACGCCTTCCAACGAAAAAGCGGGTCATTTTTTCAGCGAAACATGTCTAATTGTCGGTATTCTTTAGTGAAACAGACACTCCGAGCGATGCTACCTCAGACATGCTTTGGGAGGTGCATGAATGCATAAAAGCATTGACCCCCGAAACAGGCATAAACCATGTGTAATCAAGGATTATTCAACGCTCGCTACAGCTAAGCGATGTTGTCAAACGCCGGAACTTGCTGGTAGTCTTAATCGGAACAACTGGCATAAGGACTAGCGGTGCGTTTGATTGTGCTGTTGTTGTTATTGCGGTTGCCTTTTTGTTGCCTGTCAAGTATGGCGTGTACCTACGGAGGGGGATCCGCCAGGGTTCTCCGTGGAAATCCAGCACGAAATGACTTTATCTTGCACCAAGCTTGATCATATTTAATACCAAAATAAAGAATAAAGAAGGTCCCATTAAACATTTATTATGCATTTGTAACCCATTTGCCCCCTTCACCGGGCAGTAAATGGTATTGTGTAGGCTTTCCCTACAGTTAATCTTATCTAGGTAGAAAATTTAGGCGGTGCCCTTGATACTGTAGTTGTCATTATCGGTTCACGAAGGCCTATAGCCCACGCGAAAGCACAGGCAGGTCACCGCACCAACAATCGCTCGGATTGGCGTGGCCGCATGCTGTGTGTGCTCTTCTTCATTCGTGGTAGCTCGCGCTATTTAGTTTAACTTCGAATGGCCCTCATGAGCGAACGGGTACAGACAGGCTTATAAAGAACAACGTCACAGATCTGGAGATAGCAATAGAAAATACTCAAAGACCTGAAACAGCCGTAATCGACGCAATTAAGGGTCACAGACGACACTCAAGAAACACCGTGATAATTTTTTTTGCAAGACTAAGTGGTCGCCACGAGGTGAACGGGTACATTTAGATTTTGAAGCTAGAGGGACGTATATCTGGAGATACGGGTACGAAACTTTGAAACATTCTTAATTTGAAAACAGTCATGATTGGCGCAATTAAGAAAACAAAAAAAGGTGGGAGCAATGTAACGCCACGCTAATTTCGCCAACTCAAGTGGCCATCGTGAGCGAACGGAAGGAGATCCGCAATTGAGATTTTTAATGCAAAGTACAAAATTTCAAGATACGAATAGCATACCGTCAAGAGCATGAAACAATCATAATTGGCGTGTTAAGTGTCAAATGGTGTACTTCAAGGGCGAGGGGGGGGGGGCAAAGGCAAAATCTTGCACAGAACTTTAAAGGAATTAACGCTAGAACAAGTCTCGTGTCTCTGTTTTCGTTGTTTGTGTTTCCGTGGCTCTTGCGCACGTGTTCGCGAGTGTTACGCTTGGAATGCGGCACACCTCATTTGCAGCTGTCCTCGTTTGCACCTTCCGAGGAAAAGATGTCGCCTTCTTTAATCATTGCTTCTATTATGTTGATAGTTGCTAGCACGATTATAACCTCACAGAAAAGGAGTTGCTGGCACAAACATCTTCTTAAATGTAAATGAAAAATAACAGAAAGTAAAACAGTCGTCTTGATATATTGCGAACGCCGCAGTGAAGGCGAAGTCAACGCCGAAGCAGTGAGGGAAGCGGAGCGAGGGAAAACAACTTCTTCGTGCGAAGCGTATGCCGCAGCTAATTGACTCAAGCTTGAAAAGAGCACGCGAGTCCATCGTTCTTCCAGTTCTCCTTATTTTATTTTTTGACGGCGAGGCACGACGCCAACAGAGCGTGAGACAAAACAAGATGTAGTTGATGCGGCATTAAAGACCGAGTCCCGCTCTGCGACAGACACACATCGCTGGCATCGCCATGGCAAAGGTGTACAGAACGTGTCACAAAACGAAAGAAGCGCCGACGAGCGGGCGCAGCGTCGCGGGCGCTCTGCCCCAAATCGAGCTGGGCTGCCTACGCGCCCGCCATCGCCACTCAGGCCTCAAGCGGGTCGGAACGGCTCAAGCTTTCGTTCGCTGATATCGCGTTGCTGCGCTTGAGGTGTGGGGAATCGAGTAAACGGACAATAGGAAAAAAAAAAGATGACAACCAAACGGACAGGAAAAGAATACAACAGAACGCGTCGGAAATGAAGGGTGAAAGAAGATCGGCAGGCCAGAAAGACAAAAATATATATGTATACAGAGAAAAAAAGGACAAATAAGAAAAAATAAAACAAAGCAGAAGAAGAGTACCCTAGAAACATCATCTCGCTGTGTACGTATACCTCGCGAGAGCGCGTCTATATGTGCGCGTGTGTGCGTGCGCTGAGGCCCTCATCCATCGGACGCAGTGCAGTCCGTCCGTGTAAGGCGAGTTGGTGGCGATGTTGGTCAGCCGCGCTGGTCCACCGAGTCCGGAACACCGCGCCAGTCGGCCTCATTGTCTTCGGCGGCGCGAGCGGCGGATACACCCGGCGAAGACGCAAGCGCGCGTTCGCGGCCGGACGGAAACGCACAAGCGCTCACCGCCGCCGTGCCACCCACGCAGCCCTTGTCTCTGCCGACGCGTCTCTCACTCGCGGCCGCTGCAAGGTCGACCGAGTACCCGGGATTCCAATCCGCTCGGGCGGAAACCCGGCCGGTCTCGCACCCGTGAGCCTAGGAAGTGCGCCTCCGACTCGCTGCTGCTGCTGTGGTTTTTATTGTTATACTCCGGTCTGTTCTATAGGATCGCAAAAGAGCGAGACGGCTGTCCAAAGATATCTTCAGTGCTCATGAGCTTAGTTAGCTCCACAGAGAAGCCACCGCGGCAGGTAACAGTCTGTGGCAATAGCTTCGTATCTGGAATGTTTGTCATCGGGTTGTAAGCGTTCGCAGACGACCCATTTTTTTGATGGTTGTCAGACAGTACCTGGTGCTTCTCTTGTCTGTTCTTATATACAGTACGTGCTCGTGCACCTCTTTCATGCGTACTGCGTTCCATACATAGAAATCAACGCTGTGGAGGCTAGAGAGACTTCTTGCAGTGGCTTCATGCGCACTTGGATGTAGTTCGACGTTTCTTGACCGCAATCGTGCGCAACTGTTCTTTATGTAGGCCCAGTATTGAATGAAACAAGTTTTAATCCTTGGAAACAAACACACTATGCAAATGGTGTGTGGCTGTTTATGCGTTGTTTTAGATCATTCTTTATTTGTGTGGTTCTTTACGGGTTTTTCATTCGCAACCCGTCGCAAGGAGCCGCACGTGCATGCTCGCGCGAGCGAACGCTGTTGGCGCGCAGCGAAGCATCGACAGAACGCGCGGAGTGATAACTTCTTGTTATCACTCCGCGAACTTCTTCTTGCATAGCCTCAACCACGTTGACTGCTATGTGTGGAACGGAGTATACAGACTTACATAGTTATATAGTGCCAGGGTTATATAGACTTGAATGTAAAATCCCGGTCGCTCGACGAAAAGACCGCGGTAGAAGTTCGCAGTTCCCAGAGCCAACCGAGCGGCCATGCATGCGGACCACTCGTTACAGCGGCTAAATCCACTTTTTGCAACGCGCTCAGCAGCACACTTACAAAGGCAGTCGCTCTGGTCATCACGTTGTGGCAGTGGTAGTATTTGTCAATGAGCGTCGGCTACACTGACATCGGGACACAATTCACCCAGAAACACAACCTGCTGATGTCGCGTTATGTATGGTCGCGTGGTTGCGGGCTTGTTTGTTAGCTCCCGTGTGTGTCTATTCTGTCGTATCTAAGTTCCGAGAGACTTCCACCATGATTCAGAAATACAATGTACGTTGTATTAGATCTATGTGTATAGCACCACTGTGATTCGCCTCTCATGTAACTGATGCAAACTAAGTAGCTGGTTCGTTTTACGATGTACACACCTGCAGGCACGTTGGCGCTTTAGAGAACCCTTAGATAGCCGGGTTCTGTCTGGCTTTTTCACGAAAGAGCCTCTTTTGGCGTGCTCATTTCATTGATAAACTTGGGAAGCTGCAGTCGTCGTAAGGGCAGCGAGATGCAAGGAACATTGCAACGGTGTGTTATCGCCCTTTGCGCAGTCAACCCACGAACGTCATTTCTCTAATTTTTCTGACGTCAGGATACGCACAACACTGTGTTAATTTTCGCGAACTGCGAGATAAAGCAGTTGAAGGAAACGGGCTCGGTTGATGCTTAGGACCCCTATGCTTGGGCAGCCCTACTCTACAAAAACACGCCTTACCTTGAGGAGCCATTTCATGACTACACGTGTATGCACACCGCAGCTGTAACGCGTAATTGAGAAAAGGATGCGTGTCAAATATAGTCGGCAAATCAGATCTTGTAATCACGACTAGTTAATCAGTGATGAAACCGTGAAGTGCCACGCAGATAGGCTTAGACAACGCTACAAGCAAGAGTGTTTACCGGTCAAACCTGTATGCAGGCTCACTTCCTGAGTGGTTGTTAGAAATGAATTATAACGCGGAATCGACCCGCGTAACGGTGTCTCAACGGGAGCTCGTTTTTCTTTCCTTCAGCGTCGTTAGTTATATATACCGACCACTCCCTCTCGCAGGAGAGATAATTAGCCTCTTCTTTTCGCCTCTTTCGGTCCTTGCTTTCTAAGCATTTTCTTCTTGCTCTATATTTACGCTTACGTGTACTAGACCTGCCGAACAACTTTTTCTTCAAGTACAGGACAAATAAATTTGAGCCTGGCGACCCTGAGATTATCTTGCGAAGGAGTTCTGCACAGTCAATGACATTTAAATGGCTCATATGAGAGAGGGAAAGGTCGTTGAACGAAAACTCGCTGTGCCAGCTACAGTTACTTTCATAGCACATCTAAAACGAACATAAAACATAGCATAGTAGCTTGTACGTCTGACACTTCGGAATGGTTCCCCGGCATTTGCTATCACATTTCGCCCTCACACCAAGTTTTATGGTGAGCCGATGAAGGAATTTTCACAATTGGCTCTAAAGATTCACTCGTCAGGTATCATCCCTTGACGGCACCATCTCTGCTCTAAAGATCTCACCAAAGCCAACCGCCTGTGTAGATGACAACCTAACAAATCTGCCACGATTTACAAGCCTACAAGTCTTGGATGTAGCGTGATTTCGTTAATCTATACTTCTGTATCACCAAAAACATCCCTTTAAAAAGTCCCGATGTCTGCTGGGTTAGCCCCACCGATCTGTACGGCTAACGTATGCGGAGCCTGCTTGTGTTTAGTGTGGGACGGTAATTACTGCCATTACTGCCATTTCACTACGCCTCCCCCCCCCCCCTCACACACGCACATGCGTGCGTAGTAAGTGGTCCAAAATAAGCGATGATGGTAGTTGCATGTTGCCTGCTCATCGCCGGGTCACTGCGGCCCGACGGTGTAGCATTCAAGGAGGAGGAAAGGAACGGCGCCAAGTCGAGGCTCACCGTTGCGTCGTGTCGTAGATGAGGACTAATAAGCGCCACTTTTGGTGGTGTGACGATTTGACACTTTTGCCGTGCCTTATACGGCCGAGTGCTAAGTGAGGCGAGTGCACGAACTAGAAAGCAGCAAAAGAAACAGGAGAAATGCGCTAAATTAACTTAATCGTGTTTGGTGCCCGAACCCTAGTTATAGTTCAGATAAAGAGGAGGAAGTGAAGCGGAGGAGGTCATGTAAGGATTACTACTGGCCCATCAATGTAGCAGGACAGGAGCCAGAGAAAAGGAAATGCAGGCTTAGGCCGCAGATAATTGCTTGGCGGTGAAATGGAGGACATTTTCCGGCCTCGGATGGGTTCGATTTACTCGTGGGCAGAGGTAGAACATCGGTGGGACAGGCGTTTGTTCGGCTGCGGGCATATTTCATCTGGTAATGATGGTAATTACGTTGCATTTATACAAATTAAACATCTGGCCGAATGTCTTGGATCTATAAAACCAGATGCGTAAAAAGCTTGTGGCCGATTCCCGAAGCTACGTCAACGTTTTCGAAAAGCTCCAAAACGTTGGGTTCAATAGAATAGTGGTAATTGATTGTTGTATGTTTAATTTTGACCCTATCGTCACGAACTTTATGTGATGGAGTTGGGCCTAGGCCATACATTTTGACCAATGTACGCATGAGGCACAGTCTTTAAAAACTATGAGTTTAAAAACATTTTTTCTACTGCACAGTAGCCAAAGCCCACGACTGATGCTTTGTAAGCGCGGGTAGCAGTGTGGAGGTCCAGTCTCCCTTTTGTGTCCTAACTTTGCAAATTTCCCTGTGGACTCCGCTCCCCCCCCTAACCCCGGCCCTCCCACCCTCTCATGCTCGTAAATTAAGTTTTCTTAGGTTACTCAGGCGTGACAATTTATTTACGTTCTAGAACTTGCTAACGCTCTCCAAAAACTGCACAATTGGCCGTTTTCTGTACAGGTGCTGCTGGAACACCGCCTGCATCGCTCGTCGGCCCAAAGCGGTGAAGGCTCTTTTGTGCTTCTTGAGGACGACACGTGCTTGTGTGAACGTCTGTGACTACTAATGCAATTTCTATTAGACCACACGCGTCACCGAACTCACCGCTAATTTTCTTCTTTCCTTCCATCCTCTCTCTCCCTGTCATCCTTGCTTTCCGCTTGCCCATTCCGCCGATGTAGGGTAGCCAACCAGACCTTATTCTAGTTAAGCTGCCTGCCTCCTGCTTTTCTCTTTCCTCCTCCTTCCTAAATTGGAGTAATTCTTACCTTGCGGCCCATGGTGGATCAGTACCCTTGGGCTCCTGTTGCTGAGCACGAGGCCACTGGTTTGACTTCCAGCTCAATTTCGGTGGAGTCGAAATGAAAAAAAAAAAAACCCCTGTAGTTAGAATTGGGTGCAACGTTAACACCACGTGGTGAAAGTTGATTGGTGTCCTTCGACTACGACGCACCTCGCATATGCCACTACGCAGATTAGGGGGCATCAAGCCCCACGATTTACCGAATAAGTTTGCACCAATAAGGGTTTGTTGGCATGGATGCAAAAGCTGGGTAGTACCGCCTTTTCTTTTGTATTTCGCTGTGCACCGTGCCTACAGCCGCGTAAGCGTAGCAGGCCTGTAACTGCTCCTCCTGTATCATATCTGCATGCGTACATAAACCCGGTCCAAGCGCACAGAACACGCAGACACAAATCTGGCGCACGCGGTCAGTGCGCTAGCTGGGAAGCAACGGCGCACAGAAGCCGTTGCAGCAAGTGTTCGCGGGCTAACAGGCAAGTATATCCACCGTCGCGGTGTTATAAATGGCCCCGCAACGGTCTGAGGCAGATACGCGTCCAGCAGTAGTAGAGTACGGGTGCACCCTTATCGGCTGGCGCTCGTCTGCCGTCTAAAGTGACTCCACCGCTTCCGGACCAGATTGGCTCGCCGCAGAGGATTACGGTCTGGCTGTCGGAGCTCCTTTACGTGCCCACAGGGCTTGTTTGTATACGCTGCGGTACCGTCGCCGGCAGCTCTGCGCGGAGGAGTCATCTTTGTGAGGGATCGCATGCACGTCGCCCCCATGGTCATTACACTCGGGTCACCAATTATGAAGCGCTAGCCTAGCGCGCGGAGGGGCCGGTACGTGAATTGCATACATATGAGGGTGACTGGACAAGGAGCAGTGTAGAGACGGCTTGCGCGGTTGCAGAGTGGCACTGACCTTAGCGGGCGAACACGTATACGTGAGAACGGGCACCACAGTATACTTAGTCCACAGGAACGTCAGCGCCGTTTACGTGCGCGTATTAGTAGCCGTGACTCTTGATTTCTTCTCTCTTTCTTTATTTTGCTGTGTGTCCAGGTAGCGTTAATTGGAACATCAGTGAGCCGACGTGTTGGAGTCCTTTATTCGACTGCCTTCGCGCGAATGGCACGGGTGCAGCCGTCGGTCGGCGGCCTCGCGAGGTTCCGATCCCAACCTAAAAAAAAGTGAGGTAAGCTAGACCGGAGGTTGGCGACTGTGGAAATTTCCATGAATGAGCTTAACACAAGTCCCACATGGCATTCAGGTCAAAATTATTTTGACCTGAATGCCATGTGGGACTTTCAGTTTGAGCGAGGCCGAAAGTTCGGTGATGTCGAGCTTTAAGGTGAATGTTCCCCGCGAGCTGCTTGGTTACGCATCTGCTTCTCATGAACAAATGAGACGGCGGTATCACTACATTTTCTTCTTATGTAATTGTCTGAATCTTCAGAACTAACTTTACGTGCGGTTATCGCTCACATGAGTCACACACTCTTATTCCATTGTATTGTGACTCCCTTTATTCATTTGTTTCCCTCTATCGTGGCTTTGCGTCACCTATATCAATGGCATCAGAACATGTTTGGGCCAGTTTGTGCACGGGAAACACAAATAATTGACTGGACATTCAATATCAGATCTCGAATTCATGAAAAGATTAACCTTATAATCCGACTACAACCTCAATATTAAAGCTGGAACAATGTGGTGCGTTGATCATGGGGCGGCTGTTTATGTCGAGGCGACTTCTACTGATAGCACGTCACTCTCACTGAATGAGGTTGAGATTAAGCGAAATTGTCAAATATCACTGGACGCTGAGACAAGGTCGAACCTTGTGAGATTGTTCGCCCATCTTTCTATGCATTCGGCTTGCCCACCACATTACCGTCTGTAAATGATAAAGAAAAAAATTCAGATGTTACCAGGAGTGCGGCTACTGAGAAAAACGTATCTATAGATTTAACCGCGCGGGAGCAAGCAAGCAGGGTTCTAAGGAGAGTATCTGTGGGAAGCTTTGCTTGCGCGAATATCTGTGACAGCACTGGGAAGACCAGCATTCAAGAAACTTGCTTCGGAATAACGGTAAAGATTGCCTGAATATTGGGCCTTGATAATGTAGTAATGGATGAGGTCAGGGAGTTAGGCAGACAAGCGACAAACTGGGGAGATAAAAACCGTTGATTGGAGAATCCAATTTGTGGCCACAAAGCAGGCTGAAACTTGGCAGCGACAGTGCGGATACCGATAGTAGAGTCGGCGACTGTCCGACCGAATGACTCGGCAGGAATTTAGGGAAAAGACGGAAATTTGTTAGTGCGCGTTAGTGCAATTGAATTTTAGTGCGCGCAAAAGTTAGCCAACATCATTCCCCAGAAATACAAGCATGTTGTCGCCCGAGGTGCAAAACTGGCAGGCAACTTCGAAGTGACATTAAAATTAAAAGCACCGTAAATAGTTATACACACGAAGTGAAAACTAGCTTTACTTGTACAAGTTAGGGTGTGATTTATATGCTTGAATGTTCCTTCTGTAAGAAAAAATATATCAGTGAAACGGGAAAAGCAGTGAACGTCAGGTTAAACGGACATCGCGTGGGCACACCTAGAAAGCTTCCCAAACCCGTGGCCGAGCATTTCAACCAACCAGCAGGTCACAACTCTGATGAACTTAAACTCTACCTCTTAGAGTCAAGTTTCTGTTCTGAGAGAGAAAGAAAATACAGAGAATCATACCTTATCCATAAGTTCAAGACATTGCAACCACCAGACATAAACGTTTCGAAGAAAGCTTTAGAGTGTATTCGCTATGCTAAATTTCAAGCCATAGGCAACAACACTTAGTTATTTGCATTTGGTCGCTTAGCGATTTCTCTCTCTCCTTTTTTTCTTTTAATCATATATTTATTCAGTTTCAGTACTTTTTTTTTTCACGAGCACCGTTTTCTGCAGCCTCATTTATTATCTCTTTCAGAGAGACGATAGCCCACTGACCTGCAGCGAAGCACATAATAGAGGGGCGCTATGCACACGGTCGTTGACACGCCGGCTGACAAAGCGCCGTGTCACCGGCCATGTCCAGAGCACCTCTCTGTTGTCAATTATAGACCGCCGCCTCTAACACACCTTCGGATGTTGCCTCACACCCCCCCCCCCCCCCATCCTTACTCGCTCTCCCCTTTAGAACCCTACCTATATGTGCTGTTCCGAGGAAAGCATATGTCGTCTTGAAAAAGACAAGTCGACATGTCGAAATGTTGGCTACCGCTTTTACTTTGTTCTCGTTTGGCTCATTGGCAGGAGTTTGTATGCTGTCATAAATGAATGAATGAATGAATGAATGAATGAATGAATGAATGAATGAATGAATGAATGAATGAATGAATGAATGAATGAATGAATGAATGGCTCTATGTCCCATAAAAAGAATTCCATGATGGGGTCCTGGGTGACAAAGTTGCGCGCAGGCAACTTGATCAGCCCCTCGTCGGATGCTACAGGTCATCCGACGATGGTGCACGCATTCGAGACTGTATTCCACAGAACTCGCGGCGCTCGTACAATTTGATTACACGTGGTCCCTTAATCCACAACATTCGTAACTTGACACAGCGGACATTACCTGGTACACTGAAGGCCTCTCACTCTGAAACGAAATAGTGATAATACGAGCAACTTGGTGAGAGCAACCACGGGCCACAAAGTAAAACACATACACGTCAACAATGACAAGGCGAAGTAAAATAACATGTTCGTCCTGATAAAGATATGTTTGCTCACTAACCACGGCGCCAGTGATTTTAATCCAGCACTGTTGGTACCACACAGCGTGCTTTGTTTGGCGTTGCTATAAAGGGGCAACGTCCTCCATTTCCTTGAACGGTCACGCCGTGATGTACGTGCACGACCACGGGGAGAGACATATACCAGCAACTGCATTTCCTGAGCAGCTGCAGCTATATGAAGCCAGTTTTGTTACGTAACAGTGGAGAATGGTACGAGGTCCGCCGTGGGACTCTGCGCATGTGCGTGATCAGAGTAGCCGTCGGCAAGCAGTTCTCTTTGCCAATATTTGTCCGGCTCTGACCCCCACCCACCCTCTACATAGCATCCCACTGAGAAAACAAGACATTGCGGGGCAAGCCCACGCAATCGGCGCTCCGAAGACTTGGCTCCGCACGCGTTCTGCACTTCCTGCATGTTGCGTAAACACGGAAAAGCGACGTTGGAGGAGGAGGGGGGGGGGGGAAGGTCAGAGATCGAAATCAGAGAGCAAGAAAGCGGGCTTGTAATCTCCCATCAGTGGTCGTCGCACGTGCGCACTATAGGAAGCTCAACGTACGTGCTGTCGACGTACAAACTGAAGCGTGAACGAGAAGAACTCAACTGAACCGAATGCTTTAGTTTCCACGATCAAGATCTGTGTTAGTGACATTACGAGATTGAAGATCCGTCCCCAAAACAACGGGGTCATATTATGTCAGCAACCAGTTACAGAATGAGAGAGGAGGTGGGCGAATTGTGGAATTCTATCAGTTAATGAAAGTTTTGACTCGGGAAGATGTCTTCATTTGTTGCATCTATAATCACTACTCTTTTCATGGAGACAGCATGGCGCTGCAAGCTTAGACATCCAACGTTGATTTGGGATGCGCAGTCAGTGTGTTAATTTTGGTCCCATTAACTTTATCCTTTTATGCCTTTCTACGTCACAAATGCATCTTCAATCACAACGTGTACTTAAAGATGGCACAGAAGAATGTAACGCGCAACCTAATGCACCCACTGCAGAAGTTACAGGGTTGGGAATGCGACGACAATCTTTTCTGTGCTGACAAGTGGCGGTGATCCCCTTCATATTTACAAAAAAAAAAAAAAAAAAAACTCGGTAGCTAATGAAACTTACATCCAGCATATAATTTGTCAAACAAGTAATACAACTGTAAAATTGTCAAACTTTAATACTACGTGTACCTTTAGTTCCCTTTCGGAGATTTCCTAAAGTGCAGATGAGTGCTCCATAATAAGGATGCTTCACTGAGGAGCTTAATTATTGAAAAGAGTGAAGGAAATGCACAGATGCAATTCTGAAACAGTGAAACCGATGAATGCATGTCCAACGTATGGCCACTTAATAAGAATTTAACGACGCACCAGTTTGGAGATATTCGCGTACTCTCACTAAATGCACTGGTGTCCCACGAATTTTCTTCTCTCCCTTTTCAAGGAATGCTTCGTACGAAAAAGGCTATGCGGTACATAAATGCATTTCTCAGCAATTTTAGTGATAGGCATATTGAAACTGGGTGTTCGGCTCAAGATACATATAGTGGACATGCCTTCGGCACCCAACAACTTTGCTTCTGCAGTTGCAACATGTTTTCTTTCCTCCCTATCGAATAATCTGCGATGGCCGAAATAGCTGAGAACCAGCGATATGGCTGGTTAGGTTATTTGCTCGTCTAGTACGCGCATGTGGATAACCACTCTGAAGACAGCAGTGGAACGTCTGGACCGAATCGGGTTGCCTTAAGTCGAGTGGATGGGTAACATTGAAGCTGATTCGTGTGCGCACCTAGGATGGTCCGAAATCGTCCTGGCCGTGCGGGCACGTGCGCGGAAGTGCATACTGGCGATGCATCCAGTCGCATCCGCTGACCGCATCGGTGCTTTCTGCGCCGGATGTGTGAGCCGTAACCTAGTCTCGAAGGCGCAGTGCGCACGCTATCGCAAGTTTCGGGCCATGCACGCGCACTTGAAACGTGACCACCAGAAGTGCATATTTAGAGCGCGTGTACTCAGTTTCACAGTAATGTGACGGAACAATCGTACAGTATACATTGTACCTGCTCATTTTTTTCCCTTTTCGTATATAGTTGTCGGCCGAATGTAGCGTGGGGAAGGGGCGTCAAGTTCGCGGGTCGCTTACGCGGGCTTGAGTACGGTAGCCTGCTACCCGACTTTCCGCATTCTTCATGATGATGCTGTCTCAAGATTCCCTATACACTGACTTTACGTAAAAACGCTTCGAGACTACAGGGCTGCACTACGCAGACCTTTTTGTTAACTTTTCAGGTCTTGAAAATCCCACACTGTATGAACATTTTGTACGGAGTTTTTCCCTAAATGAATAGTGCAAGTAAACTTACAACGTTTCTGTAAACTTACGCATCTGAGCCTTCCGAACTGTTTTGGACATGTCGAAAATGTCTCGAAATGTCATCATGGTCAAGCGGTACGGAATGGTCAGCTACCGTACTCGTTGAAGCAAGAGCAATTTGCTTTCTATAGTAGCGATAGCACATGAAGGGCTTTCCAGTTAGCCTCCGTCACAAGTATCGATATCACGTTAACGCTTATCTCGTTTCCCTGGCAGTAGCGTTCGTCAAGGAAGAAAGCAGGTTATTCCTACGATATGAATCGACTGCGGATCCGCGTTGTCTCGGCTGTCGAATACTGCCTTTAGAGCTCTCGGCGTCGTTCGGTCGTCGCTGCGCACCTGGCCAGCGTCGTCGCGAAGCCACTGTCGGCCGTCAGCTTTTAGGAGACGTCGTCACGTTGTCGTGCCGTCATCGTCGTGCCATCGTCCTTCTCCAGCCTGCAACCGCTGTTTTGGGAGGCACTTAGCGCTTTCATTAAGGAGCCTTCCGGGATTGCCTTACTTTGTGAACGGGGAAAATAGCTTCGGATTTGCGTCTAGCACGTAATTTCGTTAGTGCAACATTTGGCATATTTAAATAAAAGAAGCATGGAGGTTCCCTTCCTTCACTGGAATGCCTCTAATTCGATAGCATTATGTGATCCTATCGATAAGTGATTGCCTTTCGACATTTGGCTGACTTTTCTACGTCATGGTCACGCTGAGTTAATATGACACAAGAACTACTGACTTACTGGTGCTGTCGATCTGCCGCTGCGTGCGATCCCATAACACCACCATTGGTCAAGTACAGCACGATGTAGTGGTTTCGATTCTAGACCGCAGCGGCCGCATATCCACGGAGGCTAAATGCAAAACCGCTTCGTGTGCTTACATTTAGGGGGACATTATAGCAACCCCAGGTGATATAAATCTACTCGCAGTCCTTTACTATACGAAGTCACTTTGCAGTTTCGTTACGTTAAGACTCACAATGGACACACACACTCGCACACGCACCCACACAATGGTGCATGCACGACAATCTATGGCTATGCAACAAACCACGCACCTAATCCCGTAGAACTAACTATACACGGACAACACCTATCGCTATATAACCACACGCACGAACATGTTTGTTTACACGAGCAACAGTTAGCACTTGTATAACCGATTGGACAACTGTGCTAGTTGGTTTACTTGAATCTTGAAACTGTAAAAACACACAAAGACGTTCTAATCTTTGTGCACTTTTACAGTTTCAAATTATCACTTGATATCTGTCCCTTCCACACAAATTATAGGGCGGTGGAGCGTATATATACGGTGCAATCCAACATGTCCACCACACACTTGCAACAGCTGCTGCTCCTCCTGTCACTTGCCTCAACCACGTCAAATTACAGCGTGCTCCTCTCCGTCGTTCTCACACCACCAGTTGCTCCGGCCAGGACATACCTCCTTTCATCGCCAAAAGCTGTATTGACGCGCGTAACGCTACCGGTTGAAAAGTATTGTGAGGGCCCATATCGGTGAACTGGCAATTGTACCACCCCATGCACATTAGAAACCTTTGTAAAGAGCACAATATATTTGTAGTGCGATAGGTGTCAGGATCGGCCCCATCCACGGTTTATACATTGCCTTCGGGACCTGCTTAATGCTAGCGCATTAAAACCATCGCGAGGAAGCACACCATGCACACGTATCAGGATCAGCTAGCCAGAACCACGATCTGATTATGAAGCACACCGCGAGGGGGGGCTCAGGATTAATTTTGAACACCCGCGGTTCTTTAACGTGCACCTAAGTCTAAGTACACGTGTGTTTTTGCATTCCGCCCCCATCGAAATGCGGCCGCAGCGGCAGGGATTTGATCGCGCGACGTCATGCTTAGCAACGCAGCACTACAGCCACTAAGCAATCATGGTGGGTCGGTCAGTGTTACGGCTGGGTCTAGGCACCCACTGATCGCCAGTTTTCATCTACGCAATTTTCACCTGCACACCAGCGGACACCAAAACGACTAGAGGAGTGTGCCCATAACAGGTATCACTGAAAAAATACAGAAACAGCTCACCTTCATAGAATTCTGCCAGAAAGTGAATTAGATCCAGGAAGCATAAACAGGGCGGATTGTCTGTGTGGCACAGGTCCACAGTCTCGCACTGTCAGCTGCTTAGCTTTCGCAGCGTGAATTTCACATGCCGCGAAACAAAAACTTGCAACAGGTGCCGTTTAAATTACCATCTGTTTATAAGTAATTAACCTGGTGAGAAAGGGTTAAGGCTTGATGATGATGACGCTTGACGAGAAAGGTGTAAGGCTTTACATTCTCTTGCCGAGAAATGTAAAATATTAAACTTGTGCCGTGAATAGGGAACCATGCGATCTGAAGCCGGCGAAAGTATCTGCCGTATTTTCTTTCTTTTGGTGGATTTCAAGACACTATTTAATTATTGCAACAGAACGAACCTCCGAATTTAATAAATTTAGTACTGAGGACGTCATGAAGGGCAATTGAACTATGCTGCTTCTACGTTTCATGTTTGGCGTTTGATTTCCCACTGCCGCACTTGAACAGACCTCCTGTGGACCTAAGGTTGACGTGCTGGGCGCAATTTGTGGTCCTTTTTACTGCTCTACTCACTCGGGCTAAAGTTTCAGGAATTGAGTCAACTTATGGACCCAGACAAAGCCGGCAATATCGTTACTAATATGGATGAGATAGTTCAAGTGGCTGAGGAGTTCTATAGATATTTATACAGTACCAGTAACACCCACGATGATAAGGTGAGAGAGAATAGTCTAGAGGAACTTGAAATCCCACAAGTAACGCCGGAAGAGGTAAAGAACGCCTTGGGAGTTATGCAAAGGGGGAAGGCAGCTGGGGAGGATCAGGTAACAGCAGATTTGTTGAAGGATGACGGGAACACTGTCCTAGAAAGACTGGCCACCCTATATACACAATGCCTCATGACCTCGAACGTACCGGAATCTTGGAAGAACGCTAACATAATCCTAATCCATAAGGAAGGGGATGCCAAAGACATGAAAAATTATAGGCCGATCAGCTTACTGTTCGTTGCCTACAAAGTATTTACTAAGGTAATCGTAAATAGAATCAGGAATACCTTAGACTTCTGTCAACCAAAGGACTAGGCAGGAATCCGTAAAGGCTACTCAACAATAGACCATATTCACGCTATCAATCAGATCATAGAGAAATGTGCGGAATATAACCAACTCTTATATATAGCCTTCATTGATTACGAGAAAGCGCTTGATTCTGTCGAAACCTCAGCAGTCATGGAGGCATTAGGGAATCAGGGTGTAGACGAGCCGTATGTAAAAATAGTGGAAGATATCTATAGCGGCTCCGCAGCCACCGTAGTCCTCCACAAAGAAAGCAACAAAATCCCAATAAAGAAAGGCGTCAGAGAGGGCGATACGATCTCTCCAATGTTATTCACAGCATGTTTACAGGAGGTATTCAGAGACCTGGAGTGGGAAGAATTGGGGATAAAAGTTGATGGAGAATACCTTAGCAACTTGCGATTCGCTGATGATATTGGCTTGCTTAGTAACTCAGGAGACCAATTGCAATGCATGCTCACTGACCTGGAGAGGCAAAGCAGAAGGGTGGGTCTAAAAATTAACCTGCAGAAAACTAAAGTAATGTTTAACAGTCTCGGAAGAGAACAACAGTTTACGATAGGTAGCGAGGCACTGGAAGTGGTAAGGGAATACATCTACTTACGGCAGGTAGTGACCGCGGATCCGGATCATGAGACTGAAATAACCAGAAGAATAAGAATGGGCTGGGGTGCGTTTGGCAGGCATTCTCAAATCATGAACAGCAGGTTGCCACTATCCCTCAAGAGGAAAGTGTATAACAGCTGTGTGTTACCAGTACTCACGTGTGGGGCAGAAACCTGGAGGCTTACGAAAAGGGTTCTGCTGAAATTGAGGACGACGCAACGAGCTATGGAAAGAAGAATGATGGGTGTAACGTTAAGGGATAAGAAAAGAGCAGATTGGGTGAGGGAACAAACGCGGGTAAATGACATCTTAGTTGAAATCAAGAAAAAGAAATGGGGGGGGGGGGCATGGGCCGGACATGTAATGAGGAGGGAAGGTAACCGATGGTCATTAAGGGTTACGGACTGGATTCCAAGGGAAGGGAAGCGTAGCAGGGGGCGGCAGAAAGTTAGGTGGGCGGATGACATTAAGACGTTTGCAGGGACAACATGGCCACAATTAGTACATGACCGGGGTAGTTGGAGAAGTATGGGAGAGGCCTTTGGCCTGTAGTGGGCGTAACTAAGCTGATCATGATGATGATGATGATGATGGCACCAGTACACAAAACGGCTAATCTGGTCCTGTTACGCACATCATTTATCCACGTCTTCACTACAACAACGTCGCATGCCAATTGCAGATTGCATTTGGGATCATCGAGCTGTCCACGAACCGTGGCAGCATTCCATAGGGTCACGAATCGATTCTGCGCTTCTTGCATATTTCGTTACGCGTGACAATAACTGCGAGGGGACCTCTATACGGCGGCCATAGCGTTTCTGCTTCGTGCGAATGTATACCAGCTGGGCGCTGGACAGTGTGTGTTTGTGAATAACTTCAAATTGCATTACAGACGTTAGATCACTAGGCTGGTTTCGGTGTCTGCATGTGCTTGGCCCCGTCGCCGGAGACTACGAACCCGGCAAAACGAAATAAAAAGGAAGACGCCGAATGCCACCAAGTAACCAAGCGTGAATACAGGCGGAGTGATGCATGACTTGCGCTAAGCGGACGATGAATCACGCAAGAGCATTTTAGACTGCCAGGAACGGCGTCGTACGCCCTTCTCGCACGCCTCTTGCATTCGTGCAGCTCTTCCGGCCTCATCATACTTGTGGGCAGCGCACGAGGGGTCAGTTAGTCGCGAATGAGTAGCCGAGGAGTCATGAATGATAAAGATCGTCCGGGCTGTACGCGCTTTACGCCGGCTGTTACATGTATTCTCGAAGACATACATGCGAGGAAGGCCCGCTGACGTAGCGCAGTGGTTATGACGTTGCCTTGCTGAGCACGAGGTTCAGGGTTTCATGCCGGCCGCCGCGGCCGCATTCCGAGGGGGCCGGAATGCAAGAGCACTCTTACAGAGGGTGCATTAGGTGCACGTCAAAGAACTCCGAGTGGTCAGAATTAATCCCCGCAAATGGCCAGTCGCAACGCGCACCATAATCGGATCGTGGTATTTTCACGCAATACCTCAGGATTCATACAGGGTGATCAACTTCAAGTTTTATGGCATTCTTAAAGATATCCTGTTGCAGATAACGTCATTGTAGTTCTCGGGCTGAATTATTCGGAGGCGCGGACACTACTTGAGCGAGAAATCAAAACGCATATTTAGCTAGTTAATCAAAATCCACTAATTATCCATTGAATTATTTACTTTACGGCACACATTCAATTCACGAATTGTAGCCGGCGAGCTTGCGAGGCGTCTCCGCTTGGAATGAATTTTCGGAATGACGCCAGTTTGGAGACGTGCGCCATCAACCATACCTACAAATGCACTGTTGTTCCACTTAATTTTTTAACAGAATGCTCTTTTATATAGTGAAGCATTAAAGTAACTGGAACGCCCAGGTTTCTCGTTCAACACTTTGGAAAATATCTCGAAACCGCTGTCATCCTCGAAGTTCATTTCAAGTGGATATTATGCCTTGCAAGCTCACAGGCTGGCTACAATTCGTAAATTGAAATACGCGCCGTATGGTAACTAATTAATAGGTTAATTAGTTAATTTTCTTAATTATGCAAATATTTGTTTGGATTTATTGTACCAGTAATGTCCGCCTCTTTGAATAATACAGCTCAAATACAAGAATTATGCTGTCTGCCATCGGCGATATTTAACATTCGATAAAACTTAAAATTGATCACCCTGTATTTAACTTTGTAGACATGCGAAATAAATATATAAGTTAGAGAGAGGACTCACCCTGATAGGCAGCCAATATATCTTCGCTTTTCGGGACAATTTCCATGTTTGCGAAAGCGCCCGAAGACGATCCCACCCTAGCACACCTTAAACCTCGGTGACCTTGCAATGGCAATGTTTCGAACGTTCGGCTAGCAAACGTCTTCAGCTTCGACCACCCCTTTTTCTTTTAATGCTTTGCATTCTGTGGCTTGCTTTGTATACTGTGGCTAGGTGCCCGGGGAAAATTTTTCTGCTCCGTTCCGTTCTTCCTTCCGCCTTCGTGTCCCGAAAAACCCCTGGCGCAATCTAACGAATAGGTGAATACATTAAAATTCTGTACGTTTAACGCCATCACTAGGGCTCGCGAACCACCAACGTGACATATTTTTAGAAAGCTGCCCCAACACACCCGTTCAAGATATAAACCATGGAGTTTCATACAATAATGACTAGAGGAAACTCTGGCACTAGTGTCTAAGCAAGCAGGGCGGTTCAGCCAGCATGGCAATAATGGTTAATACATGCATTTGCTTAAACTTCATCCCTCTCGCCTCAAACGGCTTCGGGAATTTGTAGCTTGCCAAGTTACACAAAGCACTATTTGATAAATAATTAAATAAACACCATTAAAGTTGCTTGATGGCAGGATTCGAACGCACGACTACTAGTACAGGAACCCGATGCGGAAACCATCAGGTCATGCACGCAAGCGGCATATAACACCCCCGTGAATTTTTCGTGGTTAAGTGAGCACGTTTAGATTTGGCCACCTAGACAGGCTGAACCGCTGCAATTAGTAGCGATTATGCGTGTTCATAGGGTATTATGCATGTATACTATAGTATACCGGCTGTTCAAAATTAAGCTTTACGTTTTTCTTAATATTAGGCACTGGGAGGCACACGAAGATCACCTGTGTAAATAAGTTATGTGGCCAGGGGTACACAAAGTGAGACGATAATTATCGCTGTCAGTGGCCCAAGTAACTAAGATTGATTAATTAACTTTTTGTCGACTGCAATTACTGGGTATTTTTGTATTGAAAAGTTAGAGGCAGTCTATATGCAGTATCGGTTGAAAGAATACTTCTAGCAGGTCTGTGCTCCGAGTTATACGACTCTACCTAATATAAATGTCCGAGCTCTCTATACCTGCCGTGGTGCAGCAACATTGTTAAAAGGATCGAGTGTAGCTTCACATGCGTTCCTATCTACCAACCAACGCAGCGTTCATATATTTGTTAAAAATTGTCCGACTGTACAGGTGGCGGCGGGCTAGACCACTAATTTTTTTCGTCAATCTGTAGTGTCTGCACAGCGTGCAAAGACAACACTACCCCCACACGCCCGGTTTCGTGTTTAGTGTACACACTGCGCCGCTTACATCTTGTCGATAAGGATAAGCTCCACGAAGAAGCGCCCACAACTCTGGCACGTGATCCGTATGACAACAGGGACATGCTTCCTCAACGGGCTGTTCGTTCTGCCTCCCTCAGACTCCGACGCAGCCTCACTGCAGCTAAGAGTTCTATACACAGCTACACTGCACACCGTTATACTACATCCCGAAACCGCTATTATATGGTCATTCAATAAAAGCCCCTGTTTCACGTCTCTTGGGCCACGCATGTATTACTGACACCACCTGTGGCACGGAAATGGGCGAGCGGCAGCAAGCAGCACGCAATGGTATGCGTACTGCCGAAGAGGTCACGTCGCGACGAAACGTGGATAACGTCATCGTGAATGGTGGTTGAAGGAGGAGAAGTGGGGGGGGGGGGGGGTGCTAGGCGGCGTTATCTGGGGCACGCCGATCTTGCTCCACGTGCCTGGGAAGACAAAGTGCGTATTTAGCCAAGTGGGGATCCGACAGCGAATCGCTTATCGCGCTCTTCCTGTTTAAGGTTTGCTTTCCATTCCGGAAATCACTAGTCGATTAATCTCAATATGTGCAAGGTATGGGAAGCTGTTTCGCAGGAAAAAAGAAAGATAAGTAAACGTTCCGACGGCCTAAGCCTGCTATTGCAATCCTGAAAATTTTCTGTGAGCGAATGAGCAACACGGGTACGGTTATGAGGTATTTCCATCATCGAAGCTCAGTGCGAGACCTCTGGCTGAAAATTTCATCATCATCATCATCATCATCATCATCATCATCATCATCATCTTCTTCTTCTTCTTCTTCTTCTTCTTCTTCTTCTTCTTCACCGTCATCTTATACGCGTATTGCAGGACGACTGCCACTCCCAGTTATCTCCAATAAATTGTCTTGCGTCAGCTGACACCATATTAATTATGCCTGCCCCCCCCGCCTCCCAAATTCCTTAATTTCATACCAACTCCAACTTCTCTGCCGTGTAAGACGGCGCTTATCTTAGCACCCATTTTTTTAGCTGTAATAGAGCTCCGGTTATCTCTTCATATGCCTTACATGGCCCGCCAAATTGCATTTCTTACTCCTAATGTCAACAAGATTATTGGGCTATCCCCATTTGCTGTCTTATACACACGATTGTCTTCCTGTCCTTTAATGGCGCGTTAATCAGTTTTTTTACATCGCCCGTTGCGCAGCCTTGAACTTCTTCTCAAGCCTTAGTGTTAACCTCAAAGTTTCAGCGTCATATGTTAGTACTGATTGAATGCGACGATTGTACACTTTGCTTTTCAACGACAGTGATAAGCTCGCAGTCAGGCTATGGTGATACCTGCCGTATGCACTCCAATTCATTTTTATTGATCCTTCAACTTCATTCTCATGATCAGGGTTTCCAGTAAGTAAATGACCTGGATATGCCTACTCCGGCATGGATTCTAGAGGTTGACTGTAAATCACAAATTCTTGTTTTCTTGCCAAAGGTATCATTACCTTTGTTTTCTGCATATTAACCTTCGAAGTTACAATTGCATCTTGTCGATCATTTGTTGAAGCCATATTCATCATTGGTAAACAAAAAGTTCACCGTAATATTGGGGTTTCCTGCAGTGTTGCACTTATTCGACACTTGATTTCAGTCAACATAAGACGCTGTTATTGTTGCAAATAATGGAAGAGAAACTTTAGCGTAAGAATTACCGTTATTGTTAACGTTACTACACCGTTGTCGCCATTGCAGTAGTACCGCTGTGTGCAGGCAAGCTAATATGATCCGCGCATGCCCACGCGGGTAACGGTAACAGTAGGCAAGTAGCGCGACGCTAAAGCTCTTTAATATATGCCAAAAGATGCCGAAGCACGTCTCTACAGGTTGGAAAGCTTTACATAGCGCACATTTAAGCTAACAGCAGTCTTAATAGATGATAAAACGTGAGTTGCAACTGCACATGTCTACTACAGTGCATGCAGTCTTTCACATTGCGTATCAGACAGACCAGCTCCAGATTAATTACACCGAGGGTCTTACACCACCTCAAGCATACCGAATTCTTTTTGGTACACCATTCCCCTTTCGAACCCAGCAGTGACTTTCCAATAAAGATGTTTCCATCTCTCGCTTTCTCTGTCTCCTGATATATTGCACTGAAGAATGCACTAGCATACATTGTTCCTGTGTTCATCTTGTTTCCATTTGTGTGTGAAGTACAGAGCGCAATAACAATGAACGTGCCCCATCTAGCCCAATTCATCGCCCTGTTAAATTCACTAGCAGAACGTTCACGCTCGCATTCTGCTGCAAGCCTGCATCCTTATTTATTTGGTCGCTTGAAGCACGATGAAGCAGAACGTATGAATGAATGACGTTTTCATGTTTCTGTTGGCTCGCAACATGTATGCCATTTGCGTCGTTAGGGAGACCACTAAGATACTCAGACAGCAATCTTACTGCTAACATACGAGGTCTGAATACGCAGTCTGAACACGGCGAATACTCCACTTTGTTCACCGCTAATCGCGGTGAAGTGAGCCATATAAGCCAAGCAGCCGCAATATCAAAGGTCACTAAAGCGAAAGTGGCGTCGTAATGAACGGAAATATCCAGCGACTTTCCTTTGAGCGCTAACTGAGCGGAAAGGGGACACTACAGTCTAAGAAGTAGTTTACTCAAATCTGAGTATAGTAGTTTTAATCTCTTTCGGGCATTGTTATATTTTTTTCCTTTGGTGCTTTTGCACTGAACCCAATAACAGAAAAGCAGGAGGCAATGCTGAATTCTAAGTGCATATAGAGCTGTATTCTAGTGAGGTAAACGAAATGGAGGCTCTTAGTAAATTTAACTGCCAACTTTTATTTTCAGTTTTTTTTCCAGCCCTTGCATACGACATGGTTATCTCGGGTTTCGCGACCAACGATTCGAATCTTGTTGCGAAACTGAGTACCAACAACGACGCAGACAAGGGCGCGGGAAACTCTCTTCCGCATTGTTGCTGCAAGGTCAGGCTCACATTACGGGATACGAGGAGGGTATGAAGGGTACGCTGAGCGCATTTTCTTCGCTTGAGCTGCTGCGCAGCCGACCGCCCGCACCCATGACTGCTTACCGAAACGCCGCCTTTAGAAACGAGTGCTTACACAAGCCGCACCCTCCCAACAGGGTTCAGCGTACAGCAAGCCATATCCTACAGCAATGCGAGCACTATCGCCTTCTAGATCAACCGACACCGGCCGTTACCTGGATCCGCCTTCACCGTCAACAAGCTTTTCTTTTTTACTAACGAGGTAATGGCGACCGATCATCATTAATGAGTTGCTCGTGTAGGTAATGCTCGCGCATACACAACATGTGAAGCGTGCGCTGCTTTGGCACGATCAACGCGCACGCACCAGCAATCACCAATTAAGGTCACGTCCACGCCCTGACTGTGAGAGTCGTTTTTCATTGCCTGCCAGCCGAAACGTCGAGTGGTCTTGCCCGCACGGGCAGTCCGGTTTCTCCATTTTCTTTTAATAGGTTACACGCTTCTGGTTCACGCGGGACAAGAGCGTCAACTACGATAGCCATCTTCAGTCTCCGCTCCTCGTGTAAGAAATGGCGCAACAGACAAAACACAGATAAAGAAGGCCGAGCACGGTGCCTTTAAAAATACTTCTCCATTTCTTTTTTCATTATACTAACCAAACGTTGACGTTATTCAACTTGCCGTTCGTGCTGTTTTTGCGCCACGCTTTAATAATTACAACCCGGAACAGGAACTTACTGCGATCGCACGCCCTGCTTGTCACCGTGTATGCCTCGCTTGTAATTGTTTAGGAGTTGCCGCTGCTAGACTCGCTGTAAAATATAAATTGCAATAGTGATTCATAACAGCAGTAAAACAATTATTTCCCGTATGTACGTACGCTATGATGAAAGATTAAGAGCCTGAACGTCAAACGAGACGGAACGTCCTACGGTTTACGTGACCAGCGCAACGGAATGTCCTACGAACCCGAATGTCCAACGAGTCTGAACATCCACTATCGCACATTTCGTTTGGATGTACATTCAGGATCGTTAGACATTCAAGCCGCAAGTTCTGATGGAGGGGATGGGATAAAACGCGAAAAGCGCTTCGCGTGAGATCTCAACCATCTTACAGCAAGGAATTTCTGCAGGATTGTGGACACTTCATAAAAAAAAATATACTTTTTCTGAAGCAAGAATAATTTTACAGAATCCAAAGCAGGTAAATCAATTGTATTTCTACATGTCCCGCACAGGCACAACAGAAATATCCAAAGGCCCTACGCGAAAAAGCCGCAACAATAAAACTTAAGAGAAAAATTACAGGGTCTCTTTAAGATCTGTTTTAAGAAGTGAACGGCGAAAGCCTACTCTTCCTCCTCTTATCATTCGCCTCTTTCTCTTTGCCTCTTCTCTTCGTCTTCTTTCTTTTAGTCATTACGGCTCGCTACTAAGCATATTGAGTCATTTGTAATGAACTGTGCTCATTACATGCCGTCGTTAGACATGTTGGTCATATCATAGTCATTAGTAGTCACTACAAGTCATTTCAGTCACTATTAGTCATTACTGGTCATTACTAAGGATTGTAGTCATTTCTAATGAAATGTAGTCGTTACAAGTTGTCGTTAGACAAATTGGCCATTTCGTAGTCATTAGTAGTCATTACAAGTCATTTCAGTAATTATTAGTCATTACTGGTCATTTCTAAGCATCTTTAGTCATTTCTAATCAATTGTAGTCGTTGCAAGTTGTCAGATATATTGGCCATCTCATAGTCATTAGTAGTAATTACAAGTCGTTAGTAGTCATTTTAGTAATTATTACTCATAACTGGGCATTTCTAGTAAATTTTAATCAATGGTGGTCATTACAAGCCGTCGTTAGATATATTAGTCATTTCGGAGTCATTAGTAGTCATTACAAGTCATTAGTAGTCGTTATTAGTCATTACCAGTTATTATTAACCTCTACCAATCTCTATTATAACGTTGTCATGCCCTAACTGTCACTATCAGTCATTTTTCATTATTTAATCTGTCCTTAATCTGTCTTCATATGGCGTGATGACTCTTCGGCGTACACTCCGGCGGCCAGGTCTGCTGACACAAGCTTTCGTCTTAAAAAAATGTAGAAGTGGCGCAGCGCTTGGAGAGCAAGCACAAAATCACATGCAAATTGAACTTTGCAGTATATTTCCAGTATGTTAGGTCTAATGAGGAATCCTGACGCTAAGAAGGGCGCTAAGAACAGTTAATACAAGCTGTAAAAACGTTATTACCTCATAAACGCCGTTATCGCAGATGATGTCTGTCCGCCCGTCCGTCCGTCCGTCCGTTATCAAAAATGCAGCTGAGCGAGCAAGAAATCTGTCGTCGAGCGGGGTTCAAATTCATTATTACGCCCGCAAGCCAAATACTGTAACCGTCATCCACCGTGGTTGCTTAGTTTGAGCTGCTAAGTACGAAGTCGCAGGTTCGAACTCCGGCCGTGGTGGTCGCATGTCGTAGGAGAAGATAAAATGAAAAAAAAAAAAGAGCGCTTGTGTACTTAAATTTAAGTGCATGTTAAAATTTCCAGAGGCCAAAATATCCCGCAGTGCCTGACTACGGCGTGCCGCACAATCACATCGTGGATCTGGCACGTAAAATCGCAGAATAGGATACTTTCCCGTTTGCTGTAACCATTGCAATACGGCAGTATCACTGAAGTGATTTTGCCGGTGGATATACCTTGCGCAGCTCGACGCACGCATAAGGCAAGTAAGTCAGGCGCGCAACATTGCACGTGTTTTAAGGAGGACTATGCGTTGTGGTTGCAAGTATTTAAAGGCTACGTGCGACACTTGAAAAAATGAGAAATTTGTGAAAAATTCTTGATAATATTTCATACGACACTTCTCTGAGAAGTATGGAAAGCCCCAAGGCGCCTTATAACACCAACAATACAGCAAAATCTAGCGCCAGTGTCTGTGGCGTGTCTTGTGCAGTGCCGCTGAATTTACTGCCAGCACGGAAATGACGCGGACTGCATTTGTTTGCCTAAACCTCGTTCTCCTGGCTTCAAGTGGCCTTGAGGACTTGAACATCTTCGTGGGTTAGCTGGTGCATTTTTGTTGGTACGATTGACGGCGTAAAAAAACAAAAACCACTCATGAAAATAGGGACAAGTCGAGCGCCGACTAGGGAGTTTAATGGAGGCTAAAGGGAGACTCGTGGTACAGCCCTCAGGGCCGTTCTCTTTTCGAAAGTAGTCATACTAAGGTTAT